>NW_024610225.1:0-723834 GCF_016920785.2 Ixodes scapularis | reverse complement strand
TAAAGCGCAGTCATGCGGCTGTGTTTGTTTTGCCAGTGGCGACGAATGCGCCAATGCAGAGGGCAGGTGCGTGCCCCCTGCGGCCATTTGAAGTAAGTGTCAGCGCAGCACTGAAATGAGCGCCCCTGGTAGCAAATGGTGCTCAACCACTCGATCGTACCACCTGTCTCGCGCATTCCAAGGACTGTCGGTACTTCTAAGATGTGAAAAGTATAAATTTCATAAATGAGCTTGGCAGCCATTTTGTCACCAGAACCCTGGGTAGTAGTTAGCCGCGTAAAGACATTTCACTCCTCGCGACTGGGTACGTTGCTTCGTCACAAGCTGCCAAGATAATTCTAATCGCACTCCGTAGAGCTCAAGCCCTCACACTGCAGTCGTTTCTGCGGTCGCAGGTGGTGTTCAAACGTGTGGCGTACGCTCCGCACTCGGCGTACACGGAACGGCTTGTGTACACGGTCTTCGACGGCTACTCCCCGGTCCACGGGGTGCTGGGCTTCAGCGATGCTGGCGACGCCGAGACCTACGCAAGAAGCGTGGCCACCGGGGATAACGACGCGTTCGACCTCATCATATTATTCGGAAATATCCGAGAGAAAGTGAGCACGGGGTCTTCGTAGGGAGGCTTACATTAGATTACATTGACACCTTTCTCGGAGCATTGCAGCGCCAGCAGGGAACGAGCCTTTGCTTCCGGGAACACAAATTAGTCTAGTTAAAGGGCATTCTATAGGCTTCTGACCTTTTTTAGCTTTTGTTTTTAGGGCATCATCTTGGTACTTTTGCTTCAAAAGTTATATCATGGGCACATGGCTTGTATCCACGCCCATTGTTTTATAAAAAGATGAAAAAAATATTACGGATGTCCCAACAAGAGCGCAATATATATTTGACGCATTATTTATTCGTAAAAGTGCGGATATTCCTATTTAAGTATCAGGTACTCAGCTATCGGGTGCACGATGGATTGTAGAAAACATAATTTAAATGTTCACTCCAAGTCTCCTGACACATTTGTTTTCTGTGGTGAGAGGTTGAGGAGCAGAGGGGGGAAAGGGGGAGGGGACTTTGTTATTCAAACATGGTAACGGACTTTTTGTATCATTGGTGTGGATGTGTAAGACATGCTTTTCCTGTAGAATATCAAAACTTGTCATTCTGCGCTCGAAACAATTAAGTTATTGCGAGAAAGGAGTGAAGGTTCGTTCTTTTCTTACGATTGCGTCAGGGACCCGATGACTGAGAACGCCGATGGTCTGCGGATGTTGGTGGCCAAAAAAATTGCTGACAGGACTCCATCAAGTAGAGAAAAATAAAAAGAAACGTCTATTTACAGTAGAGATTAAATCGTTGCCCGACCGACGTTCTTCACGACCCTCGCGCCTCTCCCTTTTCTTCTTTTTCCATGTCTCGCTCGAGCCACAGCCGCGTCGCTCACTTTAAAGTCATCCTGAGCGAAAAGAAAGACGAAACCGAAACTACAGCCACTGTACCGAAACCATGCGCATGTCGCGCCTCTGGATTTACGGTTGGCGTTTACTTTGACCTTCAGACCTCCCCAACAAGTATAATTTTGGGGCCTCAATGTCACAAAATTATCACACACAAAAAAAAATGTCCGCCCGTCATACACTGGTCGCTTTGGTAAGGTGATTTTGAATGTGCCCGCCAAGGCTCTAAACACCCCGTTACTACCAAATGTGGCTTAAAAGGATACTGAACCGAAATTTGGATTTCGCAAAGTAAGGCTGCAGAAGTGATGAACGGGACGCTACGAACTCCAAAACATCACTCGTACGTCGATATCTCAAACGGATGGCCGTACTTTTGGAAAAGAAGGGCGCGATCAAGCGAGTTCTTTGACGTAACTGTCCTCCGGGAGAATTTGAGAATGAGGAGAAGCGGCCTCGCTTCCCTCCTCCTCGCTTCGGTTCACCAGCTTGACGGGACGTAGCGAGGAGGAGAGAGAATGGGAATCGTGACGTGCCTTGTCTCGTCGGCCTCGTCGGCCGGGTTCAATCGCGCACTTCTTTTCTAAAAAAATACGGCAATCCGTTAGATATATCGCCGTATGAGTGATATATATGTTTTTTTTTTTTTGGTTTTGCAGCTTCCCGCCTATCCGCCCGGCCTTGTTTTATTGAGCTCGAAATTTCGGTTAAGTATCATCATATGAACTGAGACGTGCATCTCGAAAAATCTGCAAAGGCGTATGCTGAGCATATGCTCTCTCTAAACCAGGCTATTTCCCCGAAACACGCAACTGCCCGTTCAGTCATACAAAAAAAAAAATCTCACCAACTTAAAGTATACAATCTATTTAAAAAGACACACCAAAACTTCGGTTCGCGCATGCGACGAACCAAAAACCATTGCTCGACAAAGCAGTCGCTTTTTCTCTATGCGGTTTCTGTGAACCACGTGGACCTCGCGCTCTACAAGCTGGTCCATCTCGAAGGATCTCAGCTGCGGCACCCGAACCTCCGCCGAGAGCTCCGTGTCCTTGGCCTGCTTTCTCTTTCGGGCTGGGCCGCTCCTCCTTTTTGACGGGCTCGCCCTCGGCCACTTTGTCGGGGTCTCCTCCCTCGGTTGGGGTTGCCTCTTCGCCACTCGCCGCTCCCGCTGCCGCTAGGTCGCCATCGTTTGCCCACCCAGCAGTTGCCTGTCGACCGTCGGGCTTGCGGTCCACGGCCGAGGCGGACATCACCGAAAAGATGCCGCGCAGGATAGGATGAGGCGCACTTTCACCGTGATCTTTGACGCCTCGCCCTCGGCCGCGGAGACAACCTTGTTCACCGTGAAGCTGCCCGGCTGCGGGTTCGCGTGGGGCACCGCCGCCTCCTGCGGGTGCTTGGCCTCGAGGTTGAAGGGCTTGCTCCGGTAGAAGGTGAGCATCTTGCTGGAGGGCAGCTGGTGCCAGCGGGGAAACAAATCTGCCCGACTTTCCTCTCCCTTGCCCGGGTCGTAGCACAGCTCGATGGGGTAGAGTTGGGCGTCCTCCACCGCAAAGTCTCGCATCTTGAAGATGGGTGACAGCAAGGCACACTGCAGGGCGCAGCTACGGGCCACCGCCTTGTCCTGATGCAGTGTCGTCGAGGGTTACCGCTGGAACAACTTGCGGACCAGCCGCTTGACCGCCGGCGCCCTGGTGCCACCGCCGACCAGCTCCACCGACTCCAGATCCGGCGGCCGCAGCCCGGCCACCGTCGGCGCTCATGCCATGGTGAGTTCGGCAGGCGCTAGCAGCTCGGTGGACATGGCCTCGAAGGTCTCTCGCTTCATCTTGCCCGCAACGTCCCGGACGTTCTTGGAGCACTCGACGCTGAGCGGTAAGTCGTGCGGGTTGGCACGCATCTGCTTCTTGAGCCTCTCGCACTCGGTGATGAGGCGCATGACAGCGCGCCAGTTGGTGGCCACGTCCAACTTGTAGCGTTCCTTGAACTCCTGGACGAAGTAGCTCACCAGCACCATGTCGAAGTCGCGGCCCCCGACTCCATCGAAGGTGGTGGCCAGTATCTTGAGCCGGTCCTTGTCGACGGCCACCAGCACCTCCTGGAGCGCCTAGTGGCCCATGTCCACGAAGGCCATCACACGCGGCTTGTCCTCGGGCCGGTCGTTCTTGTAGAAGCCGAAGCTGAGCGCCACGGCCGTCGTCTGCGACCTCACCACCTTCGTCAGTAAGCGCGTCTTCAGCATCACAAACCATCGGTTCCAAGTCAACCCTCCCGCAAGCCAATTTTAGGCTGTCGTAGTCATCGGGCGTCAACAGCTTGTCTATGCCGTTAACCAATTGTTCAGTGACGGCGCACAAGAGCGGCACCTCTCGAGGGACGTACTCAACGTAGCTCGTAGGAAGATTCATCGGTATATGACGTAGAACGGCGCTCACCCTGTCCCCGAACGCCCCAGTCAGTGTCACCCTTCCGGACGATCCCTTCATTTCAGGCGCCACCCCATCACGCATTACGCTAATCTCTGCTCCGGAATCAATAACTGCCTGCACCGTACTCGAGCCGTATTTTACCTCCACTCTCCGCAACTCAGCGCGCGTACCGTTGTGATTGACATTTATGTCCTGAGACAGACTCTGCTGAGATGGTGTTAAATTTGTTGAGATGTTACCCGCCACGGAGTAATTTCTTTGCTCTCCAATTGCCGTCTTTCGTGGACAGTCACGAGAAAAGTGTCCCATTCCCTTGCAGCCGAAACACTTCACCGGGGAAGCGTTAGGTTTAGTGCCCTTCCTTCGGTTCTCGGGTTTCTCCTCGAGAGAAGTGGCCTTTGTTGTGTTGTATGCGTGGCTCTTAGCTGACGGGTGATCTCGCTTTTTGCGTCGCTCCCCCTCGTCGAAACGGTCAGCCAGCGCAGCCACCTCTGCTGGTTTAAGCCTTTTTCCAGTCTCATTTAGCGTTACATAGGTCTGCCTGTCGACGGGCAAGGAATCTCTAATGCGGTCATAAACCATTAATGCCAGCGAGTCCTCAAGAGAGTCGATCGAGCGACTTCGAGCATAATACTCAAAGCAGCTTTCTACCCGTGTCGAAAACTGAGTCCAGGATTCTTTCTCCATTCTAGTGGCTTTGAGAAAAAGCCTCCTGTACTCAGCCGGCGACAGTTTGAGTTCCAAGAGAACTCGATCCTTAACCGCACCGTAATCGCTCGCTTCGTCGACAAGCAGCCTATTCACCAGCACCCGCATGCACTCCGTAAAATAAGGTCGCACGAGCGAGCCCCTTAGGCGCTCAGGTACCCCATATGTCGCAAAGACATTTTCGACACCGTCGAACTAGCTTGGTATGAGCAATTCGGACGACGGCATTTGTGTCAAAACACCCTTCATGAGCCTGGAAAAGCTAAGCACCTCCTCCCTCAGGTTGAGTTCTGCAGCGCCTCCACTGGTTCCGGGTCTATTTTCCGTACGAACTCGCTCTAGTTCAAGCTCTAGACGCACCAGCCGTTCTTTTTCTCTTACGAGCTCAATCTCTCTTTCAATCAGTGACCTACTCGATCGGCCTTCCCGGACCCCTTCCTCGTGCGTCCCCACGGTCGCCGCTGGTCTGCTCTGAGGTGACGGTTCACCTCGCTCGTCGACACTGTTATCATTAGCTCCATCCCGATCCAACGAGGTAACCGGCCTACGGCGTTCCCCACTACGTAGCTCCATGGCGGGCACCAGTCAAAATATTCACCTTACCTTTGAAGGTTGACAAGTCCCTATGGCAAGCACACACAGTCTGTGGATCGGAACAGTCCGGCCCGATAATGGTGTCCCAGTCGTGTAGACGCTTCGCAGGGGTGTGAGTCTGCAGCACTTCCGAAACCGCGTCGATGTGAAGTCTCGGCGTTTCAAGTCCTCTTCGTTAAACACGGCTGCTGAGGCCCACGAACTTGCCGCCTCCCTTCTTGTTGAATGGAGTCGCTGTCCGCTGAATCTGCTAGGTCGTTCCAGCCGGCGGGGTCCGCTGACGCAATCCTGTCGACTGCGCCAGTGAAGGTTCGCTCTTTTCTTACGATTGCGTCCCGGACCCGATGACGGAGAACGCCGATGGTCTGCGGATGTTGGTGGTCATAAAAATGACATCAAGTAAAGAAAAAGAAAAAGAAACGTCTATTTACAGTAGAGATTGAATCGTTGCCCGACCGACGTTCTTCACGACCCTCGCGCCTCTCCCTTTTCTTCTTTTTCCATGTCTCGCTCGAGCCACATCCGCGTCGCTCACTTTAAAGTCATCCTGAGCGAAAAAAAAGACGAAACCGAAACTACAGCCACTGTACCGAAACCCTGCGCATGTCGCGCCTCTGGATTTACGGTTGTCGTTTACGCTGACCTTCACAAAAGGTTTTCTGGCCTTGTCATCGCACGCTATGGCGACCAAAATAGACCCTTTCCGAAATTCAGTTTGGCCACTTGGATCACTTGGATCACTATCACAGTAGAACGGCATCTTTGCCATACCAATGGCGGCTTTCTAGTGACTGATAAAGGAAGATGTTGAAGATGCTCCTAAGCGGATAATGCGAGGCCTGTACATTCGGCGGTTAGCACGATGCGACGTAGGAATGAACACAAGAGCTACGTAAGTGTTCATTTCTAATTCAGATTCAGTAAATCTGTGGGTGGCCCACAATCGGCTTTAAAGCCGTTTGGTGCATAGAATTTTATCGAGGCGTCTGTGTCGGTTGGAGCTTTGTTCTCACTGCAGGTTCTTCGTCACCATCGAACTGAAAGTGATCAAGAAATAACTACATATTGAGCAGTTCCTCGCCTGCCGTTGACTTGCGAAAGTGGCGGTGCCCGATAAAATACAAGTTCATTACCGCCATTGGTATGGCAAAACCTAAACTGCAATACGAGACACTAGATGGCACTGAATTTTGGAAAGGGTTTGTTACCACCGAGATTTTGTAATTTAAGAGAGTGCGAGTCATCTCTTTTGGGTGCTTGTGAAATATCGTGTCTATACAAAAACATAAAGCTGGTTTTAAGGGTAAAGCGCCCAAAAGAAGAGGACATAGCGGAATATATTGAAAGCACATTGCCGCCGTATCATGTTTTGTAACTTCAACTTTGTCCTCGTTTTTGGTGTTTAAACAGAAAGATGCATCCCACCTAGCTAGCGCAATTTTTCCTTTTAATTCATTCACGATTCCTGATTTGAAGGCGGAGAATTGACGTGTCATCGTTGATATTTAGCTTCAGGTACGCGGAGATGTTGATGCGAATTCCTCAAAAAGAGGAGAAGTCTGAATTGCAGAGTCGTGAGAGACGTTTGTCGAATATTTTGTTCCCCTGTGTTTTCAACCCATCCCGCATACCTTAAAAATGGTGCGAAATTGCGAAGGTATACTTTGACGTTTTACGTCAAAACAGTAACGTTTTATTTCATAAAACGACGACTAACGTATTGTGTTACTTTTTGGGGTAACGCCTAGAACCCTGGTCTTCGCCAATCACTCATAACCTTTCAGTTTATGTGCAGAGTGCAGGTTCGTCTGCTTCCTTTGCAGGGGTTGTGGTGACGTCAAAACACCGAGCTCTGATTAGCTCTGAAGGATAGAGGGTAGACTTCAAGGCAGCTTGCTTTGACGTCTACCTACTATCCTTCAATCAAATCAAATCAAAGCTTGGCGTTCTGACGTCACCACAACCCATGAAACGAAGCAGACGAAGTTTTCCTCCGCACAGAATTACTCTTCAGAGTTAAAATGGGCAGACGTAGAAATACCGCACAATTTTAGCGCTCTGGTTTGCCGGTGTACACAAAGGGTAAAAATAAAGCGATATGTCGTTTAAAATCGGGCGTGCTTTCTCCTGTTCTGTGTGATTTTTGTTTTACAAGTCTCGACTTGTCGGAATAATTAAAGTTCGCAAGCTCATACGAGTCTTTATTGTTATGTACAGTACTACTATATATGCTGCTCTCACTGCCTTAGCTTGTCGCGCAGGTACTTACCGGTGCTGTATACGTTCCGCAATAAAGGAACGACAGCTTGTTCCTGATTCCTTTTGATTCTTGAAAAACGTTCCAGTTACAGGCTCTATTTGTGAAAAAGGAACTCGATCCCGTAACTGTTTAAAAAATGGAACGTACCGTTACATATACGTTACTTTTGTATAGTGCTAATTATCCTACTTAGTTCAAACGATGGTTTTTTTTTTGTATATCCTATCAAATGGCAACATACAAATTTGAATGCCGTGATGAAAGGCCACGGGGAGAGGAAGAGGACCGGAGGCAAGGTTCCATTTGTTGATATATTCATCTTTAAAAAATTCTGCGTTTTATCATATTCCTGTTTGTGGTGAGCGATTCAGACGAGCCAAATGTACTGTGAGCCGGGAGGAAGGAGCGGGGTGAAATTTACTATTCTTTGTTAAAGGGTTACCCCACATTGCACGAGCGTTTTGCAACTACCTGCCACGTTTTACCCAAAGTCCCTTGCTTGAACTTAACAACAGTTGCTTCGCGATGTTGCTGTCTGCAAGACGAGCAAGTGGAGAAGAGGGTAGGGCTTTTGGAAGGTCAGTCTTGAAAACTTCCAGTCCGTCTTCGTGAAGGTCGGATTTGTTGTTCAAATTGAAGGTGGAAGGGAAGGGGAGAAAGAATAAAGGTGAGTTTTTGAGTATTTTTCAGGTGACCAATGTTAGAGCTGCAAGGTTGCGTTTGATGTCTGGTAACCTACATTTGTTGTAACTGTAGGCCTCTTTGTAGAAGTTCAGTGGTGGCTGTAGTCGGCCTAAGATTTCTGGGTGTATGAAGATTCGTGGAAGCAAAGAAAGTAGCTGAGTTTGAGAGCTCTCTCTTTCTCTGTCTCCCTCCGACTAAAAGTTTTGTTTACTGTCTCACAATCTAGGGCTGAAAAAAGAGTCATGGAGTAGCCGACCGGGTGTCTTCTCGGCCGCCAATATCTTCGATTTCTTTTTGACGTTTAATAAAGAAGAAGAAAATATAATCAATATCCACCAGCTCGCCTGCACCGGACTGTTACCAAGCAAGGAGCCCACAAAATAAACCTTACAATAAGTAACTAAAATGTAAACAAGATTGATAGTGTGGATACTTAGGCAAGTTGGTAATTTATGCTTGGATGGAAGAGCGCGGATAAACAGTCTGTTTGCTTCTTGTGTGCATGTGAGTGTGACTGTTCAGCTGTTCCATCCAAGGAAACGAGATCCTGCGCTTTGTAAAATTATTTGTTTTACACTTTTTAGAGTTTTCCCCTTAGAAATCAAATTAAAAAAATACCTCACGAGACAAAAAAGAAGAAAGGAACACTGTTTTTTGTTTTATTTTCGGAAAGAACGTAACAAGTTTTTGCTCCAGTTTCACCGATAAAGATGAAATGGCGACGTTCCTTCTTTCCTCCTAAAAGGAACGCGTTCCGGGAACGCGGCTTCATAGAAGGCCCTTTCGTACAGCACTAGCAATTGCGCACTTGTTGACGGTTTAACAGTACGTACTTTCATAAGTCTTCTCAGCTTTTCTCCTCACACTAAAAGCTGAGTCTGTACCGACAACGTGTGACAAGGTTGCTGCCAAAATGATAACGTTTTTAGGATAACGCTTTTCAAATAATTACGTCAGTTATAAAATAGCTTGTTTGAACCTTTATTAATCGAAACTCGATGTAGCTGTCTACATACCCTCGCAGACAATTTGATCTGAAACACAAGCTCTATTTTTCCCCTCAACTGGGGAAATAGAGCTTGTGGAGTACTTGCGAACCACACAAGCTCTATTTTTCTTCCGTTTGTCAAGTACCCTGAAGCATGGTACCGAAGTCTTAAAGTCTGGCTCACGGGGTATCAGACCCCCCACTGATTTTACCGGATGGTCTGAGACCGGCCCTCCTCCACAGCGCCAGCTTTAGTGAAATCAAAATCATACATTGCAATAAAATAGCTTCTTTTCAGGGATGTGACAATTTGGGATTAGCAATTTTAGTTTTTCAGGTACAGTTTGGGCAGAGCCAGCAGTGGGGTTCATTTTATGTGCACATAGTACGGTCTTCTCAGAACCCCCTCCCGCCCTCTCGTCTGGTGGGGACCCCCCTCAACTTACGGGAAACTTGAAGCACTGAAGTACCTTGGGTTCGCATTCATTCTCGGTTCGTATCACAGCTCTTAAAACTAGCAGGTACGCCAAAGAATTATGAAGGACTGTTTGGGCTCACATTGGTCGCGATATTACGTCGTTGGGAGCATTTTGTTACACCGGGCAGTGCCTTTGTGGCTGACCTTTTATTATGGCAAAGAAACATTTAGAAAAATTCGCATTGTAGCGCTGCATCATAAACCCAGTCAATTTGCTGATTGTCGTGTCGGTCCCACAGGACACCCAGCCGCCCGAGGTGCTGAACTACACCCTGCGCTACAACACGAGTCGGCTGCACCTTCTCGCCGAAAGCGACGACCGCCAGGGCTACTACCCGCTTCGGCGGGACTACGTGCTTCCTCCGGTGTGCCGCCTGGGCGACAGTCACCTGCGCCTTGTAGCCGCGTCCCTGGGGCGTCCCGCACCGAACCACGTGTGGAAGACCCGCTCCTTCAGGCACTTACCCGCGGAAAAGAGGGCGGTCGTCCGCCGCGACTACGCCGCCCTCGCCTTCGAGCTCGGCCTGGTCCTTCTATTCGTTAACTTTGCCAATGACGTGGTGGCCGACAAGAAAAGCGGCCAGCGCGAGTACCGGAAGCTCATGGGCCAGTCTCCTGTCGCGTACTGGATCGGCGTTATGCTCCGACCCCTGGGTCCGCTCCTGGCGGCCAGCTTCGCGACTGCGTACGTCCTGACCAGTGTCGCTGACCGCTACGACCAGAGCTACCTCCACTACACGAATCCAACGTTGCTGCTGATGGTCCTGTACGTGTACACGCTGCACATGACCAGCTTCATGATGTTGCTGACGTCCTTCTTCTCGTCCGAGACCTACGTCGGCGCGGCTACGTGCATCTGGCTCGTTGTGTCCCTCATGCCGCACATCTTCTTGCTCAAGATGACCTACGCCCTGCGGCTTCTCTTCTGTTTGCTTCCCAATACTGCGCTGCAGGTGGCCATGGACGTGCTGCTTACCTTCGAGAGAGATGGTATTTTCGGCTATACCTTTTTACCAAAATTGTTTATTTGGGCTACGGGGAAGCGGTGGTGATGTGTATCATTCCTCTGGTTAACTTTCGTGTCAGGTGCTTGGCTGCACATAAGGATGTTGTTTATTCTATTATTTTATTTTTTCTATTGACAGTAACCAACTTATCTCTTTTACGTCGGGCTGCGGAAGTGGTGCATCGGACGCACTTCCGATTTGGGGTAGGGGCAAGAACGGTAGGATGTCCAGGCATTGCTGTGTTGTTTTGGTAGAAACCAAAAAGAAACATGCCTTTTCCGTCAAAATTCTGCAGAGTTGTGCAGAAGGTTGTTTGTCTTGAAAAGAGCTGCGAAAGGTGTCAAGTTTAGTTTTCACGTGTTTTTACGTGCCCAATCTCTCGGAGAATGTAAAGAAATCAGAACAAACTTGTTTGGGGCACCGCGTGCCTCCCACTTTTTCACTTTAGCAGAGCGAACGCTGTAGAGGAGCTCGCTCTCTCTCTACAGCAAATTCGTTCTGCTAAAGTGGAAATGCGTGGAGCTTTCTCTGAACTGTAAACCAATCGCCGGCTAAGGCTTTCCCTGACAGGGGGCAGATTTCAGGAATGCTTCACAAAGACCACCGTGACTTCATTAAGTCCCTAAGAGAACTATTTTGTATGAACAGAAAAGCATGAATAAGCTTTATTTTATGTACTCACATTTTACGTTCCGCCTTTAGTTGGGAACTGGGTTGACCTCAAACAGTTCCCCGCCGAGGCGCGGGTGCCTCAATTTCGGAAGATGAACGAATGCCTAAAAAGGGCCGGACCATTCCCTAGCTCGAGACGATGCAACTCGGTATACGTTAATTTCTGATGTTTTGGCATAATAGACGCGGATGATAAAATTGCCATCCGCTTTTTGCACCTTCAGCCTTGCGCCTTTGGCACGAGTGGTAACTTTAGCGCACCACGGCGTTTCCCATGTCCTGCGATTTTTTCTAAAATTTACCGATTTAGTGTCTTTTGATGACGCTAAGCAAGTTTCGAATTTAGACAACGTGTTTTTTTACTAAATTATTCTATAAATTTTAGGTAATTAATCAACGTATCGTGACCATTAGCACGATATATTGTGTCCCCCTACTCGTATAACTTACGTGATTATACTGCATTGCTGTAGACTTAATAGATTTTTAAGAAAGCACGTGAAAAGCCAGAAATAAGCACCCTGCACACATTATATAAGTGGAATACATTTAATGTTGTAGTACATTCGGAAGTGGTGCAAATCCGACGTAAGCGGTAGTTTTTATGCCAAGTTTCAGTTGAACTCCGGACGCAGCCGACGCAACAAGCTAATAAACCAGCCAAACAGTGTCAAAAGCTCAGGTCACCAGGGTTTTTTTCTATTTATGATTGGTTCATCTGTATGATAAAACACGCTCATAAACATGACGAACATCAGGATGGGGCGCTCTGCAATTGTCTGATTGGTCTTATCAGCATCGTGGCATTGGCTGCATTTGGACGAAAGATGGTCGATATTGTCGCATTCGTGGCGGTGTGCAGTTTATATACGCCCCAGTTAAGGCTGAGGAGCGTTTTAATATTTCTGAGCGCTCTGAAAAGTATGTTTAGACTGATTGACTTCTTATTTTTGCGGCGATCTTGACTGTATTTGCAGAGGGCATGACAGGGCGAAGGGAGTGCGCAACGATGACGCCAGCTGCGAGTTCGTTTAAAAAATAATGTGGTTGAATGCGGCGAGGAGAGAATTTTTCCCCGACTCGCCCCGCTCGCCCTGTGGAGGCTGTGACGACGCTAGCTGTCGGCGCGCTCGTTTCTATTTAATTTTTTTAGGCGTGTTTTCCGTAGGAAGTGTAAATTTTTCTATGAGCCTTTATTTAGGTATGGCCTGTAGCTACAGGCGAAACTTCAACCAGCATTTTAAGCATGCTTGACAGGGCAGGCAACGGATGAATCGCAGCTGGTATATGAAAATAAAAAAAATATGGCCACAATTGCAGGAGCATCCTTATAAATTCACATCTCGCACAATAAATGCTGTTGATGGTCTGAATAAATTGGCAGGTTATGTATACTATTTTTCTTTTGTATCTCTGTTTTTAAACAAGATCGCCGAAGCAGAAAAGCTGCATGCTCCTCAGCAACATGCTAAATACAGTCTGGGCCATGGGGAGAGAATCACAAGTAAGACAGCCCAAATGCAGGAGCAAAGTAAAAAAAAAAAAAAAAAAAGGAACATTTAATATATACATTGCTCGCATTTAACCTTTGCTGGATTCGGATAGTATTTCAAAGGACTACACGGGTGATATTTGTGGACTTGTTTATATCAACCCTCAAGTAATGTATAACAAACGTAAGCGAAGGTTTCTAGCTCGTTATTAGTCCCTTAAGCCCTAAAATTGAGATTTTACTTAAATCGAAGTGTCCTGAAGCTAAAATGCCCAAGCTTTTCTCACGCAGACTGTCGCCCTTCACAGGTTCCACATTTTCTACTACTAGTGCTGCATCTACCGCTAGACAGACGTTCGAATGCTTGCTTTTAGTCCTGTTTTGCTCTGTTGTGAGAGTGTCCAGCTGTAGGGAGTTTGAAGGCTGAGGAAGCTTTTGGGGACCTGTAGCAGTGTCTTTTAATTGGAAATGACAATTCAGACTAAACCGTGTATTTTTTAATACCCAAGGTTGGAATAAAGAATGTCAAGAAAAAGTATAAACATTACAAATTACAGCACTATTGCTCTGCATATTTTGGGCAGTTCAATACATATCATACAGGCACCTGGGGGCAATTCGGCCGTTTTTGCTGCTACCATGCAAACTAATTTTCAGTAATTGTGCATCTTCTAAGAAATATGCCTGCATACGTGTATAAACTATATAATTAATTTACGAAGAAGCTGCATTTATGTAAAACAGCCCTGTTCCACGAGCACTTCAAAGATCATCAGACGCAGGGCCTTTAAAACATCTGCGAACCAGCGCATGCAGAGTGGCAGCGCAGAGTCAGGGTCGCGAGCTAATTTGCCGACCACCCAAATGCCCTTGATATAAATGCCACTTCAAATGCCTTGAAAGCGGGATGTAATATCGTCCTAAATCATGAACAGGCAAGGAACAGAATTCCAGCGTCTGAAACACTTGCGCCACCGCTTCACCGACCCCTCGCTAGATTGCCTTGTGTCGTGTGGACGGGCGGGAAGGTTCATCGGCGGAATTGCCTCCTCCGATAGCTTTCGGAATTCGTAACCTAATTTTAAAGGTAAAAGGGACAAGCAGGCTTATGAAATGTACGGAAGCACGTCACTATCGGCCTAACTCAACGTCTTGTACACCGGGTAAACGAAGTCCAGCTCCTCGAAGAGCTTGCGGCACACAACGCCAAACCAGGAAACCGGTGCTGGGAAGCGAGCTGATGCGAGATCGCGGAGCGGAGTACTCCCCCTGACGTCACGGTACACCTCACCCAATCAGGGCGCGGCGACCGCAGCGACGCTTGTGTCCGCTCTCGGGGCTAATAACACGCTAACATTTGAACCAAAACAAAGTAGTCTTCCTGCTAAAAAGTGGTATGCTACTATCATCTGTGAAGAGTTAAAAATGCAGTGGATTCTCTGCCTTCAGCGTGAGATTTTTTCGTTTGATAACACTTCGTCGCACGGGCACTCAACGCCCAGTAGGGCCTCTAAACTCGTCAAACACAAAGTTGGGGCCGAAGTTGACGGAGCGCACCGATTGGGCTATCACGACGATGACTTCGCGATTTTTTCGCCGACGTCCAATCGGCACGCTCCGCGAGCTTTCGACTCTGACTTTGTGTTTGAGGAGTTTAGGGCCCCAGGAGGACACGAGATGGTACTGAATCAACAGTGCCTAGATTGATCAAGTCCTGTGCAGTAGAATTTCGACGTCATAACCTGGAAATCGAGCAGAGACAGATAGGACGCAAGTGCTGCATCAGCGTTTGGATGGGCGTCCTGTCCAATCAGTGCGTCGGAGGACAATCGGCATCAAGGTCTGGTCCAATTGCTGAGTTGGCGCAGTCCGACCGTGATGACGTTCAATAGAGGAGGAAGAGGATGTTCGCCGGCCTTTACCATTTTAGGTGGTGTTGGCTGGGAAGCACATCTTTCCAATCTAATATTAGCCTCTACTAACTACAGTTGTACCATTCCATGTAACGCGTTTGGCACATTACTTGTAAGCCAAATTAGACCTCGTGACATTGAGACAACTTTTATTTTACAACTAGATTGAGCGTTCGATGGTTGACTACTTTTGCATGGTTCGTGTAGCAATGGGGCTTGACTGGAGTCTGGGAAATACCCAGCTGACGTCCGACATCCCCAGCTTCGCCGCCATCATCTGCATCATGTTGATGGCGACTTCTCTCAACGTTCTCCTCACGCTGTTCTTCGACGACGTACTGCCCCTGTCCACAAACGTCCGTTGGGGATGCCTCTTCACGCAATTCTCGGTTCGTATGTCTGTCTTATTCCACTCAGCTGTTTCACAAACCGACGTATGCAGACTCTATTTTCATGCAAGGCGTAGAATTTTATTGGTTCTCCTCTCGCAGTCAAGTGGCTCCACGGCCCTGCGGGCTCCTCGCTGGGACGAGGGAACATATAAGAGATATCGGAAAATAGAAAACAGACAATATTTTGCCGGTGTTTCTTTATTTTGATCTTTGCGTACTACTTGGCCTCGAAGCGGCTATACCTCTAAAATTAAAAAAAAGTAACAAAAAAAAAGTATATATATATATACTTCTTAAAAGAAAAAATATTTGCACCGCAAAGATGAACTACACGTCGCCAAATGCTCATTCTCCGTCCAAATGTAGTATTAGCGGTGAGAACGACATGCCAAACCTTCAGAACTAATCTTCAAACTGCATGTCGTTCTCGAATATTTTTAATTGGAAATGACAGCTGACGAAGCTTTTGAATAGATGGAGCTGAATAACACCAGTTACCAAAAACGAAAAAAAAAAAATCTGTTTCCCATTCAGAAAAATCTTCAGAAAAACTTTTAGATGAGGTAACTGTTAATTCTGAAAGTTTGAGGTGTAATTCGGGCCGCTAGCACTACCTTTGGGAGGAAAATAAGCGTTCGGCCATAAGTAGCTTAGTTTTGCGGAAAAAAACAAAAAAAAAAAAACAAATTGGAGTAGTTGTAAATTTGGGATAACTTCTACATTTATGCTGGTCTTGTAATCCTTTAAACAAAAACAAAAATAGAACAGTGGTGTAAATTGTTTGGTCCATTCGTTTTGCCTCTAGGTTTATAACTTAAAGGGGCACTGACCGCCCAAAGGTTGTTATTGTTTTTGTTTTCATAAACGATGCAAAAATGTAATCATTAACGCGCAAAAAAATACGTAACAATTTTTTTTTTCACCAGCGCACACTTTTTTCTTTTCGGCGCTTTTCTCTCGAACTCCTTATTTCCTCGCTTCTTTTTATTTGGTACGTAATCGTATCTGATATTTAGAAGCTTTGTAAGCGACATTTCTATAATATTTAATAACGGCATTTGTAAAACATATTTTTTAAAGCAATTGCGAACGCACTGGGACCCTTCTGTCTGGAATACCGAATATCGGAGTCGGGAGCGATGTCGCCTCCTGGTTTATCATCCACCCTCGAAAAACATGACGGCGCTCAACGCATGTAGCACTGATGATGATCGGTGATTCATGGAATCGGACAAAGTGGTATTTTTTAGGTGCCATACGACCTCTCAGACTTCGAAAGGGAAATCGTGAAATGGTAAAAACAACTGGCTTTGGCGCCTGTGTACCGTAGTTTCGGTTGTGATTCCGCCTTGGCAGCCTTTCACTCGGAACCGGCGCGACGTGACCCCTCAGATCGACCACAAAAGTCCCCTGCGCGTTCTTTTCGATCTCGCAGCGTTTCAAAGAATTTCAGATCGCTAAAAGAGCCCTGAAAGAACTTCAAACTCGAAAGTGAAGCGTCGTCCACTCACATCGATAGGCGGCACACGGAGGTGAGCGGTCGATCGAGAGACGCGGACGAACACGGCATTTCGGACCGGGACGGAGGCGTACGAGAAACTCGAGTTGCAGGGTGGTTCAACCTTTGATGTCACTGCACTGGCGCGGGTCGCGCGGGAACTTCAAATTCGGCATTTTGTAAATTTGTTTTGTTACTTCACAAATATTGAGTTCCCAAGTTTTCAGTTCCGAGGGTAATGTCCAAGCATCTTTTACAATCGCTTAGAGTAATGAAAAAATATATAATTGTCACCAGTCAGTGCTCCTTTAAAGGGCAACTCCGCTCAATTTCGAAAAATTTAGGCTTCCATGTGATTCACATTCACAAAGTAATACTCAACAACTCTACGTCTTCGGATTCGCGAAATGTGGAATAATATTTGTGTAATCCTAATTTAAACATCAGCAGATACCGAAACCGAAACTTCGGTTGCGCCAGGCAACATTGGTCTCGGGTCGTCACAGTCATGGGCACCTCACGTCGAACCACTTGGTCTTGTGACGTTCGGGAGGGAGCGAGAAACAGGACACGCGACGCGGGCAGGTCCTTTTTTTTCTTTTTGGATGCGGGCAGGTCGCTTCGCATGGCGTGGACGGTGATGGCCCGGGGGAGAGGGGGAAGGGGAGAAGACGAAAGAGGAGGAGGGGAGCGGAGAAACAGACCGATAAGCGCACAGGGCAGCGGTGATCACGTGAACGCCCGGTCAGCCAACACCGGGGGGAGAAACTCATGACGTCATCGTTAAATTTCGCTCTGAAAAGTAAAAACAAGCAAAACGTGAGAATGAAGTATGCATGCCTCTGACGTAGTGGTTCAACGTTGGCCGCTCCAACTCCGTGGCATTGACTGCGCTGATGATTGCGCCTCGCGCCGCACGCTAGAGTTGGCAGATTTCGGCGACTTGGCTCGCTTGAAGGTTCGCTGGCCAGTTTATTAAATATATAGACGGAATTAGATCGTAATATTTGACATGGGGTCTTCCTATATGATACTGAAGAGGGCTACATAGTTTTCTAAATATCAAAAATGAAGCGGAGTTGCCCTTTAACGTCGTACTACTGACCATGTCAGGGCATCTATTGCGTGTACTTTTCCCCTGAGTTTCGTTGCTTGGAAAGCGTCCCCAACTGGTGTGTTTACTGCGCCCATATAAGTTGTCCATTGACTTTCTCAAGATGACGTCATTGAACTGGCATGTTGTCTCCGGCTGGGATGGATGTGACTGGCACCCGTTCTGCTACATGGCGCTCTTCAGGTTGAAAGTCGAAGGACGCTTGGGTAGTCAGGAGTTAGACGCCGCAAGGACAGGATGACTAGTGTTGATTCAAACGTTCTGCTGAGTCTTCTGGCCCCAACCGCCAGGATGGCGACGTCATTCACCTGGATTCTATGACGTCATTTGTCGCCACTCGGGGATCACTTTTGATGCACGGATAGGCTCTAATGGCAAGCACACCAGTCGAAGACGCGTTTCAGGCTCCGGACACCTGGTAGCGGATGCCCTCCATAATATTCCCTCCAAAGGCGCCAGAAGAAGCTGGGATAACACAACGGTGTTAGCGGGATGTCCCTGTATTGCCATATTCGCAAACGAGTTTTAAACGTAAAGTGGGCGCACGGAAATCTTTAACTATTTAGAACTCAAACTTTGTGCATTCAATCCCCTTACCTCGGCTCTGTGTTTCGGCTGCCAAGCCACGTCAGCGTACATTGCACACTTGAAGAGGGGCATATCTACGTTTTCGATCTTCCCGTCTTTGCCAATGGGTAACATTGCCTCCCCTGCGTTTGCGATGAAAGCGAAGTCAGCTATGTCCCCAGGTCATGCCTGTAAAGGTAGTGGTTTGAACTAGGAGCTTTACATATGGGCAGAGAATAAGCGTTTGACAATGCGTCATTCATTTGTGCGGTAAATCAAGCCTTTTAATTTTTTTTTCGCGGACACTCTGTACAAGGGACAAAACTGAAGACTGCTAAACTCGGCCGTAGCAGAACATGTTCTTCAAAATTGTATGAATTGAACATTCCGGATGCGCTCCACGTGAACACCTTCGCCTGTGGTTACTCGGTCCGTGATTGGTTCCATCCCACTTCAGTCGAACGCGACAGTCTAATCAACCCAGTTGAATAACACTTTTGCTCATTCGCTTTTGCCAAGAGAGTGAGGATGAGAGAAACTTTGTCGCGGAGGATGGCCCCAAATGTAGTCTTAATAGAACACTTAAATGAAAGAAAAAAAAATTATTTAAGATAACTATATATATACCATTCCTTTAATTTTTCAGGAAAAAAATTACAATATTTAAGACGCTAGGCACAATTTAGTTGGAGTTCACCGCCCCCTCTAGGCCCACCCGCAAAGCGGTTGCTTCGCCCTTTATTATTGAATTGGCTTGGCTGCGCGGCGGAAGACGTTCACCAGCCCAAAGGCCCGAACCACATAGGGTGTCTTTGCGACGTATTTACGGGCGTTTCAACGGACGTAACCCCCACGTCTGGCGGGCGTCAAGACGAGCGTTCCTTCAACGACTCGGGGTCGGCGTAAATACGCGCGTATTTGGAGATCTCACCGAGATAGATCTCGGCGCTTCGGCGTATCTCGACGTGGCGTATCCGGAAGCGTGCGGCGCGGTGCCGGCCAATCAGCTCCCGAGGAGATAGCCGGAAGTTGCAAGAGGACCGGCTTGCCTAGCTATGCGGCCGGCTGGCTGGCTTGACTCAGCCGCCGAAATGGGAGCTCGCTGGACTCGTTCGACGGTTTATTGGCAAACTGTACGGAATCGCTCTATCTATTTGAAACGAGCGATGAAGGACTGAGACAGAAGGAAATATCACCTAAGTGTCGGGCGATGTAAAAAAATTATGAAAGGAAGGAGTTTGAACAGAGATCGTGGCCGTCCTCCTGCCGGGACTGGCTGGTATATTAGCGAAATTAGAATGTCGTGGTTGATTAATATTTAGTTGTGTGTGTTCTCCTTGCGGAACATAATAATATAGCAACCGATCTACATTTTGCGTCCTTTCATGAAAAATGCGAGTCGGGCCACACACTGCACCAAACGCCGCGGAGACATCGACGGAAAGCGTCGTGTGTGGTTTGGAGATCTTCCCCTCTTCTATTCTGTGAAGAAAGTGCCCGCCGAAGGCCGTGTTTACGCCCGCTGAAACGCACGTAAATAGGTCGATAATAGGCCCTATGTGGGTTGGCCTTAGTGCCTCCCTGTCGCGACGTCCTTAAACGTCCTTAAATACGTCCTTAAAATATTTTCATTTTTCTTTCAGTGCCTATACTTTCAAGCTGCAGGAGGCCGCGCGACAGCTTTTTGTTGCAAAAGCCACCGGTTTGAGGCAGTCGTTTTCAGACCGACCTTTCCAACCGATCGCCGAGTCGCCCGGCGGCTGAAGTATCTAGCGGCGCCTCGGAAGTGACGTGTGGTGCGCCTCGGTTTTTGCTTACGTGTGGCATAAATCTGCGGGAAATGCAACTGACATAATAGCGGCCAATGATCTCTATTGTAACAGGTTTGATCGCGGACAGCGGCCTCGACAGCTGGGGCCGAGTTTCGCCACCGGCGACAATTAATTGTAATTGATTAACACCATCAACTGCATGAGACTCCATGGGAAAAACTAGAAAAAGTGTCATTTCCCCCGCTTCTAAGCTGTTGTCGGCACTGAAACTTTTTGGCTGCGTTTCGATTAACACGTGGAATAGCTTGCGTACAACTTTAAAGCTAAAATCCCTCGCAGTTCTTATAAATAAATATTTTGTGGTCGAGAGTGACTCCGATGGGCAAAAAGTCTAGTGCAGCTCAATGAGGCGGGAGTTACCTAGAGTTACCGCGGAGTCGGGGGCGGTTTCCTTCAGTTGGTTTTAGCAGACGACAAACTGAAAGGCTTTGCTACGCGGAATTCGCTCACTCCCGGAAAGCCGCTGTCGAGATGGAACTTCTTTGTCATTCATCAACTTCTGGGCTTCCCCGAGGACGGTCTCATGGACGGCAAATTTTTTAGTTTACTCCACTACGTGAGCAAGCTTACCAGTTCAGCCGTATGTGCTCCGGTACGTTTGATTGTTTGAATCGGCGTTCGAAGGTTTGACAAATACCGATTCGATCTCCGAACACCCGACATAAAGATCACGCCACACGATGCAATAGTCGCCTCCGAGCACAGCGTACATGCTTCAATATTCTTAATTTTGTGCGTTTCTTCAATACGCTTGCGTGTATGGCCTGGTGTCCAACAGTGGCCGCCGGTTGCGATAGCGACGGGCTCCCGATCCGCGATCCAGCCTACTACAATAGAGATCAGTGGTAGCGTTCATAGATACAGAGCCATAGTTCTCGGCGGCAGGTTTGATCGACGCTGTTAAAGAGGATCTCCGTTCTTCATTTAAAGCGGCACCACGAATTGAACGAGCACCAGAAAAGTACTGGGGCAGGCAACACATCTGTGGCTTTTGGCTTGACAGGTGGGTAGTGTACGCCGATGTAGTGTCTTTGGTCTCATGGTACGGTTGCGAAGAACCCACACCAATATCGCGAGTTTTCCCTTCTATAACCAAAGCGACGTATGTACAGCTTGTATGATAAAAACACATACGAAAGCAGCGCAACGCGAATCCGAGCTGTGGCGAAAAGGACAAAATCAGTGGAGGTTCCCGAGAGCTTCCGAGAAGCGTCTCAGAAGCGTCTCGCTTGTCGAACGTCGCTAGACGGGCACGCGACCGCTGTGACGAGCCGCGAGTGTGAACGCGCCTCTATTCCGACAGCTTACGTCCCGCTACATGGTCTCGCAGTGCAAGACTTCCCCGACACCTTGGACAACGAAAGAGCGAGAGCACGATCTCTTCGAGCGAAACAAGAGTGACAAGACACCCCACGTGCACATCCACGACGTCACCAAGGTACATAGACTCATAAACACTCAACCTCGTTTCACGTAATCTCTGCTGCGCACCACAACACACGAACCCCGCTGCGTGCGTTAAAAACAACTTATTCGATAACAAAAAAAAAAAACAAAAAAAAAAAACCGGCAAAGTTAAGCACATTTAAAGGCCGACGTCCAAATTCGAGATTGTGCACGACAGAAGATTCTCGTCGCCATGGGGAATGAGGAAACCGCCAAGGTCGGACAGGGTAGAAAGGGGGCGAGGACAAGGCGGGGGAGAAGTGGAACGTGCGAACTGGTCGTCGTCGGTCTTTAACCAACGCGCATCACGTCATTGTTGATGAACCCCGTCTCTACCCCAAGTGGCAAAAACACGCCTCAAAAAAAATCGCCCAAACTTGAAAAAAAAAAAAAAAAACACGTTCGTTTTGGCGTCCGTCGTTACGTGCTGAGAAGCTGCGAGACGAGCTGGCGGCGATGCTGGCGGCACGAGAGTTTTGCAACAACCTCTTACGTTTCAATTGAAGTCCCTTGTTTGAACAACAGTTGCTTCGCGATGTTGCTGTCTACAAGACGAGCAAGTGGGGAAGAGGGTAGGGCTTTTGGAAGGTCCGTCTTCAAAACTGGCAGTCCTTCTTCGTGAAGATCGGATTCGTTGCTCATATTAAATGTGGGGGAGAAGGCGAGAAAAAATAAAGGTTAATTTTGTGTGTATTTTAGGTGAACAATGTTCGAGCTACAAGGGTGCGTTTGATGTTTGGTAACCTGCATTTGTTGTAGCTGTATGTCTCTTTGTAGAAGTTCAGTGATGGCTGTAGTAGGCCTGAGATTTCTGGGTGTATAAGGATTTGTGGAAGCAAAGAAAGTGGCTGGGTTTGAGAGGTCCCTCTTTGTGTGTGTTTTCCTCCCACTGAACGTTTTGTTTATTGTGCCGCTGTCTCGGGCACTGAAAAAAATATCAATGCCCACCAGCTCGCCTGCACCTGACTATTACCAAGCGAGGAGCCCACATAATAAGCCCTAAAATAAGTATTGAATAATATGTTAAAGAGATCTTGCGCTTCGTAAAGTTATTATTTTTACACTTTCTAGAGCATCTCCCTTAGAAATAAAAACAGAAATACCTCACTAGACAACAAAAAAGAAAAGAAAGCCGGTTTTGTTTTTTTCATATCCGCAAAAATGTAACGAGTTCTTGTTCCAGTTTCACCAATGCAAGATTGAACGGAGACGTTCCTTCTTTCCCCTTGAAAGGAACGCGTTCCGGGAACGCGGCTCCATGGAACCTGTGAGGTGCATCAATGTGAGACTCAGGGAAAATGCACTTTCTCTTAAGTCAACGCCAGTGGCCCCATCTTGATTTTCATGTGAGAGATTGCGGGTGCACACCAAAGTTTTCCGAGACTAAGGCGCTTAAACATTTTAAGGAAGAAAAGACTAGAGAGGTTTACGAGGCGTGCAATTGATCGCGAATAAGGGCCTAGCCAGTATAGGTACGCTTTCGATTGCTCTGACGGCGAAAGAGCTCGAATTTCTGAATTTTAGTCCCTAAAGTATTGTCTTCTTAGATAGGCACCAGTGCGCCCCCTATAGGTTGTGAAAGTTGCGAATATCTACGGGGGCCGCAGCGACCCACATATACCTCCCACTAAGAAAGTAAAAACGTTATTCCGGCACATACTAAACACTTCCATCTCCACAATGAGTATACCCTGAGGTTGGATATGCCTCTAGACATCAATGTAACATATTGATACCCGGAACTTAATTAACAACTCTTTATCTCGGACACCTCGCTACACCTAAAGAAAACGTCTACCCGGTATCACTTTGTTAATGCACCAATATATAGCTCACACCATAGAGAGGAAATAGGATGACCATAAGACTCACCGGGACCATAGGACGGAAATAGGAAGGAATAAAAAACTTTTTCTTTCGCGAAGATCTCTATAGCGTTTTTGTGTCCATTCTGTGGCAAACCAATGGTACATAGACGGTCTAAAAACTGTCTTCAGGAATCCATAGGATGGAGAAAGAGGTAATAGAACGGCAAAAGTATGGACGTAGGACGTCCATACATATTTTTGTAGGGGAAGATCGCGAATAAGGGCCTAGCCAGTATAGGTACGCTTTCGATTGCTCTGACGGCGAAAGAGCTCGAATTTCTGAATTTTAGTCCCTAAAGTATTGTCTTCTTAGGTAGGCACCAGTGCGCCCCCTATGGGTTGTGAAAGTTGCGAATATCTACGGGGGCCGCAGCGACCCACATATACCTCCCACTGAGAAAGTAAAAACATTATTCCGGCACATACTAAACACTTCCGTCTCCACAATGAGTATACCCTGAGGTTGGATATGCCTTTAGACATCAATGTAACATATTGATACCCGGAACTTAATTAACAACTCTTTAACTCGGACACCTCGCTACACCTAAAGAAAACGTCTACCCGGCATCACTTTATTAATGCACCAATATATAGCTCACACCATAGAGAGGCAATAGGATGACCATAGACTCACCGGGACCATAGAACGGAAATAGGAAGGAATAAAAAACTTTTTCTTTCGCGAAGATCTCTATAGCGTTTTTGTGTCCATTCTGTGGCAAACCAATGGTACATAGACGGTCTAAAAACTGTCTTCAGGAATCCATAGGATGGAGAAAGAGGTAATAGAACGGCAAAAGTATGGACATAGGACGTCCATACATATTTTTGTAGGGGAAGATCGCGAATAAGGGCCTAGCCAGTATAGGTACGCTTTCGATTGCTCTGACGGCGAAAGAGCTCGAATTTCTGAATTTTAGTCCCTAAAGTATTGTCTTCTTTCTTTTTGTTTCCTTCTTTTGGACGCCAGTACCCTTTGGGTCACCGTCGACTTTGTAGTCATATGTGAATAATTGTACATAGATATATTCACTCAGATTTGATTAATAATGTAAATTGTCCTTCCTTTAAACTGGCTCTTAGAGAGCTGTTAATTTTCCTAACTTAGTTCCTCTCCCTTCTTTACATAATAATATTACCGCACTTGACATCTTTCTTCTCTTTTATTGGCTCTTCACTAAAACCTCCGTTGTGAGTCGGCGCTCTTTTCTTCCCGTTGTCTCTTCCGTCCTTACCTTATTTGCGCTGTTTAAGTCATGAGGGAGTTGTAGTAGATCGTTTTTCTCCTCCGCTACGGCATCCCCGAAAAAAACGCCGCAGCTGCGCATGCGCGCCACCAGGCTTGCCTGCATAGTTCAAGGTCTTGTGGCGGATTACGGAGCGCTATCCGGGTGCTTAGCGGGCTGCGGAAACGGTCTACTACAATTCCCTATTATGGCATGGGTAAGCCTCAGTTGTCCGGCCTCCAAAGCGAGCTTCCTACAAATTTTAACCTTCGAGAACGCTGTGGCTTCTTGCGTGCACCTTCAAAAGACACTCCTTGCCAATCATACTTTGCCAGTGACTATAGTAATGACGTCATAGGGGGCAGAGGCGGAGGCCTTGTCTTCTAGATGGTACTGCGTGAGTGCAGGTGGCAGGGGTCCCTCTTGTGCAACAAACGCAGATCTACGGGACCCATGCCGTGCTGTCTAACGTGAGCCTGCGGGTCGCCCCGGGAGAAGCCGTGGCCATCATGGGACCCAACGGCAGCGGCAAGTCGACGCTTCTGCGCATCGCGGCTGGCATGGACAGGGCCAGCTCGGGGGACGTCTACCTTATGGGCCACAGCGTCTACTACGCACCCTACGCGTCCCGCATGAACCTAGGCTACGTTCCCGAGGAGTGTCTTCTTTTCGACTATATGACGGTCAACGAGAACATCTTCTACTACTCCAGGGTAGTGTTTTTCATGCTCTCCTGCCTGAATTTTTTTTAGTTTGCACTCTGGCGAAATGCTGCCGTTGAAATGTTGCACCCCACTAGTAACAAATATTTCTCCAGTTGTTGTTTTGTCGGTGCATTTATGTCATGCGGTTTGGCCATTTCATAGTACCCTTTGTTTCAGAAATGTTTCTGAGTAGCTTAAGTTGTTCGTGGCGTAAACCAAAAAAAAAAGGCAGGTCTTTTTTGTTTGTTTTAAAATAACTCTAAATGCGTAGTATTTATGGGTCTAAGATGAACTAAAGTTTCTATGCACCTGCAGGATTATAATAGGAACTGGGAGCCATACTCAGCATATTTCTATATATTTAAGTAATTTCACTTGTGGCTTTTGAACTGTGTTTCAGATACTTTGTGCATTACTTTTACGTTGTTACTTTCCTTCTCTCCCAGTTTGCTCTTGTTCGCCATTCGTAGAACGAAAACACAAAACAACAAAGATGATGTTGGCAGACACTAAACTATGTGGTGTAGTCGACGTGCCGCAATCGATGCGCGTAGCGCGCAAACACGCTATGAATAGTTTTGCACTGGCGTGTGTGGCGGATACTGTCGCATTTTCTTCCTCCTCGCTAGGAGCCATCTTAGTGGCAGGATGGTGCGAGGGACCTGGCAGCGCCAAGTGGCGGCCTACCTTCAAAGGCACCTGTCTAATTTATACCTCACTGATCCTTATCTTGTCTACAACTCTGAGGCAGTGGTTGAGTCCTTCAGTTCTGAGACCCTATTGAAAATTCCATCAAGCTACGTAATTTGGGACGCTGACTGCCAGTCAGCAGCCTTGGTGGAACGTGATGGACCATCAGACGTCATCTGACGGTCCATCAGATGACGTCTGACTGCCACTGCCAAGGGAATTTCATCGACAAGGGCAGCATTTATATAAGAGTAAAGCTACACGCACTCATAAATATCGCCAAATGCCTCGATAAAACAAAAAGTTCGAGAAAAAAACAAAACAAAAAAGCAGCACCACCGCGCATCGAACCCGCGACCACATGCGTACAAATCGGACACACTAACCGCTATGCTACGCCCCACCGTTGAGAAACTCGATTTGACTATTTGTTTTATACAGAATGCTTTGGCTGCAAATGCAGTTAAGCCGTCAGCATGTTATGCAAAGCACTCGTACATCACTCGCCGTACTTCAGTTCTACTCACCTGCCATGTAGAGTACTTTCGCGTCGTAGAACGATACTTTTGTTCGCGCATCACCGGCCCAGTAGACCTGGTACACCCTGTCGTCTTCAACTACACCGCTTAAGTCCCTTACATCGTCGGAACTCACAACAGGCTGGGTCTTGTCGAGTAGAAATTCTACTAAAACATAAGACATTGTAGAGCCCGGGCAGGATCGACAGGTTAAAGCAAGCGGGCAAACAAACCGAGTCGAGAGAGATCGTTCATGAAAGCTCGGCCAAGCCTCTATGGGCGAAGCGAAGTCGGCGAAGTGCGAAGTGTCGTGTTCGGCGCTTCCGCGGCCTTCTGATCAAGGTTGTCGGTCGGTTGCGTGTCATATCTCTAACGTCAGCGGTTTTATGGGCTCACGTCCCAAAATCGTTTTCTCGTGCATAGATTACTTTTCGTATTCATAGATTTGACGAAATAGTGGTATCCGAACGAACTTTACGTCCTTTGACCGTACGTCTGTCTGCACGTCAAAGCTTTCTGACGTACAGTCAGAGACAATCGATGTACAGTCAGAATCACCACCAAGACATTCTGATGGCATTTCGGGGCGGCCGACTGCCACCAGGAAACCATCAGAAAGCCGACAAGCGGGGTCTGACTGGAGTTTGACTGTCGGTCAGAGTAACTTGTTGGCCAATCAGACATGCTTGACGTACAGTCAGGCACAGTCAGCGGTCCACTAGAAAACATTGACTGCCAAGCAGGGTTACGTTGATGGATTTTTCCTTCGGGGAGGTACAGCAATCATGGTGTTTTCGGTGTGGATGTTGAAGATCTTTTCTATTCCCTTCCGCACCATTCCTTGCTAGCCTCGGTTCAGTCATGTATTAAGGTTCACGGTGAGCTCACCTTCCAAAACGCTACCGGTATTCCCGTGGAAAGTTTTCTAGAGCTTTTAATGTGCTATCTCAAATCATGTTCATTGGGTGGAAGGATGCCCTGTATTTGCAAAAATCTGGCATTTGTATAGGGTCTTGTGTTGCCCCTATTCTTAGTGACATTTTTTTTTGTCGAGGGTAGATCATGCCATTCACATTGCACTTAGCCCTCTTCCGGTACGGAAATTTTTTAGATATGTCGATGATTTTTTTATTGTGTATGTACATTGTAAACCATGTGTTGAAAACCTTCGTTAGGAGTGGCTTATGCCTCAAGTTTACCTTCGAACAACCGAAGGATGGCACCTTGCAATTTTGGAGCTTTCATTATCAGCCCAGCCCAATCACCTCTGCTGGTCCTTTTCTCCTCGATCAAAGACATTCTTCCGCACACGTCCTCCCATTCTAAGGTCGTAAACAGGGGCATAGCCACTTCCACTTTAGGATCTGCCCTGTTTAAGTCCTGTTACCATACGGTCAATGATATTTGTGGGTCCCAGCTTGAACGTTTAAGGGCATCTGGGTTCCCCTCGCAGATGCTTGCCGAGTATTTAGGGTCCCTGTTACAGAAGGTGAAGGGGATGAGCAAAGACAAGCCTCTTTTACAGAGGAAGCGCCCTGTAGTGGTTCCATACCTTCATAAAATTTCCTACAATATCAAACAAGGTGCCAGCAGGTACGAGGTCCCGGTGATGTTTTCTTCTCCCTGCAAGATAGTCAAGATCTGTTCTAAAGTGGGTTCTGTTATGGACAATCACTGAACACCAGGGTGCAAGAAGCGTCAAAAGCACCAGTTTGTTCCCTGCTCAGAGGGTGTTGTGTACAGGATCCCCCTAACGTGTGGTGGTTGTTATATTGGACATACTGGACGATGTGTTAATGACCGACTCGTAAACATTTCTATTCACTTCACGCCACTGTGGGAGGCCTCCTGCCTGTACACTGCCTCACCTGCCAGTGCTCACCAACTTTTTCGGACACAAAACAATATTAGGACGATATCGAGATCGAAAAACTAGAGAAAGTTTAGAAGCCTACCACATCCACAAATTAGGCCAGCGGTGTGCGAGTCACCCTTCTCTGTCTTTGAGTGACGAGGAGGTAGACTTCCTAGCCAGTGCATACAAGTGATCTTGGCCGGCCTGTACTTTATGTAATATTTTTTTTTTCTGTTTTTCTGATTGTTTTTATTTATTTCTTTTTTCCTTCTTTAATAATGTATTTTTTTTCTTTCATTCTTTATTCAGAGATTACCCCGCAGTGTCCGAGGGCGTTACAGCAGGGGGGTTACAATCCTGAAAAAAAAAAAAAAAAAAAACATCTTCATTTTCACTGCACACTTGCAGCTCCGACAGCCCATTCCACTCTCGTATCGTTTTAACAAAAAAGAGTTGGCGTACATGCTCGTCCTGTCGCGGAACTCTCTAATTTTGAAAGCATGATCGTTCCGTTTAGAATAATAATATTATGGTTCTTTTAAGTAAGTTTCACTGTCAATTTCAGTTTTATTTTTAAATATCAAAAACAGAAACTTTAAACACAATTTTTTACGGCGGGCTGAGACAGGTTCCCAATTCAGTTCAGTCTTCATTTGAGTACAGCTGTCTCTCCGCCCGTACCGTCCCAGAACAAACCTAGCAGCTCTATTTTGTATTTTTCCAAGTTTGTCTATTAATGTTTTCTGTTCCGGGTCCCAGACGGCACAGGCATATTCCAAAATTGGAATATGCCTGTGCCAAAATTCTTTTCCTCTTTCTTTTTTCTCGTCTTTAATAATGTATTCGTTTCTCTTACTTACGGGAGGTGATCGAGGAAACTGGGAAGGGGTGCGCCGCCACTGTTTGTTGCATGCCAATCGTCCCTGCGGTGCTAGTCCACACCGCATTCAGGGGACGTCGCCGTCGACGGTCGAATCCGGGTTCTAAGTCCGGACTATGTCACCGGCCGTCGCCGGAGCCGGCGTCGCGGTCGCCACCCACGCGAACGTCCGTCATGGATCGTTTCCTGCGCCCAAGAGTCCCCCTTCCCATCTCCCATCGTCCCTCGTCCCTCGTCCCAGCTTGCCGCGCACCAGAGAGGCGGGGGCCTCTTTTCTCCCATCGTGGGTGGTCTCTCGTTGGAGCTCCCCGTCCGGCTCTGCCACAGTACGCGCAGGGCTTCGGGCGCCGACGCTGTACGGGAGGAGGGTCCTGCACTTTAAAAAAAGGGTATCACCTTACACCCTTTTGTCCCATATATTACACCCCAAAACTTCATTTCGACGTACAGCGCCCTATAGTAGAAAAGACGGCCCCAAATTTTACGAGGGGCTTGATAACGGCGCGATATAGCTTTTTAAATAGCTAAAGTATATATCAAAGACCACATAAAGAAAACACTGAGTTTTTCCAGCAGGGCAAAAAAAAAAACTATTATTTTTTTTTGTAGTATGTAACACGTACTTTAGCTATTGTAATAAGTTGTACCACACGGCTATCAAGCCCCTCATAAAATTTGGGGCCGTCTGTTCGACTATAGGGCGCTGTACGTCGAATTAAAGTTTTGGGGTGTATTATATGGGACAAAGGGTGTAACAATACACCCTTTTACACCCTTTTTTTAGAGTGCAGGATGTCCACCGCTGAAGGGGTGTCCAAACAGGACACTGCAAAACGCACGACTCCGACAAATCGTGAAAATTGAAGAGGACGCGCCCGCTTCAATTTTCACAATTTGTCAGAGTCGTGCGTTTTGTAGTGTCCTGTTTGGGCACCCCTTGACACCGCCAATGTCTTAGCAAGGTGGGTCCAGAGGGAGGAGGCACTCGGGCACCAAACTTCAAAGGCGCCGTCCTCGCCATGGAGGGGACCGAAAACGAGTCCCCAGGCGACGGCGTCTGTTGTCGACCAGATGGGGGCTGACGAGACCCCACATCGTCTCCCCCCCCCCCCCTCAAACCAAGGCCCGGGGGTCATGAAGGTCAGAAGTGGAGGCTGCGCAGATGACCCAAATATCGCACGGGAGCTCAGCTGAGTGTCGCCGATAATGGCGATCACCCTTGATGATCACGGCCAGGGTGCCAAACGAGGCAAGCCCACGGGGACCGTCCATTCGAAGGGAAGCTCGATCAGGTAGCACACAGTCGGGAAGCGGGCCCAGAGCACCACTGCTCACAGCGCGCACGGGCACTAGGTCGCACACAATACACCAAAATTAAAAGTCCTTTCCATCCTCGTGTTCCAGACAGTAAAACAAACGCTAACAAATCGCGGCACTGAATATCAGACAGCGTGACGAAACCAAACCTTCAGCTCAGTGGCCATGCCACAAGATACAAACGAAGACTTTCATTCTAAAACAAGCAGCTACATATAGTACACCGTTCGCGAGGTGCGATACATAATAACCATACAAACAAAACCTGCCTTTTGAATTGAATTGAAGTCTTTATTTCTTTCGGATCAACCGAAAGGGGAACAGAGACTAAAGGCAGAAAATGCCCGACGAAGGTCTCTGTCCCCTTTGCAGTTCGTACATACGGTACACAGTATAGTATACACTCATGCAGCTGTAGAACAATCAGCAATTCAAATAATGTCATAGCTTTATAATACATCATCATGAGGATCGCAACTAGTAATATAGATTATGAAAGAAACTTGTTCACAAGTTCAGAGATAAAAACCATCAAACTGTACATGTATAAAAATGGCTATAAAACAGTGTCACTGCCCACCAAGAGTGTCCTCAGCTCTTTTTTAAATTTAGAAAATGAGTTATTAAAATCCACGAACGTCCCAATCGAATTTAATAATTTGGTCACCTGATAATCTTCAGTTTGCTTTCCGTAATTTGTTCGAATCTGGGGGGGGGGGGGGGGGGGGGGGGGGGTCGTCTTAAGGCTGCGGTCCCACGGCAGCCATCTTGAACAAGACGTTAGTTCAACCAATAGATGGCGACACGCACCCGTGGGGTGGCCGAAACATTGGTTCACGGTGGAATGGCTCGAGCACCATCACGTTCCCCTCGTGGCCTTGCTCGCGCCGCTGCCAGCTGTGCTCAGCTAGCTCAAGTAGCGTGGCCCAGCAAACGGATGTATGCGAAAATGTCAGGCTGGGTTTAAATTGTTCTCTGATATAGGGAGATGCGGTTCGGCGGTTGTAACGAGCTTTCGCAATAAATCTTACCAAGAAGGATTCAAATGTTGTTTGACGTGTCAATATTCTATCAATGAAAATTTCTTCTGCAGGAATGCACGCTCAGTAGACTCAATCTTCCAAGACACCAGTGGAAGCGGACGTCAAGTAAACTGCTTTGCGATTTACGGTACTTACCCCACCATTTTAATGACGACTAGAATAACGTAACGAAATATTGTGTTTCACGGGGTCCGGAAGATGTTGTTACATTATAGGGGGTTCCCAGAAACTTTCTGGAAAGACTCGAAGTCTTCCTTGAGTCCAACGCAATCATGAACAGAAACTGAAAACGATCCACTATTCAGTCGGTGGGTGGCGAAACGTATCCGCATCTGCGGAGTCACGGTCGATGCGTACGCTAAGGGGCTGGAAGTTTACACGATGCCTGCCACGACGTCCAAACACGTCGTTTACGTTCTACGGTCTATTTTACCTACTTTTGCCCTACCGAAAATACTTTTCTCTGATAACGCGCCAAATCTTGCTTCAGATAAAATAAACAAGTTTTTGAAGAAAAACAAAAGCCTGCCTCAGGCATCACATTAGTGCACCATGCCATCCTGCAACTAACGGGCAAGTAGAACAGATGGTGTGCGAAACGGAAAAATGCCCTTTTGAAGCTTACGGAAGAAGCAGTTCAGTGAAGAATCGCCAGGTTCTTGTTCCAGTAGCACGTGACGGTCTCATAGTACACGGTAAAAACACCCGCCGAAGCGATATTCGGCGGACGAAGAGCCGCACCCCTCGATCTTATGATACTATGGCCTCCGAACGAAGATCGAGAGATTCCCAGATTGGGAGTAATGGCAGTTTATACGGTCGGACAACTCGTCTAGTGAGGAATTTCAGCGAAAGCCCGGCCTTCCATGTAAAACTTGAGTAGAAAAGACTCTATGTTGGTTGACCAGAAGGTGTCATTTCTCTGAATACGTTGGATATCAATGCCCTTGAGTGTAAATATAACTAAGTCACAAAACTCTCTTGGTTTATTGTGTAACTGCCCTTGTATTTGATAGTAGAAGCTATGGTGGTGATCTGGACCTTTCCCACCAGGCTCCTATTTCTTATTTTTCGCCTCATACTCCTTTGTGGTTTAAGTATGCTTCAAGAATCTTTTGGAACGGGGACACTTTACGTCAACGAGGCCATTTGTTCCAAGTAGTCAATCAGGGAACGCTGCTAGAAATCCGTCCCTCATATTAACGAATAAACCGCACTTCTGAACAGTGCAGTTTTCCTGTTCCACGTACAGTTGTAAAGCAGCATCCTCATTGATTCTACCATATTCTGTTGCGAGTGAAGAAAGCCTTTGGGTACACGATACTTGAAACAAGTCTGGCACTGTACGTTGTGGTTTGACACCCACTAATATCGTCGTTCTTATAGAGCCCCATCATTTAATCATTACCTCGTCACCTCATATTGCTCTTTATCAACAGTAAGTACAATTAATAGGCTGCCGCCATACTACAATCCAAGAATTAAAAAATTGAGTCGTTCAGTCCTTCAACAAATTTATTATTTATATAATGATATTACGTTACATTACCTCGAGGCGATCGACGTCCATCGTCGATCTTCAAATACTTATACCTGTATATAAATTAGACGCACAAGGGGGGGGGGGGGGGGTCGGTGGCCGAGTGCATGGTCTAGAACACACCAGCTCGAAGCGCTTGGAGCGAAAGCTCGTGCTGCAGAACCCACCCCGCCCCTGCCCGTTTTGATCTGGATGAGCATCGTACCGGCGTGCGGTCGTGTATCCCTACTGCGTGGTGCACGTTAAAGACCCCAGGTTTGCGGTTGTACCGCACTGGCTAAATCGCTCATCTACAGCTGAGACACCAGACGCCCACTAAGGCAGACTAACTTCCGGCTGTATAAACACGCACACAACAATTTGCAATTAGACGCATAATAACAAAGAACACAGCGTGCCGCCTCTTTCCTTTGGATGCCTTTTTTAAACCAGCAAAAGCTCGCGCGTTCTCTCTTTTGAGACGGTTAGAACGGTCGCACATAAAACCCGCGTTTCTCCTACCCGGCCGCTTCCTACTCTCATTATGTGTAGTTGGTTATAACTAAATAAGCTATAATAATGGTGTATCATTCGTATTTAGTTTCAGTTTCAGTCAGGGAAAAGGAGTTTCGCCAGAACTAGAGCCAATAAATGAGCGGCGCTTGGAGTATCGGCACTCTCTTCCCCGACAGTGTTGTGAACGCCGTCATTTTGGTGCTTGTGCAGAGCAGGCGCAACTGCCGATCATCATGATTCAAAAGCGCGACATCCTCAGCATTAGATTCGGTGTTAGGAAGCTAATGTTATGTTGCTTTGCTCTGTCGCACACTGTTTAAAGAGGGGGACAGAAAAGCGTTTCTTGCGATTTCAGATAAAGCTTCAAATAACTGGCAACCATGATTCTAAGTCACAATATGGCCAAGTGTCGCTACTCTAAAGCGTAGCTCATTTAATGACACTATTCATGCTCTTGTTCAAGAGGCTTGTAATACCTGGAGGGGCCATGACGTAAGCCCCGTGGATTCCACGAGCCACTACCTTTTGACACCTGCCTCTTCCTCATTACTTCCCGCCTGTGCCAGTAAATTAGCTACGGTTCAGAGTAACGACACTTGGCCATATTGTGGCTTAAAATCATGGTTGCCAGTTATATGAAGCTTTATCTAAAATCCCAAGAAACGCTTTTCCGTCCCCCACAAATGTTTAAACAACCCGCGACAGAGCATTGCAATATTGCATCAGCTTCCTAGCACCACATCTAATGCTGAGGAAGTCGTACTTTTGGATCATGACGATCGGCCGTTGCGTTTGCTCTGAACAAGACCCAAAATGGCGGCGCCCAAAACAATTTTGGGGAACGGAGTGCCGATATTTTAAAGCTAATTTAGTGACTCTAGGCATGAAGTGAACTCGAGTGCATTCTTTTCCTCTTCGTCTTTATTGTTTATTGATTTCAATCATATCGAATAATTAACACATTATATCACGCTACGCTTGTGTAATTACTTGTCTTAGATTTATTAACCTTACTCAGTACTTAAACCATTCATTTATCGATAGCAAATCTTCCAATATATTTTTTTTAATGTGAAGGTAAAAAGACACGAAGATTGATGATGATACAGACGCCAACGCCGCCCTCGGAAATTTTTTGAACATTAGAAATCAGCAGTTTGTCAACCATCCATAAGGTAGCGCAACAAAACACCCAAACAGTTTTTAATTGTTTTTAAAATTATCTAAGCTCTACATCTATTACAAACCAAATCAATATCATTGTGAAAATTTAATACAATGCAATGTATATCTTTTCCAAACAATAAATGTTATTATATGCCAATAAATCTGTTTGATGTCCAAAAAAGATATGCGTCAAAAACAGGTAAGTTTGAAGGGCTCCTGGAGCGTTATGACTTTGAAAATGAAAAAAAGCCATCGTCCACCTCTTGGGCAACCATTGTAGCTCTAAATGTTATAAAAGATTTTATCATAGTTTAATTATTTCCTCAGCGGCATTTGAAGTACCATGACTCGAAGCACCAAAAAGTGCTACGTTTGATATAGAATATCTAAACAAAAACATTTTACAAAACTTTAAAATTTTTTCTGCATATTACCAATTATAAGCACTACATCTGTAGCTAATTTCATTGTCATAGCGCTTGTAATTAAAAACATATTTGTGCTGGAAAATGTCAATTTTAGAGCAATATTTGGAGGGATGAAAAAAACTAAGTAGTGCAAATACCAAAAAAGTGTATCGTTACATTCTGCTCCGACATCATCTTAACAAAACTGCTATATTGAAACCGTGTTATCATCAATGGATCGTTCATAAAACATGAACTAGCGGAGCAAGTGAGGGTCCGCGCCATCATATTCACAACGCTACAAATGCGCATGAACAATAAAAACAAACACACACATAATATCGAATGAAAGAGGATTGCATTGCCTTTCGAATGACATCAATCTCACAAAACAGTATTTAAAAGGAGATGAGTAATGACCTGCCAAAAAGTACCTAAACTGCCACATTCAGTGGGACCGCGGCCTTAAAGGGGCGGTGCAATGATTTTAACACTGAACGAATGTGCAGCTTGTATTTTTTATATTGTTTACTTCGGCATAAGTAAGAGAAAAAGTGCCACCATACCCCAAAATACCTCTATTTCGCCGCGTAATCGCAAAATAAGAAACGCTTTTTTTCCCAACCTGCGGCCACATGGTGGCCGCAAATGGAACCTGTGGTGTGACGTCATTCGGAGTGGGTTTTGTAAGTGATAGTGTTAGGCAATTGTAAGCTTGATTTAAGGTTAAGTTTAAAAAATCTTGTTGTTTAGGCATGCAGAAACGCTTCAAAAGCCTAATATTGCTGCTAAAAGGGTATGAATTATTTGTGGCGCCATCTACCGCAAGTCAACAAAACCTGCCGTCGCCATCATCCGTCGATGCCCGAGGGGCCTACGGCGGCTACACGAGCAACCCGGACGTTTTGTCTTTCCCTCGCTCGACGGAGTGCGTTGGTCGTGGTCCGTAGTATCATGGTATCGTTATTGTTCCTGGTGTCTCGACCTCGACTTCGACTTCGACTGCCCGCCGCGTCGACTGCCCGCCGCACAAGTCCAACTGACTTACTATACGCAAGCATCTTGCGCTCGACGTCGCTCAGGCCGTCCGCCCATGCCGCCATGTTGGTCGGGAATCGGCGGGAGAGCGGGAGAGCGGCGAGCCTGGCGAGCCGGCGAGCGCTGGGGAAACGGAAGCCAGAAGAACCCAACCGGAAACCAACGCCACTCCGAATGACGTCACAGGCAAAGCTGGTGCCACTTCAATGTTGAGTTGAGGGGTGCCAGAGATACCAATTTCTTTTATTTTTTTAATGAAAACTAGGGCAAGCAGGAAAAAATAGTTTTCGGTCCTTCGTTTTATATGTGGCCGGGATCGATTCCCGCAATTAATTAGCCAAAGTCCGCAAATTCTTGCACCGCCCCTTTAAAGAGTGCCGAAAGGTGTATCTGTGCACTACATCACTTGTATTTTTATCATAAAGTTTCTCAGTTTTGATACGTTGCATTAACTTGAAATCATAAATTTGGTTACCCTTGAGTATACCGTGTTTTTTAAAAAGTGGCTCAGTTGGAAGGTCTTGCATATTTCCCGTGTAACTTTCAAATAACCACAAAATTTTCTTCTGTAATTTAAGAATCTTATTGTAGTTTGTGAGCGTGGTGGTACCCCATGCTAAAATACAGTAGCATAACTTTGAGTAAAAAAGAGTAATAAATTTGCTTTTTTAACCATGTAGGGATCAGGTTTCTTATTTTATACAAACATCCAATTGCCTGAGAAAGCCCAGCAGTCAACTTATTTACATGTACATTCCAGCTAAGCTCCTGGTTAAACCAAACGCCTAAAAGTTTTTGTTCGGGGACTTGCTCTATAATCGTGTTTTCGAAATACAGAGTTATTGGAGTATTATCATGTTTGTTTATTGGAGCAAAAAGTATATACTTGATTTTCTTAGAATTTAGTCGGAGTTTATTTTTATTGAGCCACACTGCTAAATGAGCGAGATAGCTATTTGCCATTGACTCTAGGGATGCTTTGGAGGCAGAGGCGAAAAATGCGTTCGTATCATCTGCGTATATAATCAGTTCTGGAGATCTAGGAATAGCAGTGATGTCATTTATATAAATGAGGAACAACAAGGGGCCTAGGATAGAACCTTGGGGGACACCATATTTTACTTCCAACGTGGTTGAGACAGAGTTGTTAACTTTGACAAATTGAAGGCGATTTGTTAGATAATGTTTTATTAAAGCCAAAGCTACTCCTCGTATTCCGTACAGTTGAAGTTTACTTAACAAAATTTGGTGTTGAATCGTGTCGAATGCTTTTTTAAAGTCTAAAAAAACTCCCAGTGTGTATAATTTATTTTCCATGTTATATATTATTTTATCTTTCGCCTCAACAAGTGCCTGCTCTGATGATTTGCCCTTTTGGAAACCATACTCTGATTTGTTTATGACATCATGCTTTATAAAAAAAACTGATATACTCGGCTTTGTATAACTCCCTCAAATATTTTCGAAAATATTGGCAAGACTGATATAGGTCTATAATTTTGTAGATACGGTTTCCATCCTTTGAAGACAGGGGTAACTTTAGCAATTTTTAGGGGGTCTGGGAATATACCCGATTCTAGAGTACAATTTAGTATATGGGATAAGATGTTACTTATAATTTTAGAAACATATTTAATGGGAGTGGGTTTTATTTCATCTACGCCAGGGGCTAAATTGTTTTTTATCTTATTTATAAGACCTTCTATTTCTTGTGGCCTGGTTGGTGATAACATTATCGAATTGGTTATAGAATGCGTGGTCATCATGCCACCGCGTAAGGGCTCATTGTCGGATTCTAAAGGAGCACCAACATTTACGAAATACTCGTTCATCGAATTACATAGTTCTATACCGCTCACATGATTCCCATCGGTAATCACGCGATTTATATCCCGGGAATGACTATGCTTATTTGTTAAGGTGTTTACGGCTTCCCGTATCGTCTTGGGGTCACTCTGAACGAGATAAAACAGGTGCATGTAGTATTCTTGTTTGGCATTTTTTTAAATCAGAGGTTAGTTTGTTTCTATATTTCTTTAATGCAGCAAGAAGTTCTTGGTCTCTACACTTAAGAAAGTCGTGGTACATTTTATTTTTTTCTTTAACGCGTGTGTATAAATGTATAAATCGGGAGTCATCCAAGGTTTGCGGAATTTATTTCTCCGCTCGTTAATTTGTCTCAATGGAAAAGCTCTGTCGTAACAATGCTGAAATTTTTTTAGGAAACTGGCGTACGCAAGATTCGGGTTTACTTCTAAATATTCACTGTTCCAGTCCGTGACAGATATGTTGTCGTGAAACCTTCTCAACGATTCTTCATCTATTTTCCTGTAACTGAAAGTTTCATTGTAAGTGGCACCTATCTTTCTATGAAGAGCCGAGAGACAAAAAATAGGTAAGTCGTCGCTGAGATCATGTTCGAAAACACCTGATGAGACCTCATTAGTATTTAGATTTGTTATACAAACATCGATAGAGCTACACCGTTCAGAAGTCACTCTGGTAGGCAGTGTCACCGTATTTATACACCCACAAGTAGCCAAGACATTCTTTATTTCAATAGAGTCACTTTCATTTCCAAGTAGATCTATATTTACGTCGCCCATAACAAAAAAAATGGTTTAGCAGTCGAACCGAGAAAATCAAGAAGATCTTCAAAAATCGAGAGAAAAACAGACTTACTTCCCGCGGGGGGCCTATACACAACACTAATAAGGACGCTTCCAGCATGAACGACGACACACTCTACATCTGTGGTGATCATAGAAAACTCATCAAGTTCAACAGTACCAATTAACAATACGCACATTCACGTAGACATCGTTTGCCAGTCTTACGCCAGAAGCAAGCCACGACTAAGCTACGCAGCATACCGTCATCGGGTTGGATAACCACCACCCCGAGAGGCCCGTGTCCCGGGGTACCGGCCATTGAGCCCAGCACAAAGGGACAACGTTTTGATATGCCGGATGGTGCGCCCAGCAAGTCTATTGGACGTCCTTCTTACAAGGCTGTGTCCGCAACATCTGGCAACGTACCAGAGGTTGCCGCGTCACTGTTCGGGGTTAATCTCCAAACAAGAGCGATGAGCGTTCAACGGGGGTACACACCGAAGTGTAGTGTAGTAACAACTGTGAGTCCTGGCCCTGCACAAGCTCGAAAGTTGCGATTAACGGATTGATGCACATTCGAGTTCTCCCCCGGCCAAGCCACAACACCGCATGACTGAAAGGTCTTCTTGCGACTGTCAAGGTCAGCCAGGATCGAGCAATCAAGGTACCTCAACTACGCGTCTCTCAACTCTTCTATTCTCAATCCAAGCAGCGAGCCTTTGGATGAACGCAGCAGGGTAGGCACGAAGACCGCCCCAGACCAAGTCAATACACTGCATAACTTAAAAGTCTTCTTGCAATGGACTTCTTCCAAAACCGACGCTCCCCATCGCGGCGAAATACCACGCAGTGCACTCTGGGAACTAGCTGACCACTCAGTTTCGGTTTCGACTGAGCAGCTTCATCTCATGCTATCACGCCGCGACCGAACGCGCTGCTTGCGTTTTCGATTATCTGACTTTTCACGAACATACAATAAACTCATTCTCGAGCCATACAAAACGAAGACCGGGGCACTTTCCTTGGTTCCCGAAACACCGGATATTGTGCGTGCGTATGCAAACGTAGTAAATCGTATCTTAGTCACCTCACCCCACGAGTGCATGTTTGAGCTCAATTTCAATACGCCTCGCAAATGGGCTCATTTTTGTCTTCTGCGCATGAGAAAGGAAGTAGCGTGGAACGTCAGAACGCCGAGCCCTGATTGGCTGATCGCAACCCCCTATCTGAGCGTCGTCTGCTCCTTTGGAACGTTGTCTGCTCGCAACGTCGTCTGCGTCTGTCTTACCTTTTCTGCGACTTTCGGAAATGCAGACTTCGTTTTTCAGAGAGGGCAGACGAAATAACTCGAGCGGTACGTTGTTTTTGTCTAACAACTAGCAGACGCGCATCAAGGAGGGAAGTCAAAGGACTCACTGGCGAGGTGTCCCGAGGCGCCGATGTTTGTTTGCTAAGAACCAAGAGGTGAGGGTGGTTAGTGTCCGCAAGTTCCCTCCCAAATACTTTTTCCCTCCTTTCCTGTGCGGCGAGACTCCTCACTCTTTAACGGCGTCGGTGGGTTGGCGCAGTTAACGTAGTCTGCTTTACGTCTGCTAGTCAAAGCAATGGCTGCTTTACCTTTCCTGCGTCTGTCGGAGATTCACCGCTTTTTCACCGGCGAGGGTCACCGCTGCCTCGGAAAACAAGGAGCTGACAAGAGGAAGAGATTATCCTCTTAATCTAAAATTGAGGTAAGCGATCAAAGTATAATACGGGAAGGGTTAACAAGGGTTCACAAGGGTCGCGCGGGCATAATCCATTCAGCACGCCAGCCGGTCGTGGGCAGACGGTCTTGGCCAAGGACCGTAGGAGCAGCGCTGCGCCGAGTCGGAGTGCCTGCTAGGCCTATCTGCCGATCTCGTTTCGTCGGGGTCAGTGGAATCGTGGTCTTTGGAGCATTTCTCGGGTGTTTGTGGAACCAGCGTTCTTGTTCGGCGTGGTTTATTTCAAGTACTTTTTACTTTTTTTCTAGCTGCTTGTAGTCGGGACGCGTGAGAAGACCACGTACAAAAATAAACGTCCGTTGGTCGTCGCGACCAAGTAACTGAGCGACCCTGTCGGCCATGCTGATTTGATTGTAAGAAGTGCGTAAGACAGCTTCGGAGCAGTCGTAGGATTCCGTCGTAACCTGCGCAAATGGACGATAATTTCGTTTCGTGAACACGAATTTGTTCGTACATTTTGTCTTACGCGCATTTTTGGAGTAAGATCGTTTCGTGAATCTGGCCTCTGCACTTTCAAAAGTCGCAGGAAAGGTAAGACAGACGCAGACGACGTTGGCGAGCAGACGACGTTGCAAAGGAGCAGACGACGCTCAGATAGGGGGTCGCGATCAGCCAATCAGGGCTCGGCGTTCTGACGTCACCGCTACCCCCTGCGCAAGAAGCAGACGAACTTACCCTCCGCATAATCCTGTCTAGTACCAGTGAACTACAACTGAAATTTGGTCACCTCATTGGGCGAAAAGCAAGCTGCATCCTCACAGGGTATCAAAGTTGAGCCCAGCGTTTACGCATGAACTTTTAAGGAAGCGCAATAGATTCGACCTCACCACTGCACACAAGTTACTATGATGTCTTCCTTGTGTCATCATATAGTATCTCCCAGTCAAATTTTATGCAGATGGAAGATTAACTTTTCGCAAACGCTGAGATCGGCTAGCTACGACGGAGGCCCTAACAAGCGTCCTCTAGTCCTCGCTAAGCCTTTTTGGACGAGCTTTTACTGACGCCCAAGATCTGTGCCTGAACGGTGTGTCTGACATTATCTCGGCATACTCAGGCAGGAAGAAAGCAAACAGATAACAAATATTATGGCCATTAGCAACCGTCAAACGCGCTTTGAATTCGTTCGTTTGGCGCACCGCATAGGGGTTTATGCCCGTCCGGCGCACTTCCGGCGAACGGTGCGGCATTCTTCACACAAGTGCTCGACTTTTGCTTTCTTAAAATGGTCTGTATGTGCGAATTTGCCTATATGATTGCAGGATAACTTTATGAGCATACGCGATGTTGAATATTAGTGGAATGCAAGCGGGTGGGGACTTCACTTCGTGCAGTGCTGCGGGTCAGCACAGATAAGAGATAAGAAGTGTGTTAAAATTGAGCTTTTCAATGGTGCCTCCGAGTTTTACCTCGCATACTCAGGCATATTAAGAAAAACAGTAATTGTGTCACAGGTTCGGTGAAAAAAAGAGATATCCAATGCGAACAAATTTATAATTTTGATAGGACCGCTGACCGGACGATAGGTCCACGCCCTGGTGACGGGCTCACGGTGAGGAGAGAAGGAGCAACACAAACTCCTTTCTTTTAACCAAAAAAATGGTTTACTGAAAAATCCGATAGACATAAAACAAAACAAACAAGACTCCCGACACTGAAGCACAACGGACCTCCCCGCAGAGGAAGCGCTCAGGCGCGACTTATCTTATACGATAATATCTATACATGAAAACACAGCGCTCATTCAAAGAACGTTTTCTGCAATTAAGTTTTTGTACTCAAAGAAGAAAAGAAAACCATTAAAAGGGGAATAAACTATACAGAGTGATATGGGGGTGAGTGGTGCGAACCTGAGTCCGGTGGGTGATGGGGGTGACGCGGCCTCTTGCGATGCCGACCGAACCTGGGAAGTCGACGTGCGCTTGGGTGCTGTCGGCGTGGCTCCTCGGCACATGCACTCACCCACGAACGCACACACACTTAGGCGCCCAAAGCAGCGCTTGGACCAGGGAGCCCAAACTCCTCCCGCGCTCAGCCTTCCGTCGCTACCACAGTCCCGCCCAAACTTCACGTTGCGTTCACCCCACGGCCAAGTCTTCGCGCACACTGCCTCGACTCGGCTCGGAACCAAGCCGCGGTTCTCACTTCCCAAATTCCCGCGGCAGACCCCACTCTCCCTCGCCCAAAGAATATAATTAATTTACTGCAGTTGCAACAACAAAATACATATTAAAAAAAAAACGAACGTCACACTGGCAAGCCCCGCAGTGAACCTATCCCAGCTAACCATAAAGCGTACCTCCACTCGGACATCTGGAAGCTATTCCCACCATTCCGGGAAGCGAGGCGGCGCATCGCTACCAACTAACAATCTCGCGAGAAACGTCTTCGGGACGAGGGGGGCCAGGGGGCCATAAAGCAGAAAGCGGGCGAGGCCCGAACCCTCCCGCTCAACCGGCAAAAAAGCCAAAAAAATCATAAAAAAAAAAAAAAAAAAAAAAAAAAAAACGGACGGTGCCTGATTCCTGCCGCCCAACGCGCGGGGCCAGAGAGCGTCCGGCGACCGGATGCGATCCCTCGCGAAAAAAAAAAAAGAGAAAAAAAATAGTCGAATTTTGTGACAAATTGCAAAAAGTAATATTTCGTCTATGGGCGCACGAAACAAACAAACTTTCTGATCAACAACACTAATGTAAAGGCGCGAGCTCAATGTACGCATACTTATTGGTTGCTACAGCTTGTTGATTCGTTCACAAGCAAGATCCCCGAGCTTTGAATCGTCGAGACTCCCGGCACTGGCTCGTCCACATACCTCGATTAGCAGGAAGGCTCAAGTACAAAATTACAACAAGCATGTGTTAAGACAAGCTATAGGTCCCGGGCTTGTGCTAAAGCTTCGAGGTCTAGCCATTAGGTTAGTTTCGAGGCCACAAATGACGCTCTCGGGACCAGAAAACATGAGATAACGGCCTTTAATAGTTCACGCTCTGTGTATAATCCCTTGTCGACGTGTCGATCGAAACCGAAACCATGCCACCCTCCTCCCTGGCCAACTAGTTCCCAGAGTGCAACGCGCGCCGTGTTGCATGCAGGGCTTTAGGTTCGAACAATGTAAGCACCCCGCATGCGCCTTTTATCTTCCGCGCTACAAGCGCGACACCGACGTGCCATGCCATCTAATCTAATCGGCCGATCTTGAAAATGGACGAGTTAATAAACTATATTTGCTTTTCACAAACCGTTGCCGGAGCGTCAAAGTGTTTACCGCATTAACAGCTGGATTCCAACACCCGCTGGCCATTCATGCAAAGGCTGCAGTTTGTACACCGCCGGGCTGACCTAACGCACAACCAGTCTTGTACACGTTACTCAAAAAATGTAATCGATTACAATTACTATTACTCTTAGCTAAAAAGTATTCGATTAGATTACTTGATTACTCGACGGCAAAAGTAATTGGACACTACTTAAACAGGTAATCGTTACTTTTCCGATTACTTTATTGTATGAAGAGACATCTTTAGCGTTCATAACAATGAACTACTTCCAACCTATATTTCACATCTGCACAAGTATTGAAGAAGAAAAAATGGCTCCCGCTTCGTGGTCGTTGCACCTTCACAATGCGGACACAAGCATAGAATTCGTTTGAAGACGTTTAATGATTTGGGCCTTCACCAGTGTGTGTGTGTGGGGGGGGGGGGGGGGGGGGGGAGCGGAGGGGGTTCTAGATCTTGTTAAGCTTGAGCAAGGGTTTTCGCTCAAAGTTTGCGTCGCTCTTTTTATTATTCACATGTGGATGAGTTCGCATGTTATACAAAAGAGCAGCAGCTCCAGGATTTGAAACGGATCATGTGTAGTATCCATTAGCGGAAGAGATCGCCCCGACCACTTCTCAACTCGAAACATTGCTTGTCACAAAGACCACGTAGGGGAAATGGGGAAATATTTCAACTGCAATTGTTATATTTTGCATCCGGTTTAGGCATTCCTCGGTTCTGGTTCTCCTACGGGCTGCGAGTAGGTACCCTCAGCAGGATTTTTTAATTTTTTTTTATTTCTGTGTGTGTGTGCGTGAGGGGGGGGGGGGGGTTCCGTGGACAAATTGTAACGGTTACAAGTAATTTTATTACTTCAAAAAGTAATCAGATTACTCTTGCGATTACTGCCTAATAAAAGTAATCGACTGCTTACAAAATTACTCCAAAAAGTAATCGATTACAAGTAATTTGATTACTTGTAATGCGTACGGTACAAGTCTGCGCACAACAGTTATAGGGCTCTGACGGCCATGCCGCCGACGGCTATGCCGCTGCCAGATTCCTAGGCTCCCCTGACACCCGCCGACGTGAACCGTACGTTTTCCCGGGCCTCCCAAGCAGCTGTACAGGATAAGACTATGAACAACTCGTCCCTATTAGCCCCGAGAAGTTCGCATGGCGCCCCCTTACGGCGAACCGGGGTGACGTCACGGCGAGGAGAGAATTTTTCCCCGACTCGCCCTGCTCGCCCTGTGGAGGCTGGGACGACGCTAGCAGTTGGCGCGCTCGTTTCTATTTAATTTTTTTTAGCCGTGTTTTCCATAGGAAGTGTAAATTTTTATATGAGCCTTTATTTAGGTATGGCCTGTAGCTACAGGCGAAACTTCAGCCAACATTTTAAGCATGCTTGACAGGGCAGGCAACGTATGAATCGCAGCTGGTATATGAAAATAAAGAAATATGGACACAACTGCAGGAGCATCATTATAGATTTACATCTCGCACAATAAATGCTGTTGATGGTCTGAATAAATTGGCAGGTTATGTATACTATTTTTCTTTTGTATCTCTGTTTTTAAACAAGATCTCCGAAGCAGAAAAGCTGCATGCTCCTCGAGCAACATGCTAAATACAGTCTGGGCCATGGGGAGAGAATCACAAGTAAGACAGCCCAAGTGCAGGAGCAAAGTAAAAAAAAAAACAAGGAACATTTAATATATACATTGCTCGCATTTAACCTTTGCTGGATTCGCATAGTATTTCAAAGGACTACACGGGTGGTATCTGTGAACTTTTTTATATCAACCCTCAAGCAATGTATAACAAACGTAAGCGTATATGACTAGCTCGTTATTAGTCCCTTAAGCCCTAAAATTGAGATTTTACTTAAATCGAAGTGTCCTGAAGCTAAAACACCAGAAGCTTTTCTCACGCAGACTGTCGCCCTTCACAGGTTCCACATTTTCTGCTACTAGTGCTGCATCTACCGCAGGACAGACGTTCGAATGCTTGCTTTTACTCCTGTTTGGCTCTGTTGTCAGTCCAGCTGCAGGGAGTTTGAAGGCTGAGGAAGCTTTTGGGGACCTGTAGCAGTCTCTTTTATTGGAAATGACAATTCAGACTAAACCGTGTATTTTTTAATACCCAAGGCTGGAATAAAGAATGTCAGGAAAAAGTATAAACATAGCAAATTACAGCACTATCGTTGTGCATATCTTGGGCAGTTCAATACATATCATACAGGCACCTGCGGGCGATTCGGCCGTTTTTGCTGCTACCATAGAAACAAATTTTCAGTAATTGTGCATCTTCTAAGAAATATGCCTGCATACGTGTATAAACTATATAATTAATTCACAAAGAAGCTACATTTATGTAAAACAGCCCTGTTTCACGAGCACTTCAAAGATAATCAGACGCAGGGCCTTTAAAACATCTGCGAACCAGCGCATGCAGAGTGGAAGCGCAGAGTCGGAGTCGCGAACTAATTTGCCGACCACTCAAAGGCCCATGATATAAATGCCACTTCAAATGCCTTGAAAGCGGGATGTAATATCGTCCTAAATCATGAACAGGCAAGGAACAGAATTCCAGCGTCTGAAACACTTGCGCCACCGCTTCACCGACCCCTCGCAAGATTGCCTTGTGTCGTGTGGACGGGCGGGAAGGTTCATCGGCGGAATTGCCTCCTCCGATAGCTTTCGGGATTGGTAACCCAATTTTAAAGGTAAAAGGGACGAGCAGGCTTATAAAATGTACAGAAGCACGTCAATATCGGCTTAACTCAACGTCTTGTACACCGGGTAAACGAAGTCCAGCTCCTCGAAGAGCTTGCGGCACACAACGCCAAACCAGGAAACCGGTGCTGGGAAGCGAGCCGATGCGAGATCGCGGAGCGGAGTCCTCCCCCTGACGTCACGGTACGCCTCACCCAATCAGGGCGCGGCGACCGCAGCGACGCTTGTGTTCGCTCTCGGGGCTAATATCGCGAGACCGCCGCCTCCCCCGTGAAGCTTTTCGCTACATGAGAACGGCCACCCTAACCGACTTTCCCTCTTTTACTCTAACCCGTTATCCCTCCGCACGCCCTCGCGTCCCAACGCGTACACAAACACGGCGGAGATCCGGTATCATGCCCAGCGGCAACGCATGGCACGTACTTCCCCGCCCCTTCTCCGGGCATGGGGACAAGAGCTCGGGAGTAATCTCCGCCCCAAGCGCAAACTCCAATATGGCGGTGTGAGGGTCCGGCAAAAACTGGACGCAATTAAAGCGGGATAACCCTCACGACTCTACAGTTAAGCGCGAAACACATGTACGACGAAACCGTCCGATCCGACGTGCGGACTGCCGGAATGACCTTGGGGGGAGAGGGTCTTCGTAGCATCGGAGAGCGTTGAAAACCCTCGCCTCCGACCGTCGTATTGCGCGGTCGGACGTCGGATCGGACGGTTTCGTCGTACATGTGTTTCGCGCGAAACACATGTACGACGAAACCGTCCGATCCGACGTCCGACCGCGCAATACGACGGTCGGAGGCGAGGGTTTTCAACGCTCTCCGATGCTACGAAGACCCTCTCCCCCCAAGGTCATTCCGGCAGTCCGCACGTCGGATCGGAAGGTTTCGTCGTACATGTGTTTTGCGCTTTAGGGACGAACAGAATATGACTAACGCGTCAACTTAGACCCCACGGAGCATTACACACAGCCACCAATAAGGTGGGCACGGAAACTCGGTGGCTCTCAGAATTCCGATGCATTACACCAGGCATCGCGTATCCAGCAACACTTGGGGGGATTAGTCCCAAGGTTTCGCCTCTGGCCGCAAGCTACTACATCAGTGCGGTCGGAACCACAAGAGCGCATATAGTACTCAAACTCTGTGGACGCACGAAACTCAAAACCACGCCGACAGCTCAAACAAGGCCAGCTGGGAGCGAGCGTGCAGTAAAACTAGAGGGCTAGGCTCCCCCCGTACAAAATGCAGTTCGGGAATAATTTCCCGATGCAATCTGTGCAACCGCCGTCTGCAATGGAAGTAGTATTGAGATACTCCTACAGCGAACCCTCTATGACGCGAGCAATCGAAAACAGTCAGTCCAAGTCACTGCAACAATACGCGGACAAAGGCGGCTGCGCGCGTCACATCGCCTAATAAATGAGCTGACATCTCACCCATCGGACCTGGACGACCGGAGGCGAAGTTGGGGCGACAAAACACCCGACACTGCAGGCCTCAAAGAGGACTGGAATATCCACGCACACTGAACACTTGCGCGCCATCAAGAGGCTGAAGGATAAACCTGACAGCATCCGACGGCGCAGCTAAACTGTGGACTAAGCCGCTCCTCAGCACAGGAGATAAACTCCTGGTTGCCTGGGACAAAGGAATGTCAGCAAAGACAACGACTAGGCCCGCGCTTCCTTATCAAGCGAACGATCATGTTGGATCTCGTGCGGCGTTGCTACAACGACGATCTCCCTCCCAAAAAGGAGTGCGGAAGCAATGCTCCAATTCAACCGGAAACAGGCCAGGAATCAAAACCGTAGCCTGAATGTAAATCAGGCCCCACGTTGGGTGCCAATTATGTAGGGTTCTCGCCCGATTCCCCGGGCGGCTAGAGCACTGCACGGGCCCGGGCCAGCCCGAAAGCCCGAGCCCGGCCCGGCCCGCGGGCCGGGCTCGGGCCGGGTAGCACGTATTTTCTCGGGCCCGGGCCGGGCTCGGGCTTGAACAAAAAAGTTCTCGGGCCGCGCCGGCCCGGGCCGGCCCGGGCGGTGCCTGGGCAATCTTGTGCCGTAAATCATAAATTGTTGTTGATAGCAAGAAGTTTGCTCATTGATCTTTTAGGTTCATTGAATACGAAAAAAAAAAAAAAAGCGAAGTGCGAATTCACTACAGCGCCGTTAAAAATAATAACTAAAAGACGTCTTGAAGCTAGAAAGCCTTCAAGCTTTTTCCGTGTGAGCGAGGGTTCGGTGTTATAAATTGTAAACAAAATAAAGTACCAGTCATATGCTTGTAAACCTGTCTGATTCATCACTCTCAAAAATATCTACTTCACTATTAGGAAGGTTTAGAAAAACGTACGCAAGCGCTTTGGGTACCGTAAAAATAGCGTTGCGATGTAAAACCTATGGCGATGCTAATTTTAGCTTGCCCAAAGTGCTTGAGTACGTTATTCTAAGACTCCCTTATTGCACAGAGCGCAACACTATATTAGCGCGAACAAGCGATCGCCGTGTTTTTATGTTTATCTCATAGAATGAAAACGCTGTTTTCAATACTATTAGTGTCTTTAGAAGTGCTCATCTGGGCCACAGACTTAAAGGTGTACTCCGCCGATTTCTTCATGGTCCCCGATTTGCTTTAAATTTTGCTAAACTCGCCAAACAACATCGCCAAAATAGTATCCCAAATATTAGGTCAAAATAATTTTTTTTCACGAAGTTATTGAATTTACAATTTTGGTCCTCACCGTGTTTTTCAAACTGAAAGTCTCTACTGGCAACAATGAAAAAGTGACGTCATTGGAAGTGCAGGGGTTCACTCTTTGGACTGTAGAATTTGTTCCCAACTGATTTGAAGCAGTTTCATGGTGTCAAATGAATGCCTTGGAAGCTCGCTCCAGTCCCCGCGCTCCAGCACGGAACAAATAATTGGCATATTCTATTTTTTAGACTACTCGCCCGACTGGCAAGCTGAACTTCCAGTGACGTCACGGCCCTGAAAAGGGCGGGTATATTTGAATGTCTGTTTTTGCATCATTTTCATTTGCCGATTTCGCAATAACTATTATGAATTTCACGATATTAAATAGCATTCCAGAAAGGGTAAAGGCCTGGGAGTCAGAAAATATAGTTAGTTGAGGTAGCTCAAAAATCGGCGGAGTACACCTTTAAGCGGTATTCTTTGGTGCCTACTAACATCATTTCGAAGTAAAATTCGAAAAAAGAGCCAATGTCGTGTTCGCGGTATCAGTGTCGCGCAGTGTACATAGTCCGTTCCGCGCTTGCACGTTTTGGAAACCATCTTGGAAAAAAAAAAAAAAAAACGTTTTAAAGGGTTAAGTACGAATATATTGAACTTAAGCTTGCCTGAAAGGGTTGTATATTTTAAGAACGCGTTGACATGTAAAGCTACTTCAGAACATATTCTTTAACAGAAAAGGTGCGCAGACCAGGCTTAGAACGATGGAGACTTTTTGCGAAGAGGTTGCGATGTGCAGGGCCTTATAAAAGTATATGGTTGAAACGGGACGCGTTCAAACGCAAAGGGTGTTTCGGAAACTGGTTCAAATAAGAAGGACGTTTAGGGAATGGGTCGAAACAGGACAAATTCAAACGAGAAGGGCGTTTAGGGAACTGGTCAAAACGGGACGGGTTCATATGGGAAGGGCGTTTAAAGAATAGGTCGAAACAGGACGAGGTTGAAATGGGGAGCTCGTTTCGGGAACGGGTCGAAATGGGACGGGTTCAAACGGGAATGGGTTGTTTCGGGCTACAGCCATCGGGCCGGGTCGGGCGGGGCCTAGAAATTAACAATTCTGTCGGGCTCGGGCCGGGCCCGGGCCGTGTCTCTTCCGGGCCGGGTCGGGCCGGGCCTAGAAATTAAAAATTCGGTCGGGCTCGGGCCGGGCCCGGGCCGTGTTTCTACCGGGCCGGGTCGGGCCGGGCCTACAAAATCCGGCCCGTGCAGTGCTCTACCCGGGCCGCTGTCTCTGGATGAACTTGACACAACAACGCACAGCTCTCGGCAGAAAGGGTCTATTCCACTCACATTCTGCTGGGGGGTTTCGGGATCGGGAGAGGTGATGGAGGAAGCCTGGAGGGGGTGCGCCGCCACTGTATGCTGCCTGCCGATCGTCCGTGCACTGGTAGTCCACACCGCATCCTGTGGACGTCACCGTCGAGGGACAAATCCGGGGTCTTCGTCGCCCGAGCCGGCGGCGCGGTCGCCTCCAGCGCGAACGTCCGTTGTGGCCCGTTTCCCACGCCAAGAGTCCCCCCTTCCCATCTCCCGTCGTCCGTCATCCCAGCTTGCCGCGCACCAGACAGGCGGGAGCCTGTTGTCTCCCATTGTGAACGGTCTCCCGCTGGAGCTCCCCGTCCGGCTCTGTCGCAGTACGCGCAGGGCCTCGGGCGCCGACGCTGTCTGGGAGGGGGGTCTTAGGATGTCCACCACCGACACCGCAAATGTCTTCAAGGTGGGTCCCGAGGGAGGAGGCACTCGAGCACCAAACTTCAAAGGCGCCGTCCTCGCCACGGAGGGGACCGAAAACGAGTCCCCAGGCGCCGGCGTCCGGTTGTCGACCAGATGGGGGCTGACTTGACCCCACAGGGTGCATTCCTTGTCTTCTAGGCTGTTTTTATTCAAACCCACGAGAACCTAATGGTGAATTCCACTCGTATAGATCTGGAGCGCTTTGCAAAATCCGCGAGGGAGGCGAAATTCCGCTCCGTGGGACCCGCTCCGAATCGGCGAGGGAAGATAAACTCGCATTTTTGGAGCGACCTCCTCCACACCCCTCCCCACCGCTTCCCCTTCCGTCTTTCAAAATGGCCGCTGCTCGAACTTGACAAGCCCACCAACGCCTCAAGGCCTGTCCAAACAGGCTACTACAAACGTCAGGCCACACGACTGTGTGGCCTGACTTTCGGTCGAATGTCTGTTTGGACACCTGCCAAGCCAAATTCACGACTTGCCTCCTCGCCTTCTCCACTTTTCTTCGTCGGTGATCGTCAGACTTGACGTCACACGCCACCTGCCAATGGTGTGCCTGATGCCTGTCTATACTTCCTTTCAGCTTCGGTCCGAGCGCGGCCGATGTTATGAGCCAAAGGGCCAATCAAACACCGCAAAAAGCGCAGCGTCATGGCGTGCTCTCTGCGCTTGATAAGATAACGACGAAAATAATCCCTGGAGAAGGGAAACAAGAGGTACAAAGGACAAACATAAATCTCCAAACACAGCTAGGTGACTGGTGAGCGACCGAAAAAATCCGCCTGGTCCGGGTATCGAATCCGGGACCTCTCCATTACAAGTGGAGCGCTCTACCAATTGAGCTAAGCAGGGGTTAGACGTCAGTAGAGCAAACGGATTTTATCAGCTGCCACCAGTCGAACACCAACAAGGGTGAAGCTTGCTCTACTGACGTGCGCCGCTCCTAAAGTACGCGGGAGCGAATCATTTCATCTGTATTTGCAGTCGCTTCCCACTTTCTGTGCAAGAAAAATGGGAATTTACTGGTCGGAGGGATCCGAGCGAGAACAGACTGCCGGCACGTATTTCGGGTCTGCACCGCTGTGCTTATTTGGTGGCGCAAGTCGCCGCCCGCATAGAAAGAGGTTGTATTCATTCACCCAACCCCCAGGGCTCATTGTGTGTACTTACCGCTGGGTGTCGTCGTTATGTGGAAACATACTAGTGCAAATAATAAATCGTTTTATAACCCCTGAAAAAAAGAAAAAAAGAAAGATGGCACGATACTTTTTTTTTTTTTTCGCAGCTAAAGGCTCCCCACTTCAAGCCCAGCTTCGTGTTCGAGCTTCTCACCGACTTCTTTCTCCTGGAGCGCTGCAACGACCGAATTTCGGAGCTATCGTACGGGCTCCGAAAGTGCGCTTCCCTCTGCGTGGCCATGCTCAGCAATCCCAAGGTCAGACTCCTCTGCATGCGGTCATTGACCGTTGATCCTGGGCAGACCTATTAAGGCTCCGTGAGACATTAGCACCGTTTCAGTTCGCGATATCTGAAACAATTCCGAAGGCGAATACCCGGGACAACCGTGTTCGATTGCCGAACGCGAAAACCATTGCTCAGTGAATTGGTTACATTGGATCGTGCGACAAATTCGGCTGGGTATAGTTTAATCTAGAAACGCTGGGTTTTCTGCAAAACAAAAGTTTTATTTTACAAAATAAAAATACGGCCCGTATTTTTATTTTGTAAAATAAAACTTTTAAAAACGGCATTTAAAGGAGCTGTGCAACGATTTTAACATTGAAAGAATTGACATCTTCTACTTTTGAGATTGTTCATCTTGTAACAAAGGACAGAAAACACATCTCTTTCCTTCCAAATGTTGCAATTCCGCCGCGTAATCACGAGGCAAAAATTAGAATATTTCCCGACCTGCAGCCGCGAGCGGCGGCCACGCGAACCACGCGGTGTGACGTCGATGGGGGACTTGTGAAACGATAGCAAGTTTTGCAGATACCTGCTCGATAAAAGTTTTATTTTTTTTTAAACCTTGTCGTTTTAACAAAAATATAAATGCGTCAGAACCCCCTTATCATCCAGAACACTTTTATTACACAGAGTGTTAGTGGCGCCATCTATCCGAGGTCAACAAAATCGTCAGCTCTATCTGCTACCGCGAACAGCCGCCACAAGCCGGAGGGGGACGGGGGCAGAGCCGGACGCCGATGGCCGGACACGGACACGTTGGCACTTTCCTCCTTTCGCCATGTTGATCGCGCTGCGCAAGTGCGTGGTCACGTGGTCGCGAGCGGGTCAGTTCTCGTTGCTCGCTGATGGCTCTAGAGAGAGAGCTTCACCGGAACCCCGCGCGTCCCTCTTTCACGTCACAGTGCACGTGACTCGGAAGATGGTGAAGGAGTTAAGAGGTGCCAAAAACCTCAATCTTTATCATTTTTTAAATAAAAACTGGGACACGCAAGCAGAACCGGTTCTTTGTTTTTTAATTCAGAAAGGTCAAGACACCAACTCCAAAATTATTTAAGCAAAGCACTGAAATTATTGCACAGGTCCTTTAAGACGCATGCCGCCTGCACGCCGAACCGAAATGCAGCGTGCGAAGAGGCGCGGACAACACCGACATGCAGCTACGGCAAGGACCCATAACATGTGGTCGACCTAGAGCATCAATTATGGTGCTGCAAAGGAGTTTCGGCAACATGGGAGAGGCTGACTTCCATAAGAACAGGCTGACTTCCATAAAGAAATGGGTTTCTGCTGGTCCGTAATTGCGGGCATGTACATAAACAAATAATTTCATTGTTTTTCTTTCTTCCTTTCATTTTCTGTATCGATTTCAATGGGAGACCAAGTGACTGAGAAACAAAGCGGAAGGCAGAGAGACTGCTGAATGCTTTAAGTTTCTCAAAAAAGCAACGCTTTCTGCTTATGTTAAGCCAGATTCAAATCTTACTCGCTGATTTTTTATTTTTTTTTATTTTTTACACCGAATTAAAGATTCAAATAATAGACAAACAGTGAACGAAATATATATTTTACAATAAACTTTGCCTGAAAAGTTTCGATTTCAGCTCTCATAGTAAACTTGAGGTTACGGCGCACAAAACGAGAAACACACAAAGGGACAAACACAAGCATTGACTTACAACTGCTTTTTATTCTTCAACCTCTACTTCCTCTTCGCGAAACTAGTTTAAATACCAGATCGGTTATAAATAAAAACTAGGAAAAAATCCAAAAATCTACTTAGCAGCCATTGCGATCATCTTGCTAAATATTCTAATTCTTTTCCCTAAATCGTCTCGTCTGCTGTGACCTCAAGATAAATCACCAACTCGTCCAAGCTTCCGTCTTAACGAACATCATAGTAAAACTTACGTGATATAAATAACACGCACACACTTTTACGTCGTGCTAACTTAGACACCTGCCGGCAAGGTGACCTTACACCTTTAGGATTTAAAATGGCATTCAGATGCAGCCGCTTCAGCCGTGGTGTTATTTTATCCTACGCTAGAGTTTCAGCTGACACATGCGCTGCTGCCAATTGAAGCAGACAGCAACCAGTCGTGAATTGACTTGCAGTAGTGCATTTTTACGGAGAAAAGCAGGAGCATTTTTTCTCTGCGTGCTTGATTACAAGAGAAAATATTACAAATAATTATAACGTAGTAAATAGCTTGGAACATGTTTCAAACACGTAAAATATTGGTCAGTTACAGTGTTTTTCTGTTCGAAATCCATCGCATTAACCACAGGGTTAAAACATCTTCATACTTGTCTGTATGCACTTCCTGGCACTGTTATCTCCACTACGACGTCGGCGCTATCTGCATTGGGCATTGACGTGCCAAACGAACGAAAGACACCTGAAAAACCAAGAGAGACGGCAAGAACTACGCAGTAACACTAGATCAGTAACTCCCTGTGCATGTGGACGATGGAAATAAAGTGAAGGCCAAGTAACATAGTTCAATTTGCCATAAATAAGCATAGCTTTATTCCTTCTGCTCCTCCATATGGGGGAATATGCTTGCTCTCGATTCAAAACATCACACGCTCGATATCTGAAAAAAGGGAAAAGCCGAAAAACACGTGCCCGATAAAACGTGCCCGGCATAGAAAATAATAAACAGAAAATTCTTTTATAGCCAAAATACTTTACTATATACGTCTTTAATGTTTTTTAACTGGTAGTAAAGATGCACGAAGACGTAATTTTCATATCTTGCAGGACTGGCATATTAGCGGTATATATATAAGCGTCACAACTAGAACGCTGGAAAACCTTGAACACACTCTACATTCCTTTCGATAGTTATTTTGCTTAGAATCATCGCTTGTTTTCACACACCGGTGGTGGGACAGAGGTTCGCGCCTTAAAGGGATACTTAATCGAAACTTAAAATATATAAAAAAACATCTAGAGAGAAGTCAAATAGGAAAAGGTAAGCTTCTAATTGATAATCGCATAGTCATATTTTAAGCAGATGGCAATATTTTTCGTTTTAAATGCCTGGATTTCGGCGAGCGCTTCAATATCAGCCGTCGAAGAGCGCGATGCATGTAGGGAGATCCGGCCGATCCGGCGCGCTCTTGATGTCATCATGCCTCCGAGGGCCAAGCGTACCGTGGTTATGAGTCTTGCCACTTGGAGGCGTCAACGTGTTACAATCTCCTACAATCTCGCTTAGTCGAAGTACCCGAGGGCTGTACCACATCGCGGAGTCGGCGGAGCTGCGGAGCTGCCTCGAGTGTACGGTCCCCAACCAACGCGACAAGAGCGGTGGGTATGATGACATTAGTAAGGACGAAGACGTCGCCACGCCGCTACGTCACCAGTGGCCATGATGGCCGAGAAGCGATTCGGCCTAGAGTCGTATTTGTACGACCCGTCTGCCTTGTCTTCGTTGTCCGGAACAGGTAAGAGAGATTATTCACGAAACGATCTTGTAGCAAAACCTAAGAAGGAATCCTTATTCACGAAGCGAAATTATCGCAAGTTTTTTGTAGGCTACGATGAAATCCTACGACCACACCTACGATAGCTACAAAGTTTTACGCACGTTTTATGATGAAATCTACATCACCGGCAACAACGCTCGTCGTCGCGACAGCCAACGTGCATTTCTATGTGCTCTCTGTGCGCGTCCCCTCCAAAAAAGTACTTAAAACTGGAGGTTGCGGCGGAAAGAAACGCTAGAACCCCGGATACCTGAAAAAAGCTTCGACAACGAACCCACCGACCTAGCGACCACCAAAGACTCGCTAGGCTTAGCCCAACACCTCGACGACCCGTGACAAGACCATCTGCACACGACCGGCTGGCTTCATGAATAGAAGACGCACGTGCGACCTTTGTGGACCCTACTCATGCAAATAGTGTGAACCCTGACCTCTATTTTGTGGTAAGAAGGCCAGTATTTACCCTCGTACTACCTAGCTTGTTTTCATCCAGCGGTAACGAACGCTCTCGTCGAAAAGGTACACTCTTCTCGAATCAATCTCTTTTTCTTTGTGTTATAGAGCTCAAATAAACGCCATATGGATTGCCTTCGAAACATGGGTACGCACACGTTTTCTAGATCTCATTTTATTCCAACATGATGGTACGCCAACGCATGTCTAGTTAAGCAGTTTTTGGGAGCGACTCAATGCCGGTCCAATCTTTCTCAGCCGAGCGTCACGTCAGCATCGAGTTGCCATTGTCCCAGCGGCTCGATTGATTGATTATTAGGTGTTTAATGGCGCAAAAAGCAAAATAGGCCATGCTGCGCCAAAGAGGTAATTAAAAGACTCTATAGTAAAAAGAAGGAATCACTATGCAGAGGATCTATAACTAGTGCAGGTAGCCAGTTTTTTTAAGAAAATTTAAATATGACCAAAAGGAACTAAAGGTTCATCTCCCAGTAAAAAGGCTGGATGAAATGGAAGGTATCCAGAAAGTGAAGGGAAACTTGTTCGACGTTCTTGATCAAAAAATTTGCAGTGCCATAGAATATGCAGAATAGTTAGCAATTCACCGCAATGCTCACAGACTGGGCTGTCTTCACCACAAAGAAGATGTCGATAAGTGACACATGAATGTCCAATTCTCAAACGACACATTAAAACTTCATGGTGACGGTCTTTATGGTGCGAACTCTCCCATACCTCCAAACGTGGTTTGATGACATGTAGCTTATTATTTATTTCTTTGTCCCAGTCTTGCTGCCAGGCATAATAAATTGCTTTTTTGAGAACTGGCTTAAAATCTTCTTGAGGCAGCTGAACGGGTGTTTCCAGAGCATCCTTAACACAGGCTGCTAGCCTATCCGCCTTCTCATTACCTGAAATTCCCACATGGCTTGGTACCCAGCACAGCTTGATATTGTATCCCATTTGGAAAGCCAGGTTTAACTCACTTGTTGCACGAGCCGATTCTTAGAATCATTAAGGGAACAGAGAGAGAAGATAGCGCTCTGGGAGTCCACAAACAAAATAGCTTTCCTGATGTTGTTGCCTAATAGATATTCAATAACCATGAGCACACCATACAGTTCTGCAGTAAAAATGCTGGCCACAGAGTGAAGCCGTCCAGCTTTTACAAAGTGTGGAGTTTTTGCACCATCAGTGAAGAATTGTGCATAGTCCTTATACTTAGCTTGCAAGGTCATAAACTTGCTGAAGGACTAGTGGTGCAACAGTTTGCTTATTGTGTTTCGCTAGCGACCAGTCACAGGTATAGTGCACCGCCTTTCAAGGAGCAATGCTTCGAACTCTCGTCATCAAGCTACGCTCAGGAAGTGCAAGCTGCAGGGATGCAGACATGCATTGAATCCGGAGGCTTAAAGGCCGTACTACACTTGGCTTCTTCTCAAAAAGACGTAAAAAAGAAGATACCTGCAAACAACGGAAAGATGGGTGTGTTCAGGGTCAGATTTGACTTTATATTTATAGCATAGGCTGAGGAACAGTCTTCACTTTTCTAGTGGCATTTGGTACGTCTCTGCATACAAACTCGGGACAGGCGACGTTCGGAAGGCCCCCGTGGCAAGTCGAAGTCCAAGGTGATGCACAGGATCTAGCATTTTTAAAGATGACGGTCGTGCCGAGCCATATACAACCGCACCATAGTCGAGACGGGAATGAACCAGCGAGTTGTAGAGTCGCAGGAGGCACCTCCTGTCAGAACCCCAGGACATGTGTGCAAGTACCTTGAGAACATTGGCAGATTTAAGACACTTTCGCTTCAGTTCCTTTAGATGGGTCTGAAAAGTAAGCTTCTTATCAAAAATAGCACCCAAGAATTTGTGTTCATGCCTAACGGTTACGTCAGTGCCATTCATCTGCAAGCTTGGATCTAGCGACAACCCTCGATTAATGAAAAAGGCACGCACACCGTTTTTTCTGGTGCAAACCGGAACCCATCTTCATCGGCCCACTTACTCATCCTATTTATTGCTATCTGCAATTGGCGCTCACAAATTGACATGTTGCATGAGGAGGGAGCGATCTGGACATCGTCTACGTACAAATAATAGAAAACTGATGGTGGTATAACTGCAGCGAGGCTGTTGATCTTAATTGCGAACAAGGTAACACTCAAGACACCTCCTTGTGGGACGCCGTTTTCCTGTGTAAAAACATCCCAGAGCGTGGATCCCAGGCGGACCTGAAAAAAAAACGGTCTGTCAAGATGTCCTTTATGCAACGCAGCATGCGACCACGAACACCGCACCTATACAGGTCCTGAAGTATTCCGTACCGCCATGCCGTATCGTAAGCTCTCTGTAAATAAAAAAAGTCAGAAAGGCAAAGCTGCCGGTTCACAAAAGCCTCGCGCACGAAAGTCTCCAACCGGACAAGGTGATCTAAGGTTGAGCGACCTCTTCTAAAACGACACTGGTTTTTATCGAAAATTTTCTTTTGTTCTAGAATGTATACTAGCCTTCTGTTTATAAGCCGTTCATAAGTTTTTCTTAGACAACTAGTCAGTGCAATAGGCCAATAACTTGCTGGTAGGGAAGGGTCTTTGCCAGGCTTCAAGATGGGAATGATGTGTGCTCGCTTCCAGCACTGTGGAAAACAAGAAGTTTCCCATAAATGATTAAAGAAAGACAACAAATTCATCAAGGATTCAGCCGACAAGTGCCTCAGCAGTTCACAATGAATCATATCTGGGCCAGGTGCTGACTGCTTCCTTACTGCAAGTGCTATTTCAAGCTCATACATTGTGAACGGCGGGTTGTAACCAGTATCACTTCCAGAGAAATCAATTGGCTGTTTTTCTGCCAAGGACCTGAACTTTTTTAAATTTAGTAGTGTAATTTGAAAAACTGGAGACCTCTCGAAAATGTTCAGCAAGAATGTCAGCCTGATCTTTTAGTGATGGGGATGATGAAGGAAAAAGGGGAATGCTGAAGGAGTGGCAAGTACCCCGAATTTTCCGAACACGATCCCATACCTCTTTTGCAGGAACAAAACTGCTTAGAGAGGATACATATTTCACCCATGAGGTCTTCTTGGCTTGTTTTCGTGTCCAACGAGCTTTTGCTTTACACTGTTTGAATTTAAGCTTGTTCTGAACAGTCGGGTACCGCCGAAACCTTCCCCAAACCTTATTTTGAGCTTTTATGGTGGTCGTACAGTCCTTGTTCCACCGAGGCTTGCATTTCTTGGGAATATTTCCAGAAGTTCGGGGGACTGACAGAGAAGCAGCATTAATAATTGTCTCAGTAAGGTAAAGAGTCGTTTCCTCAGGAGACATAGCTAAAAAAACAGTGGGATCGACCACTGCCTCAAGAGAAAATAAAGCCCAGTCGGCTTTATCTAACTTCCACTTGGAAGCACAAGCTCAAAGAGAAGGAAGAGATACTGAACTTTCTAAAATTACAGGAAAATGGTCACTACCAAAAGGATTTTCTAAAACTTTCCAAGAAAAACAATGAAGTAAAGTAGGTGATGATATGGAAAGATCAATGGAGGTAACAGTATTATGAGGTGCACTAAAAAGTTGGTTGTCTCTTGTTTGAAAGGCAAAGGCCAGATGACAGTAAAAAGCGTTCTATGACACCGCCACGGGAGTCTTGACGAGCACTGCCCCACATGGGGTAGTGTGCATTAAAATCTCCTAAAATAAAAAAAAAAAAAGGTTGTGGGAGTTGGCCCACAAGTCCTTGCAGGTTATGTAAATGCACTGGAAGGTGTGGTGGAAGGTAAAGCGAGACAATTGTAGTTAGGCGGTCAAGCAGAACACGAACTGCTATTGCCTCTAAGGGGGTCGCGAGAGGGACAGGAGCACAGGCAATACCACTCTGCACAACCAAAGCTACTCCACCAGAAGAGGTGTTGCAAGAAACACGGTATTTTCTGAAAACCTGATGTCCCCATAGTACTTATGTATGTGTTCCATTAAGATGAGTCTCCTGTAAACAGATGACAACAGGCTGGAGCTCATCGAGAAAAAAGTTGACATCATCAATATTACGAAAAAGACCGCGGCAGTTCCACTGAATTATACCTATATTTTTAGCCATTTAAAACAAAATAAATATAACATAAAAATTATATTAAAAAGCTATATTCCTTAAAGGGGCACTGTCACCCCAAAGGTCGCATTTATTTTTATTGTCTAAAACGATGCAAGTTGCAGTTATAGACACGCAAAAAAAAACCGCATCGCGAAAAAAAATTTTCCCGCGCGCGCGCGCGCGCGCGCCTTTTTATTTTTGGCGTTTGATTTTCCCGCCTCTCGCCTCCTCGCTTCTTTTGATCGGTGACGTCAAGAATCATGAAATTTAGAAGCTTTGTAGGCGACATCTCTATAACATTTAATAACGGCAATCGTAAAACATGTTTTTTAACGCAATTGCGAACGCACTACGCCCCTCCTTTTTGAAATACCAAAAATCGAGAGTTCGTTGTGGTGCCGTCTCCTGGATTTGTATCCTCCAACGGAAAACAGGCGACACCGCTCAAAACCGGTCCGCCGTAACGCCGCCGCTCACTCCTTTCCTCCTCGCTTTGGGTCGCCATGGCAACATCAGGGAGTGGTGAAAGAAAGTCGACTCTCAGGTCTCATTAATTTTTGACGTCAAGGCACCGGCGCCGATCGCGCGGGAACTTCGAATTCGGCATTTGGAAATTGTTTTTTTACTTCACAAATACTTAATTCCCAAATTTCAAATTTTGAGGGTAATGTCCCGGCATCGTTTTCAATCGTTTCGGATAATAAAAAAAAATATGATTTTGATGTGTCAGTGCCCCTTTAAGGTTTAAAATCTATTTTCACACGCGGCGCACTTTGTTTTTTAGGGGGGTTATTCTGCTTCCGATAAGAGTCACCGGAGGCAGAGGGCTCGTCTACAGCTGCCGGCAGCTGGACCCTGGAGGTCGACTGCCTTGGCACTTCCCCAGGCTTCCTCTGGGGAGCAGAGGTGTGGGGAGGTAGGCGCCGACCCCGAGAGGTCGAAGCAGCTGGCTGAGCAGGAGACGTCATCTCCTGTTCTGGGGTGGATGCTGGCAAAGCAGCATTCACCTTGCGGTTCGGAGGCGGTGCCACTGGCGCCGCTCCCTCTGGGTTTCGAAGGGGGACCGTGACGGGAGATGCAGGTCGTCCGGAGACGTCTGCGTTCTCATCGAAACCACTGGCCGCGCTGGTTCCCTCCGCACGGCCTCGGCATAAGAGCCTTTCGATACAAAGGCAAAACGCTTCTTTGCCTCAGTGTAGGTGATGTTTTCAGTGACTTTTAATATAAGAACTTCTTTCTCGTCTTTCCACACAGGGCAAGATCGGGAGTATGCCGGGTGGTTGCCACTACAGTTCGCACAATGAGGCTCATTATGGCACGCATCTGCGACGTGCACCTTGCTGCAGCACTTTGCACAGGTGTCCCTTCCCCGACAGTTCCGTGACCCATGGCCGAACCACGTTGAGGGTTTGGCACATAAGGTCGGACCCGTCACTGAAGGTAACCTGCTTTTACAGTTTGTGGCAGAGTGGTTGAATCGAAAGTCAAAACGAAGTGTTTTGTCTTCCGTTCCACACCGTCACGGCGGATAGTGATTCGTCGTGCATCTGTAACTACTTGACTAGAGAAGCCCTCAATTATCTCTGGCTCAGGTGAGTCAAGCAAGTCATCCTCAGAAATGACTCCTTGAACACTGTTCAGTTTGCGGTGAGGACTGACGCTTACTTTGTAGTCTGAGACAAGGTTGAGTTTAAGCAGGGCATCACTTTGCTGCTTTGTGCTGACCTCGACAAGGAGATCATCAGAAGCCATCTTCTTTGCACTGTAATTGGCGCCAATAACACCCTAAAGAACTTTGGAGACCAGAAAGGGAGAAAGTTTGCCAAGTGGCTTCTCACCTTCCGAGTGCATTACAAGGAACTTCGGGAATTTCTGAAGTGCAAAAGATTGTTTCATCGTGTTCAGTGCTTCGGTGCGGCCCCTTTTGGGGGGCCGACCAAAAGGTTTAAGCTTGGAACCCATATGAATGGGGAGGGTTTTCGGAAACTGTGGTGCACCGCCCACCACCGAGCCCAATAAGGGAATAGGTAACGCTCTATAACAAGAAAGGCTTGGCTGAAGACGCTACTCTATTAGTGCTGCCCAGTCCTTCTATAATCAAGAGTGGTTCTGGACAAGGTGTCTCTCGCCACCCAAGGTTAGCCCTTGCCGCCAAAGGAGTTGAAAAGGAAAGAAGAGGAATGAGAAGAGTGAAAAGAAGGAGAAGACAAGGGTGAAAGAAGGGAGGGGATAGTAGAATAACTGGCGAGTAGACTGAATCTTTCTGGCGGGCCTTACCAGGACTCCCGTTTATGAGAAGTGGGGGCCGAAGTGGTGTATAGCCTTACCCGGGGGGCCCCGAAGGGTCCAAACCTACCCCGGGCTCGGCTCATCCACCAGGATGCCCTTTTCCCCGGACACAGGAAAGCTACGCACAGCCAGACGCGGGCGGGCGAACCCGCATGGCTCGGGGTCCGTGGAGACGCCACTCTCCAAACACCTGCTTTCACAGGTGCCCCCTGCGGGGTCCCAGCGGCTCATAAAATCGGTCGTAAAGGCCGTTCCTGAAGCGGTTACCAAGAACGCGGTGACAGTGCGGTTCCGCTCCCAGTGCGAACAGGTACTTACATGGGTCTTGCTGACACTGTTTTACTTAAACTTTATCTTCCTGGATGTTGGCTCTCTCCCGCATCCCCGAAGTGACGAAAAGGGCCGCAGCGATTCGTTTACATGCGTGCCGCTTTGCAGAGCCGTACAGGCCGTCTCCTTTTAGCAGCGATGGTAGTTGTGTTGATTTTTTAGCGATCGAGTTCGTTATGAGTTCTAGTCGACCAAGGCGGCTATTCTGTCATCAGGAAAGGTGGGCATTCGGGCCCGTTTAAATAGACATTTCATAGCGTAAAAATTACATCGAACGTACACAATCCCCAAACCACCCAAAATAAGCGTTACCGAGTAGACCACCCGATACTAAAACGTACGGTGGCCAACTCTGCTATTACTTCTTTCACCAAAGCGCCTCGGTACTACTTTCAGGCCTAAGTAATCTCTATGAGTCACCGTACTTCCCGTCGTGACGCTGCTCTTAGGAACATGTTGTCGTCGCGACATTCCATCGAAGCTTCACAGACATCCACGAGGTAGTTTTTGGTTATCGTTTTATTCAGTTTAAAATACGTTTTCTCGCGTTATCCTACGAAATATTGGTATTGGTGAAGTCCTATTTTAATCATCTTCATGTTCAAGCAAAAAGATGAGCTCTAGACTTTGGTTTCCGTACTAATTTAAATATAGCGAAGTTTAACATCGTTGATATATGTTGTAACTAATGCAATTTCGGTTTTACTATGATAATAAAGGTACATACTATTTAGTTCGACTTAAATGACAAAAGTGATCTATGTTATTTTTCGGTGAAGAGAAAATTGCAGGCGCATTTTTCCATAGGAATGCGCAGGAACACTGCAAGTGTAGGCTGGTTGCTGTCTGCTTCAATTAGCACCCTAAAAGTTGCATAAAAACTAGTGCCAGCTGAACCTATAGCGCGCATTATAATTACTCTATAGGCTTTTTGCACCTGACGTCACTTCCGGGTAGCCTCAAAATTGAAACGATCATTGTTCGTGAGAAATCAGTGTTTTGCAGCCATGTTGGAGGCATTCGGCGTTTTATTGTGACAACAGTAGTGCCGTAGAGCCCTGGCGATTGGCTCGGTCACGTTTGATAATAAAACAGATTGGTGGCGAGCAGCCGATGGAACAAAGGTCAGAGTAAGCGTAAGTTGTGTTTAAAATCCTGGGACGGCACTCGAATGCGCGCGTGGAGTCCCGTCGCTCGGCACTTGAACGCCTCGCATAAGTGCCGGGGGCAAAAAAAAAAAAAAGAAAGAAGCGTCGTCTGCTAATCATTTGCGGTGACTCACAACAAACTTAGTACCATTACGTAAACGTGAAATAATTAGGGGATATTGTGCAAAAGTTGTCAGCACTGTAGCCGGTCCTCCAACTTTTTAACTGGCTGCACAGACGAAGACTGCAGCTGCCGAACAAGTAATTTCGTCTGCTTTAATTGTCCTATTCAATCACAAAGAGGAGCCTCACCTGACACGAAGCGCACTCCACAAACCCAAAGTTGGCACGAAGCTTTTTCGTCGAGATTGTGCCGGTCTATTCGTCGGAGCGATTGATGACGCCGGGAACCGATCGCTCGAGCGTCCTGGCTACGAAGGATTGCCGGAATTCTTAAAAAAAAACAAAAAAAAAACAGTACCGCTGGCCGTATTGCGGGGCTGCGGTCAAATCGAACACGTCGGCTTCCTGAGCAGCTTACCTCAGCTGCTTCCTACGTTGTTGGTAGCTTGCATTTGTTCGGTAGTTGTCTGCCTCGGAGTCATGGTGATGCACTGAATCGAGGCGAGCCGGCTCTGAGCTTATGTGGGGAGGAGCTTCTTCGTATTATATGGTTCCAGTGAAATATGTGACGTAGACTCTCGTCAGATGAGGCGTTGAACCGTTGATTGCTTGATATTGCCGCGCGCGCAGCGTGGCCGAACGGTTATCGCGCCTGCCTCCCACGCGAAAAGCCAGGGTTCGATTCCTGGGAGCGACGTGTATTTTGTTTATTCCTGTAATTTAGTGTTCTGGAAAATTCGCGAATCTTGTTGCTTGTTCGAGGTCGGAATGTTCCACGCGTCGAACTTTCTACGCCGATTATTCCAGAAGCCCACGCGTGTGCATAAGGGGTTTCGCGTGGTGAGCCAAAGTCAGTCTCGCCCCTGCGCTCGATCCTGCGGTTTCGCCGACATCGACGCCCGCGACGCTCTCCTGCTTTCTTCTGTTTCCTTTTCCTTTTATTAATTTGGGTACAAGCTCGCCCCATTAAACGTTTAGCTTACTTCTGTTTTCGTCGCCTCATCACTTGTCATTCGTGACAATATGATGTAGAGTGACTTTATAAACAGACTGGTAGCTCGTGCCATGCATCAGATCGACCGAATTACCTAATTCCCCAGAACAGCTGCACGTCTCTTCGTTGAGGAGGTTCGCAAAGTGAGGAGCGTTTAGAAACACGTGAATCATACTTCTTAATAAAGGTATGAAAACTCTCTGCTTAGCTCAATTAATGTAGTATCTGGATGGAAAAAAACCTCTTGCCACGTAACCCTATTCGTGGTATTCTTGTACTCGTGTTTTACTTAAAGTTACCCTGGGGCGTATATCATTTACACATCTTTAGCCTACGTGTAACGGTAAAGCGCAATGGTAGAGCGTGATGTTTCTGTTTTAATAGAAAATTACTAATATAACCTTTTTCGTGTTAGAAGAGTCAGAATACCTTACCAGTCTAAGTCACTCTTTCAGCTGGGCAACCTTAAAACAGCGCCCCGTTAACCCTCTGTAAAGACGAGCTAATCGGGTGACGGTTCTTGCAGATACTCATCATGGACGAGCCCATGGCAGGTGCTGACGTCATGCTGCGGCGTCGCATCATGAAGCTGATCAAAACCATCAAAACCTACTGCACAGTTATCTTCACCAGTCACCGGGCAGAAGAGGTTGACTTGGTGGTCGACAGGGTAGGTGCCAAGGTGGAATTTTTTTTTTTTATTGAACTCCAGTATTTCGCAATATTGCCTATTTGGAACGTTCCAAAGCATCCCCTCGAAAATCCCAAGTAAATATATAGGCGCCCTGTGTGTCTGAATCGAACTTCATCACCAGGAATATTCGATACTTCGAACCGCGCGCCGCGCCCCTCGTAGGGAGGTTTTCCCAGAACAGTGCCATAACTTCGAGGTTTGAACTCGCTGAGGGTGAACGAGACAAGCCACGCGCAGCGAAAGACAGAAGGGTACAAAGAGGCAGCTAAACAAACAAGACTATACCTCGACTCCCCTTAGCCTTCCTCCCCACCTCCCCCCTCCCTCCCCCTCCCCCCCCCCCTCCCCGCAAAAAAAATACAAAAAACAAATTTGGTTAGCTGAGGGCGTCGACACCGGTTGGGAAATCATGCTTTGAACGCCACGTCTTTTTTTTGATCTCTTAAATTGTTTGATTTTAAAGCGGTAGCTTTAAGGAGCTGTTGTCGCAGACAAGACGGCGTCGGCGGTGTGACGGAAAGATCCTCATTGGTCGATAGGGTCATGACGTCACAGCCATATGACCTCGTGCGGGAATTTAAAAAAAAACAAAAAAACAACACAACTCTCACGTGAGACGTGACGTCAAGCGTGGAATGAAAGTGATTAAAACATGAAATGTAATTCGAATTAAAGGGCGCGGCATGTCGCAATTAATTTCACTTTATGAAGTAACAAAAGCACTGTGGAAGGGAGGGGGCGCCGGCGAGCTGGTGTAAGTTTACTATTATGTTAAAACACCTCAGACATTGTGTTAAAAAAACAAAACAAAAAAACATTGGAACAACCAAAAGTAGAAGAGACAGAAAAAGAAGCCAGTCAGACGGCGTCTCAAACTCAGCCGATTGGTTTATTCAGTAAACCTCTTACATAACCCTTCAAGCCGAGGTCGTCACCAACCAAGACATCAAACAAACACAAAATATTTTTCGCTTTCCTATGTGTTCTAGAAAGTTTGCAGTCCTATGTACACATTTATGACACGCTATGACCTTACGCGGTCACTCAACGTTTGAACAAAGCTCACACCTCTTAGAATCTCCTCCCTCCCTCCCCCCCCCCCCCCTTGCCCCAGCCCTCAGGGACCGTGTTCGCCAAACCCACCGAGCTGATAAGAAAAAAGAAAACCTAATACAGAAGAAAAGACACATCACCCTTCGCGCCATTTGTCATCTTCACACTAAACCCCCAAAATTCTAACATCACCACAATCGACGGAAAAAAAAAAAAAAATTCACGCAGACAGGTGCCTTCGCGCTGTCTGCAAGGTACATGGATGCCTGGCTTAAAAGGGGTTCTAAAATGAAATTTCGGCGCTCATTTTTCCGTCTATACGTGTTCAAAGTAGCAGTATCACATCGGACACACCATTATCATGTTAAAAAGTCACAAAAAGGAATTTTAAAACAAATAAAATGATTAGCGAAAAGCACCTGGTGGATTTTGCTAACGCCTTGTTTGGAATGCCCGTTTAGGAACGTTGACATGTAGTGACTGTAACTGTCTTGCCTAGAATTATACATGCTTCGAGCCCGACGTCATCCCGACAGCTTTACGGCCTGCACAAGAGAAGAGGGAAGGAAGGAACTCCCCAGGTAGCACGCCAGAGGAATGCCCAACTTGGGCAAAGGCCTGGCAAACGTAAGGGCCCAACTTTGGCGCAGTTAGGTTTTTGCACCATGGCACTCATCAGTGCCAAAGTACGGTGCCTAACTATAGCCTTAGTTGGGCGATCCTATGGCATGCCAAAGTTTAGCTCTTCTCTGGTACGCCAGAGGAGTGCCAAAGTTGGTGCCATACTTGAGCCATAACTGGCATAGTAAATCCTAATCTGGGAATGCGGGGCATGCCAAGGTTTGGCGTTTCTCTGGTCCGCCAGAGGAGCGCCAAAGTTGGTGCCATACTTCAGCCATAACTGCCAGAGCAACGCCTAATTTCGGTATTTGGGACGTGCCAAGGTTTGGCGTTTCTCTGGTCCGCCAGAGGAGCGCCAAAGTTGGTGCCATACTTCAGCCATAGCTGCCAGAGTAACGCCTAATTTCGGTATTTTGGACGTTTCAAAGTTTGGCTTTTCTCGGGTCCGCCAGAGGAGCGCCAAAGTTGGTGCCAGACTTGAGCCATAACTGCCATAGTAAATCCTAATCTGGGAATTCGGGGCACGCCAAGGTTTGGCGTTTCTCTGGTCCGCCAGAGGAGCGCCAAAGTTGGTGCCATACTTCAGCCATAACTGCCAGAGCAACGCCTAATTTCGGTATTTGGGACGTGCCAAGGTCTGGCGTTTCTCTGGTCCGCCAGAGGAGCGCCAAAGTTGGTGCCATACTTCAGCCATAGCTGCCAGAGCAACGCCTAATTTCGGTATTTGGGACGTGCCAAGGTTTGGCGTTTCTCTGGTCCGCCAGAGGAGCGCCAAAGTTGGTGCCATAATTCAGCCATAACTGCCAGAGCAACGCCTAATTTGGGTATTTCGGACACGCCAAAATTTGGCGTTTCTCTGGTACGCCACAGGAGTGCCGAAGTGTGCCATACTTGAGCCATAACTACCAAAGCAACGCCTGATTTCGGTATTTCGGCCTCGCCGAGTTTGGCTTTTCTCTGGACCGCCACAGTTGTGCCAAAGTAAGTGCCAGACTTGAGCCATAACTGCCGCAGTAAATCTTAATTTGTCGATTCGGGGCATGCCGAAGTTTGGCTCTTCTCTGGCTACCCACTGAACTGCCAAATAAGTGCCAAAAGTGGCAAAGAAAGCCGAGAGGCCAGCCCAAGTTTCGAATATCTCTGGTGTGTCACAGAAGTGCTCTTTCACGCGTCCCAGAAGAGAAATAAATTAAATAAGCCTTGGAAACACGATGGTAAGATGTCATCACCTCCGTTCCCAAGCAGCACGGCAATGCTTTGCAGTATCGTACCAGTGCCGGCCGAAAGTCGGTTCCAATATCGCTCAACTGTCCAGTTTTGCACCACCGTTTGATACCCGGCAGGTATTGCCGTACAGCTGTTTCGCCCCGGCCTAGCGTTCGCGCAATATTGTGCGAAAACTCTACGATGCGTCTGCTTCGTATTGGCCGAACGTCGTGCAAGTATGTGTACGTTGCATGTCATTTGTTGCATATCCAACCACTTATACGGACAAACAAATTTTTTTCGATCGCTCTCAGAAGTTTATTAAACAACTATCATTACACACAGTGTATTCTCAACATATTTACAAAGGTCACACTTCTCTGTAAAACGAAAAGCAAATTATAAAATACAATTAACACTGTCCTGATGCCAAGCAAAACTCATCACACAAAAACCGCGGTGATTGAGAGGAAAGCAGGACGACTATCAGAATCATGCTTGCAGTGCACTTACTGATAAAAGAGCGATATCATGTAATCCTTGATAGATGCATAATCCAACTCAGGCACCCCACAAACACATTCGAAGATTCGAGGACTGACGTCTCGTCGTCGACGAAGAACATTTTTTGTCGAAGTGTGTCCAGCAAACACATCACAAGTATTCCACGAACTCCGGTGCAAAAAATGGCTGTTACCAAAAAATTGGCATGGACGTATTCCGACCGTTTACGACGAAAAAACACAGCCGCGTCTGCAACGCACGAAAGCAACAGAACACTGAAGAGCAGTTCGAAAACCGGACCTACGTGGCCCGCTTATTTCTATAACTAGGCAAACGGCGAAAACGACAGCCCCAGAGATCCCATCAGCGTGACAGAGAAAGTCACGTGAAAAATTTTCGTCCAAACTTTTTTGTCCCACGCGTCCTACGTAGAGAGGTCACGCTTGGTCACTCGTTTCGCTTCACCCTTTTGATTTGCTTAAAGCGGCTGTCGCGCTCGCTGGCAGCCACACGGAGACACAAAAGCAGGTGGGGAGGATTTGCAAAAGGCGAGGTCGAAGGGGAATCAACAACGCATAAAAGGAAAGGCCGCTTCTGCCGGTGACCTTGTCGCCTTGCCTGGTCTGTCAGCGTTCGGCTTCCATTGAGGGCCTCAGAAAGATAATCTCCTTTCTTGAGAGCGAAATGGACGGGGTGGTTATGTCTTTCGGGCTTGTCGCCATCCGATAGGCCTCAATTATTTCTGTCCCCACTCGCTCGCAGTGGCCTCCCATGGCTGTCGTGCCGGTGAAATTAGGAGCGCAAAAATACTCCAGAAGCCGGGCGAAGACATGATAAATGTAATAACAAAAACGGCTTGACATAACAAAAATAACAATTTAATTAAACGTTTCGCCTCCTATGCGGGAGGCATCTTCAGTAGAGCGCAGAGCGAGTGAGAGTCGCACAAAAAAGTTCGGCTATTTAGGCATAAAGTTTGTGTGCAGGGGGCCACGGTTCTTGTTTACCAGCGATGAATCACTTCCGCGTTCGTCGTTCTGGATGAACCAAGATTCCAGCAGCTTCCTCGGTCCCCACCTTTTATCCCTCGCCTTGTCAAAGTCAAATTGGTGTCCTGACGTCCATGCGTGGTCGACGAGTTCGGACTTGAAGCGGGTGGATCCCGTGCGTGTTCTTTTAGTCTTGTTTTTCTTTTTCGTTCCGTCTCTCCAATGTAGGAAGCGTCACATTCCTTGCACTGCACCTGGTAGATCCAGACCCTTTCTGCCTCTGGCGGGGTCGGGTCTTTTGGCTTGGAGATAACATTGGCAATTGTTCTGTAGGGTCTGTATACAGTTCGTACCCCCAACGGCCTAAGGGCGCGTCCCAATGCCTCCGAAACCCCCTTAACGTACGGGATGCACACGACGTCACGTGTTCGTTCGGCTCGATCCGGGCGCCGACGGGACATTTGTTTCTTAACGCGATTGATAAACCGGTCGGGGTAGTTACGTTTCCTCAAAGCTTCCCGCACACGGCTAAGTTCTTGATCGCTATGTGTTGAGTTAGATGGGACTGTTTCTGAACGATGAAGGCAACGATCTTATAACTGAGCTTTTGTGTTGAGTTGGGTGATGAGAGTGGTAGTCAAGAAAGTTTTGTCTGTCACATGGTTTACCATATACGGATGTCTCCATCTTAAAGAAAGATTCACTAGTTCTATGGACGCGTACATATAAAAACGGCAAGGTACTGTCGGTTTCATGTTCGCAGGTGAACTGAATTGAGGGGTGGAAACTATTCAAATTGCGGTGAAAATCGGTTACGTTCTCTCTGGTAACTATTACAAAAGTGTCATCGACATAGCGACGGTAGAACTTCACGGGGAAATCAATGCCAGACATTACATTTTCCTCAACATATTCCATGACGAGATTCGAGACGGTTACGGAAACTGGACTCCCCATAGGGCATCCGCTGACCTGATGATATATGTCCCCATTAAAACTAAAATTACACTGGTTGAGACAAAAACGCAAAAGGAGTATAACGTCATCAACAAGGAGGGTTGTGCGAGTGGACAACGACTGGTCTGCCAACAACCGGTCACGGGCGACATCAACCGCCAGGGCGTTAGGGACATTCGTAAATAATGAAATCACATCAAAGGATACCATAGCCTCGTGCGGTAGCAGGGTCTGAGCGCGTATAAGTTCAACAAAGTCACGGGAATTCCGGACGCTAAACTCATTGTTTCCCGTAAGAGGGCTCAGAATCATAACCAGATATTTGGAAAGGCTGTAAGTGGATGAACCAATAACATATACAATCGGGCGTAGGGGGCAACCCGGTTTGTAAATTTTGGGGAGTCCATACATCTTGGGTGTCGCGGCGTCAAAGGAGAAGAGACGACGGTATAGGTCGTCACTGATGCGTCCCTTCTTTTTCAGCTCTCGAAGGTGGTCAACTAACTCTCTTTCGGACTTAGCAGCGGGATCTCTTGATAGCCTCACGAAATAGTGACTGTCATTTATAACTTCATACATCTTCTTCATGTAGTCATCCCTATCAAGCACAACGGTTCTTTTTCCTTTGTCGGCCTTTAAAGTCATGATGGAGCTGTCTGACTTCAACTCATTAAGAGCAATGCGTTCTTGTTGATCTAAATTTGACCCGGCCGGTTTCGCATTGTTCAAAACACTGACAACGCGGCTTCTCGCGAGATTTACCCCTGTGACATCGTGCACATGTCTGAGTTTCTCTTCAATTTCACTTATGAAGTCACGTTTTGGAACGTACCGTGGAGCAAGGGCATAGTCCAGTCCTTTGGATAGCAGAAATTGAAAGCCAGGGTTGGTAATAGTAACATAAGGTACGTACGGCAGAATTCCCTGCCATAAATAAAATGATTTGGCTAACGCCAATGTAACGCGAAATAGGTGCAGAGTTTTGCGATAGAAAGCGTAAACCGAAAAAAAGGAAAAAAAAAAGAAAGAAAGACTGAAGGAAAGGAGAAATAAAAAAAAAAAATCTCTGGTGACGTGACCAAAAAAAAATTCTCTTCATGTGATTTTTCTTGTCACGTGACCAAACAAAAAAAAATAAACAAAATAAAAAAAAGAACACGAGAAAAAAAACAAAAAAACAACATCCCCTGCCCGGTTTCGAAGCTAGGCCCTTTTGATCGTGAAACTAGCGCGCTGTCCGTTGCGCCAACGCAACTTTTTTTTCTTTCTTTATTGCAAGTTGCGCCAACATAACTCTGCCTGTAATGTTCACGCATTCTCACATCATAGGAGAAAGCTTAGGTGGCTTCGTAGTTTTTCATGCATGTGTTATTTTTATTTGTGGCAAGAGTTCACGTCCAGAATGCTTTTAGAGTTTTCGAGCAAAACGAGTTTTCTTCATCCGAGTCACCATCTAGAACCAGTAGACCGCACTGGGTCGTCCGGCTAATCAAGCAGTTTTTTTCAAATTCTCTGACGTGCCCGTCCTCGGATCCGAGGTCGCCGTTTGACAAGCTTAACTTTCTTCCACCTTTTAGCCGGAACCCCCACGGCAGCTTTGTTCCGTCCCCACTCCCTCTCGAGAGGATGGCTCGCCCCGAGGCTAATCCCATTCTCTAGACGCTCTTTCCACCCAACGATGGCCCTTTCCCTCCCCGTCCCCCAGCTTCGGGAGAGAAGGTTCTTCTCTGCAGGACGTCCCGTTTGTACAGCGGCCTTTAAAGTTCAGATTGTCCCGTCTGTATCGTCCGTTTTGTGTCTCCACTTTTAATGTTTAAAAAGTATCAACACGCTAAAATAGTACAATTTCCGGGATTTTATTTTCATTCCCCAAGTGTGATGCGGGAGCCGCGCCACGGAGCCCCGGTCGTTTCCGCTCTTTGTTATTGCTAGGATTTGACAGTGCTCAATCACAATGCAAGACACGCACAGAGCCACGCTCGCTTTTGCAATGCGCCGCCTAATAATGATATCTCTTGTGGAAACGTGCGTACATCCGTCTTGCGCAGTGTTAGCTCAATGGCAGCACTTTCTGTAAAGGCGGATTCACACCGGGGATGTAAGCAGTCGCGCGATCCAACTAAATCGCATCGCAAAAAAAAAAGAAAAAAGAATATAAGTAATTAGTTGGTCAATTTGGCGTGCGCAATGAGCGAGTTCAACGCCTTCGTTGGCGAGCCGCTTCTCAAAAACTCTCGCTCCGAACGCGGTTGGTTGGCTCGGCCTCTCCGCGACTAGAGTGCATCGTAAAAAGTCGGGTCAGCAAGCGACTGCTCAAAACCCGTCACTTTTTGCCCGCGATGGTTGCTTTTGCGATGAAAGTTATGGCGCGACCAGATCGCATCGCCGGTGTGAACGCGCCATAATGTCGAACCAGTCTCACGGCGCATCCCGATATTGGCTTGTGTACCTACGCGCGAGTGCAACATCTGGCACAATTTGCATTTGCAAAGCCTGCTCCAGCCGCGTCAAAACATTCAGCCAACCTTTGGACTGCAGAAATCAAGAGACACCCAAAATAAGATAAAATTGCCAGCCGAATAAAACTTGATTTCTATTTAATTAAGATGAAGACCACCCGCGTACATCAAATACCTCATCAGCCGAACTCCAAGGCAGTAAGCGTAGTTCTGGCACTTGTTTGGCAACTTTGGCCCGCAGCTGCCAGATCACAGCCAAACTATCGGGAAGCGAAGCCTAACTTGGGCGCTCGTTTGGCGACTTGGGCCCAAAGATGCCAGATCTCAACCGAACTCCATGGTAGTAAGCCTAACTCTGGCACATTTGTGGCGATTTTGGCCCGGATGTGCCAGGCGACAGCCGAACTGTCAAAAGGTGAAGCCTAACGTTGGCATTAGTTTGGCGATTTTGGCCCGAAAATGCCAAAGCTCTGCCGAACTACAAGGTAGTAAGCCTAACTCTGGCACATCTGTGGCGATTTTGGCCCGAATATGCCAGTTGACAGCCGAACTGTCAAAAAGTGAAGCCTAACTTTGGCATTAGTTTGGCGATTTTGGCCCAAAAATGCCAAAGCTCTGCCGAACTACAAGGTAGTAAGCCTAACTCTGGCACATCTGTGGCGATTTTGGCCCGAATGTGCCAGGTGATAGCCGAACTATCAAAAAGTGATACCTAACTTTGGCATTAGTTTGGCGATTTTGGCCCAAAAATGCCAAAGATCTGCCGAACTACCGGGCAGTAAGCCTAAATCTGGCATTTGTTAGGCGATTTAGGCCCGAAGATGCCAGACGACAGCCGAACTACCCGGCAGCGAAGCCTAAGTTTGGCACTTGTTTGGCGAATTAGGGCCAAGATACCCAGACTGTTGCCAAGGGAGGTCAGGTTTGGCACTACTTTGGCTTCTTCGGGCTTTTTAATGCCCTAAACTGCCAGACGCAAGCCAAGTTTTGGCCCAGAACTCGGTGCTGCCTGGGTCCCCACTCAACGGGGCTCTATTTTGTGTGTCCTAGGCGTCGCTATTCTCTCTCTACTAGATAATAGAAGGTTAACCCGTTACTCGAAATTCACACAAAAGCAACTCCGCGGTTAGATGCGGTCGCCCGATCTGTAGCGTGCTTCGCTTAGGTGGCTGGAACGGCTAGGGCATCCTCAGCCTCGCCACAGCTTTGCTCATCCCGAGACAGACTACGTCAGGATTGCGCCGGATGTGACGTGCTCTCTGCTGACTGCTCTCCGAGCGCTTACCAGAGTGGGTCTTTTATAACGAAAAGTACAGCCTTCAGGCGCGAAATACAAACATGCGATTGTCATTTACGTATACTGTGCATGATATTCAGCCTATTTCTGAACACGACGGGTGTATTTCAAATCTTGTTGAAATATACGTAAAAAAAAAAAAAAATCAAAAAATTTCAGGGGGGCGGGGGGGGGGGGGCGGGGTTCGAACCCACAAAACTTCGGTTGCGATCGGACAGAGTAGCGGCATGGCCAGAGTAGCGGAAACTGGCGCACGCCACCTGCATGAAGCCGACTTCCGCACGAACCCGGTGTTGACGGAGAAGGGCGAGGTTTCCCGGCCATCCGAAGGATCGGTCCGGCCTCGATTTCTGCCGCGCTTAACTTACGTTTTGAAGTCATAATTGTCACAGCAGTTCTTCAGGCAGCCCGCTGCACATCCTTCCCCATTTTTTTTTCTTTTCTCTTATCCTCCTCCCTAGCATCGCGCGCATGCAGCATCGCGCAAATTAATAGGTTGACGTGAGCGGCATCGAACTACGGGTAGCGTGATACACAGCTGGCTCAGCAGTGGACACCCGCGTATGCGCAGCTGGCTCCCCTCCATGACACAAGACGCTCGCTGGAATAGACCTATTGCTAAATTACCCGAGCATCAAGAAGCACGGTGCAGGGAACGTTGTTACGCACGCTGCGCGTGCTGGGGTCGGCAGAAACATTTTTTTAAGCAAAAATCTAAAACAAGTGGTAGTTTGCGCGTGCGTCCGCAAGTGCTTTTACGTTATGATTTCCTTAAGATCTTTATTACAGGTGAGGAGAGGGAGCGCAGCCCATGTAACTGCGTTCCCTGCATGCTTCTTGATGCCTGGGTAATTTAGCAACAGGTCTATTGCTCCAGTCGTCTTCGTCTATCTAGAAAATGGAGCGGAATGAAAACAATATAGCTTGACTGAAACGACTGCGCTACGGGGCTTAGCGTTTTTGCCGTGCCTGTGGAGAAATAGATTGAACAGCTTTTGGGGGCAGAGTGGCAAGTTGGGCTCGTTACGCTGTGATCGAGGGCCGAGTAAGGGCAAGATATACTTCAAGGCCACAATACTACAAAAAATAGACCACCCATTTCCAGGGGTTTACGTTGGCTAACAAGTACACTAAGAAGTGAAACGCCGTCCTGTCGTGTGTGTTTCTGTACCCTTGTTCAACTTTTTTGCCGCTGTTTCTTCCCAAGATGTTTACTTCAAACCAACTAGCCCAATACGTCACATTGTTGCAGGAGTGATTTGTTGAGAAGTCGTCCAGTGTCGTCTGCCGAGTGTGTGATTGCACTTGGTTGAAGTACGACTGGTATATTCGTTTATTGATTGCAAATGTGTGGAAGCACACTTTATGCTTTGTTACCCGCAGATGAGGCGAGGTATTCTCTAAGTAAATGTTTTGGCCCTTATTTTCAGCAACTAAGGAATCTTTTTGGCACTGGAGTGGTTGTATTAGAAATGTGATAAATACCTAATAGCTTCGTGGAATTAAATTTTCCGGTTATGCGCTTATTATTGTTTTACGGGGCCTCAAAATCCGAGAAAAAAGCGCATTTTTTTTTATCTTCTACTTTCAATCGTTCCAGAAATTAAACTAGAACATAGATATGAATTGTAATGCAGCGCTGTAGTGCAAAATATGTCTGTGAATCTATATCTGCTAATATATTTGATGGGTGCATTGTAGTTAAGGTGCAACCCAACCGCGCTGGACATTTTGGTGCATTTCTGACGGCTTATAACTTTCTTTCTATGTATCTTACAATTATAAAATTAGTGTCGAATTAAAGAGCTTTTTTTCAAAAATGCTTTAATGTCTCGATATCAAAATTATTTTTAGTTGTTAGTTAATTGTTCAGCTTTCAATAGGCCACAGTCTCTAATATTGAAAAAAATATTTCTCGAGTTATAACGTCCCACCGTCCCCGATATTTTACGTGAGCGTTCGGATGGATGTAATAAATTAAAAAAGTAAGCAACAAACTTCACAGATAATGCATATTTTAAAATAAAAAATAAAGTTTAAAATAGTAATATTTTATAGCGCTATAAAACGGAATCACGTCAACTAATCAAAATAACGAGATATTAAATTAGGACGCATCCTTTTATATTACATTTTTCGGAACTTCGATATCGATATATTACACGTTAGGAATGTTATAAGACCTCAAACTTTTCCCATTCAGTTACGACGAATTGTAGTTTCTTAATATAAAGTACAGATGGCGACACGTGTTCAAGAACAGCTCGATGTGCATTTTCCGTCGTGTGCCGCTTGGAACGCCACGTGAAAGACAGAAAAAGCGCCAGATGTCAGGGTGTCAGATGCCTGGATGCCCGCAGTGAGCGAGCCAGAGATTTGAGAACAACAAGCGCGAGGCTGCGGGTGCACCACAGCTTCTTTTGCGCACGTTCTACTGTGCGTCGGTACACATGCCCGACGCGATCCAAATGAAATGGGCGCCATGAAATGCATTCTGCTATTTCAGATTCCGCCACGTATGCGAAAACATTTTAATGTTTTTATCACTTGCGTGAATCATTTTCGATATCAATCTATGCTTGTCGGAATGGTTTGACTATATTTTGTTTCAAAAACCACCTCGATGGGGCTTAAGTGGCAATGACATTGAAACCTCTCAGTTCCTCCCAGCCAACGCGCTGGCCCATGACTCTCTATTTGTCTGGTTTAAATATTGGCCGAGGTGCCCGCAATCTGACGGAGGCCAACCTGAGATTTCGGTTGCACGTCAAAAGATCTACGGTCAGTCAAAATAAACCCGCAATATTTTTTTTATTGGGGCGTGTTATGTGCTTTTTGTTGGTTTGGCTTGTGAAACCCTAAGATCTCAATATCTGCTTTGCTTTACCTTAGTTCGGAGCGCAGCCAACGTGCTACGGGCTGATGAAGCCACCGAAGCAGCGCCAAGAGCGCGAGGTCAAGCTGTTTGTTCTTTTTCTGTGCCTATGCGGTCGGGCTAAACTAGAGCCACTAAATAAGCTACGCTTCATACACATCTTGGTGCTTAAAATGATGGTTGACTGTTATCTGAAGCTTTATCTGAAATCACAGCAAGAGCTTTTCCGTCCTCCACAAATGTTTAAACAGTTCGCGGCAAAGCAAAGCAATATTACGTGAGCTTCCTGACACCGGAACTATTGCTGAGGAAGTCGCACTTTTGAATCATGACGATCGGCAGTTGCATTTGATTTGTTACTAACCACCAAGATGGCGGCGCCAAAAACAATATCGGGGGAAAAATTGCCGATACTCTAAGCGTAGCTGATTTGGTTAGCTCACAGGATAGTCAAGTGCGGTGGGGGATCGTTGGCCGAGTGTGTTGTGGCACCGCAGATCAGAGCACGTGAAGAAATGCTCGAGCGCTAGCTCCGTTCAAAGCACGGAGCTCACGCTGCAGAACCTGTAGAGACTAAATCCCTCGATGTATTTGCGTTGGTCTTTCAAATACCCTCAATGGTGCCAGTGCACGAGGCCCGTGTCTCAAGCGGCCCTTGGACGCAAATGGCGGCGCAGCACTAAAATGACTGGCCCTTGAAAGCGAATGTCGGCGGAGCGCCCGCTCGTGGCACGTGTCTATCGCGTTTCCACAATAATGGTTCGCGGTACTTGTAAAAAACGCCTTTATCAATGTGCTTTTGCAGGGACCCGTGGTTCAGTCGCCCATCTGTCTCCTACCGCCGTGCGATCGTGTATCACATATACTGCGTGATGCACGTTAAAGACAAAGCTAACAGTTGTACTGAACTTTTCATAACCTTCAACGGGTAACAACGTTGTCCTACGAAACTGCTGCTCTTTGAAAAACTAACGACTAATTTTGAATGCGCCGTTGCAATGCATTTTTAATGTGTGTTCGCGTTCTTTTTTTTCTCTCTGCACCTTTGATTATGTGGATCATATATACTTATGATGAAACAGACTATAGTTGTCTGACTTCTGGAAAAATATTATATAACTAAGAAGATGGCACGTGAACGCAAAACACACACACACAAAAAAACACAAACACAGACGCGCTTAATAAAAATCATTGAAATAATAGAATTGATTATAATTGTGATTTCAAAAGTTTGAGCGCACCAAACGCTATGAAAGCGAGCTCGGTGCTTTGGATGGTGCGCTTGTTCACTGGAAGTGTAGTTCAGGACAGTATGCTCGCTTTTTTATGTTCCGCTTCGCTCGTATTTAGTAAAACAAAGCTTACCTTCCGTATATGTGCAATGCCATCAGTTTTCGCGTGGGTACACGCTTGTTTACCATTATTGTTTTCGTTTTCCACTGCGATTCAGTTCGTGCTCTTTTGTGTGCTACATGCATTATTAGAGACCAACGTAACCCAGCAGCATTCTTTTTCGCGTACTAAAAAAAAAAAAAAAAAGAAAACTATGCAACTTGTTACGTATGCCACAACCAATAGAAAACATTCTAAGCTTCACATGTGACCGCTTGCCTGAGTAAACATTGTTGTTTGTCAAGAAAAATTGCGATTGTATGAAATCACGTGGGAAAAACTCGTTCTAAGCAAGCGACCGTTGGCATGCAGTGAATACTCCTAATCGGCGCCGAGATGATTGGTGGCCATCAGCAGGTGGAGTTTTTCTATCAACCCAGAGTTAGAATGTATCATTCCTTCTATTGTAAGGAATCAGGAGACAACTTACACCAAATCTGAGGGTAATAAATTACTCTGAGCATTCAAACATAACGGCCTGAGCAGTATTTGTCTACAAGCATTAGATTTTGATGCACCCTTAACTTTCGATAAGCTCAACGCTAGTGTAAAACGTAGAAAATCAGCGTACCATGTGCGTGCTTACACTCTATTTTATATAGCGTCAAAGTCTACCCGTTTGCATCTTTTTCATTTTTGCACACCACTACTTGCGCGCATGAATCACCCAATTAAGACTGGTACAGGATGTCAAAAAACGATTTACAGGGTTGTTTTTTTACCGCAAAAATAAACTACGCACTGCCTAACACTCATTCTCCGCCCAAAGGTAGCGCTAGGTCACAACCGGATGCCGAAGTTTCATTCCGAACGGACACCTTATTCAAAAGTAATAAGTGACATTTGAAAATTCCAACCGAAATAATGCAGCCCATTTTTGCCCGTTTTTGGTTTCTGGTGACACAGAGCCCCATGTATTCGAAAACTCCGTCGTCTGCCATTTTCCCTTTGAACTTTTCAGAAAATCACTTATAATTTTTGAATAAGGTATCGTATCGGCCTGAAACTTTAATATCTGGTTATACCTCTAGCGCTACCTATGGGCGGAGAATGAGCGTTCGGCGATGATTAGTTTATACTTGCGGTAAAAAAAAAATCCTGTAATTTTTTGTTTGTTTTTGTTTTTGTTTTGTTTTGTGACACCCTGCACGTTGCTCGAACTATGTGCAAAAGCTGTCAACAGAGCCAGAATCTTTGTCTGGCCACTCATTGAAATTATCACTGAATTCGTATTAAAATTAATTATTATCATTTATTGCTGTGAGTTTATTTTTAACCTCGGCATTTTTTATTATGACCCCCACACCAGTCCTACTTTCGGTTTACCTAACTCAACATCTAAGCCTGAGTGTCATTTTTTGTGTTTTTCAGTCTCGTGGTTTGGGTCAAAATAAACACCCAGCTACCTAAATGAGACACCTGATCGCCCAAAAAATAGTCTTTTTTTTACGTAGTTAATTCCTTAAGCTAGAAGTTTGAAAACCCAAGTCTGTCACGTCATCACGTTTTGCTGGAAATCCACAAAGAGTCAAACACACGCACGACGAAAGGGCCGGCCCGTCAGATTGCGGCCCGCAGAGCTGAGAGAGCAACGCTCGGTCATGGACTTCTAGAAGATTCGCATTCATTCTTGCACCAGACGGAACTTTCGCCCTGCTTTCTTGTCCTCGAAAGTGCCAGTTCACCCTCTCCCCTAGCGCGCGACGCTCGAACCTTCTTTGCCGAGCTTTCGAGATGGTGACGTGACGCACTCTAGATAAGCAGCTGCCAGCGACCTTGTCGAGTCAGTCTCGCTCTCGCTCTTTGTTACGCTGCCGAATCGACGCCTGCTTTTCGGCTGCCTCGACGCTCTTTGTTTACTTTTTTTTCTTTGGCACAAGTTTGCCGATTAAGCCTTTATTTTTCAGTTCACTGTCCGTCCTCTCGTCACCTTCATTCGTGTCAGTGTAAATCTGATCACATTGATATATGTGTAATTTTCCTCTGAAATCTCCGATAACGGCGCACAGACAATTTTATATTTTTCAACACGACGGTGGTTTTGTTGTGCATCTGTCCCGCCATTTGACTCAGGACGATTTTCGCGTTTTGTTGTGCCTACATTTGCTGGATACGTGACCTAGGAGCGTGACAACTGGCCCCCTTGCACGAGAACTGGCGCAGCCGTGCGCGTTCCAAAGAAAGCTCGTGAAGAGAAAACAAAGCAAGGGACCAGGGATGTCAAATTCCGGATATAGAAAAATACCACACTTTATCGAAGCACCGCCACAAACGATTTCTCGCGTTATGTACAGGCCTGGAAGGCGATCCCACCGCCATCTGTTGGTTCAGAATCACACTAACCAGGGGTGGGGTTGCACCTTAAGATATTAATCGAAAAAGTTGGCGCTTCGGTGAAATTTAAAATTCGTCTGCTAGGCACCATTTTCTGGGGCTCTACGCAGTGGCGCAATCCCGTTATCATGCTCGCTAAACTGCACGAAGCAGTAATGGATGAGTGCGTGCAGCGCTAGAGTGCACTAAAAAGAGAGGTATGAAAAGCGCGGTCCTTCGCCGTAGGGCGGTGTGGTCCCTCCGCGCATTGATGCCACTAAGGATAAATTTGGCGCTGTACCTAGGGGCGCCGTACGCGGCCGAGTTTCTCCGTACGATGCACTAGAACACATTATCCCTTTTAGAACCGGTGTAGAACTTCCAGAACACCTTATCTGTGGCTCCTGAAGCTGTCAGGCTTACGGTCGCATCGGTGTTTACTTGGTTTCTCGTAGTAGTATGCCATGCCTCCCCTCCCTCCCCTCCCCCCACTCCCTCCCTCGCCCCCCCCCCCCCCAAAAAAAAATAAAATAAAAAAAATCTAGCACCGGTGTTTCGTGCCGGGCGCGATGGAGGATACAAGTCGTGCGTTGATAAAAGCTATCCTTTTTTCGAGCACCGAGAAACCCTGACGCGTTTCAGAAGTGGGCCCGCACGATCCCCAGGGTGAATGCATGCCTCTTGGAAAAAACTCCGCCGTATGCGAAAGCCATTTTGACGACAGGGGGGAACATATCTGTGTACCGCCTCGCGCTAATACAGTGCAAACCGCTGCAACTGCTTAAATATAGCAAACGTGCGACGTTGATAGCACTAATGAACAATAATTCTCCAAATGTTAGGTAGGCCGATGTAGCCAAGAGCTGCAAAACACACGAGCAACAGCAGCCGCCGCACTTTTCGCTCTCAGCGTTTCCCTGGACGTTTACAGCTCCCCTCTCGAAGGCGCCGCCATGCGGCATCCGCGCGCACCGGCACCAAGCCTCAACGTTCGCTTAACACACAATCCCCTTCAGAACTAAAGCCCCTTCATGTTTTAAAAGTTGCGCAAGGTGCATCAGTGCACGAGGCACGTGCAACGTGAAGCCCTTGGGAAGATCATGGCGGCACAACACATTACTGAGCTAGATTTCAGACGCTATGTTCTTCCCAGAAGTGGCGTGCGGAACGTGTCTCGAGCATTTCCACAACAATTAATGGCGTCACTTTTCTCAGGATAAAGGGGCTTCATCTGGAACACCTTAGCAGCGCTCAATTACTCCGCCGCGAGGATTTCACTGCGTACGGTGGTGTGGTTCACTCGTAGTCAAGAGTGTCTGATGTGTATTTATCATATTCCGTTCTCCCTTAAGCTGAGACCACAGCCAGAGTTACAAGCGCGGGCAAGCCCACTCTCCTGGCGTTGAGAAGTACCTTCCTAGCGCAAGCGCATAGTTCTGAGAAAGGACGTTCCAAAGGCTGATCTTCGTGCTCTTGCGCTTGTAGAATTGGCTGCAGTCTCAACTTAAGGGCACATGGTAAGGTAAAATTGAAAAAAAAAAATTGATTTTAGTTTTTTTCGCAATTTGAAAAGTTTAGTTCTTTCTGCACATTTTCCATTGTCCCAGTGTTTTTGGAAAGCTATATTTCGGGCTGAAAATCACTTCTTCCGAAAGCAAGTAGCAGGTGACTACGCCTCGTTTTGAGATACACTCCCTGTTTATCGATGAATTCTCCAACAAAGCAAAATGAACACAAGACCTAAAAGCTTGTCCAGTAACAGATAATCTAAAAAAATTATTTCGCAACTATTGCATAGCTTTTTTTCAACCAAGACAATCACGAGACGCTGTGCACGTTTTTCCCAGGTGTGTAACGTGTGTACATTCAAGTGTTTGCGTTTTTATAACGACAAAATGGCGCCATTGAATGCTGTTCCTTTATTCAATGGTGGCAGCATTGCACAAGCCAATGTTTTGAAGTTTTGTGGATGGAACCCTGTTTGGAAAGCCATCAAGTGGCTGAGGGAAGTTGACATCACTCTAATATACTTTACGGACCAAGCGACATGGCAGGTCACAAAAGAGGCCCGGCAAGCAAGGCGATAAGCCTAAAGGCGAAGATATGACTTTAGCAATGCCTTTCAAGCTGGCGGCTATTGAAAAAATGACTGTAAGGCTGTTGGTGCCAATAGAAATTCGTTATTCACCAGTTTTTTACTTTAAACTCAATTATCTCAAAACAGTGTTTTTTAGTACATAGGTACCCTTTTTTCCTTAACCTGACATTATAGAGGGTTGATTTTTTATTCCTACCACATACATGGGTGTTCAAAAATACTGAACTAAAATTAAAAATGTGCACCTAGCAGTTTTTGAGTTACAAAGTTTTTAATAGATGAAAAAAACTAAAATTTCAGTACTAGAATAAAAAAATATTAAAAAAGACTTATTTTAGATTGGTTCAAATAATTCTAGTTCAGTGGATAAAACACAATACTTCAAACAAAATGATATATGCATGACAGAAATTCTCCTAATAGTCACCGAGAAAACTGTTCCTCAACATGGCCTCAAATGCATGGGGAGTATAGGACTTACCTTGTGCCCTTAAGGGGTATCCACACGAAGGAGAACTCCGCGGACGGATGTCGTGACGTCAACATCCCGGGAAACTCCGTCCCCGGCTCCGCCGCGTGCACTTGCGGAGCTTTCGTGCTTTCAGCACAAAGCCTTCGCTCCTCCGCCACGGAGGAGAACGCGCCGCGAGGCGTCAAAAAGGGATGACGTATGTCTCACGTGATGCGCGATCCGCGGAGGAACGTGGTGGATTTCTCCTTCGTGTGGATCCCCCTTTAAGGGTGAATGGAGCATATGGAGTAGCTACTGGCGGCCATAGCTATGTGCGCGGCTACTGAGCGTGTGCTGACGGCGAGCTTCCGCAGTTCTTTTGTAACGTGCTTTCCGCACCATCAAGATTGCCGGTCTTAGCAGGCTATTGATGAGAGCTCGTTCTGCGCCTGCGCTCTAAACATCGCCCTCAAATAATGCGTCCAGTGAATAGCCCCTATTGAGGTGTCTCTTTCTGGTAGAGGTTATAGGCAGCGCGAGCTCTGGGATGTTTATTCCATCTCACAAACATATGCAGTGCTGACAAACTTGCCGAACTTGCCGATTGCGAGTCAAAGATCGGAAAGTTTAGAAGACTCCCATTTTTTTAACATCGTCGTATACGTCACCTTCCTCGGGCACTCTATTTATTTCGAAGTTCTTACATCTTTGATACTGCTCAAGTTCTTCGATCTGTTCGGTCAACCTCCGGTTCACGACAGTTAGTTCTTTACCTCCGTTAGTTTCTGGGCATTTTTGCGAAGTTCTTGAATCTAATTTTAATTTTGTTTACTCCGTCAAAAGTGTCGTTACACAACTTTATTTTGTTTTTCAAAGTTCTGAGTTCCGTCCTCAATTCGCGTCTTAGATCTTCAATGGCTTTCCCAATTTCTGTCATTTCTTCAATCACTGTAGATCGGAAGCTCGGGGATCAACACCCGATGACACGGAACTTCATCCCTTTCACAAAGGCAGTTTCAAATACTTAGAATTCTTTGCCTTGTTCAGCAGCAGCACAAAGACGCTTCTCTGAGTTTAGACAACTAATTGTTGGTTCTCAGCTGCGAAAACACAGATGGTTAGTTGTTTCTTCGGTGCGCACTGTTGCCGAACTGAAATCCGGGGTGGTGGGCAGGAGTAGTTTGAAGGCTGTCAGCGGATATCGCCGCAGTTTGTTCGTTGTTTTCTTCAAAAGTGAATCAGAGGGCAATGTCCAGACGCATCGGACAAAGCCAATGCGAGCCCTTATTCGCACCTTTATCAAGTTCCAAACCACGGTATGCAGCTGATATACAATAGGCTTGGTTTATTGACTTGCACCTCACTTCTGCAACCGCCTCTTCATCTTGGTCCGTGATGGCACCCCACGTTCGTCGATTAGGTTAGTTGTCCCTCGAGGGGCTGCGGTTCCAATCTGCCGGCACCTTGAAGCAACTCCTTTAGGACTGATATGATAGGTTTATTGCGTATTTACAGAAAGAACCATGTTGAGTTCCACTCAACGTCTGGCTCCCTGACAAAAGAGTCCCCTGCTTTTATAACCTTCACCCAAGGGCGAGTACGAGACGTAGGCCGCGTGGCCCGCATGCAGCTAGAGTATCATGTGTCGCCGGAACGTGCCAGACCGCCGTTCGGATGAGGCGCTCGCGGACCAGAGCTTGGCCGTCCCGACCGTAGTCCAAGGCCGAGGAAGCGACGGGGTGTGTCGTCGACCGCATTTACGATAGGCCAAGGCCGCAACGTGATGCCGTGCACGTACGACCTCCAAAAACTACACCAGCGTTCCCCGGCGTGTGTGTGGTTGAAGTCATCGCCGTCAGTCCTTGAGGTTCCCGCCGTTGCTCGGTGCTGCGTCGATCCCAGATGTTCCGCCGCCGGGTGCTGCCTCTTGAGCAAGCGGCTTGAGCACAACGTGATGGCCTTGTCTCCTCCAACCACGCGCTCCATCCGTGTCAGGAGCTCTGTACATGCGCAGTTGAGCCCGACAACCTCCTGCACCGGTGTCGAAATGTGAAGGGCAGGGTACTTTCAGTATGTGTATTAAGATACTAATGCAAGCACACCACCTTACACTTTTCTGCACCGGTGCAGGGGGTGCACTTAAATTGAGCTAGTCTAATAGAGAGTTTTAGTAGATGATACGGTGCGGACAGCGGGCCCAGAGGGAGCGTGCTTCGTCCATGTTTCAAAGTGACGGCACAAACTCCCGCTAGCAAAGCGTAACTCCAGAATACGATGTACTAAAAGTCGCTAATAGCTTACCAGCCTACGGAGGGGCTTGTAGATTTTTCACATATGTTAAACCACAATAAATATCTCCTCGAAAATAAACTAAAAGTCTCGGTTCAACGCATAAGCAATTTGACCTGGCCAAAATTCAATCACATCGTTATTAGTAATTATTTTAAATGATATAGCATTTCTTTGTGTACCGTAAGTTTGACTTGCCATTAAGTTATGGCCGACAAGTTCAAGTTGTAGATGAGAAATTTAGTTAGTGCACTATAATTGGTAGCCAACACGACTGCTCGTCGTTACGATTCATGCTCGAAAATGCCTAATCCAGTGCGTAACTTCCATAACCCAGAACGATCGTGTTCATTGCTTTGCAAAGCAAGTAAAAAAAGAAAAGCGTTTACAATTCTATGTAATGCCGAATTAGAGCGCAGCTATTATGGAGGAGGAGGGAAGGGTAAGCACGGGAGGGACACGTGCGACGTCACGAGGGCAAAATTTCTCCGCTATATTTAGCCGAAAACTTTCCTGCCAAATTTAGAGGAAAAATTTTGCCCCCGTGACGTCACACGTGACGTCACGTGGGACGTAATTATGGGGAACGTCTCATAATACAACGCGCAGTTATGCCGACGGCGTCTCCGCTCAAGCTGGAAACAGGCGCTAAGAGCTGCGCTCTAAAATTCCCGATATACGCGAATGTTGAAAATGGCAGGGGATCGGTGGCCGAGTGGGCTAGCGCACACCATCTCGGAGCACGTGCAGCGAAAGCTCGCGCTGCAGAACTCAGAATTCCTGGGTTCAAACCTCGCCCCTGCCCGTTTCCATCTGGATGAGCATCGTGAAGGGGTGCGGTCTGGTATCCCTCCTGCATGGTGCACGTTAAAGACCCCAGGCTAACTGATACATTCTTCCATATAAGACACGCGTTTATTTACAAGTTAAACTCTAGGCCCGCCACAGTTCATGGCGTCGGTAAGAATGGTCTTTCTCTGAGCGCGCGATGGAAGCTAGTTTCCGACTTTCTCTTCCTCTTCGCTTAGCGATAGTTATCAATTTCCCCCTTCTGGGTTAATGCTCAACACAAAGTCTTTCAAATGTGCTGGCTGCTTAATATTGCGACCGCATCTAGTTGTAGCTCTGGGGCCGATGTCCGCCTGGACGTCCGTAGTGTTGTCCATGGAGGCTCCGTGGCCTTCCTGTGCTTCCAGTGGTTTTACCGTGGATGCTTCGTTAGTGACCTCGACGTTTGGGTACGCTATGAACGGAGATGTGTCCACATCCACAGCTTCTGTGTTCTCTCGTCGGTGGCGAATGTGATCCACGTGTCGACGCTGAAGTTTTGAGTCCACTGTCTTTGTTTGGAATGAGCGAATCCCCATAGGTTTCACTATTACTGCTGGGATCCATGCAGGACTTCCACTAAAGTTCCTTATGTAGACAGTTTGTCCTGTAGATTAATCTTCTGTCACTCCATCTGTAGAAACTTCTCGATCTTCGTTTCCAGTTGCCCATTGCCTCATGAGGTCGAGGGGTGTGTAAATTCGTCGACCGAACATTGCCTCGGCGGGTGTCTTCCCCGTGGCAGAAGAGATTGTCGTATGTTGTCGGAAAAGGAATCTGGCGATCCTGCATTGCACTGTTCCCTCCGTAAACTTCAACAGAGCTTTCTTTGTTTCACCCACCATCCGTTCTGTTTGACCATTAGTTGCCGGGTGGTATGGCGCGCTTGTATAGTGTTTGATACCGTTTTTCTTTAAAAACACGTTCATTTCGCTTGACACAAAATTCGGTGCGTTGTCAGAGACGAGAATTCTCGGCACTCCAAAAGTTGCCATTACAGTGCGCAAAGCATCTTTGACGCGCGTGGACGTCGTAGATTGCATCGGCTTTACTTCCAGCCACTTAGAGAACGTGACGACGACGATCAGATCAGAAACTCCTTCGATTGGTCAGGCGAAGTCAATGTGGATAGTTTTCCAGGGTCCAGTAGCAGCTGACCAGTCAGGTGCTGGTGCTGTCGGCTTGGAGCGATGATGTTGTTGACAAGTGGGACACACAGCTGCGGTGGCTTCGATGTCTGCGTTCAGTCTCGGCCACCAGAAATGGCTTCGGGCAGTGCTCTTCATAGCAACAATACCTGGATGATTGGCGTGCAGCGTTTTCAGAGCTTGCTCGCGAGCCGCTCGCGGGATAACTACACGTGCTCCCCACGTTACACAGCCATTATGTGTCGACAACTCGTGTTCCCGACGCTTGTATGGCATGAACTCGTCTCCGGTCCAGTTTGAGGTGGTACCGTCTCGTAAACCTTGATAGATCGCCGACAACGTCGGGTCCTCTTTGGTTAGTCGTGCTATGTGTTGACCTGTTAGTGGTGGACACTCTATTCGCGACTCCAGCAAAACGGACGCCGCCAAGCGGGAGAACCGGAAACCAGCCGGTCCAGGTCGCTCCGCGCCCCTCCGCGTCTTTCCAGTGGTGGCTTTCGCGGAGACCTGTAGTCGGCGCAGTGGCGAGCAATGCAATTTGACGAAGGTCCGATTATTTCTTAAGTTTTTCTGAGGGATCATTAGTGTGGTGAAGCCTCAGTAGATTGTTTTCTTTGAAAAGCCCGTTTACTCCACAGCACGCGGTCGCGTGCTTTCGATTTCTTGGATGGGGAGGAATCACGGAAAAAACGTTTTGATTTCTTGTCTGTCTCGAATCACATTCAAAGTGACGACTACTTGGTAACTGATAAGTGGTTTCTTTATAAGGATGTAAAACAGTGGACTGAGGACGACAGACGGGGCATTTCACTGGAGGGAACATCAATGTTGCAGTCAAGTGAATGGGAAGGTTCGATAGTTGCTTTCTTGAGTTTGGTTGTGTTCGCTTAGCTTCAAGTTTGAGCCACCCACGCCGGTCGGTGCGTTGGCTATTCATCTTGGCTGCTTTTCGCCGAAAGAGCCTCTAGACCGCACTGAAGGAGTTGGGCTGATTTCGCAATCACTTGATTCAGGAAAACCTGCTCGCTGCAGATGATAAATGAGGGAAATTATCTGTTTTCAAAAGGTGGGGGACGAGTCTCACAACGTTAGAATTTGTCACGGCATTTTGACCTATCGCGCCTCCAATATTTATATTACGAGGACGTCGAAGCCAGCAGCAAAATACATCTACATTGGTCAGGTTGACCGGCCACAAAAAATAATCATTTTCTCCGTTCAGGATTCGAAGCAAAGTTCAATGCAGAGAGGTTCTGCGTGACTGTTCGATGAAGACTCTCTTCAGTTTGTCTCCGTGCTGCCGGCTATAGAACCATTTGGCTAAGTTTAAGTAATACCTCTCTATCTGTCAAATATACTTTTATTCAGCAGCTCACCTAATAGCTAGTCAACTAAGCTCATATTTTAACCCGAAGAATGTACTAATATCGTCTTAGTGGGACATGGTACGTAATATAATACTCAACCCGCTCGTCGAAATGACTTCTCGTTTGCTGCTAAAACCTGAATTGAAATACGAGTATCAGCTGCTTAGTGGGGCGCCAGCGGGTTAACATGGTCCTTGGCTCAATAACCGCTTGCTTAATTTTTGTAATTTTCCTGCAGCCTGTGTTGTTGACCGAGCAGACGACTGGAGCTGTTTCTTAAACGCGGATACGCACAAAACCTCGATTTCGCGGACAGATAAGTCGCATGGTCGAGGCATGCGAGTTAGCTGAAAATTACTCTCGGTGGAACAATTCAGTAGTCATCGCCGCTTTCCTTAGATGATCAAAAGGGATTAGTACATTATCGCTTCTCCGGAGCCCATAGTTTCGGTTTTGAACGAAATCTCCGAAACGAAAGTTTGACATGAAAAGAACAAAAACCACCGGCAAAACAAAACTATGCTTTGCAAGTTTATCTGCACCGGCTACACTTAACCGTCTCAGTTCAAATACCTATAAAATTGGGCATTAAACAGAAGAAAATCTGTTAAATTGAACGCGCCACCTATTCAGGCGGCCCGGCCGAGCCGACGCGACCTGGACTCAGCCGCCATGTTTGTTTGGTGGTGGCGCCCCCTTTAGGTCGCTGGAGTCGCGAATAGCTTCCAGGAGAAGTATATCACCTGGAGGTGCAGCTTCGTCCTTCTTACTTGGCAACGGCAAACGGCTGAGTGCGTCTGCATTTCGATGTGACTTGCCTTGCCGGTAGCGCAAATCGTAGTCATAGCCTCCAAGTAGCAGGCACCACCGGGTCATGCGGGGTGAGAGCATTGCAGGGATCTGCCGACCTTGGCTCATTATTCCCAGGAGGGGCTTGTGATCGGTGTACACAGTCACGTGTCGCCCGGCGATGTACTGATTGAAGTGCTTTGTGCCAAAGATTAGGGCTAGTCCTTCCTTGTCCAGTTGTGAATAGTTCCGTTCACTTTTGCCCAGTGTTCTGGACGCATAGGCAATTGGAACTTCCGCTCCTTCGTCGTTCAGCTGCGACAATACTGCCCCAACGCCGTAGGGCGAGGCGTCGCAAGACAAAACGAGTTGCCGTTTGTCGTCGTAATGCGCAAGCACTGGTGCTGAGCTCAGGAGTGTCTTGAGCTGCCTGAACGCCATGCTCTCTTTCTCGCCCCAGCACCACCTGGCGTCCTTGTCAAGGAGCCGATGCAACCTTTCGGCCGTGCATGCTCTGTCCTGCAGAAAGCGGCTGTAATAGCTCAGCATGCCAAGGAAAGCTTGCAGCTCCTTTTTGTTGCTCGGTTCTGGTGCTTCGGTGATGGCCTTGACTTTTTCGGCTGTTGGTCTGACGCCCTTGTCGTCAACGTGGTAACCTAGAAATTCCATCGTCGGAACCTTGAAGTTACGTTTAGATTGAGAGACGCGGAGTCCAGCTTCCTCGAGGTGTTGAAGAACGGCTTCCAAACGCTGTAGATGTTTTTCTTCGGTTGACCCTGTGACCATAATGTCATCAAGGTATGCTCCGGTGCCTTCGATACCTGCCAACAGCGTATCCATAAACTGTTGGAACAGCAGAGGCGCTACCGAAATTCCGAAAGGAACTCGTTTTACGCGGAAGAACTCCATTGTTGTTGTCACAGTCAGCAGCTCCGCCGTGGTTTCGTCGACGCGCAATTGCTGATACGCTTGCTGGAGGTCTATTTCGGAGAAGATCTTCCCTCCTCGTACAATGGACAGCAAGTCCGGTGCCGTGGGAAGGGGACATGCGTTTGGCTTAAGTGCGGGGTTGACTGTGCACCGGTAATCTCCACATAACCGCAGTGAGCCGTTCTTCTTGCGGACGATCACTAACGGTGTTGCCCAGGACGATGATTTCACAGGCTCCAAAATGTTCTGCGCTTGTAGCTTTTTTAGCTCATCGTGTACGGCGGTACGCAGGGCAAGGGGAACCGGCCGACACTTCAAGAGTTTCGGAGATGTATCATGTCGTAGGTCTATGTGTATTGGTTCGCCTACATGACCGTCGAGCTGACCCTGGAACACTTGTTTATGTTTCGTCAGAAGATCTTCCAGAGTTCTTGGAGACACTGCGTATACTCCGGACACCTTAATGTTCAACGCAGGAAACCAGTCTCGACCAAGACGACTTGCTCCCTTTCCATTAACTACGTAAAGTTCAAAACGAGCTTCTTTGTCCTTGAATCGTATATTCACAGGCAACTTCCCAGCCAGGTGCATGCGGTCTCCCGCCGAGACGCTCAAGGAGAGGTCACACTGATCGAGCTTAGGTGGACGTCCCTGCCAAAGATGCTCAAGCGTGTCGGAGCTGATTATTGTGTGTGAGGCTCCGGAGTCCACTTCCATGCTGAGAGGTCGACCAATTACGAGAAGTTCCGCGATGATCCGCGAGGAGTCTCCCTGTGTAACGCTGTTAACAGCGAACAGGTCACCATGGGTCTCGTGTTCCGGTTCTGTCACGTGATGCGTACGACTTATTGAAGTCTCTTGGAATTTGGCCTTACGCTTGAAACACGCCTCTTCCCAATGTCCCTTCTTGTGGCAAAATTTGCATATTGCCTTTATGTGCTTGCAGTCATCCGGTGAGTGCATGCTTGTACAACGAAAGCAGGGTTTCTTCGCTTGCTTGTCGTCTTTTGCGGATTTCACTGCCGTGGAGTTCTGTACCTTGCCTTCCTTGCTAGCCTGTATTTGGCGTTGCTGGCTGGTGGCAGACTCCGTCGCCAAGGCCATCGTGTAGGCTCGGTCGAACGTGATGTTCCGCTCGACTAACAGGCGCCGCTGAAGGTGCGTGTCCTTAATGCCACAGATGAATCGATCGCGTAGCATGATCTCTAGCGGCAGTACCGTAGAAGAAACGGCCCCCGGAGTTTGCGGCGTTTGTGGCGTTTGGGCCGCCTGTGCCTCCCCACTTGACGAACTGGCACTTGTCGTGGCCGTCACCGTGGTTGCGGTTGTGGCCATGATGTTTGTCACCGTTCCGAAGTCGCAGTGTATTGCTATCTTTCGAAGAGCGGCGACGTACTCAGAAATGGTCTCTGTAGGCGCTTGATTTCTTTGGTGGAACTTGAAACGGCTGAGCAGTTCCGCTGGCTTCGGGTCAAAGTGATCGTTGAGGCGTTTCAAGATTTCCTCGAACTCGACTTCCGAAGGTTTTTTCGGTGCAAGTAAGGCCCGTACGATGTCAAAGGTTGTCTCACCGCACGATGTCAGTAGCACTGCTCGTTTCTTCCCGGGGCTGGTGATGTCCTTGGCTTCAAAATAGAATTCTAAGCGTTCGAGCCACGAACTCCAGTTACCTCCGGGGTTATACTCCGGAATACGTCCGTGAATGCCGTAATCGTCCATCTTCGGGGTTCGCCTAACTTCGCTCGTCGCCAATTTGATACATTCTTCCCGATAAGACACGCGTTTATTTACACGTTTTATTTATTATTTATTTATTTATTATTCATGTATACTGCGACCTCAGTTGAGGTCATTGCAGGAGTGGATTACACAACTAAAAACATGAGTAGAGAGAACAATAAACGAGAACATATTCAACAACATAATGATTCGCCAAAAACACCAAACATCAAAGGAAGTCAACTTTCGCGAGTTTTATAACAAAGTCGTCGTACTGGAGCATACGCGTAGAGCCGTCAATACTATTCCACAGCTCAACAGTGCGCGGAAAAAAGGAATTTTTGAAACAATTTACGTGAGAACGAAAGGGTACAATATTTAAGGGATGGTAACGCCTAGTGCGCGATATATCTGAGGAGGAAATATACTTCATACATTCAATGCCACTTTCATTATTAACGATTCTATATAACAACTTCAATCGCTCAATAGTTCGCCTTAACGATAAAGATTCTAGCCCTAATGTTGGCAAAGCGGATGAAGGTGAAAAGTGTCAATCATATCGATTGGAAATAAATCGGATAGCCTTAGCCTGAACAGAGTCAATGAGATTAATGTCCTTTTTTAAATGAACGTCCCAGACCACTGAACCGTACTCTAAAATCGGCCTCACGAGAGTTTTAAAAGCGGTCAATTTTACCTCTTTAGACGAATTTTTTAACGTGCGTTTAACATAGCCCAATTTTCTGAGGGCGCGGGAGCAAATATAGTCGACGTGCCTATCCCATTTAAGGTTGGAAGTAAAAATAATACCTAAATATTTGAAGTCGCTTACCTCCCTTAGTACTATTTCATCAATGCCATAGCTAAAAACGAAAGGTGATTTCTTATTCGTAAATTTCATAAACACAGATCTTCAAAGTTTATTTCCATTTGCCATTGCTTGGTCCAATTGAAGAAGCGTGCGAAGGATTCATTAAGTAACAATTGGTCATTAGCCGAATGAATATCGTTATATAGGACGCAGTCATCAGCATAAAGACGAACTTTAACGGGAATGTTATCTACAATATCATTAATATGCAGGAGAAATAAAAGGGGCCCTAATACGGATTCTTGCGGAACACCTGAACTAACCGTGGCTTCTGATGAATTAGCATTCCCATACGAAACAAACTGTGACCGGTCTTTTAAATAATCAGTGATCCAGTCGAGTAAAAGGGGATTTTTAAGTATGACCTTTAACTTCAACAGTAGTTTGGAATGAGAAACTTTATCGAATGCCTTCGAATAATCTATGAATATGGCATCAACCTGTCCTTTATTATTTAAAGTCGTGGCGATATCATGAGTGAATTCCAGTAGTTGCGTGATGGTTGAAAAATGACGACGGAAACCGTGTTGCTGAGGGCAGATAATTGAATTGCATTCGAGGTATTCGGAAACATGGGAGTAGACTATATGCTCGAGGAGCTTACTACAGGTAGAGGTCAATGAAATAGGTCTCTAAGTGAGAAGGCTCTGTTTGTTTCCAGATTTAAAGATGGTAACAACTCTGGCTGATTTCCAAAGTTTAGGAACTCTTCCAGAAGAGAGAGACTTCTCGAAGATTAAGGCCAAGTATCTCGATGTCCAAAGAGAGTAACGGCGAAGAAATGAATTAGGAACACCATCGGGACCTGCGCTTTTTTTGCAGTCAATGTTTAGGAGAAAATGGAGGACGCCAGAAGTACTGATGAGAATGTTTTCTAACGACGAACACGGGAGATGGAAAGAAAAGGAAGGTTCACAACCGTTATCTTCAGTGAATACGGACTGAAAATGTGCATTAAAGCCATTCGAAATGTCTACGGGGTCAGTGACACATTCATCTTCAATAATAAAACTGCGGGAAATGTCATTTTTAGGAAGGATCTACCTCCAAAACTTAGCCGGATTTGACTTCATAAAGTTAGTCAATGTAACGTTGAAATAAGTATATTTAGCAGCTGTCATTGTTTCCACTAATCTATTTTTTAGGCTTTCAAACCGTTTGACGTCCGAAGGATTATCACTAAGTTTTGATTTCCGATTTCCTTTTAGTCTGCGGGTTAATTGCAATACCTCTCTAGTAATCCATGGCTGGGCTTGATTTGTCTTTTTATATTTGACTGGTACAAATCGTTTAATACAATCATTTACTAATGAGCAAAATTTGCTGAGCAACACATCAACATTATAGTCACGGCTAAAGGTCTCGAAATCATCAAAGCCAAGTTCGTCAAGAATTGACTCGTCATTAGCTCTGGTAAAGTCTAAAACAGTAACAATCTCGGGTTTTACGTGTAAGGCACGAATATTAAGTGTCACAACAACAGCTCTGTGGTCTGAAATACCATCAACCACTTTACACTCATAACCAGATTTGGCAATGCTGTTACTAAGAAAAACTAGGTCAAGAGTTGAGTTATCTCTAGTACATTCACTAACAACTTGATCTAAATCGAATGACACTGCAGTATCAACAAGTGCATCGCATATAATTTTATCACGACTACCAACTATTAACGTTTTCCGATTTACGTCAGGTGTGTTAAAATCTCCAGTCAGAACGAATTTACCACCACCGAAGTTGTGCTTTAAAATGTAATCGTGAATATCAAAAATAACCTGAGGGGAAGTACCCGGAGCTCTATAAACTGCCCCAATAACAAGAACAAATTTATCGATATAAGCTTTACACCAGAGTGACTCAGTGTTAGGTAAGCCAGGAAGAACAGAAAAACTAACATCAGACCTAAAAAATAAAACAACACCACCACCCCTACCACATGACCTATCGCAACGCACAACAATGTAGTTAGGTGAAGTAATTCGCAGTCAAGAACTGAGTCATGCAACCACGTTTCAGTAACACAAATCACATGAGGGTAATATGCAGTTGCAATACCAGCAAATTCAGTGGACTTTGGGAGAATGCTCCTGGCATTAAGATTCAATAAAGTAAACGAGTTTTCATGAGGAAGTCAATTAGAATTATCCGGAAGGCGAGGGGGATTGACCCTTACAAGTCAGTTGTTAGACACATCCCACGTATAGCGGGTATTATAGACAAGTGCATAACCATAGCGCAAAACCACCTTCGCACCGTTCTGTCTAAAATCAGCCGTACCACGCCATAGCTGACTGCGAATATTTCGCACGCGAAGGGAAAAATCTTCGTTGATGAACACACGAGTGCCCTTAAGTCTTGGGGCGTTTTTAAGGATTAATATTTTTTCTCTATTGTCTATCACTTTAAAAATTACGGGTCTGATCCTACCATCTATGCGTGAACCAAGACGGTGGCCACGTTCGATGCCATCGCAGGAAATAGAAAGCTTGGAAGACAAGAGATCAGTCACAGCCTGAAGCAGTGACGCTGACGATTTATTTTCAGCTTCTTGTAAACCATAAATAATCAGATTGTTCCTCCTAGAGTGATTTTCCCAGTCATCATTTTTATCAGCTAATTCGGAAAGTCTATGATCGAGCCTGGCGATTTTATCTTCAAGAGACTGTACCCTTTTGTCGAGCCCAGACAGCCGTGATAACTCAGATTCAATGGCAACACAACGTGATTCAATGCCCACAATCTGAGATTGCAGGGTCGCTTGACTGTTTTTTATTAGGGTTACATCAGCAGCTATTTGCGCTTGCCCATCAAGGAGCTGTTTGAGAAGAACCTGAGTATCCGGGCCGGGGTTCGATTCGACAGCGCCGCTACGCAATAGCATATTAAAACAAACTCTAAACCATGCAAACAGGGAAGAACAAACGAAGCTACCCAGTGGGCCCGGTAGCAGCAATAAAAATATGTTGTCGGACCTAGGAGAATCAGGCTCAGGACTCAGCTTTACCTGAAGAGCGAAGAAGAAACATCTCAGCGACTTGTTCATGATGCTGCCACCAAGCCTACTGAAGAGGAATGCTTGGAACGGTAGTCTTGTAGTCTCGGCGGCGGAAGTAGGTGTCGCCACGGAACTTCCGTCCATACGATGATCCAAGTTTGGTGCTTGAACGTGGTGATAGTAAGATGACGGAGAGCCAATAGCAGGATGCGAAGATTCCGAAAATTGTGCGGAGTCAGCACAAAAACCAGGAGACGCGAGCAGCGACGAGGCTGCACTGTCACAGCAACCAGCAGGCACTGACGACAGGGCAACCTGAAGAGCGAAGAAGAAACATCTCAGCGACTTGTTCATGATGCTGCCACCAAGCCCACTGAAGAGGAATGCTTGGAACGGTGGTCTTGTAGTCTCGGAGGCGGAAGTAGGTGTCGCCACGGAACTTCCGTCCATACGATGATCCAAGTTTGGTGCTTGAACGTGGTGATAGTAAGATGACGGAGAGCCAATAGCAGGATGCGAAGATTCCGAAAATTGTGCGGAGTCAGCACAAAAACCAGGAGACGCGAGCAGCGACGAGGCTGCACTGTCACAGCATCCAGCAGGCACTGACGACAGGGCAACCTGAAGAGCGAAGAAGAAACATCTCAGCGACTTGTTCATGGCGTCGTAAGAATGGTCTTTCTCTGAGCGCGCGATGGAAGCTCGTTTCCGACTTTCTCTTCCTCTTCGCTTAGCGATACATATCACTAACGGTTGTTTAGCACTGGCTAAATGGCTCATCTTCAGCTTGGAGACAAGTTACCCGTTGAGGCAGACTAAGTTCTAAACTGTATAAACATATAAACAACCCAATTTTTCTTTTTTTTTTTTACTTTTCAAATTGGCATAGACCAGAAGCTTTTTGCTGAACGGGAGTCAGGTAGCATACAGCGTTTTCTGAGCCAGTGAAGCTAGCTATTGGCACGTAGTGCACTTTCACCTCGAGCTCCGATCAACGCCACGCACCAGGGATGTGCAAAATACATGCAAATATGTATTGAAATACAAATACAAAATACTTCGTCAAAAATGCATTTAATTACAAATCGAATTACTTTTTCAAAAAAGCATTTAAGAACAAGATACAAATACAACCAAATGTATTTGGTCTCCTCCAAATACTTTTCCAAATACATTCCTCAAAATTTCCGTCAGCGACTTCAGGGCACCTGTGTATCTCAGTAAGAAAAGTCTACTTCAAGTTCCCACTAGCCTTCAGCTAACTCCATTTGTTATATCGTTTTTATATTTAACCTATATCTTTCCCCTCCCCTCACCATGAACGGGGTCCTACATCATCTCCGCCGATCCACAAGGGGTTCGCGAAACATCGATGATTGACAACCACTGTGCTACAGTAACTCGTTGGTTCAACGAGCTTAAACGCGGTCGCGTGGACGTGCAAGACGACCCAAGGTCAGGGCGGCCCAGCACTTTGACCGATTTCGATCATTTAGCCCGAGCTAAGAGCCTCACCATGAAAATCGCCGAATTACGGTGTCCGAAGTTGCGAAAGAATTGAACATTTCGTGTGGCAGTGGTTTCAGAATCATCCATGACGTTCTGGGTATGTCAAAGGTCTCAGCACGATGGGTGCCACGGAACCTTTTTACGCAGGATCGACAGCACCGCTTGTACTCGTCAAGGGAGCTTTTGAGCATCTATGCAAGCGACCCAGAAGGCTTTCGTCTCGCCCGCCTTGTGACTGGCTATGAGACGTGGCTTTACCAGTGGGACCCCGAAACAAAACAACAGTTTATGTAGTGGAGGCATTCGGGGTCCCCCCATCCGAAAAAATTCAAGACGCAATGCTCGGAAAAGAAAATAATGGCGACAGTTTTTCTGGGACGCAAAAGGGATCCTACTGATTGATTATCTGGAAAACAGCAGGACACTAACTATGTCAACGTTCTCCGCAAGCTGCGTGAGACCACCGTGGAAAAACGACGAGGATTGGTGACAAGCGGCGTCCTCTTCTTGCATGACAACGTCCCCGTTCACAAGTCTCGCATTGCCCAGGCTGTCATTTGAGAGTACGGTTTCGAAGAGCTTGACCTCGTACCATGCAGTCCTGATCGGGCCCCTAGTTACTATTTTTAGAGCGCAGCTCTTAGGCGCCCATTTCCGGCTTGAGCGGCGTCGCCGTCGGCGTCGCCGTCGGCGTAACCAAGGTCACCCTAAGGTCACGTGACCCCCCAAGATCACGTGACCCCTCCGAAGGTCACGTGACCCCACCCAAGGTCACGTGACCCCCAAGGTCACGTGACTTCTTCCAAGGTCACCTCAAGGTCACGCGACCCCCAGGTCACGTGCCCCCCCCCAAGGTCACGTGACCCCCCAGGAGGAGGGGTCTACCCTCCCCTCAGTACCCTTATGTCCTCCTCCTCAAGAGCTGCGCTCCAATTCGGCGTTACAGGGAGTTGTAAAAGGCTTTCACCTTTTTTTTATTCTCGAATGTGAAAAAAACAACATAAAAAGAACAAGTTTCGATGACTTGAGTGCACTGCAAACTGCCACAGAGTAGTGGCTTGACGAGTAGGAAGAAAGTTTTTTTTGCGAGGTATCAAAAGCCTTCAAAGCAAATGGGAGAAGTGCATCAGTGTGAGGGGGGGATTGTGTTGAGAAATACGTTCTTTAAAGCAATGTTATTTTTTGCTTTATGAGAGTTGCGAAACGTTCTGATCATCTCTCGTATCTTGAATATGAGATATCATTCTACTGTGATATCCTCTTAATAGGCAAAAAAAGAAAAGACATTCAAAGTTACAGTGTATTAACGGAGTCGACTGCGAAGCACCTCATACATACAGTCCCTTTTTTGAAACTTTTGAATGGAGCGTTGAGCAGGTGACGAGCGTAGGAAAAAAGCGCGTTAAACTTAAACCTCGCGTAGGCTCCATCAGATCCAGATCACGCGCGTTTTCAAGTGACGTCAGGTGACCGCCGCGCCGACAAAACAAAAGTAAGTGTGGCCTATTGGCTGCGGACCCCGGACGATCGCGCTAATCGTCCTCCTGCCATTGCAGAACGTTCACCGCTATAGTTAGTCTAATATTCATTCCCACTTTACGCAAGAGTACTGGTAGTAATGGGACAGAAGTATACTCGCTTGCGACGCTGCTGAAAAAGAAGCTTATTTGTGTCGGTGTAACGTCAAGGTCAAAAGCGGACTTGTTTTATTTCAGTCTCTTCTTCGCAAAATTTGACGGCGTAGTCACGAGGAAAATTTCCAAATTTTATTCATAAAATGAACTCCAACACTGCATCAGCACTTGATTTGAGCTCGTGACAATCAGTGTCTACAAGAGCATACGGGTAGTGGCTCGTGTTGAATCGCTGCTACGACGGGTATAGCCTAACTCTAACACCTTCTGGAAGTATGCATGTGCCTTGCGGCAGCGTGTGGCTGTGATGAACATTGGCGGCCTATATTCAGAACCAGGTGACTTGGCCGCATGTTCTGCATGGCTGCGACTTGAGGAAGCGAGCGATGTGCTTTTTCCTCGATTATTTAGGCGTACTGGCATTGCGTGGAAAGAAATTAGTAACAGGTGTGTTGTAACTCGTAAGGGATGATTATTGCGACCCATAAACAATGTGTGTGTTCCAGGAGCCGTTCTGGGAGGAAAAAGTAAGGTATAATAGATACCTTAAAGAATTAAGCCCTCTTACGGTCGATCTAAAAATACTGCCACGTGGCGTGCGCAAAAACAACAAGAAAACAAGGCTATAAAATTAGCAAGCCTATCAATTGTATACAGTGTCTTGGAGGCGAGTATCATATCAGTTGGAGACTCCACTGGGTGTTTGTTCCGCACGCCATTTCGCAGTATTTTCAGTTGGACACTAAGAGGGCATACCTTTGAAGGGGTCTATTTGGACGACGCGGCTACCAGATCGGCCTGAGCGGGGGGTGTGGAGTGGAGGGGGAGGGGGGGGGGGGCAGTCGAAGGGGTCGTTTTTTATGCTGGACGCAGCGATAAAGCGAAGACGGAGCGCCGTGGAGGACTCAGGTGGGAGAGAAAAGAAGCCCCTTTCTTACGTTAAACGTGCATTGTCTCGCTAAAGAAGTCTGTAAACTCGTGTAGCCAAACAGTGGAGCCGCCGATTAACTCGGTGCTGATTGGCGTCATCACCTGGCTGAGCGAGGTGATGACGTGACACCCCCTAGGTGGATGCTGATTGGCTGGTTCCCGTACGACGTCATGCGCGAGGCTACGCTCACTCAACGCTGATTGGCTGTTGATTTCGCAATCACTCACGTGCCACCGCCCCCCGTCAGACGGTGGTTGAATCTCGTTAAAGAAACATCTGCGGCAATGGAGGGTTCTTGACGAGCGCCATGGCTTTAAAACTCAGGTTAGCGCCGGTATTTTCATTCCAAGAATCGCTATCGAGGGTTTATGCCACGCTTTGAGCCAGTCGCTGAACTAATCGACGAAGAGGGCCAATGTTGCAGACGTCAATCCCAGCAGAATCGGCCTGAAACAACACGTTTCACGTACAACACAATTGCCCAGCGATTTGCCACGCACCTTTCTTGCGATCAGTAGATGGCGCAGCGGGTCCGATAAGCCGCATCTCACGTTAAGGCATTACATTACGTAGCTGACGTCATCGCCTCCAGTCTGAGGCCAGCACCCACCTAGAACATTCAAAACGCCTTTTCCTTCGTAGAACGTCATCACAATCGGATGAAGTCAACTCATCAATTGGCTCTCGGGCCCCACGCAAAATTTCGTTCCCTAGCGAAAAAAAAACAACAAAAAACAGTTTAGTCTAGACTATGAAACAGTAATATCAAACTGGATATCTTGTTGGAAATCTGAAATCCAGTTTGCAGACAATGGTCTCTAAACTGGATTTCAGGTTTCAACCAAGAAATCCAGTTCGATTTTCCCTGTTGCATAATCCAGTTTAAACTGTTTTTTTTTGTGTGTGTGTAGGGTTAGAAGCGTTGATTGGGAACGTAGCCCAGCAAAACGCCGACGCAGCACTGATGTCCGATCTGTATCTTCGATCGATGTTACTTTGATGACGCCATAATTCTGGTGCATACTTGGATTATTCTAGGTGATTTTGTTAAGGCACCACTCGCATTTGGCAAAGAGTCGTGCGATCTGGCGTCACCAATCCCATACGGCGGAACTTACTAGATCAATTCAGTCGTGGAACTTCCGCAGAGGGGGATACCCCTACATCCCTTTTTTTTCGCTATCTCCCCCTAAGTTGGCACCGCCTTTTAAATTCCTGAGGTGTGCATTTCGAACTGTATTCTTCGGAGACACTACAGGGAGGCGCCATAACGACGTTGTGCTTCAAAGCCTGTGCAATTGTAGTTACCATAGGAGCTGTCTGCTCCAGAAACGGTTGCGATTGGAAGGACGCGAGGCGGGCCTTGGGGGAGGAGGGACGTATTATTCTCGTTGAAGCAGTGTCTATGTGCAGTTCCTTAACTGAGTTGATGTAGTAGCGCTTTATACGGCTAAACGTGACGAATGCGAAGTGAGTACAACGCTCTTTTACGGTGCACTCTCCTATATCCCACGTAGCAGGCATGATCTGCCGATGTCAGCGACACGTGCAAGGCTAACCTATTCGCCGCTGCAGCAAAACGAACGGCACCTAGCAGGAAAACAATGAACTGAAAGGAACAGTTTCTTTCGCGAGTTCCACTTGTCCCCTGTGGCTTCCGTAACTACATGTTGCCGGATATTAGAGCGATGGAATAGTTGCCCCGGTGACTCTGTTTTTATTGTATCAGCCTGTTGCCCAGATTGGTCTGAACAAAACCTTCGCTACCGACTGAACCACATATGGTGCGTTTATCGAACGAAGTTCATAAACACCGAAGTACTTCCATTGCTTTCTCAAAGAACGTCAAGCCTCTGGAAGCTCGCTTAAGCCAACACATTGCTGGAGGTTTGAAAAGTAGTGAATAAATTGAGGCAAAGCATTCCTAATGTAATGTGTGCCTGTTGAAACCCGAGCGTCAGCATTGAGCTACGCACATCGTACGCACCGACCTGTTATAGACAGCCATATTTGCACGATTATGGCGACCCCTATAGATCGCTGGAGTCGCGAATAGTTGGTGACAGGTTAAGAATGCTGAAGATGCGCTAACTCCTGCGCGAGGTTTCTGCTTTTGATAACACTTCGTCACACGTGCAGTCAACGCCCAACCAAAGGTAACGAGCGCGTGCTGGAGGCGGAGATTGTACTCAATACTTTTGTCTGTCACCATCTGTAGGTGACGTTAAACCCCTTTGGGGTACCGCCCACACCGGTGAGCTTGTGGTGGTGATTCTGGTACCTCGTTGGGGGCTTCTCGGTATTAACGAGGACGACGGACTCAAGGCACCCCTTCCAACCCATGCCCCCCCCCTCCCCAAAGAAAAAAAGAAATAGGGAACAGCAGAAACTATGTAAGTGTCTCATTAAAGCGCAATTCCCCCTATTGTAAATAACGCTTCAACGTTGATGTGTTATGGGACCTTCTCAGCCTTTCAAACTCCTTCAACCCATTAAACCCCTCAACCTTTACAGCCCCTCGAACCCCTTCAATCCTTGAAACCCCTTCAGATAATTCAGCCTTTTAAATCCCCTGAGCCCTTCAGCCCTAAGATACCCAAATGACCATAGAACAAAAGTGCAGTTTAAAGCGTTAAGTTTATTTCACACATTGAGTTCTAGGTGCATGTTGTGATAATAACTCCGTGTACTTAAACGCGGGCGCAAGCAGCTGTAGACAAAAGTGATTTGACGAAATAGGAGCAACCGAGTTCTTTGTCGAAAAAAAAGATCTTTTGAGGTACACACAGCGCCGCTGGGTAAATTCCTGAGACGTACGGTAGTTCAACTAATAAAGCCGAGCAGGTGCACCACACGCCAACATACACACTGTCAGTAGCAGGTTTAGCGAAAACCCCGAATGCGAAACCAAGGACCGCCACCGTTCAGAACTTCTGAGCACGGTCGCGGTGTCGTGCCTGGTGTCGTCGCGGTTGCTTCTCCGGCGTCCTTTTCGCTCGCTGGATATGCTTCTGAAGCCGGACGGACGAAGGGGCGCAAGAAACAGGCCAGTGTCAGATCTGCGCCTTGATCCGCACATTGAGCTTCTCTAGAAGATGGGTCAAACCATACCCTTGTTCATACTCACAAAGCCTGGCAGTTCGACGAATGAGCCATCGAGTGCCCGGTCGCAGGTTTGGAGCGCCATAATCTGGTAGCACAGCGCACCAAATAGCAAATTCTTGGAGAACCTGAACGTCACCGCACAGCTTTTGCAGCGGCGAGGACCCGAGACACGCTTGTTCACTTGGGAGAAGTGTGTTTCGGCGTCTCGCCGCGGCAGGGCACCGGTCACGTGGCTCTCCCCTCATCCGTTGTCTGCCGCTCCAACTACTCAATTTTGGCGGCCGCTTCTTGTGGCGAACTGCAAGGCTTTCTCAAGATCGACCTAGAGGTTGCGCTGCGGTCGCGCTATCATCATCATCAAAGCGGGGATAGGAGAACGGCCGCCCCATAGGCTCTCCACGTTCGTGCGCGAGACGGCGTAGATTCTTGCGTTTATTTTGTCGCATACTATCGGTGGGAAAACAATTCTAGCGGAAAAGGATGCGGTACTGTTCGGTGCTTCAGTGAAGATCGAATCATGTTGCCAGCGTGCGGCCTAAATTTATATAATCGCTTCTGTGGCTGCGTCGTCTGCTTTATGCAGACGTTGGAAAGCATGGATCACCTCGACTGATGCCTGTCTCCGGCTGAACTGGAATATTTATGTTAAATATATGTTTCTTTTAAAATGGATGTATTGGTTCATCAACGTGGGAATTAACAAAGAAAACAATAAATTCTAACCCAGATAACATTATATGGTGGGCTGTGAAATCGAAGCGTCTATGTTTTGTTTTTTAACTTCTAGCTTTTGCAGTAATATAAATATTTAGAATGAAGATAAGTTAGCGATGTATTGGAATTTACCATGCTACTGAGTTCCTCTGTCGTTTTATGTTCCATAGTTTGGGTAAGTTTTTTGGAGCCTAAACAAATCGAATGCGTTGCGATGAGGAGAATGTGCCTCTTCTAGTTAAGATCTGCAAACTGCACGGTTGGCAGGACAACTGAAACAAGTGAAAAAAACTGTTCTAATATATCTGCCGTAACTGCAATAAACGAGTGTAACCGAGCAACGCAGCAATGTTTTTGCTATTAACTGCTTTTCTTGGTAGTGTGGGTTCACCCGCTTCAATTTTCTTGGTGAGAGCCGCGGATGTCAAGAGGATAATACTATAAATGTCTGGCTAAATAATCTTGCATTTAAACACAGTAGACTCGGCAACAACAACAAACGACGCGCACCACGACACAGACAGCATCGGCCGCAGTGATACTCTTCTACTGATGAGGGCTAGCGACCGTTCCGAGACTTTCCAATCACCCTCCGCCCTCACCTAACGTATATCGGGACTGGGCAGTTCATCGATTAACTTTCAGATTATTCAAGTAAAGCTTTAATTGCAATTTTTTTTGCCGGTTCATTGGAGTCTTGTGCTGGAGAAAGTCCACCAGGAGTAAAAAAAATGCTTGCTTTAATATTCTTTACGTCTTTATTTCTTTTGTGACACTGGCTTGCACGGTAAACCGCTTTAGCGTGCTTGTCATTTCACCGAGGGTGATTATACTGTTTAAGTAATAACTTAAATAAAAAACTTCATTTTATAAGGCTGCCCATGTTCATATTTATGTAGGACTCACAACGTGAAGTTTAGAATGGGCATGCAATATGCCAATTGTGACATAGTAAAACCAGTTAAAAAGCTGTAGTTTTAGCGTCTTTCACGGAATATGACCGACGAAAAATCAACATACAGATTTATTGATTAATTAGTCTATTAAAGGATAACGATTAGTCGGGTTAATTTTTATTCAAACCACAGACCCACTCAAAATTCAATGCTTTATAAAAGCCACGGTTTGTGCGAGATAACAAAAATACGTGGGACCAGCGATTGTATACAAACCAACACACTACGATTATGGAAGCTTCCGACTTAATAATAATCGCTTTGCTGAATTTCTACGCATGGGAAACGATACAACACAACCTTTACTAAGAAGAAACGTTAACAAAAACATAAAACCTTTAATAAGGAATGTCAAGCTCAGCCTGAAACGGGCATGCGTTGTCGAGATCCATGCTTCTGAGCGTGCGCCCGTAGCAGACGACGCACGGCGGTATCCCCGCTTTCGCGCGTTTCCAATTTTGGCCGCCGCACGGTGGCGACACGGTTCAATCTCGAGGCGGATATAGAAAACTATGGTCCCAGGCATGGGACGGGAAGCCGGCACTGAGCGTCCGCTCGTTGAGGCCGCCCGATACAAAATGGCCAGGCGGCTTCCCTGACGCATACAACCTGAAGGGTCACAAAATCTCTCCCACTGAGCCATTAACACAATTTTGATGGGTGCCGTGCTTTCACAGGAAAGATTGATGCAGACCCCAAAGGCCCCTCAAGGAAAGAAACGAGCTTTCGTTCCTTTTTAGAAAGGTGCACAACACTGTCTGAAACCCACCAAAGCTCCCCGCAACGAAGCATAAAGCACCATAACGCATACATAACACATACACGAAACATCTTTTGCTCTCCTCATATCTAAAACTTATTAGGTGTTTGTATTTAAAAAAAAAGACGTAGCGGCATGCTTTATTTAACGAACACAAAATTGACATATACGGCAGGTGTTGTGGTCACACCAGGCACGGTTACTTCCACAGCTCACGTGTCGTTGTCACCCAAGACGTGATAACCTTAACAGATAGATGTCACCATAGGCGTAGACTATGGGGGGCATCGGGGCTCGTGCCCCCCCCCCCCCCTCCCCCGGTGAAATCCAGGGGGCAGAGCCCCCCCCCCCCCCCGGGCCCGGGCCATGATCCTTACCAAGACGCCGTTTACGTGCCATGTAACGAGCTTCTAGCAGCGGCATGTAAACAACATAACGCCCAGGTGTCCTTTATTGACAAAATACATGGGAAATGGAATTACAGCGTGTTTTCGTTAGCTTCAATCTCCAGTTCTGCCGAGAACCCGAACCCCCCCCCCCCCCCCCCCCCCCCGGGAAAATGGAAAGTCTACGCCGCTGGATGTCACCCTATGAACCACGAACTTTACAGCGGGTGTAGAGGTCCTCTTAGGGACGATAGCTTAAAGGGATACCGAAGCAAAATCTGGATTCTACAAAAGACGGTGGCAGAAGCGTGCAACGGGACGCTACAAACATCAGAACATCACTCATACAGCGATATCTCGAACAGATGATCGTATTTTTCTAAAAAAAAGGATGCGCATTTGACAGATATGTTGACGTCGTTTCTCCGAGAAGAGTCGAGAATGAAAGTAAACGGCCTCGTGTCTTCTCCGCCTCGCCGCCTTGAGGTGGGGAAGCGAAGAGAGGAGGAAAGGAGATAAGTTGACGTCAAGCGCATCGTCGGCCTGTTCAATCTCGACCTCTGTTTCCAAATATACGTCCGTCCATTCGAGACATTGCCTTACGAGTGGTGTTGTAGTGATTGTAGCGTCCCACCTACCGTTCCTGCAGTCCTGCATTGTTTTCTAAAATGCGAATTTCGGTTCACCATCCCTTTAAGGAGGAGGACATCTCTCTCTCCGCAGGTGGCTATCCTGGCCAAGGGCGTCATACAGTGCTACGGGTCGCCGGCCTTTCTGAAGAGGGCATACGGCACCGTGTACCGGTGCCGCCTCATCCGGGAGTCGCCCGAGTGCAAGGCATCCGAAGTGGAAGCTCTGCTGCAGAGGTGCATGCCCACGGCGAAGCTGCTCTCCAAGGTGGCCAACGAAATGGTCTTCTCGCTGGGCAGCAAGAAGCTCGCCCACTTCGGCCACACCTTCCGCATGCTCAGGGAACAGGCCACTGAGCTGGGCATCGGCGACATCGGCTTCCCTTGTTTGACCATAGAGGATGTCTTGCTCCGGGTCAGCTTCATGTCCGGGGAGACCATGGTGCCGCCCTCAGGGGTCGTCTACGACCCAAAGCTCAGTGAGTGCAATTGAAAATCACAGCGGGGATGTTTTGAGCAGAGTTAGGAGTTGTAGTGCTGATTGTACTTCGACATGTCTACTTTAAAGTCTCGTTTGTTGCTTAAATTATACCACCCAGTCAGGTACCCATTTTACTCTAGTTACGACGTTTTCTAATGCTTTCCTGGCAAGGGTAGAACAGCTGACATTCCTTAGTCTCACTGTGTTATATAATATTGAAATTAAAAACAACCTTGAGATCGATTGATTTTTTTAATTGTTTTGCGTCTCAAACTTTCGTCTGAAGAAGAAATTTTGTGTTCGATTTTTATAATAAATGTAACTTACCTACCACTTTCAGAAAAATGTATATCTGAAAGAAGTAATTTTACTCCATAAAAAACAAACGTCAATTAATGTAGAGTCAGGTACATTTTATCGAATGCACTTTTTCCTTTAAAGCGTAATGTCCACAATTACTTTGACCTGTCTTTAGGTGCCAACAGCGTGCACTTCACTTGGAGCAATGTTTGCAATACCGCGGCCGGTACAAGCCGCGTATTATGCGTGGCAATAAATAATATTAGACAGTCACTCACGCTACTGTCAACTCTCTCACTTAAACGGGGTTCCAAATTTTTTTTTTTTTTTTTAATCTGTGATAGGATTTCTTTTTTTTTTTTGCTTCTTGGCCTGTATATTATTACCATCTAAGCGTGAGCAAGCAAGCCTCGGCGTCAGAGGTGACTTGATCAATCCGACCTAGAAGACAAGGCCAGCGTCTTTCGTCCGCAAACTTCGTGCCTGGTGGCCAACGCAGCGCCGCCTTGCTTGCGTCAGCGTTGCTACCAGCACGCATTGCAGCGTCTGATAAGATACGCGACCCTTGAACGCGGCGACACTAATACAGACGCCTGTGCCGACTAGTGGCAACTGTCGCCGAGGCTGAGCGTGTTTGTCGCTTAGGGCGGGTCGGTGATCCTGGTGGTCTTGACTTGACCCTATCATCTCCTCTCTGGCAGGCATCAAGGTACATTTGATGCGGAGCGACGGCGGGTGTGGAGCCCTCTGTCGAGGCTTCCTGTCCATTCTGCGCTACCGGATGAGGCACTTTCTCAGCTACAGCTGGTTCTACACGCTGCTGCTGGCAAGCGGCGCCTTCCTCTTCCTCGTGTTTTCCGATCGAGTGGCCAGCGTCCGCCTGCCCCTTCCCAGGTCCATCGCTCCGATCCGCATGGACCAGCAGAACGACTTCAAGCACGGTACGCTGTCAGAGGACTGGGATTACGCCTAGATAAGGAAGCTGTACTGCTAAATTTCTAGCGTCAGCTAGGAGATGGCCCGGCACGGACTAATAATAGGGCGAATGAAAACTTATGAGGCGACGAATGAACAAACTAAACATTTAATTTGGCGAACTTGTACCGGAAACAAAAATACATAGATTTAGCGTAGCAGGCCGGCGAAATAGCACGATCGAGCGCATGAGCGTGACTGACTTGTAAGTCGTGGCGCAGCTTTTTTAACCCTTCCCTACCGAAAAAAAAAAAAACAAAAAAAAAACAGTATAACTTTTTTGCTAACTGGGTTATGGAAGTAAAAATTGAACTGACACTTGCTGGGAACCTGAAATCCAGTTTGCAGACAATCGCCTGCAAACTGTATTTCAGGTTTCCAGCAAGGAATCCAGCTAGATTCCCTGTTCCATAATCCAGCTAGCGAAAAGCTATACCGTTTTTTTCGGTAGGGTTCCTATGGAGCCTAGAATATTTTGCTCCTCCTTCTCAAAGTATAGACCTTTGCATCGCCTATCGCCCCGTCAAAAAATGCTGAGTCAGTGAGCTTCGGACGCATGCGCAGCGTTTGATATACCGCAAAGCAGAGCAACAGCGCATGCTCAAAAGGCGTTCAGCAACCCAACAGACAAAGGTGGCAGCGCACAGAAGAGGATTTTTTGCAAAAGTACATTCGGAGCATGATTTGGCTAGATTATTTTATAACCTTCTCGAATCTTCTACTTTCATAAAGAAAACGAAAATGAAACGCAGTGCCGGGAATCGAACCAGAGCCGAACGCACTGCTGACGCGGCTACGTAAGCGCGCGGCATTATCAGGTGCTGACAGGCGACTGATGTGGTGCTCATTTCTTCTTTGTGTGAGGCTACTGTGTAGCATAGTGTGACATAGGCCGGGATTGGAGAGGTATTGATCCTTGCCGCCCTCTTTGGGACGTGTCTATCGTTCTTCATGTTCCAAGGGATAGGTAAAACCGTTAGACTCGTGATGTATTCCCACTGTGGAGGGATGTCTGGGACCTTTTCAAGGGGAGGTGTAAGGAAACCCTGCTGCCTGAAGATCGCTCTTCCTTGCCTCGAGGTTAGTAGGCGGCCATGTCGAAATTGCCGTCGTATGTCGCACCGCTCCTCCTGTGTGTTAAACAAGCCGGTTGCTTCGATACGGCAATTCGCTGAGAATCGTGGGATACCTAGTGCAAGCCTGCTGCCTTTGCGAGGAACCGTTTCAAGTTTGGAAGTTTGAGTTTTTGTAAGATGCGTGGTAGCTGGCTCACAGTTCTGGAGTATACGGGAACGCGACAGAACATCACGCGTCAAAACTGCGCGGCGTCAAACCTGCACAACGACAGAACAGTACGTGCAAAAATAGCACAGCGTGAAAACACCACGTACGTAAGTGCCTGCTTGTTTTCGGTGTCGTTATATTTTGCTACCTGTAAAGTAATCTAGTTTCGACTCCTAGGTATTTTGTCTTTTGGATTTTTTGTTCGTGAGCGACGTCATCAATGGCCCCTTTGATGTCAAGTCCCACGATCATCCGTAGCTGGGTGGAGCTTTCAGGGTCATATATGTCCTCTTTAATGCGGAGCATGACACCGTGCGTGCTGACGTGGGGTCCGAAACCTACCATCGTGTGAGGCAAACATTCGTTCTTGTCGATGTGCCAAATCAGTCTTTCAAGGATCATTTTCTCCAAAACTTTGCCTATACAGGATGTTAGTGAGACAGGCCTGATATTGCAGATTTCGTATGGCGATTTACACGGTTTGAGGATCAATACAATTGTGGCTATTTTTTATTCTTGGAGAATTTCGCCAGTCTCCATAGCGGCACTGATTATTTTTAATAAGTTTTCAAGTTGGTTGTCCGGAAGGTTACGGAGCATGTAATAGTTTACACGCCCTCTCCTGGGGCTGAGTGTCGTTTGATGCACGCGAGAGTTCTGGTGAGCTCGTTCATCGTAAAAGGCGAGCTTATTCCTTCTGCTTCGTCCCCTTCCCTGGCTGTTTGATCTACTATATTTTGGCGTCTTTAGACGCAAAGAAAAAGTAGAGCTGGTTGATAAGTGCTCCCCATTTTTTCTTTAGTGTTGCATGTACGGAGTTGTACTATGGTTAAAGGGTGTTTAGGTTTAGGTCGTTTGAGGAGCGTGCGGAGTATGTTCCATGTCCTTGCTGTGAGGAATTGATTGTTTAGACTATCACAGAGATCGAACCAGTTGTTTGTCACGAATAGCTGTGCTTAGTTGTGCGCTTCCTCGGTTATGTCTTCTTCGGCTTTCTTGGATTAAAGGTTTTTATTGTTCATGCGCCATTTTCGAAAGATTTTATGTCTTTTAACCTATAGCGCCACTAGGTGTGTGTCAATCTGAGGGACGTCTTCAGATCTGCATATTTTTTGTGTTATTGTCTCGGGCTTTGTGGAGAGTTTGAATCCATGAGCTAAGGTTTTCCGGATTGTCTGTTTGTTCTGCGAGCTCCTGTCTAAAGCACTTCCAGTTTAGAATAATGGTAGTGGGTCCGCTTTCTGCACGACCATTTCCAATACCTGGACGGGGACTTGAGGAATGAAGTGGTCGCTTCAAAACTTTCAACATAAAATAGCACACAATCACACTAGACCCTTCGCAAAATTTCATGCCATCATCCGCCAGCAAAGCCACACAAGTTGACTCTAGGGCAAGCATTTTCACTGCAGAGCTTTATGCTATTTTACTAGCGGTCGAACATATACTCGACAATAGTATTATGAAAGCTGTAATTTTTGTCGACTCACAAAGTGCCTTATTGGCTGTGTCCTCCCTGATGCCCACAAAGAACCGCCTTGCACAACATCTACATGGTAAGATCAATAGCGCCCTGCGACGCGGTCGGGACATTAAGTTCTGCTGGGTGCCAAGCCACGTTGGGATTTTGGGCAATGAAGAGGCGGATAAATTGGCCGTGTCTGCCCAAGGCTCGTCTATAACATTCAATTGCTTACCTTACCAAGACTTGAAACCACTTCTGAGGAAATCTATTTTTCTCAAATGGCAGCAGGAATGGGATACAGAGAGCAACAACAAACTTCACATTATCAAGCCCGTTCTGGGCGTTTGGGAGAGCTCTTACAACAGGGAACGTCGTGTGGAGGTTCTTCTATGCCGTCTAAGAATAGGTCACTCCCGTGTGACACATCAGTATCTGCTTCGTGGTGAGGATGTTGCACTATGTGAACATTGTGGAGAGCTTCTGACCGTGTTGCACATTTTGTGGCATTGTTCGTCCCACCAACCACTCCGTCAATCATGTTTTCTCGAACTTTTTAGGGATCATCTCCCATTTCATCCCTCTTTTTTGCTTGGTGATAAACCTTTAGTTCCATTCAGCCGTATCTTAGACTTTTTAAAACAAACTGGATATTTATACCATTTGTAAATATATAGCCTCAAAGTAAACTTTTGTTATAATATGCTTTAAATACGTTAAGTTTGGCGCATTATGGCGCTCGTTGCTGCTGCGCCAATAAACTCCTAATCATCATCATCATCATCATCATGCCATCATCCGCCCGACATTGCCTGATCGTGAAATTCCAGCATTTAAGTTAGACATGAGGGCTGAGTCAGCCTTCCTCATCAATTCGACTTGCTCGAATTGAAAACGAGTTCTGCGTCAGTGTTCAGCGAGGATTCGGATCCAGTTACGCACTAGGTGCTAAAAAATAGCAACCCTACATGTTGATTATTCGAATTTTGAAAAAAAGTATACGTCAGAACGTGCTGGGCCTTTCTTCCCCGCAGCTCCCTGTTTGAAAATATCGATACAGTTTTTGTCGTTGTTAGTAGATCACGTATTGGGATTTCTTGTTTTAATTTTCTCTTCAAAAAAACGCTTCGTAGCAGACACACCGCGTCCTTCGATCTAGTTATTAGTCTGTGGCCGCAATCTTAGCTCGCTCTGCGAGAGCTAAATTACGGCGTGAGTCAAAGAAATTGGTGACTGTTTGAAAAAAACAAATAAACAAAAAAAACGAATTAATAGGTTTCTTAATGAATCGAGCTAACATTTTGTAAAGAGGTGGTCGAAGAATGTGCATGAATTGTACTAAATACACAGAAATTAAAAAGTCTTGAATCCCTGTCTATTGCGTACGTTTGCTAACGAAACGCATTTGATTGGCGTAATGGTCGACAGATGTTGGCAGTGCTTTCCGCGTCGATAGGGGAAAGAGTGTCGGTGGCGAAAGCACCGAACATTCCGTTTCTCGGTTTCTGCTTCGGTGATGACACCGCCAAGGCCGGTAACATATATTTTGGAGGTCCCCGTTGAGGCCTCTCATCTAGCGTAGGATCGACGGGGAGCTCGAAGGTCGCCATAAAAATGGAACTTTCTTCTGCCTCTTTCGAGCACCATGTAGGGCGCTGTCTGCGAACCACCAATGAAGGGCAGCCCAACATGCCTCCGCCCGTTGGAACAGATTGGCGTCGTGCGCGTGTATTGGCTTTCGTTGTATTGTATGTCCCATATAATACCGATACTCAAAAAATGATACGAAAAAAAACAACACACTTTAGTACTCACAAAGGAAAAGCGCTGACAACGCTGTTCGTACGGAATCGTGCCCCGCGAAAATGGCGACAGCGGGAAGCTAAGTCAGGAGAAAGGGTCTAAGCACGCACATAAGCTTAGTGCAAAAAGCTCAATTCCATCCGAAAACGTTAAAGGATTTATTTTGTCCTACGGCGCTCTCCGTACCAGAGATTAATGTTTTCTCGCTCATTGGGAGTTAAGCGCCCATAACGATTCAATAGAGCCCAAAGTAGCACGGATGCAAGTTGTAGTCACAAAAAAAGAAAGCGGTAACAGCCAGGGAACGGAAAGCCGTGACGATCACATGTAGCCAAAAATAATATCAACGTAAAAAAAACGGGACGACACTTTTGTTTTAACTTGTTTTTCTCATTTTTCATTGATTTTTTTTTTTTTTTGTAAGTATAAAATAATCATGCACAATCGATCGGCGGAGAAAAAGAGGGCATCACTCATGGATCAGAAACGCCGTCTGCTAAAGCCGGAATTTATGGAAGCGCCTTTGTGGCCTCCTGTAGATAGCCTGTATTTAAGAGGAAGCAACAGAAATAATGGAGAGCGTTTGAAATTTCGTGCTTGTGAAGGGGATGCGGAAGGGAAGCATCTGCTTTTATCCTTCGAATTCTATCGCGACGAAGACGCTTCTTCGTCAGTGACGTTGCGTTGGAACTCTTTTTGGTCCCACCGGTGCCGGTAAGCTTGTGTAAAGTCAGAAACATTCCAATCCACTCATTGCATGGCCCCTTTAACAAAAACAAAAGCTCAAGATGTCTCCTTTGGATCAGACTTGTGCCTATCGAAAATACTCTACTCAAGGTGCTCTCTTCGAAATATTTTTCGAGGTATCTTGATATCTTCCGAATGCTTTGATCGAGAGTATTTACTACTCTGTTTTAATTACATTTCTGAGTATCTCGTACTCATTATCTCAAATATATATTTTTTTCATTCCGTCATTTTCCGAGTTTTTCTGTATGAAGTAGTGGGGGCGTGGCACGAGCAAGCGTGAACATTGATTCGAGCAACCAAATCCTGTTGCCAGCTCCGATAGGCTACCATGACTTAGATTGAGCTCGTGAAAATATCCCTTTTGTGCCAATTGTTACTCATATTTCACACCAAAGTTCGTAGAATGAAGGTTCTCCCCCTCGCCGTCAAAAAGCCGCCTTTCTTTTTTTTTTTTTTTTTGGTAGAGGTTCTTCAAAACAATTCTCAAACAAAAGGGGTGGCTTTACGGATGTAAAGATTGCCACACTGAGGCGCAACGCAGAATGGGAAACGATCCATGACAAAAATGGAGACTTCAGTGTCAAGAAAATAACAAATAGAAGAAAACGAGAAGTAAACACAAAACGAAAACGTTCATTAATTCTTGCTTCTTGTATATTTGACCCCGCTACAGCAAAACGTCGAGGTTTCTTTTTTTTTTTTTTTTTTTCGTTTTGCCATCAGTCCGGCACTTATTGCTCTCGCTAACACTGTCTGTGAGCGAACATTGATACGCTGAGAACAGTACAGAAAACGAGCTACGAGTAGGATGACACCTCTAAATGCCAACATAACGTCTCCCAACTTTGAGTGACTTTCTGAATGCAACCTAAAAGAAGAAGGTGCGTCGAGTGCCATGGTAATTATGAAGGCTCTCTTTGTTATCCATTCATTAATTTCCGCATTCTAAGTTCGTTTATAGTGCACTCCCATTATTGAGAATATAGATTGTAGTTAAACGATGCGCCAAACGTCCGCCGCATGACGTGATATTGTCACGAATGACAAATGATGAGGCGAAGAATAACTGAAGAAACTAAACGTTTAATGAGGCGAACTTGTGCCCAAAACAAAATGGAAAGACAGAAGACGAGAACAAAGCGTCGCGGGCGTCGCAGTCGGCGTGACAGCAGGTTCGAGCGCTGGGGCGAGTCTGACTGCAGATCGCCACGCGGAGCCCCTTATGTACACGCGTTGGTTTCTGGAACAATTGACCTGGAATGTTCGGCGACCAGAACATTTGCACCTCGAACAGGCGACAGAGTTCTCGAATTCACCGGAACATTAAACTGCAAGAATAAACAAAAGGATGCGTAACTCCCGGGAATCGAACCATGGCTCTTCGCGAGGCAAGCGCGATAACCGTTAGGCCACGGCCGCACTGCCTACTTGGCGTGCGGCAGTATTCCCCCCTTAAAAAGTGCATTGCCCCGATGCAACACTAAACAAAACAAAGCACACAAAAAAATTACACCATCTTCCCGAGGGGAACCATGGGGTGATGCGGAGCATCGTTCCATCACACTTCATCGGAAGAACGGATTGAAGTGGAGTCAACAGCGGTGAGCTGAACGCGCGCAGAAATTGGTTTGCTCTTTATGTTTATACAGTCTTGATGGGGATGCGCCTCAACGTTTAATCGGTCTCTTAGCTGTAGATGATAAATTTAGCCAGTGCAGTACAACCGCTAACCTGGGGTTTTTAACGTGCATCACGCAGTAGTGATCACACGAACGCGTGCCGGTACGAAACTCATCCAGATCGAAACGGGCGGGGGTGGCGGGAACTCGAACCCAGGAGGTTCCCAGCGCAAGCTTTCGCTCCACGCTCCGAGCTGAGACGCGTTAGCCCACTCGGCCACTTCCTCCCCTTGAACGCGCGCAGCGCGCTACCGCTGCTTATATTCAAACTTGAAGGAGAAGAAACTAGAGGAGGAGAGTTGCGCCTGTGCGCGCGGTGTGAGTAGAAGCGAACGCACGCGAAGTGCACGCAGCTGGTAGCTGCGTGCACTTCGCGCAGCTGTTGAAGAGAGAGAGAACGCACGCGCAGCTGTTGGAGAGAGGGACGCAGCTGGTAGCTGCGTGCACTTCGCGCAGCTGTTGGAGAGAGAGACAACGCACGCGCAGCGAGGAGAGTTGCGCATGCGTAGTGTGAGTGCGGACTACGACGCCGCGGGACATAGCCCGAGAAAGAGATGCTCCGCATCTAAAAGGACGGCAAACTAAAGAGTCATTTTGAACACATAAGGTCCACAGTCCTATCGAGCGTAGTACGGATTCAGGCGCACGACGTGGACGACTTCAGGTCGTGGTGGGCGGCGTGAGGATGTCCTTGTTCCGTCGGTCATCACCTCGTAATTCAGCTCCCCAAGGCGACCCCCGCAGGGGGCACCTGTGAAAGCAGGTGTTTGGAGAGTGGCGTCTCCACGGACCCCGAGCCCCGCAGGGGGCACCTGCACCTTAGGTGCTAGGTGCTTGGTGAGTAGCGTCACCACGGACCCCAGCCACGTGGGCCACCATACCCGCACGCAGGGGGCACCTACTTTAGTAGGTGCTTGGTGAGTGGCGTCACTACGAACCCCGAGCCATGTGGGTTCGCCCACCCACGTCTGGCTGTGCGTGGCGTACCCGTGTCCGGGGAAAAGGGGACCCTGGTGGTTGAGCTGAGCCCGGGGTATGTTTGGACCCTTCGGGGCCCCCCGGGCGAGGCAATACACTGCTTCGACCCCTGCTTCTCGTAGACGGGTGTCCTGGCTTGGCCCGACCAGGATGATTCAGTCAGTCGCCTCTTCTACCCTCTTCTTCCTTCTTTCACTTTTCCTCCCACCTCTTTCTCTTTTCTTCTGCACTCTCTTCCTTCCTTTTTCACCTTCTTAGGCGGCAAGGGCTAACCTTGAGTGGAAACAGGTCCTGTCCCTGCATCCACACTTGGTTATAGTGCCCGGGCAGCACTGGTAGAGTAATTGTGTCAGCCAAGCCTTTCTTGTTATGGCACATTACCTACCCCCTCGTTGGGCTCCGTGGTGGGCGGTGCACCCGGGCACTGAACTTCTCTCCCATCTTTATGGGTTCTAGACAAAAAACCTCTGATCGGGCCCTGAAAAGGGTCCGGACCGAAGCCATCACTGCAAAGACACCTGACCTTCCTCCAAGATTCTCCAAGTTTCTAGTCATTCATTCTGGAGGCGATAAACAGCTCTCACAGATGTCCCCATTCTTAGTTGCAAAAGTACTTGAAGGTGCAATCGGGAAAAACTACAAGGCAAAGAAAATGAGCTCCGGCGATTTACTTGTTGAGGTGGAAACGAATCAGCAAAGTACTGCACTACTAGGTTTACCATCTATTTCCGGTTATGACGTCTCTGTCTGTCCCCACCGAACGTTAAACAGCATCCAAGGAGTTATTTCCGAGGATGACCTCCTTGACAGCTCTGAAAGTGAAATCGTTGAAGGCCTCTCTGAACAAGGTGTCACAGCTGCAAGGCGTATTACCATTCGTCGTGACGGGAACGAGCTGAAAACAAAACACGTTGTACTCACCTTCCAATCGACCGTTCTTCCTGAAGCTGTGAGGGCTGGGTACCTGCGCTGCAGGGTTCGGCCTTATGTGCCAAACCCCCGTAGATGCTTCAAGTGCCAGAGATTTGGCCATGGCTCTCAGAGCTGCCGTGGAAAGGCCACCTGTGCGAAGTGTAGCAAAACCGACCATGAAGCTGATGCATGTTCTAACGACCCACACTGTGTAAACTGCTCAGAACCTCACCTAGCATATTCCAGATCATGCAAGAAATGGAAAGACGAGAAAGAGATCCTCACCTTGAAAGTTAAGGAAAACCGTTCTTTCCCTGAAGCACGCCGGCGCTTCGCATTCGTGCAGAAAGGCGGCTACGCCCAAGTGGTGCAGCGGGGACCTGCACCACTGAAGGTTGCAGTGGCAACCCAGACGTCCTTCCTGGACTATGGGAAGCCACGGCAGTCCCCCACGCCCCAGCTTAAGATTCAGCTTCCGGGGCGTGCAATCTCGGCTGGGCGGTCCACGGACCCTCCCAGCCAGAGTGCGAACCCTCGCACTCCAACAGGGCAACAGCCTGTGTCCTCTCAGGCTGTTTCCCAAACCCAGGATGGGCCGGTGGCTACCGCAACCGTCCCTCCTCCGCAGTCTCCTTCCAGGGTGAAGGGTGAACACTCTCGCCCACACTCCCTGGAGCGAACATCATCGAAGGAGCGGCATGGCTCTCGTACTGCTCCTGCAACATCTAAGGGGCAGGAACGGGTGCACTTGGGCGATTCTCCGCCCAGCACCTCCTCCGCCCATTTGACTGGGGCTGGTCGTGGACGGGGCATGGCGCCCCATCCTCCGAGCCTGCCCAAACCAGCAGCAAAGGCCTCGCCTCAAGAGGTAGAGGCAATGGATGAGGGTACAGAAGTCTCCACTCATGCGTCTGAGCAAGACGACATGGAGTGGCAGACTTCTAAAAGTAAGCACAAAAACAAGAAACCTGTAATCCCTCCAAAGTGACGTTGATTTTTTGTTGCCATATGCGGCAGATTTACAACTTTTTACATATTCTTAACTAGTTTTACTCTTTAGTTTAGCAACTTTTTAATTTTTTTTAGAGGAATGACCAACTTTCACTTTATGCAGTGGAACTGCCGCGGTCTTTTACGCAATATTGACGATGTTAATTTTTTTATGGATGATCTACATCCTATTGCTCTCTCCTTACAAGAGACTCATCTTAGCGATCATCATAAGTCAGTGTTGTGTCGCCATCAAGTTTTTAGAAAAGATCGCCCCGCATCTAATTCATCTGGTGGAGTGGCAGTTGTTGTCCAAAATGGGGTAGCCTGCTCTCAGGTTCCTCTCATTACGCCTCTTGAGGCTGTGGCTGTGCGCCTTCTTTTGGACCGCCTTATCACTGTTGTGTCTATTTATATTCCACCAGGCATTCCGCTGCATCTTCATGATCTCCAAAGACTTATTGCACAGCTTCCTCATCCTTTTTTACTTTTAGGAGATTTTAATGCTCACCACCCCTTGTGGGGTAGCGCCCGTCAAGACTCACGTGGTGGGGTTCTTGAGCGGTTTTTATTAACATCTGGACTATGCCTTATGAATAAGAGAGAGCCAACCTTTTTTAGTGCAGCTCACAATTCATTTACATCTATTGATCTTTCTTTCTCATCCCCCTCATTGTTTTCTTTATTTACATGGAAAGTTTTAAATAATCCTTTCGGAAGTGACCACTTTCCAGTCGTCCTGGAGAGTTTGGTTTCTGTACCAAGCCTTATGAAACGTACCCCTCGTTGGAAACTGGAAAAAGCAGATTGGAGTCTTTTTAGCCTAAACTCGGACCTAAAACCTCGCATGTTCCAGTCCTTAACACATGATGAAGCCACAACATACATTACTGAACAGATAATTAATGCCGCTTTTCGTTCCATCCCTCAAACTTCCTGTAAAATAGCCAAAAAATGTAAGCCATGGTGGAATGATGATTGTTCCATCTCCAAGAAGAAACAGGATTAAGCTTGGGGTGTATTTCGCAGGTATCCAACATTTGTGAACTTAATAGAGTTTCAGCGAAATAGGGCTCAAGCTCGTTGGACAAGAAAGCAGGCCAAGCGGAAGTCTTGGAGGGGATATTTGTCCTCTATTAGTAGCTATGTCCCAGCAAAAGAAGTTTGGGACCGACTTCACAAGGTCGAAGGCAGATACCGTTGTTTCACAGTTCCCCTCTTTCCATCGGCATCCTCATTGCACGACCAGGCTAATCTGTTAGGTGCACATTTTGCAGCCGTTTCAAACTCCTCGCACTACTCTTCGGCATTTTTGAAGTTAAAATCTGATGTAGAGAGAATGAGAATCAGCTTGGCAGGAGGAGCCTCTGCACCCTACAATCAACCGTTCACAATGGTGGAGCTCCAAATGGCTTTGAATATTCGGAAGCACTCTTCCCCAGGGCCTGACCGTATACACTATGAGATGATTCGACATTTATCGAAGGAATCACTCTCAGCTCTCCTCATTTATTTTAATGGCCTGTGGAGAGATTCATGCTTCCCTGCCGAGTGGAAACGGGCAGAAGTGATTCCGTTACTGAAGCCTGGAAAAGACCCTTCCCTTCCGTCAAATTACAGGCCAATAGCATTGACAAGTTGCCTGGGAAAAACGTATGAAAGGTTAATCAACAAGCGTCTTGTTTACTTCCTTGAGCAAAATAATATTTTGGATGTAAATCAGTGTGGCTGTCGACCTGGACGCTCCACTACCGACCACTTAGTTCGGCTGGAGACTTTTGGGCGGGAGGCATTTGTCAACAGGCAGCATTGCGTATCGGTATTTTTCGACTTGGAAAAGGCTTACGATACCACTTGGCGACATGGCATCCTGCGTGACCTTTTTGAATATGGAGTACGCGGCAGATTACTTCACTGCATCAAAAACTTCTTATGTGATCGCTCTTTTCGTGTACGGCTAGGTACAACACTTTCCGACTTGTTTGTTCAGGAGAATGGGGTTCCTCAGGGTGGAGTCTTGAGTGTCACCCTCTTTGCTGTAAAAATTAATTCTCTATGCCGTGTTATACCTCCCTCCGTATCATACTCCCTTTATGTAGATGATATTCAAATTTCTGTAGCATCGTGTAATATGTCTAGCTGTGAAAGGCAGTTGCAGCTAACTATAAATAGAATGACTAAATGGGCAAATGAAAATGGTTTTAAGTTTTCTTCAGAGAAAACAGTCTGTGTGCCCTTTTCTCTGCGGCGTGGACTTTGGTTAGATCCAAATCTTACTTTAAATAGAAATAACATTGCAGTTAGACCAGAGCATAAGTTCCTTGGTGTGATTTTTGACCGCAAGCTGAACTTTTTATGTCACCTTAAGTGGCTGAAGCAAAAATGTCTACAGGCGATGAACATCTTGAAAGTTCTTTCACACAAGTCTTGGGGTTCCGATAGGATGTGTCTACTTCGTTTGTACTCTTCTCTTGTGCGATCGCGCCTTGATTATGGTGCTATCGTGTATGCGTCTGCCCGGCCATCTGCCTTAAAAATGCTTGACCCTGTCCATCACCTTGGGTTGCGTCTTGCAACCGGTGCTTTTAGGACATCTCCTGTTTTAAGTTTGTATGCTGACTCCAATGAAATGTCTCTTGAAAAAAGGCGGCAGTATCTGAGTCTAGTTTATGCCTACAAGGTGTTATCGGAACCCAGCCATCCAACCCACAGTAGTATTCGAGAGTCTAAGTTTTGTTCCACTTTTAACCATAAACCAACTGTTATTCAACCCTTGAGTCTTCGTTTTGAGAACCTCCGCCACTCCCTTAACCTACCACGTGACGATGTTCATTTTCTAGAAAGTGCATGTCATACTGCCCCATGGGATATTAAACCTATAGCTTGTGATTGGTATTTTACAAAATTTAATAAACATAACGTCTCTCCACTTATTCTACAACAGGAATTCCTAGCTCTGCAAGAAAAATACAGACATTACTGCCAGTTTTACACTGATGGTGCCAAGTCCTCAATTTATGTCGGCTCCGCTGTTTATTCAAATTCGTTTTTTCATGTCACTCGCCTCAACAATGTCGCCAGCATTTTTACTGCGGAACTATATGGTGTTCTAACAGCCCTTGACTATATAATCAGGAGCAAAGTGATGAAAGCCATTCTTTTTGTAGACTCTCAAAGTGTTCTTAGTGCAGTATGTTCTATTACATCAACTACGAATAAGTTGACTCAACTCGTACGGGCCAAAGTTCAACAAGGACTCGCTGGTGGGAATGACATCATATTTTGCTGGATCCCGAGCCATGTGGGCATTGCAGGCAACGAGGCTGCAGATAGACTAGCCGCCTCTTCACGGAACCTTTTACCATCGAATATCCGCATACCTTACCAAGACCTTAAAATGTCTGTGAGATTTTCACTTTCACTGTTATGGCAGTCTGAATGGAAGTTAGCCGATAATAATAAGCTTCATGCCATTAAACCAGAACTTGGCACATGGGAAACCTCCTATAATAAAAATCGTTTCCACGAAGTTCTCCTGTGCCGCTTGAGAATTGGCCACTCGTTCATTACTCATCAATATTTGCTTATAGGTGAGGAACCGCCATTATGCAAGTACTGTGGAGAAACTTTATCTGTTCTACATGTTCTCTTTCTTTGCCGTGGCCTTCTACAACAATACAAGACCTTTTTTCCTGAATTTTTTAAATACAGCATCCCGTTTCACCCTGTCTTGGTTCTAGGGGAACAGCCTATCATATCATTTGAACGTCTTTTAGCTTTTCTCAAAACTATAGATATTTTACACAAACTATAGCCAGCTTCTAGTCTAGTCTTAGTGTACTTTTAACAATGTATTTTTAGCTTACCTAGTTTGGCGCAGTATGGCCATCGGAGCTCTTGCGCCATAAAACCCGCAAACAAGAACAAAAAATCCCCAAGGCGACGAAGTACCTTGTATGGGCCAAAGTACTGTTTAAGAAGTCTCGCTGAGGCCGCGGCGATGGATGGGCGTCCACACTCACACCTTGTCTCCGGGCTGGAAGTGGACATCCCTGTGACGGAGGTTGTAGCGGCCCGCGTCGACAGGTTGCTGGTTTTGGATCAGAAGTCGGGCGAGCTGGCGGACTTCTTCGGCCTGTTGAGCAACCACCTGGGCCTCGTCGCTCTCATTGTCAGCTGGCTCATGGGGCAGCATCGCGTCCAGCATGGTCGTTACCTTCCGATCATGTACCAGCTGGAAAGGTGGTCTCTTGAACCGCCGTATTGTAGGCGAACGTGACGTAGGGCAACACCTCGTCCCACGTCTTGTGCTCTACGTCGACGTACATAGAGATCACGTCGGCGATTGTCTTGTTGAGTCGCTCCGTCAGCCCGTTGGTCTGCGGGTGGTACGGAGTGGTACGACGATGGCTGGTGTGACTGAGCCGGAGGATTTCTTGGGTCAGCTGTGCTATGAACGATGATCCGCGATCCGTAATCAGAACTTCGGGAGCGCCGTGCCGGTGTACGATGGACTTGATGAAAAACTTGGCGACTTGAACTGCTGTCGCCGCACGAAGGGCTTGTGTTTCTGCGTACCGCGTGAGATAATGGGTGGCAACGATTATCCAACGGTTCCCAGGGTCGACGGCGGAAAAGAACCAAGTAGATCCATTCCGATCTGCTGGACTGGCGCAGTTGGCGGGGCGATTGGCTGCAGGAGACCTGCCGGTTTGTCGGTGGTTTCTTGCGTCGCTGGCACTCGTGACACGATCGGGTGTAGAGGTGGACAGTTTTGGGGAGCTTGGGCCAGTAATACTTTTCACGAATACGGGCCAGCGTCCGGCTGTAAGGAAGGTGTCCGGACGTCGGGTCGTCGCGACATGCTTGAAAGATCTCCTTCCGAAAGTCGGTCGGGATTACCAGCAGCCACGGCGAGTTTTTGTCCCCGAAGTTCTCTTTGTAGAGTACACCTCGGCGAATGGCAAAGGTAGGCGGGGCTGGTCAGAAAATACATGGCACGGTACCCCCGCACCCTTCCAGGTACTCGATTAAGCGCGCAGCTCCGGACCGTCTCGTTGACGTCGTGCCATGTCGTCGGTGTTCACTGCTCCTATGAAGCACTCGTCGTCATCGTCGTCACTGCTGCCGGAAGGTGTTTCGACAGGGGCCCTGGACAAGCAGTCAGCGTCGCTGTGCTTGCGTCCTGACTTGTAAACCACAGTCATGTTGAACTTTTGTAGTCGGAGGCTCCATCGAGCAAGGCGTCCTGACGGGTCCTTGAGGCTCACAAGCCAGCAGAGCGAGTGGTGGTCCGTGACTACGCGGAACGGGCTACCGTACAGGTACGGGGCGGTCGTCGTGATCGCCCATACGACCGCAAGACATTTTTTTTCAGTCGTGGAGTAATTTCTCTTCGATTTGGACAGCGTCCGACTTGCGTAGGCGATGACTCGCTCGGTGCCCTCTTGCACTTGAACTAGTACCGCTCCATTACTCTCGTCCGTGTGAATCTCGGTTTCAGCATCCTGATCAAAGTGTCCAAAGACAGGAGGAGTCTGAAGCCTTCGCTTCAGCTCGTCGAATGCCTGCTGCTGCTCCTTGGCCCACTCGAACTTCTCGGCGTCCTTCGTGGGTTTTGTGAGCGGTGCGGAAATCCTTGCGAAATCTCGAACGAAGCGTCGATAGTAGGCGCAAAGTTCAAGGAATTTTCGCACGGCCTTCTTCCCTGTCGGCGCTGAAAATGCTGCGACGGCGCGAGTCTTCTCGGGGTCTGGGCGGACGCCTTCGTTACTAACCACGTGGCCTAGAAACTTCAGTTCGTCATAGGCGAACCGACACTTTAACGGCTTCAGGGAGAGTCTGGCGGTCCGGATGGCTTGGAGAACAGCTTGGAGTCGTTGCAAGTGCTCGTCGAAGTCGCTGGAAAACACTACAACGTCGTCGAGGTAGACGAGACAGCTCTGCCACTTCAGTCCTGCCAGTACTGTGTCCATGACACGCTGGAAAGTTGCTGGCAACGTGCACAGTCCGAAGGGCATCACCTTGAACTCGTACAGTCCATCCAGCGTGACGAAGGCTGTCTTCTCTCGGTCCCGTTCGTCGACTTTGGTCTGCCAGTAGCCGCTCCTCAGGTCCATCGATGAGAAATATCGAGAGTGGCGCAGCCGGTCTAGAGTGTCGTGGATGCGAAGGATTGGGTAGACGTCTTCCGTCGTCACCGCGTTCAGCTGCTGGTAGTCCACGCAGAACCTTAGCCGTTCCGCCTTTCTTCTTAACCAGCACTACTGGAGACGCCCACGGACTGCTTGAAGGTTGGAATATGTCGTCGTTCAGCATCTCTTGAACTTGCTCGTGAATCAGCTCCCTTTCTTTAGCGGAGACTCTGTGCGACGATCGATGCACAGGGCGCGCGTCGTCCTCGGTAACGATGCGGTGCTTCGCTACGGCGGTTTGGCGCACCTTAGACGACGTCGCAAAGCAGTCGCGGTATTCGGCGAGGAGGTTAATCAGCTGCACACGTTTCGGGCCCGGAAGTTTAGGACCAACGTCGAGCTGAGCTGGCGACGTACAGTCTTGCTGAGGTGGCGAGAATTCGTCAGTAATCGCGGTGATTTCGGTGGAGTTTCTGAGTTCCTCGACGTGGTCCACGGCAGAACCTTTCGTGAGATGTTGCGTTTCATTTCGAAAATTCGTCACGAGAACCACAGTCCGCCCATCCTGAAGTTGAGCTACTCCTCTTGCGATGGCTATTCCTCTTCCCATGAGCAATCGGAGGCTTTCCTCGAAAAGAACTTCGCCGCAGGAAGCTTCATCGATTCCGACGAGTACGGAGACACTCGACCGCGGTGGTAAGTTCACGTGGTTTGCAAGGACTCGGACCGCGGATGACGTCGCTTTGTGTTCCGCCGGTGGTGGAGTAGTTTTTCGTAGCGTCAGCCGGTTTGTTCTGAGGTCGATGACGGCGCCATACTCACAGAGGAAGTCCATTCCGAGGGTAACGTCCGTCAAACAGTCTTGCAGCACGAGGAACTTGATAGGGCACGTCTCACCGTGGATTTCAACTCGAGCAGTGCACCTTCCGACAGGCGTAATGAGGTGTCCCCAGCGGTTCGTATCTGCGGCGCCTCCCACGGCGTCGTTACTTTTCGAAGGCGGCGAGAGAGCCTCCCACTCAAGACTGAATAGTCTGCGCCAGTGTCCACGAGTGCCGATGCGTCGTGGCCGTCGATAATAATGTTTAGATTGTTGGACACCGATGCAGGGGCGTCGGTGCGGTGCGGGGCGTCGGGAGAGTGGGAGCGCTCCGGCGTTGTTGGAGGCTCTTTGATTCGATCGTTTTCGGCAACGTCACGTCCGGGCGTTGTCGCACTTAGTTTTCCCGGCGAAGAATCGAAGACAGGCTTTCTTGGCGGGGTCGTGGTGATGGGGACGCAGAACGTCGTGGCGATGGGGAGCGGCTTCACGGCGGAGAGGCGGCACTGGTGAGGGTGAGCGTCGGAGGTACTCCTCGATATCGCGAGGTCGTTCGCCGTACCTCGGGCGTGAGTCGTTCGGGTGGAAACCACGCAGCCCAAGACGACGGTAGGGGCAGCCGCGGTAGATGTGGTCGGCTTCCCCGCAATGGTAGCAGAGCGGGCGTCGGTCGGCCGTTTGCCACACGTCGGTCTTCCTCGGCCAGGGTCGCTCCGGGCGGACGTCCCGGATTTGTTCTTGGCGTCGAGAGTTTTGCGGCGTTGGATCGTCCCGTCGAGATGACGCCTGGTATTGATGGGCAAGAGGCGGCGGTCGGCGGGCTACAGCGGCGTAGCTCAGTGTCGGCTCCTCTTGCACCACCATGGTGCCGGGAACCTTTGGCCGTAGTGTCCGGTGAATTTCTTCACGAACAGCCTCAGCGATGGAGAGGGATATTGGAGGACTGGCCGCAGGTAGCAACTTTTGGAGCTTCTCCCTGACGACGTCGCGGATATTTTCACGGACGTCCCGGGTACGGGCGCCAATCTCGTCGTTAAGCAGCGTGGAGGCAACGACGCCGTGATGTCGTTGGTAGTAGGCGGCGCGTGCTTGGAGGGCGCGCTCTATGTTCGTTGCCTCCCTGTCAAACGCTTCGACCGTGGTCGGGGGGTTGCGGACGAGGCCCCCAAAGATGTCGTCCCTCACCCCGCGCATGAGGACGCGCAGCTTCTTGTTGTCGGTGGCTTGTGGGTCGGCACGCGCGCTCAGACGCAGGACGTCTTGAACGAAGCTTGTGACGCTTTCGTTGGGGCCTTGCATCCTCGTCCGAAGGAGGTCCTCGGCTCTCTCCCTTCGGTGCTGACTGGCGAATGTCCCTCGGATCTCTCCTTTCAGCTGGTCCCATGATGTAATTGAAGTTTCACGATTCTCGAACCAGTGTCGCGCCGTGCCCTCGAGGGACAAATAGACGTTTTGCAGACGCTGTTCCGGAGTCCATTGGTTGTGCAGCGCCGCCCGTTCGTATTGCTGCAACCAACCTTCGAAGTCTTCGTAGATCTCGCCGTGGAAAGACGTCGGCATACTTGGGGCGACGGGCAGGTAAACGACGGGGGGTGCTGCTGTGGTGTGCACCGTCGATGAAGCCATCGTCGTTATCGCCTGGCTTGTCCTCGCCGGGAGTGGTCCGAGTTTAGGAGCTTGCCCTTGAAGACGGCGGCTGGCACGGTGCTCCGAGTCTTCAACGGAGGGTCGTCGGGAAAGGGGGCTTGCTGAACGGGTTCTTGTAGGGGTACGCTGCACGGGTTTCATACCCCGCACCTCCACCAAAATGTCACGAATGAAAAATGATGAGGCGAAGAATAACTGAAGAAACTAAACGTTTAATGAGGCGAACTTGTCCCCAAAACAAAAAGGAAAAACAGAAGATGAGAACAAAGCGTCGCGGGCGTCGAAGTCGGTGTAACAGCAAAGTCGAACGCTGGGGCGAGACTGACTGCACATCGCCACGTGGAGCCCCTTATGTACACGCGTTGGCTGCTGGAACAATCGACCTGGAAGGTTCGGCGACTAGAACATTTGCACCTCGAACAGGCGACAAAGTTCTCGAATTCACCAGAATATTGAACTGCAAGAATAAACAACAGGACACGTAATTCCCAGGAATATAATCCTGGCTCTTCGCGTGGGAGGCAAGCGCGATAACCCTTAGGCCACGGCCGCGCTGCCTACTTGGCGCGCGGCAATATTGAGCGATGTCTTCATCCGTACACACTTAAAGTTTTAACACCCTTTTTGGTGTAAATGGCTTGTCCTATGGGGAGCACCCTTATTCGTGTAACAGAACACCCTAGGAAAAGGGTGTAATTCTTAGCACCTTAAGAAAGGGATGTGATTTTCGGACACCCTAAAAAAGGGGTGTGATATTCTCACACCCTAGAATAAAGGTGTGATGTTTCTAACACCCTTAGTCATGGGTGTGATTCCTAACACCCTAAGAAGGGGTGTGATTAATGTCTAACACCCTAAAAAGGGGTGTTACTTTCTAACCCCCCCCCCCCCCCCCCCCCGGTAATGACCACCTCTCAGAAATTCCTGGGAAGAACCCTGCTTGCGACATTTATTCTTTCTAGCACTGGTGACGTAAGCAAAACTCGACAGGCTTGGAAAGACGGAACGACCGGACGTTACTTGGGACGCAAGCGGCAGTTCATGTTTTTAAGCATGCTTGCAAAGTAATTACAAATAAGAGAGCGACCTCATGTAATCCGTGATAGATGAATAATCCGATTCGGGCAGCACAGAACAATTCGCAAACACAATGCCGGGGATGAAGGCGGTCGCTCACATTCAACGGAAGCCTCGCGGTCACCGATGAGCAGCTCTCAGTCGTGATAGATGCACAATCCGATTGGGGCAGCACGAAACACCGCAAACACAATGTCGAGGATGAAGGCGGTCGATCACATTCAACGGAAGTCTCGCGTCCGCCGATGAGCAGCTCTTTGTCGAAACTCGTCCAACAAACACAGCACAATAATTATATAGACTCCGACGAAGTAAATGGCCAATAGATGAAAAAGTTTGCATAGATGTATTCTGGCCGTTCACGACGAAAAACCACGGTCGCGAAATGGAACTCGTCAGGACCTGCTTGCACGGAAAAGAGAACACTGACGGACGCTTTTTGGAAACGGATTTACGTGGTCCCTACAGCTCACCATAAACTGGCAAACGGCGAAGGCTCTGACTCCAGTAAGCCATCAGCGCGTCAGAGTGAGTCGCGTGACAAATGTTCGTCCAAGCGTTTTTGTCCTACGGAGAGCGGTCACGTGTTTCGCTCCACACCTCTGATTCTCTAGAAGCGGCCTTCGCACTCGCTCACAGCCACACGGACACAAAAGAAAGTGGGGAGGCTTATCAGAAGAAGAGGTCAAAGGGGGTGGACAAAGCTGCTAATCTCCCTCTGCTGCCTCCTGGGCTGCACAGGCAGGGTCGCCTTGTATGTGGGACCTTGAAGTTGTTGCTCGAGTGACGGTTCCCTTTCGAAAAGTGTGGAGCCGGGGAGTGGCTTATGCTTTCTGGGTAGAACGAACTCGTTGATCGTCGTCTTGTTTATGCGTTTGAATTCCTTCTTTCTCTTTCCTTTTTTTCTTCATGTGTTTGGAAGTGTATTTATTGGTTCAGTCAGGTGAGTTTGTGCTACCCAAAAAAAAAGGCGCCACTGTTTGTTCCAAGCTTCAGCGCAGTTAAAAAGAAAATGAATAAAAAGATTCAGCAAAGCGGAATTTGCTCGCTTTTTGCCCGGAAAAGACTTCTCGGGCTAAAAGCAAGCAGATTCCGTTTTGGCTAATCTTTTTTTTTTTTATTTTAACGCCGTATTTTAGGCGACAAAGAATAGAAATACCTCTCCGGCACAGCCGATTCACGCAGGATACTCTCAACACTCAACTAAAAACGGCGTCGCGTACGTTATGTCAGGATATCGTTGGCGCGACTCATCCCATTCGTTAAATATTGGCTAAACCAAAATGGTGTGCGCACAATCTTTTCGAATAGATCCAATATCGGCGACATACGGTGTGTTGCCTGGGCTGTATATTTACACGTCTTCGGTCACCTTTTGCGAGGGGAGGTGATTTTTTAAATCGAAGTTGAACTGATAAAACTGATGCACGCGCGACACGTAATTTTCGGCTCCTCTCGGACGAAGAGTTCGATCGGAGTTGCAAAAAACATTCTCTAGCACTTCCTAATCATACGTGCCTTTGTGTGGCGATTAATTATATTGGATGTTGGTACCGCCGTACATCAGCAACCGTTTCATCAAAGCAATAAACATGAACGGTTATAAAATCATGGGTGTAATCGACAGTATCAACATTAGGCCCGTCTCACACCGTGTGAATGAAAAGTGTGTGGACATCCGTTAACCACTTGACCGGGGACGGAAGCGTAGAGCACTGCTCATCGTCATTTGCGCCGGGTTGTCGGGCAAAAACCGGTACGAATAAATGGCCTCTCCTCTGGCGTGAAGAAAAACGGCGTCGATGACAATGATATTGACCGAACAGAGCGGAAAGCCGATTTGTGTAAGATTAATATGACGCGCATTCTTGCACGTTCTCGTTGATGTCCTGAAGTTTTGACGGGACGCGGACCGATGCATCGCTACATAATTCCAAGCAATTTGAGCTACGTCTTGGTATTGCACAAAGTATAAAATCCACCGCTTAAAGCACATATTAGATAAAAATTCAAGCTTGCTAATGCAGGCGACATTTTTTTTTCCGACTCATTTCATAGCTTGCTCCTCGATTTGGGGCACATGCTGCTATACCGCGATGACGATCAATCGATGTCACGATGTCCTTACCGGCTCCTCTCGTAGACAAGGGTTTCTTCGACGTGATTAACTCCGACTCCTTGAAATAATACAAGTCCATCACACCCTTTCTACACGTTATGACCGGGGGGTGTTGCGACGAGTGCCTACACCCTTCTAACACGATTTCCTGAGCATATTTCAAATTGTGGGTGTGATAGGGGTGTATGTAGGGTGTAAGCCTTCTCGTACACCCCTGTTACACCCACCAATACTCAAAATCGTGTAAAAAGGGTGTAGGAAGGGTGTTGGTTAAAAAAAACACCCTTTTAACACGATTTTGGGTGTTAAAATATTTACTGTGTACCTTTCAGCGACGGTGGTACCGCGGCGTGAGCATCGCGCTCCTTAGCTCCTGGATTATAGGATTCACAAGAAAAGTGCTTGCGTACAGCTTCCTGACGGGCAAAAATAAACTAAGGCTGCTTGTATAAAGCCAAACTAGAATTAATTACACGTCGCAGGCTTCGCCTCTCACTGCTGTTCTACGATGATCGTCCAGATGACAGTCATTTTGATAGGCACCAGCGTGTCCCTTTTAGGTTGTTAAAACTGCGAATAGCTACAGCGACGTCTTTTTTGTTCCAAAAATGTTTTGAAACATGTATCACTAATATTCTGCTCCTTGTGGTTGGACTGCATCAAATAGCCCTACGATTTTATTTGTTTGTTTGTTTTCAGTTTTGTGTCGTTGTGTGAAATAAACCATTCTAGTAAACCAGATTTGCGCAACTCTATAATTGTGTTTGCCACTGACGTCGATACAAATTACGCAATGTGGGAGCATCTTCAAAAGTAATTGAATTACATTTATAAGTATACTCTACTCAAGATACTTTACAGTGAATGTAACTTGTGTAGTAATTCAGTACTTTATGAGGCAGGTAACTAGTAAATTAACTTAAAAACTTTTATCGAGTATTTTGTCCAGCACTGCTTTGAATACACAGGCCCCATTGCGAGCGCTGTTTGTCTTCTGCAGTGATTTGTACGTATGCCCGCCGGAAGCCCGCGAAACGCCGCCATCAAGGGTGGGAAGCTCGCGTTGGAGTTGGGATAACTAAACTACTTCTCTGCCGTTTTTATATTGCCAGTGGCAGTGAACAACGAGGCAGTAGTGCCAGATAGGCTACGTCAGCTGTGAGAGCACGACATTCGACATCCGTTCGTTCAGCATCCGTTCAGCACTCTTGTTCGCACTGTGCCTCGCGCTGTCTTTAGGTAATTGATGTAGCAGATTCAGGTCTGCGGCACGTCGTCTGGCCGATGACACCAATGCACTACACAAGGTATAACGAGCCTGTGCCGAAGGGCGGGAATATGAATTGCGAGACACTCGGCACTTCGTGTCACGTCAGTGACTATGCTCCCGACTGATTTCGGGGACGTGCGGAAGTGGTTAGCGGGACAGCACGGGAAATTGCTGCAAAATCTAATTAAATCACATGCATCAGTTTTTTTTAGCTGCGTAATCCAGATGTTTTTTTAAAGCTAATCGAACACGTCGAACACCCGAACCTACAGTCCTAACTGGCATGCAACAGCCGAGGTCCGATGCTTCGAGATTTTTAGGCTTCGTGGTACTGGCGACGTCGTGGAGGAATGGGTTTCTTATTCTCTTGTATTATTTCGTGATAGTACCGGTAGCCGAGCGGCAAGCAAGATAAGAAAAAAAAACTATTAAATTTTTAATTCTAAAAATAATTACTTAGGTGTGTCACCGGACTCATGGTTGGTGTACGACACCGCAGTAAATAAGAATGTTACTGTCCCGAGAGCGGAAATATTGGCGACAGACGGGACTGTCTGCTACGCAAAATATGGTGGGGCGGAACGATAGCTTTTGCCTTCCACCCAAAACAATAACGTCAGATAATATGTGAAAAACTAGATACCCTGCTGTTGTGTTAATTTTGGCCAGGGCTCCTCTAAGCTTTAACTGCTACGCGGTTTAAAACAATTCCGTACCAATTGTACTTTGCTTTTGGGGTATCTAGATACCTTTTTAAATACAAACCGCAATATTAACACCTCGTTCACTCGTTTTACAGGTTTTTACCGGGCCGTGGACTCCTCTGCGGCGCTCGAGGAAGCGCTGAAAGTCACGGCAGAACAGCAAGGCACTCAGCTAGTCAAAGTGCCGAGCGCCACGGACCACTCTTTGCAACGCGACGTCTCATCGGACTTCGGCATCGAACTAGGCACGCAGTCTCTCGTAGCCTGGTACAACGTGCGGGTCCGTCAGTCCGAGGTCCTGTCGCTTCTGCTGCTTCAGAATGCGGCGCTGCAACAGCTCACGGCCAGCGAGCACTACCAGATTCAAGCGTGGAGAGAATTCACGTCCAGTGGAGCCACCATCGGTCCCGCAAACGTCTTCAGCTGGCTCACTGATGTCGAGGTACAGAGAGGAGCGAACAAAGAGCTAGAGGCTACGACTTAGGAGCCTCCACTCCCGGTGGCACCCATGTCTACTTTGTTGATTTATAGACCCTGGTGCCAGTTACTGACCGCGGTACACCTCCAGTCAGGGCTAGTCCTTACTTGAGATTGACACAGGAATGTCTATAAACGTTAAGGTATTTGTGCTACTTTGTTAGATCTGCGTAGTTTCCGCGCTGCTTCAGCTCTGAAGCGCGAGCCCGTGGCTCAGTCTAACGGTTTATTCGCACTGCCTTTGTGCCAAAAAAGGTATCGAAAAAAGTTAAACACCCGTGAACCTAATTGCAACAACCTTGGAGCGCCGAAGAACCTGCGCTAGCTTTTATAATGTAGCACAGGACACTTCTCCCCGAGTGTAACAGTGGTGCCAAGAAGAGGGGGTCGCTTTGCCTTGTTCTTGAAACGACATCAACGGCTGTTCAGATCTAATGTTTACTGATATTTTAGGATCCTAGCCCTATAAACCCAGCTTAGCACTTAGTTTATGTTGGTAGTGAATATTAGACGCGCGTGCTATGCATAGTTGCGGTATGGACACCCCCATTCCATTCCAATTTTATTTCGGGGAATCGGAGATTCCGACAATTGCGTTCCCTTGAACTCCTCGAAATGAAGGCACTGGATCCATTCCCACTCCGGGAATAGCTGAACCCCACGGTTCCATTCCTATAATTTCTGAACGTATAAAATGACCATTGACAGAAACATTGTGTGACTAAATAAAAGCAGCATAGGGCTGGTGATGTTATCAATCGCAGAGACGACTGCCTCAAATCACTAATTTTACTAAGCCAAAGGGTAGTCGCGCAAATTGTTTCGTGGCACTTGGTGTCATAAAATACACCAATCACGTAATTAAACATAAAAATCTTGATGTCGCAACAGACGCGAAAAAACTAAAACTGCCAATTGTCTTCGTAAACGGACCGCATATCCCTCTCAAATGCATGTTCGGCATGCTTCTTTCATAAGGCTTTAGAAATATCTACTTTAATCGTGGCTAAAGAGCTTTCTGCTTCAAACACTTGCACAACAGCACCTTTACTGCGCTGTTAGGAGCGACGCCGCGCGTATCTGAACCATATCTCCGTGCACTGCGGCAAGAGCAGAAAACCACAGTGCGTCCATCTTGCAGCCCTGCTACGCCCCTTAAGACGCCTCTTCCTCTTCCAAAGAATAGGCGTCGCAAGAATGACTGACTAGAATGTTCGGGAAAGAGCTAGGGCGAGACTGGCTAGACAAGGTCAATCTGGCCTCCTTATCGATTACGCTCGGGGTAAGAGTGTACGCGAATCTTCTGGGTGAACGGAGGAGCGTATGTTCTCGGTCATGCACGCAGCAATATGCACGTTAACTGTCACTACTTTCTCGCTCGCGGACCACTGTGTTATAGCGCAACGATTCTTTGGACCTTAAGCTTCTCGAATTTTTTGGTTGGTGGGATGTTGAGCAAAACCTGTTACCTGATGAAGGCGACCAAATATTGGTAAACCTTACAGACGGCGTTAAATCGACGGAAACGTACCAGAAAGAAACTTAACCTACCCTAACAGGCATGAAAGCACGATTAAATGTCATCTCAAACTCGAGGAGTCTCTCCGCGAGGTTCATACAAGAAGTAAAATGAGGTAAACTGTACATGATGATTAAACCTAAAACTATGGTATGAAAAACGGAGCACAAGTGAAGGAGGAAGAAAAAGGAACAGACAACGTCTCTCGTTTTTTCCTCCTTCACGAGTTTTTCGTTTTTCAAACCACAGCCTCAACTTTCAATCATCATCTATAACTAACATCAGTTCCCCTGCACATTAACCATTCTTCAAGGTAAACTGGATTTTTTTCAACTTAATATGAAGATGAGTGATATTTCTTCAGCCAAATGGAAGATTTTATGAAAGTCGTTGACAACCTGACTAAAGGCACTCGACGGAATAACTTGATAGTGAAAAGTTTATTTGAACAAAGTCTTGAAAGCTGGAATGACTACTCTGAAACAAGCAATAGACACGGTGGATAGTACCCCCTCGTCCTTCGGGGTGCTTGATTAGCGCGCGCAACTCAGGATCGTCTCTTTGACTTCGAGCCACGTCGTCGGTGTTCATTGCGAATGGGAAGCAGTCGTCGTCGTCGTCGTCGCTGCTACCGGGAGGTGTCTCGACAGTGGCTCTAGACACGCAGTTGGAATCGCTGTGCTTCCGGCCTGACTTGTAGACCACAGGCATGTTGAACTCCTGCAGCCCGAGATTCCATCGAGCGAGGCGTCCTGAATAGTCCTTTAGGTTTGCAATCCAGCAGAACGAGTGGTGGTCTGTGGCAACGCGGATCGGGCTCTCGTATAAGTACGGACGAAACATTGTGATTGCCCAGACGACCGCAATGCATTCTTTTTCAGTCGTGGAGTAATTCATCTCCGATTAGGACAGTGTCCGAGTTGCTTAGTCGATGACTCGCTCGGTGCCTTCTTGCACTTGAGCAAGTACCGGGTCCAATCATGCGATAGTTGCGCCCATATGAATCTTGGTTTCCGCATTTTGATCGAAGTGTCCAAGACCGGAGGAGGCCGTTATCGCTTCAGCTCGTTGAATGCCTGCCGTTGCTCCTCGGCCCATTCAAACTACTGGGGTCCTTTGTGAGGTTTGTGAGTGATGCGGAAATCCTTGCGAAATCGCGAACGAAGCGTCGATAGTAGGCAGAAGGTCCAAAGAATCTTCGCACGGCCTTCTTGACTGTCGGCGGTTGAAATGCCATGACGGCGCGAGTCTTCTTTAGGTCTCGTCAAACGCCATCGCTGCTAACCACGTGGTTTAGAAACTTCAGTTCGGCATACACGAACCGACACTTCGATGGCTTGACAGTGGGGGCGACGGTCTGTATGGCTTGGAGAACAGCTATGAGTTGTCGCAACTGCTGGTCAAAATCGCTTGAAAACACTACGACTTCGTCAATGTAGACGACACAGCTCTGTCATTTCAATTTCAGTCCAACAAGTCCGGTGTCCATGGCAAGTTTAAAAGTTTTTGGTGCCGTGCATAGTCCGAAGAGCATCACCTTGACCTCGTATAGTCCGTCCGGCGTGACGAAAACTGTCTTCTCTCGGTCCCATTCGTGGAATTCAATCTGAAAATAGCCATTCTTCAGGTCCACCGATAAAAGATATTGTGTGGGGCGCAGCCCGTCTAGCGTGTCGTCTATGCGGAAGAGTGGGTAGATGTCTTTCTTCGTCACCGCGTACAGCTGCCGGTAGTCCACGCAGAACCTAAACGTTTCGTCAATCTTCTTAACCAGCACGACTGGAGGGGCCCACGGACTGCTTGAAGGCTGAACTAGGTCGTCGTTCAGCATTTTTTCCACTTGCTCCTGGATGATTTTCCTTTTTTGTTTTACCGAGGACGACGCACACAGAGCGCATCGTCCTCGGTAACGATGCGGTGCTTCGCCACAGTGGTTTGTCGCACCTTCGACGACGTCGCGAAGCAGTCGCCGTATTCGGCGAGGAGGTAACTCAGCGGCGTCGTTTTGGGTCCGGAAGCTTAGGGTGAATGTCGAGCTGCACTGGCGACGTACAGTCTTGCTGAGGCGGCGAGGATTTGTCAGTAATCGCGGCGATTTCGGTGGAGTTTCAGAGTTCCTCGACGTGGCCAATAGATGCACCTTTAGTGAGGTGTTGCGTTTCTTGTCGGAAGTTCGTCACGAGGAACACAGTGCGCCCATTCTGAAGTTTAGCTACTCCTCTTGCGATGCCTATTCCTCTTCTGAGGAGCAATTGAATGTTACCCTTCAGAAAAACTTCGATGCAGGAAGCTGTCTCGGTAACGACGGGTACAACAACACTTGATCGCGGAGGCAGGTCCACATGGTCGGCAGTGACTCGGACAGCGGCTGACGAAGTTTGGGGTTTCTCTGATGCGGAACAGGTGTCCGAGAATGACAAAGTCCTGTAGAACATCGAATTCCACAGGACACGGCTTGCCGTGAATTTCGACGCCAGCAGTGCACCTTCCGACAGGCGTGATAAGGTGTCCCCCAGCGGTTCGCATGCATCTGCGGCCCATCCCACGCGTTGTCACGTTTCGAAGGCGTCGAGAGAGCTTTCCACTAAAAACTGAGTAGTCTGCTTCGGAGTCCACGAGGGCCGATGCGTCGATCGTGACTGTCGATAACGGCGTGCTGCAGTGGTAGCACAAGAGAGCAGCCGAACGTGGTGAGACGGGCAGGTAAACGACGGTGGCGGCGGTCGGGGTCTGCGACGACTAGTGGTCCATCGTCGGCCTCGCTGGCTGGTTGGTCTTGGTTGGCAGTAGTCCGATTTTCGGGTGTAGGCCTAGGGGTGCTGCGACTTCATCGAGTCTCTGTAGTACCTTCGTCGGGTCTTCGTGGGCTTGGTGTCGGACTTGCACAGCGGGTCCTCACAGAGGTACGCTGGAGGGACATGCGTTACCCTGCACCTCCACCAAAATGTCACGAATGACGAAGTGACCAAACAAAAAATAACTGAGGAAATTGAAACGTTTAATTGTGCGAACTTGGGCCCAAAACAAAAAGAGGATAGAAGATAACAGCGGAGTGTCATAGGCGTCAAAGTCGGCGTAATACCAGGATCAAACGCTGGGGCAAGGCTGACTCCGGCTTGCCACGCGGAGCACCTTTGTAGCCGCGTAGATTTCACAAACATTTGCCCTAGAACGTTCGGGGCGTAGAACATTCGTAACTTGATCAAACAATAAATTTCACGAATTGGCGAGGACGCTAAGTAGACAGAATAAATAAAAGAACTTTCCGCTCTCTGGAATTGAAGATAGATCCTCCGCGCGACAGCCATCCATGGTAATCATTCGGCCAGGTACACGCTCGCCAAGCGACGCGCGTGGCAATATTATCACTAAATTTTTTGAGAAGATTTATTGAATCGTTTCTTTTATTATCTGAATTATCTGGTAATATTAGTCGCACTGGTGTTTGTTATTTGATTTGGGGTTTCATAGCGTAAGGTCTGCCAAGGCCAAAATGCAAAGGTAGGTAGGTTTAAAAAAAAAGTGACACGAAAGCTGGTGATATGAAGAAACGATGAATATAACATGTGCATAAGTGTGAACGGCATGGGCGTACGTTAAAGTATACATAAAAAACACGGATAGATAACGCCGACGTTATTCAGGATGTTAAGAATACAGCTATGAGGAATCAGCGGCTCATCGCCAAGTAGCGTTACTGAGTGAAATTGGGTGAAACGATCAGGGTTATACTCAGAGAACTAAAGTAGCATGCTTAGAAGAATATTGCAGTACTCACACTCCGGGGCCGCCTCTCCGCACTACACATTCACATGGGTGAGACACATGTGGCCGATTCGTAGCTTGCGCATGATTACCTCATAAAAGTGCCCCATCCCGCGAACCCTCCCACTACCTCTTCAAGTGTTTTGGAGCATGCAGCTAGTTGCGTGTTGTATTGTTCCACTTCTATTTTCTTTTTGTTAGAATGCAACGCCTTAAAAGGTTTGATGGTATTCGTAAAGTTTTTTTTATCACGGCTTGGCGTCAATTGAAAGCCTTAAACCAATTAATCAGCACCCTTAAGCAAAACGAGGCGTTTATTTTATTAATCGATCGGTTTAACTTTGAGGTATATATAACGCTGAAATAGATAAACCCTTCAATGTGCTTTTTCAGCTGGAGACAAACATGTCCAGTTAAGTAAAGTCGAAGTACGGGCGGGGGCATAACAAAAATATATTTTTGTTATATATTCTATGACGAGCCATGTTGTGCTATTATTCAACATACTATTTTGATATTCTCTGCTACACTAGACAGGTGCTCAAAAGAGGTCGAACCAGAACATACACTTTATGTTTTTTTCGCATTAAGAAACGTGGAAGCCCTGCGATTGCTACCGCAATTCGCCGTTCTTCAGATTGGCTGTGGAACTATAGAAAGACAGACTTATGCTCTTTCGTGGGCTAGTCAACACCGGGTTCGTCGCCATTAAGCAGGCCGTCACTCGGCTGGCCCATAATGAAAGCTGGCGGCTTTGAGGGGATTGACAACGTCAGTAGTACAACATCGACGAAGGATTATGAAAACTGTGTTTTCTAATTGCCGCCTTGAGCAATCCCGAGGGGCTCCCGTTGAAGCCAGAAGATAAAGGGGAAAAGCCTTAAACCCCAACAGGTAAGCCATTCGCTGGGTGCAAAAGCAGTTTAATGAACGTCAAGCTGCAGGAATTCGTACCTCTTTCTCAGGAATCTACGCCAACCATAATGGCGTTGCTATTTGTGAGTTTGTTGCCGACGAACAATCTGTCTGCCTTTTAGGAAAAAACAACACGGCAATAAAAACACGCAAAAGGTAAAATTTTCACATAATTTGTCTTAATTTATTCCGTTTCATGTTGAACCAATTAACCAATAAATAAAAACATCAATCGAATAATCAGCAAGTTAGATGATCAATCGAATAATCAGCAAGTTAGATGATCAATCGCATAATCCTGTATTTTATGTATATCTACTTCTCTCCCAGTATCAGAACTCGCAACACAATCGACCTCTTAATTTCCTGAGATGTCCACCTTGACTTGAGATCAAATAAAGAATTATGTAATTGTTCTTTTATGAACCAGGCGATAATGTTATTTTGTGATTAAAGAACAAGTGAGTCTGTAGCCCGTTTCGGTGATGCCATTGTTCTTAAGGCCACGGTCCCACCGAATGTGGCTGTTTAGGTACATTTTTGCAGGTGATGACTCATATTTTAATTACTGTTTTGTGGGATTGATGTCGTTCGAAAAGCAATGCAATCCTCTTTCATTTGATATTATGTATGTATTAGTTTATACTGTTTATGCACATTTGTAGCTTTGCAAATATGACGGCGCGGACCTTCACTTGCTCCGCTGGTTCATATTTCATAAACGATCTATTAAAAATAACACGGTTCCAATAAAGCAGTTTTGTTAAGATGATGTCGGAGCAGAATGTAACGATATACTTTTTTTGGTATATGCACCAGTTTGTTTTGTTCATCTCTCCAAATAATGTCCTAAAATTGTAATTTTTCAGCACAAGTATGTTTTAATGACATCCGCAAGGGCAATAAAATTAGCTGCAGATGTAGTGCATATAATTGGTAATATTCAGAAAAAAATGTATGTTTTGTAAAATGTTTTCGTTTAGATATTCTATATCAAACATAGCAATTTTTGTGCTTCGAGTCACGGTGCTTTAAATGCCACTGTGAAAATAATTAAACTATGATGAAATCCTTCATAATATTTAGAACTACAGTGGTTGCCCAAGATGTGGACGATGGCTTTTTTTCATTTTCAAAGTCATAACGCTTCAGGAGCCTTTCAAACTTACATGTTTTTGACGCATATCTTTTATAGGCATCAAACAAATTTATTGGAATCTAATAACATTTATTGTGCGGAATGGACATACATTGCGATGTATTAGGTTTTCACAATGATCTTGCCTTGGTTTCTTAATAGGTGTAGAGCTTAGCCAATTTTAAAAGCAATTAAAAACTCTTTCGGTGTTTTGTTGCGGTACCTGAAGGATGGCAGACACAACTGTTGATTCCTAATGTTCAAAAAATTTTCGAGGGCGGCGTGGGCGTTTGTATTATCATCAGTTTCCGTGTCTTTTTACCGTCACATTTAGAAAATAAATTGGAAGATTTACTATCGACAAATGAATGGTTTAAGTACTGGGTCAGGTTAATAAATCTAAGATAAGTAATTACACAAGCGTAGTGTGATATTTTGTGCTCATTATTTGATATGATTGTAATAATACACAATAAAGACGAAAAGGAAACGAATACACCCAATTTTGCTTCATGCCTAGAGCCACTAAATGAGCTGCCCTTAGAGTATCGGCACTCCGCTACCCAACATTGTTGTAGGCGCCGCCATTCTGGGTCATGTACAGAGCAAACGCAACTGCCCATCGTCATGATTCAAAAGTGCGACTTCCTCAGCATTAGATCCGGTGTTACGAAGCTGATGCAATATTGCTTTGCTTTGTCGCGGGCTGTTTAAACATTTGCGGAGGACGGAAAAGCGTTTCCTGTGATCTTAGATAAAGCGTCAGATAACTTCAAACCCTGGTTTTAAGCCGCAATATGGCCAAGTGTCGTTACTCTGAAGCGTAGCTTATTTAATGACACTATTCATGCCCTTGTGCAAGGAGCTTGTAATACCTGAAGGGGCCATGACGTGAGCCCCGTAGGTTCCACGAGTCACTACCTTTTGAAGCCTGCCTCTTTCTCATTGTTCCCGCTAGTGCCACCGGTTCCCGCGAACCTTCTTTCCGCTGACTGAAACTGCAACTAAATATGAATAATACACCATTATTAGGGGGAAATACACCATTATTAGGGGGGAAAGTAGGGAAAACGCGGGTTTTATGTGCGACCATTCTAACCGTCTCAGAAGATAGAACACGCGAGCTTGTGCGGATTTCAGAAAGGCCATCCAAAGCAAAGGGGCGGCACGCTGTGTTTTTTGTGATTGTGCGTCTAATTTATATACAGGTATATTTGAAGATCGACTACGGACGTCGATCGTCTCGATGTAATGTAACGTAGTACCATTATATAAATAGTAAACAGAATGAAGGTCTGAGCGACTTTTTTTCAATTCTTGAATTGTAATACGGCGGTCGCGTATTGTACTTACTGTTGATGAAGAGCAATATGAGGTGACGATGTAATGATTAAATGATGAGGCTCTATAAGGACGACGACATTAGTGGATGTCGAACCACAACGTACAGTTCCAGACTTGTTTCAAGTATCGTATACCCAAAGACGTTTCTTCACCTGCAACAGAATATGGTAGAATCAATGAGGATGCTCCTTTACAACTGTACGTGTAAGTGCGGCTTATTGATTATCATGAAGAACGGATTTCTAGCAGCAACCCCTCATGGACTCCTTGGAACAAATGGCCTCGTTGAGGTGAAGTGTCTCCTTTTCAAAAGATTCTTGAAGCCTACTGAAACCGCAAAAGAGTATGAGGCGAAAAATAAGAAAAGGGAGCCTGGTGTGAAAGGTCCAAATCATCACCATAATTTCTACTACCAAATACAAGGGTAGTCACACAGTACACAAAGAGAGTTTTGTGATTTTGTTATATTTATTCTCAAGGCCATTGATTTCAACGTATTCAGTGGTTTGACACCTTCTGGTCAACCAACTTAGAGCCTTTTTCTAGTGAAGTTTTACATGAAAGGCCGGACTTCCGCTAAAATTCCTCACGTAGAAGAGCTGTCCGATCGAATAAACTGCCGTTACTCCCGATCTGGGAATCTTTCGATCTTCGTTCGTGGGCCATAGTGTCATGAGTTCGAGGGGTGTGGCTCTTCCTCCACCGAACATTGCTTCGGCGGGTGTTTTTCCCGTGGAAGATGAGACCGTCACGTTGCCGGAACAAGAACCTGGAAATTCTGCACTGAACTGCTTCTTCCGTAAGCTTCAAGAGGGCTTTCTTCGTTTCGCACACTATCTGTTCTGCTTGCCCGTTAGTTGCAGGATGGTATGGTGCATTAATGTAATGCCTGATGCCGTTTTTTTTATTTTTTTCAAAAACTTGTTTATTTTATTTGAAACAAGGTTTGGTCTGTTATCAGAGAAAAGTATTTTCGGTGGGGCAAAAGTAGCGAAAAGAAAGCGCAGAACGTCAATGACGCGTTTGGACGTCATGGCATGCATCGTGTAAACTTCCAATCACTTAGAGTACTAATCGACCATGACTCCACAAATGCGGATACGTTTCACCACCCACCGAATGAATAGTGGATCGTTTTCGGTTACTGTTCATGATGGCGCTGGACTCGAAGAAGACTTGAAGTGTTTCCGCAAAGTTAGCCCAGGGGCCAACACTGTTGTCGAAAGCGGTAAGTATTCAAAACGTCGACAACGTCGGTAGCGACGTGCTGTGCTTGACACTCGACGCTTACCATTCGCTGAGAAGAAACTCGCTTGTTCGTCTGCCACGAGTCGTCTGATATCAGGTCATCACCGCAAGCCCCTCTCCTGACAACGTAGGTCTTCATTGTCCGCATTTCCATAGTTAGTAATAACATGAACTTATAAATTCCCGAACGCTCATCACTTGCCGTCGTTAAACGCCGCTCATTCAAAGAGTCTTCATTGCAAATAAAAGTCTTCCTATTTATTCTGATGCTTTTCATTATATTCCTCCTAAGCTGTACTTACAACATTATGTGCGTCAATACTTCCGAAAATATTGCAGCGGCGTTTGTTTCCCGGAACTATAATTTAACAACCTTTAAAACATCCTCCGGATCCCGTGAAACACAATATTTCGTGACGTCACTTTTCAGTCGTCATTATAATGGTGAGGTAAGTAGCGTAAATCGCGAAGCAGTTTATTAGACGTCCGCTTCCACTGGTGTCTTGGAAGATTGAGTCTACTGACCGCGCATTCCTGGAGAAGAATATTTCAGTGACATAATATTGACACGTCAATCAACAATTGATTCCTTCTTGATAACATGTATTTGGAATTGCCCGTGGCAAGCGCCGAATCGCATCTCCATATCAGAGAACAATTACTACCCAGCCTAACATTCTCGCATACATGAGTTTGATGGGCCACGTTATTGAGCCAGCTGAACACAGCTGGCAGCGGCGCGAGCAAAGCCACGATGGGAACGTGATGGTGCTCGAGCCATCCCACCGTGAACCAATATTTCGGCCTCCCCACGGGTGCGTGTCGCCATCTATTGTTTGAACTAACGCCTTGTTCAAGATGGCTGCCGTGAGACCACAGCCTTAAAAAAGCTCATTATATTGTGAAAACAACTGAGTAGCTAAGCTTTTCAGTTACAAAATCAGCAACAAACAGCAGACCATAGAGCATTGCCATAATTATGGTAGCTGTAGAGTTGGTTTTGTTGATCTGCTTTACAGATTATCCTATCATAACTTAGCCAACGACCGAGTACGTTTAGTTCCATCTTCATAAAGACCCTACTGAAAATATCACTTCAGCCTTGATGTGTTACGGGCTCCACATATTCATTCAAACCCTTCAGCCCACAAAAACTCGCAGCCCTTCAAACCCTTTTAGCCCCTCATACCATTCAACCTTTTAAACCCCCTCAGGACTTTAACCTTTTAAAGGGGTCATGAAACGCTTTTCCAACTTTTTCCTGTTTAGCTTTCCTCCTCAACTCATAAATCGCCCATTCCACCAAACAGTTAAAGAAGACGAAAAGAAGAGAGGCCCCTCTCGCTCGGAATCTGGTTTGTGCAGCCGGACAGAGCCATTGTCCCCCTAGAAGATCAGCCGGTCGTTCAAAATTCAGACAAAAGTTGCTTTCCCCACCCCGTTCATCCCGAAGCTGACAGTACTGTTGAAGCTACGTGCTCGTTGGGCCAGCCACACTTGCCACGTGAGCGTGGCAAATGTGGCTGCAAAGAATGAAGTCAGGTGATGAAAGGGAGGCGGCTGATTGGTCCGGCAAGCGCGTAGCTTCCAGCACAATGTCAGCTTAGGGGTGAATGGAATAAGTGAGGTCCGGTTGCGTGAGACGTCAGTTTGGACCCGATGACGCGCTTTTGGGACCGCGGATGTATCACAGTGAAAAGGCAGAGAGGTTGCGAAGGGGAGGAGGTACGAAATAGTCCGCTCTGTTTTCAAATTTTCGCACTGAAAGTCGGGCTTTTGACCTTCTACCTTTTTTTGTTTGGTCCACTGAACGATGTGCTATTAGTAAAATCCCAATCTAAAATGATTTATTCCAACCCAAAAATCGTTTCATGGGCCCTTTAAATGCACAAATGACTGTAAACAATAGACCAAAAATGCAGTTTTAAATATTATTAGAAGTTTACTTCCGACTTGAGTTTTACATGCATCTTGTAATTTCAAAGTACGATAAGAATCAACGTGCACTCGAACCCGAGCGTAAAGCAGCTCATGACAAAGCGATCAGACAAAATAAAGACATTCTTTGTCGCAAAAACTTATATACTGAGGTGCTCCAAATGCCACTCGGTAAATTCCTGAGGTGTATGGTCATCCAACTATCACAATCATGCAGGTACTCTACCCACACATATACAGACTCTCAATACGACGTATTGCGAAAAAAACAAAAAAAACAAACAAGACCAACCTTCGCCGCCGTTGAGAAACCCAGAGCACGGTCACGGTGTTTCGCGGTGGTGCCGTCGCCGTGGCGTCTCCTTCGTCGTTTCGCGCCCTGTAAGAGCGTCTGAAGACGGACGAACGAGGAGACAGAAGAAACAGGACAGTGAGAGGCCTTTTTTTTATCCGCACACTAAGTTGCTGTAGAACATAGGTCCCATGCGTGGGACATTGAACGTCCACCAGGCGTTCAGTCGTTGCGACCACCCGATACAAAATGGGCAAGCAACTTCCCGACCCACATATCCTGAAGGGTCACAGGATCCCTGCCACAGGCGCGTCAAAACAATTTTGATGGGTGCCGTGCCTTCATGGTGAAGATTCGGACTGAGCACACATGCCTCTTAAAAATCAATTACGGGTCATTTACACCCTTTAAAAATTCTTAAAGGGTACGCAAGGCTCATTAGCTTCATTAGTCCCTAAAAATGTTTTGAACAGTTCGTCAAAACATTTCAGAAATCCTGATGGGTCTTATAGTCCCTTTTTCAATATGGGATCCTGATGATACATCATACTGACCTTGAGACTGAAAATATATTGCCACACCTTATTGAAAGTATCGATTTTAGAACGTTTAGTCTGAATCATTCTGCAATGAAAGAGATGATAAACCCACGGGGCTATAGTGGCAGAGCATTGTGCAACTAAAGGTTTTGAGTCTAGCCCTAGAGGCGTAGCTAAAATTATATCTCTTATTTCAAAGAAAAAGAAAACCGAGGCTTATTATTGGAATGCTCTCTCCAACTTGATGTTTTCAATGCCATTAGCAACTGAACAATTTGAAAATAATATATAAAGCAAGTATTTATCCCCTATTTTCAAATGACGCTCATTATCCTCAGCATACAGAGAAGTACAGGAAAGAAGGGAAAAGCACCAGCGGCAAATTACGGTACTTAAAGGTCGATGGAGTCCAACATCTTCCAAACTTAAGTTTGGGATAAACCGTGCTTAGTGTTACCATATTGAATGCGATAACTATCGACTATGCAAAAGATACGTAATTGTTACAGGTTATGGGGGGCTCATGATACTGATTTTATTGTTCATAGATAGTGCTGATGGTGCTGATTTTTTTTTTTTATTGTTGATAGGTAGTGCTGAGTTCCGGGTTGCGTTTCGACTTCATTATTGCTGCTTTATGGTCAGTGAAATGCAGAGCTACTGGTTCTTCTAGCGGATCAGCTTCGATCCGCTGCAAGCCGTGGGAACGCATTTTTACCGCTTAAGTCAACGGTCCATGTCAGAAAGAGAATGTGTGGCATGGATCGTGGTTATATACGCAGTTGAGCATTTTACCGCAGCGCCCTCTTGTCTATAAACGTTGAGCCAATGCATGCAAATTTTAACGCGATTATATACGCATTTGACCACAGCGCCCTCTCCTGTATAGATGTTGAGCGGCTACATGCAACGTTTCATCCATGACATCCCCAGCTCTTGACTTACTACCACATCTCAGATCCCCCTACTCGTCCGGCAGTCGTGGCCGAGTGGTTAAGGCGATGGACTTGAAATTCATTGGGGTCTCCCCGCACAGGTTCGAGTCCTGTCGACTGCGCGAACATTTTTTTTTCGTTAATTTCCACTTTCTAATATAATTCCTTATGCAGGCTTGTCAAGTTCAAAAAGATGAGCCCTGCAATGCATTCTCCTAAGAGAGCTACTCCAATAAAGTTGACCGCCGAAGAGAGGTTCAGACTCGTTATTTGCATGCGCTTGGTCGACCCATTTCAGGTGGTATCCACTTGTAGCTAACGTAGGATTTGCCCAAGTACCCGGATGCTCTGTTCAAAAGGGCCCGTATCAAAAGGGCACACTTATCGGACAGGTGTCCGTGTCTAACGGGTGCGTTTGATACGGGTGTAACCTAGACAGTGGAAAGCTTGTCAGCCCCTGAGGGTGTCTTCTCCGCTGTGAATTACATGCATTTACCAATGCTAGCGTGGGATCCCGAACTTGCTTCGCGCTGTGATACAGGACCACACGCTGGTACGATGTTCATCCAGACAGGCAACTTGGTAGATATGACAAGTGCTGATTGTTGGGCAAGTTGGTATGGTACGTTAGAAAACATGATTGCGCTTTGAAAACAGGGACATAGGAAGAACAGACACCACAGAGCGCAAACTTTCAACTGATTTCTTTGCGCCTCTTAAGCCGAAGTCTTATCTTTGTGCCTAGCGCTAGGCACAAAGATAAGACTGTTAGAGAGATTATAGAGGCTGACGCTATAAATAGTTCCGGCACGTGTTGTATCAGTGTGGCGTCAATTGACTTGGCGGATAAGGAGTTAGCGTACTTGCGGTCCGTGGCGTGGCCCCGGATAGATTGAGATGTGGTGCGGGGACGGAGTGTGTTTCTAAGCTGAAACTCTTGAATTAAATCACTTGAAAGTTAGCGCTCTGTGGTGTCTGTTCTTCCTATATCCCTGTCTTCAAAGCGCAATCATGTTTTTGGTAAATATAACCAAAATTCCCCCACCGCCCTTTTTTACTGGCTTAGCTGAAGATCGTCGGGGCCACATTCGTGCCGCTGTCCTTGGGTCTGTTCACGGCGGCCGCGGCCATCTTCCCGGCCCAGGACGCGGCCGACGGGGGCCGCCTGCCGCAGCAGCTGTCCGGCCTTCCCGGCCCGCTCTACTGGCTTGCCAACATGTTCTGGGACTACGGCCTGGTGTACCACCTGTACCTCGTCCTGTTGTCGCCCATGGTGGCCATCTGGGGCTACGGGGACAGCGACGTCCAGTTCTGGCTCACGGTGGTGCTGCTCTTCCTCGCCTACGGCTGGGCGGCCATCCCGTTCGCTTACCTTGTCTCCAAGCTCTTCACGAGGCCCTCGCGCGCCTTCGCGGCAGCGGCCACCCTCAAGGGGCCTCTCGGTGGGTGTGCGAGCAACACGATTTTGTCTACTGCGTGACCACGGGACTTTCTTGTACTCTGTCGGGCCATGTATTAACAGCCGAGTCTGTCTTGGGGTTCGAAGGCGCTTTCTGTGCTTACGGCGTTAAGCTTGCATTCAAACAAGTCCGCCATCTTCAATATTCGGGGCTTTGACGTCAAATGTGGTATAGGCGATAGTACAGAATTGGCGCGCCGGCGCCTTGGTGTGCTATGGTAGTATTCCCGCTTCTAGTTTAGCGGTACATTCCAGAGACCGGTGGTGATCAAGTGTTGCTGGCGGAACAAATAGGGACATTTTATAAAACATGCCATCTGTCAACGTTTTCAACAAAACGGAAATAAAAGCTCCGCTCCCGATCCGCCGGTGTGAGGGGCGCAACGCCACACCGAGAGTGGAATGGTATAATAAATACCACTTTCAGGCTGTAAATGGCTTTGTTAATGTTGCAACCGGACGACTAGGAACAAGAGAAGCGGCGGTAGCTCATGCTTTTTTGTATTTTTTTTATCAGTCTGAAAAATGAACAGTAAAGGAGAAGGTCATACCGACCGATTTGTCTAGCGGAATTGCCGTCGTATTCCTTGGTTCCTTAACATATGGTGCCGAAACCCGGGAGTTTTCCGTATTACAAGGGCCCAAGCTACACGTCGCAGGAAATTTCAATCCTGCAACTGCAACGGAATTCAGCAGTTCCTTGGCGGGAGCAGACCACTGGGAAAAGAACAGCGACGAAACCTTGGCATGCGACCATACGGCCTCGTAAATATGAATAGTAAATTGAAAGGCTGAAGGCTAGGCGGTCGGCTCGGCGGGCACAGAACACTAGGATAAGGGACCACGCAATCGAATTCTACAGGATCCCAGCCCCGACCTAGCAAGAGTGCGTTCAATCAAGGAAAGACTCACTACCAGCAATGCAGAGCTTCGACTACTTGACGATGAGATAGAGCCGCTAATTCCAATCCAAGAACCGGAAAGTGAGTGCACCGCCACTGCAGAATACCAAGACGAAGCCGTCATGGCGATCAGCTGGTTGGAGAGCAAGATTGAATCCCTACAATCACAGAGAATCATAGCTTCGGCAGCGAGCACCGGAAACCAAACCGGCATTCAAGACAACAAGACAAGACTGCGTGACCTGCTTGGGAGGACCGTTTCTCTGTAAGTCATATTATTATGTTGCAATATAATGAAAGAATCAGTATGAATCTGGTATTCAGATACATTGTCATATAGAACCAATACTAGAACTTGTGCATCCCACGGAGCATGCAACTTATATTTTAATCCGCCTTAGTATCGATCGGCTTCAAATACATGAGCCCTTGTTCTGCAGGGGCACACGAATATACCTGTGACGGGGCTATGCTTATCAGTTAGAATAAGTAATATGAACCAAAAGACATGAATGTTCAGCATTCTAATAATGGGTGTATCTCAAAACGTCCCATTCGCATGCACATTCCGTCCTATTCTCATTTGGTCCTTTTCGTTTGAACCTTCTCATAAGATCCGAATCGTGTTTTTCGCAACTGGGCCCATTCTCATTTTGCCCGTTCGCCCTACGGCCGTATGGCATTACTTCGGCATGCTTCTAACATTGTTATGCCTTCGCGGCTTTGTTGATGAGCCTTACCTTGCTTGGGCCCCCAACATACCATTAGGTATATGTTATGTGTAGAGGTGCGTACTGAGAATCGTACAATGACGCGTCCTTCCCTTCCTCTAAGCAAACGAAAAAAAAGAGCGATGAACATTTAATTTGGAAACTTTGTTTGAACAGAAATAGCATACATATTAGCAGTGGTTCTCAACCATTGATGTTTCGCGGACCCCTTGTAGAAAGGCGGAGATGATGGAAGACCCCGCTCGGGGTGAGGGGAATAGAAATGTATAGGCTATCATGATAATGATTTAATAAATGGATATAACTAATTGCTAGTGTGAAGTAGACTTATCTCATTGACACACGCACGAGAGTACTCACCCAAAAATTGGAACGTTTCTTAACGACGTGAAGAAAGACAACTAATATTGTCGTGCTTGACTGATAAGACATGGCTTCGCGGACCCCTATAGATGCCTTCGCGACCCCCATTTGAGAAACACTGCAATATAGAAGTGGTGGCATTGTCCCAGGTCGAGACACCCCAAAAAACGTGACATTTCGGAATATGATCTGGCTGCGATAAATAGTTGGTCTGCTTTATTGTCAGCTAGTAGCTTTTCACGACGATCTCGACGCACTGCTAAAATCCTTGGCAGAGAGAGTATGCCTGTAGCGTGGCACACACACACACACGCACGCACAAAATATATCAATGCACTTATTATTATAACCCCCCCCCCAAAAAAAAAAAAGCGATTTTCGTATAGAACGAGTCAAGTGCGACGGGTCAAAGAGAGATATTTTTGAGAATGGCTGCTTTGAAAAGGGCCAGGTGAAAAGGGCGAAACGAGAACGGACTCAAATGAGGAGGGTTGAAATGCGAAGGACGAAACGGGAAAGGACCAAATGCGCCAGGTCCAAGAGAGAAGATCTTTTTGAGAATGGTTGTTTTGAGAAGGGCCAAGTGAGAAGGGCGAAACGAGAACGGGCTCAAATGATAACCTCCCCTAATAATAACCAGAATATTCTGCTTAAGCATTTCAGGCAAGTTGTTTCGTAATATTGCATTTACTGGTACTGTGAATTCCTTTTTTTAACCGAAGTATTGTTGGGTACAACTTTACTAGACAGGCGAGCTGGTTACTATGACATTCTTCAAACCGAGATGGAGGCTTTGAAGACATACGTTTCAATTGAGACGGATGTGTTCGTCCTTCTTCGTAGCCTCCGTCTCGGGTTGTAGAATGTTTTAGCGTTGTGTGCTGACACAAGATCCGAAATGTGTCCAGTTATTACTGAGAACTGATGCCAGTAAGCTGAATAGTTTTTTTTTTTCGCGTGTGTACAATCACAATTCGTCTTGATGCAAGGATCAGACTTGGAGGCTCATGGTGTGTGCACGGACTGTCCAAAGTAAGGGCTGTCTCGGCTTGGAAGTATACTATAGACGAGGTTTAGAATTTGTCCAGATTGGATTACTAACCGATAGAGAAGTTAAAGAAGGAGCCAGGAACTCCTTAGCTTCTGTTATACATCCTCCTCTAAGAAATCCCACCCATTATTTATGTTATATTTTTTTTTCAGGCGACTTGTGGCAATGAACCCGCAAAAGGGGTCCCGGCAGTCGTCAAGAAAAGTTGTTCTGGTGCATCTGAAGGCGCAGGGAGCCTTTCAAGAGTTCTCGAAGTTCCAAAGAAGTGAAAAGAAACTTCGGTGCTTGTTTAGATTAATCTTTCTTTTCTATTGTTAATATTACAATTTGTTGTATAGGCCAAGATGGTTCTTTTCGAGATGTAGCAAGTGAGCATAATTTTTGGTCACATTTTTTTAGGGGACTGCTCACTTTGATATTTGTTTTATGGCTGAGCTGCCCCCCCCCAAAATATTTGCGGCATGAACTGTGTTTTTTTTATTGTGTATCTGCTCTAGTCATTTAAAAGAAAAATAAATCTAAATATTTTTGAAGCAGCAAACTGTTCAGTCTTCTTTGCAATGGGTCCGTTGCTATGGGTTGGAACCAGAAGGACCAAGCGTGAACTTAGTTTGATAACGATTTTTTTACAAATGTTTATCTGCCTTTATCCCCGTCACTACATGTACAATGCTCTCTAAACTTGACGTAGCATGTGAACACTTTATCATGGCATTCCTGGCTGTACTATTGAGTATACATGTCACAGATTCATTGTTCTGTTTTCAGGATAGTGCTCGCATTAGATACGACAGTTCAAATTTTCCATACATACAAGTTTGGGGAACATTTGCGCATTGCAGATAATTTTATGTTGCAAAGACGTGCATCAAGTTGCGCCTGCAAACTGCCAGGACATCCCTGTTTTGCATGTCGCATATCAACTTTTTCAAGGAGGAGCTTGGCATGTGACATACAAAGCCCGGATGTACTCATGAATAGCGGCAGTAACATAAAATGGGGCGAGTACTATCACAAACAAGACTGAACTTTTTCCGTACGTACAAGAAATGTAACCTGTGTCGTTTTGGACGCATTGGAACATGTAATGTACTTCGTAAAATGGTACATGTTCTGGCATGGCTTGCAACAGAACATGTGCTGCTGTGTGCCACGATGGTACATTTCCTGTAGCATACAGTACTTGTTCCGTGACGATGGTGTATGGAACTTGTTGTGGCTGTCCATACAGCAACAACATGTCCCGTACTAAAGAAGTATGGAACATGTTCTGTAGTCCGGTAATACAGCACATGTTGTGGCAACAAGGTTAGCATGTATGTGTCCCATATTTTGACAGGAGTTTTTCTAACAGTGTACAGGCGAAGACAAAGGAAACCTAAGTGGAAAAGACGCTACAGTCCTTCTGGGAGTTAGACAGAATGGGAGTTGTCGACAGTGAGCTCGGCGACACTGATGCAGACACAATTACACACTTTGAGCAAAACATCATTAAGAAAACCGGACTATACGAAGTGGCTCTGCCGTAGAAAGAAGACGCTGATAATATGCTGGCAAACAACCGGGAATTTGCCATTTTACGTCTAGGGAGCTTCTTGAGAACAATCTCACGAAGGGAGGGACTACTCCACCGTTATGGTGATGCAATGAGACAGTATTTGCGTGATGGGCAAGCAGAAGTGATAAAGGGCAGAAAGGCAACCGACAGCGCGCAGGTCATGTATTACATGCCGCATAAAGAAGTAATACGTGAAGATGCAATAACAACAAAGTTAAGGATCGTCTTCGACGCATCTTCTCATGCCAAAGGGTGCAGGTCGTTGAATGAGTGCCTAGTAACAGGACCCAACTTGAACCCTGAACTTCTGCAGGTCCTGCTTCGGTTTAGATGGTACTCAGTTGCAATGACGAACCGCCGACATTGAGAGCGTTTTTACAAATTGCCAGCCGTGAAGAGGATCGTGATGCTTGTAGATTCCTTTGGTTTGCTGAGGAGCCAAGTTTACCTTTCAACAAGAAAGAAATTCAAGAGTGGAAGATGACTCGGGTTCCTTTCGCATCCACGTCTAGTCCATTCGTGCTCACAGCTACAATACAACATCCCTTGAAGTTGGTCTGCGAAGAAGACCCACAATTAGCAGAGTAACTCAGAACATCTTTCTAGGTCGATGATCTACCGCTCGGAGCCGACGATATTGAGGATGCTGTGAGGCTCTACCACACTTCCAGGAACGTCATGAAGCAGGCAGCAATGACACTCCGGGAATGGACTGCGAACAACGAGCAACTGCAGGAGCAGTTCAATAAGGAGGAGCCAAAAATTATGACCGAAGAAAAAAGCCTCTCACCTTCACCAATATTCAAGGTACTTGGATTGATGCGGGATCACGAATATGACTGCTTTATTTACGAAGTTGAAGCTTTGCTTGAATTCCTCTCAGTAAATGTGGACACTAAACGGTTCATCCTCAAGGAAGCCTCAAGAGTGTCTGATCCCCTTGGATTGATCGCGCCCTTCGCCCTAACAGCTAAGCTGCTATTTCAGAAGCTATGGAGATTGGGAATCAGCTGAAATGAAGAACTCCCCGCTTATTCGATCATTGAATGGCACGCTTGAACGGCGGACCTTGCTCAACTGCACTCGTTAAGAATACCAAGACATGTCAAGCGAGGCATCCTGGCAGGAGCCAACAAGGTACAACTACACGTCTTTGTAGATGCTAGCACTAAAGACTACGGATCTTGTGCGTACTTTAGAACAGCCGATGACTAAGGAAAAACAGTTACCATGTTAGTTGTTGCGAAGAGAAGGGTGGCACCGATAAAACCTTTATCGCTGCCTAGGTTGGAGCTGATGGGGGTGAATATTAAAACCAGACTCCTACGATACATAAAGCAGCCATATCATAACGTGGAACTAGATTACATTATGTGGACCGACTCAACGGTTGCCCTCAGTTGGGTGAGAGGAGTCGCAGAAAAATGGAAGCCATTTGTAAAAAAACAGGGTGGCAGAGATACGCGTCATGACATCCCCGGAACAATGGAGGCACTGCCCCGGTCAAGACAATCCGGCGGACTTCTTGGCCAGAGGACTAGGCGTTCAGGAGATACGTACTAACTCTCTTTGGTGGAAAGGGCCCCGTTGGCTCAGTAAAGAACCTTCAGAATGTCCTGAATCTTTAGTGTTTTTGGAAGACACTCTTCAACTCGAAGTAAAAGAAGAGACACATGCGCTGTTGGAGAAAGACCAAGAAGTTCCATCATTTTTCGACACCGGAAGTTACGAAAATTACCAGATGGTTCTAAGGATCACTGCCTGGGTCATTAGGTTCGCTAACAACGCTCGGAAGAGAAGTGACAAAATACGAGGTGGATTAATTGCAGCAGAGTTAGACAAAGCAGAGCAGTATTGGATCAGGCATATACAAAACGAGAGGTTTCAGACGGATATAATGCTCCGCGAGAAAAATATGACGGAGGTTAATCCAAGACTCGCAAAGTATCATCCTTTCATTGTCGAAAACAAAATCATGCGGGTCCGGGGACGACTGCAGAGGTTGACTGAAAGTGTCGATGTGAAACATCCAGTCCTATTACCGAACGACCATAACTTTGTCAAGCTAATTTTGATGCACGCTCATTGTAAGGTTATGCACGGGGGAGTAACAAGCACAATGTGTTATCTACGAGAGAGGTACTGGATAATACGTGCTAGGCATCTGACCGACAAGGTAATAAAAAGTTCCCTCGTATGTTCACGGTTGAATGCCAACAGGAGGCCAACTGTTGTTGAGCAAGCTCCGCTACCGACAGATCGAATCAAGAAGGCAATGCCGTTTGAGATAACCAGAGTCGACTTCGCGGGGCCGCTGTACGCAAAAAGAGACGACGGTAGCTGCAGCAAAGCGTACATCGTACTTTTCACATATGCCTTCACTCGAGCAGTTCACCTGGAGCTCTCAACGGGCCTCAGTGCGGAAGCTTTCTTGCTTGCATTCCGGCATCATATAGCAAGAAGATGCATACCACTGGACATATACTCTGATAATGCACTAGCCTTCAAGAGAGCATTAAAGGCATTCAGAAGGCATTGGGTGCACTTGAGCAAGAAGTATTCAAATTATACATTGCAGAACACAGAATCAACTGGAAGTTCATTGGGGAGGCCACTCCATGGTAAGGCGGGTGGTAGGAAGGGCTCGTTCGGTCTGTCAAGACAGCACTTAAGAAAGTGTTGGGCAGAAGCAGCCTATGCTTCGAAGCACTGACGACTGTCCTTGCAGAGGCGGAAGCAATGATGAACTCAAGACCACTGACATATCTCTACTCGGGAGTCGGAGAGCCATCAGTCATCAGGCCAGCACATTTCTCAGTCGGGCAAAGTTTGACAGTTCTACCAGCAACAAGCTTGTCTAACGACCGCCCAGGATGCGTGAGACAGAAGAAAACAGCTCGCCAGTTCCAGTATCGAAAAATAATCATAGAACATTTTTGGAAACGCTGGAGGTCTGAGTACCTGTTGGAGTTGCGGTCAGCTCATCGATATCCCGTCACCAATACTTGCTCCCTGAAAGTGGACGACGTAGTCATAGTGGAAAATAACAGAGCATTCAAGCTGTTCTGGGAACTGGGAAGAATCGTAGAGATGTACCAAAAACTGACGGAGTTTTTCGCGCCTGTCTCGTGAAAGAGCAAATAGAGAGACCCCCGCAGAAACTTTATTTGCTGGAAATTCGTCAAAGGTCAACTTCAAGCTCGGGAAGATGTTGCAACCGCACGATGAGAAAGAAGAGGAGGGGCGGGAGCTCATGTTTTTTGTGTTTTTTTTTTATCACTGAAAAATGAGCAGTATAGGAAAAGGTCGCACCGACCGATTTGTCTAGCGTAATTGCCTTTGTATTCCTTGGTTCCTCAACAGTTAACTCACTGGCTCGATTTTACCGATCGCATCATAATGCTCGGACGTGACTGGGCCTAACATCGGATAAGTTCGCTGTCTTCGGGAAATTCAGGCATCACGTATAGTTGCAGTTCGGTTCCAGTTGGCAAAATCTTAATACACTCTGAGCTCAAGGCTTCCTTCAAAATGCCTGAAACGACACATGTGAGGATCAATAAAAGAGCGAAAAAAGAAGCGGGCACAACAGGAAGAAAGACACAGAGTCATTTCTGTCCCCGCCTACATGAACCGTATAGTAGAAAGTCCTGCACTATTACTGCATTTAAGTATTTTCTGCTCTGCACCATCATTGTCACTCCCCTTGAAATCCCGCGTATTCGTCGTTTAGAAACGAACAGAACATATTTGTCGGTTAGCTTTGCTTGGGAGTCAGCGTTATTTCGGATTGCTTTTACCTTGAGTAGAACACCAATATTTTATACATGCTGTAAAACTAGGTCTGTGCAACTTCTGCTGCTGGTCGTAGTGATGCCGGGTCGGTTGTGCAAGACCAGCTAGAATCGCTAGTACATCAACCCCGGGAGCCACAAGTGCCTGTGATTCCGGACGTCGATTTTAAAAGGGACGCCCAGGATTATGGGCATCCCGTTGTTCCCGGAGTTTATGCACGAGGGATTCGAGCTCGTCATGCGAAATCGACCCGGCATGTCGACATCCAGGTTGTATGAACATAGTCTTCGGGAGATCGCGCGACGCTTCGCTTGATGTAGGACGTTTCCCACACGGCGGACGGTAACGTCAGCTGTTTCACGTGCTGCCATATCGCGAGGGTGGTTTAGAGGGTGGAGGTTCTTTGCGCCTTCTGTGCGATCCATTGCTTGGTGCGCGAAGTCCTGAGCTCATACACCCGCTGCATTCCTTGCTTGTTAATTAGGAACCGCACCGTGACGTCGGGAAGTTATATCGGGATCTAAGCTTCGCCATTCTGCATCCAGCTGAGCTAAGCATGACTCACGGTTCGCTGCTGTCGCAGAATCCACGAGGCAGTTGCTTTCGCTTCCTTTCGATCCCTAGTTTGCACCGAGCGAAGGCCTCGGGATGCAGATTGCATGGTTCGGTCTTCGATGTCCGGTGCGCCGCTCGGTAAATCACGCTGATTGTTATTATGTGTAATGATTTGTTACAAAGTATGCTTTTATATGCTTTGTGTGCTGGTGCATTGCCTCCCATAGCCTGGTATGCTATGCGATGCCTTGGCCAACGTGTAATGACGTTTTCTAAACTTTCGTGCAAAACCTGTGTCGCATGAGATACAGCCCATGAACACATTTTTTTGCTAAACATCCTAGGTCAAAAGCGAAAAGCTGCATTCGTAGAGCTCAGGAAACAGGATTACGCCAAAGGCATCTGAAGCTGTTCACTTCAGAAGTTCGGAGCTGTAAAATATTGTTTGCTTTGCCAAAATAAAATTACGATACTGAGGGGACAGTAAAAAGCAACGGGATGCTTTCTGCAGCATGTTTCTTCTATAGTCGCCAAGAACTCAGAATCCACCGGTAAACATTTGCAGCCAAAGATATAAAAAATATTTTCGAAATGAATTTACAACTCCCTGTAACGCCGAATTAGAGCGCAGCTCTTGAGAAGGAGGAGGAAAGCGCACTGAGGGTCAGATGTGCTCGGGGGCGGGGGGGGGGGGGGGGCACGTGACCTGGGGGGTCATGTGACCTCCCAGCGAAATTTTTCGCTAGATTTAGCAGGGAAATTTTTTTGCTAGATTTAGCGGGGAAATTGTTCCGCTAGATTTAGCGGGGAAATTTTTCCGCTAGATTTAGCGGTGAAATTTTTCGCTAGATTTAGAGGAAAATTTTTCCGCTAGATTTATCGGGGAAATTTTTCCGCTAGATTTGGCGGGGAAAATTTTCCGCTAAATTTAGAGGGGAAATTTACCCATGATGCACCGCGCGGTTATGCCGACGGCAACGGCGACGCCGACGCCGACAGCGACGCCGACGCCGCTCAAGTCGGAAACGGGTGCCTAAGAGCTGCGCTCTAAAATATTTTCGGAATGAATTTGTGACACCTAAGTCGCACATATATAGGGAACTACACATGGTATGGGTAATAGCAGTGTTGACGAGAGCACGTTACAAGTAACGGCGTTATCGGTAACGTGTTTTTTTTTCGGTAAAAAAGTAACGTTCTCCTTACTTTTTCAAATCAGTAACAAGTAGCGCACTTATGTTACCTATTTCGAGTGACGTGTAATGAAATCGCGTTACTTGCTACATATTCTTCCCAAGACTTAAAAGATTTCACTTCAATTTTTTTCGCGTTTCTAAACACCAAGCCATATAAATATTTGAGTTATTTGCAATTGTCTTTGCGTTATTATTCTCGTGAGTATCTAGGTGGAATCTTGAGAAAATAAGGTAATTATGTTCAGTTTCAGGGTTCGCATAATGTTACTTGAAGTATGGCGCTTTACATACCTGTGGCGTCAAAAGTGTATAACGGGTTAATTTAAAAATGATTAAAGTAACGCAAAAGTAACGTGCGTTACTTTTAAACGATAACGGTAACGCGTTGCTCTTAGTTTGAGGTAACGTAAGCCGTTGATCGCATTCCTTTTGTTTTCGCAAGTAACGAGTGACCTATTTCGTTACTTTTTATTAGGCAGCGCCTACAACACATGGTTAATACGTAGGCGATACGCAACCAATAGAGCTCACAGCAGTAATAAACCAAACAAGATGTAAACAAAAAAAAACTCACAACATATCTAGGATTTTATAATAGAAAAGCTACTAATCAACCATGCTGCAAGTTCAAATAAGCGATAGATGCTATTGCAATCATTATAGTTACTTTATATGTATCTCACGGCTGGTGTTAAACTTTTTATATTTCTTTTAAACACAAACACATGCGCGTGTGTATTTGTGTAAATGCGTGCGTGGGGGTCCCACGTGAAAAAAGATAGCTTAGGATCAGACGCCGAATCGATATTTTCCCGGGCTGGGTGCTGTGTTTTTAATATTAAGACGATGGTGACACACAGCACGCCGCTGCCACGGGAACATGGAAGTGGAATTTTATTTCAACATTCGTTAGAAGTAAGTGAATCCATACCGGGCTGCATTCACGTATTGCGCAGAATTTTGATGAAGAGACACTCGCTGGTCCAGTGGTAATTTCCATCAACGGTTTTTGAAGTTCGGGGCTATCGAAGGTCAGTGTAAGACAAACCGAGAGCCAAACGTGCGTCGTCCGTCCCAGCCATCTTGGTGGTCCTGTTCATGCTGATGCTGCACATGGCCTACTACGAGCAGGCTGAGAATGCTCCGAGCCGGGAACTGCTGGAGGTCGGCATGACGTTGGCCCGCAGCCTCCCGCCCGTGGCCCTGTCCTGGGGCCTGACGCGAGCCATGTGGCTCACCTCCCTCAACGACATCTGCCACCTGGAGAACGACATGGACTTCATTCAGGTGCGCCCGGTAATACTCTGCGCCGAATTGGGCAAAAGCCTTAGAATTAGTGAGTCACCCACGTAACACAACTATTAGAAGACATGTATAACAAATCAGTGAAAAATGGCTCTTGTGACTCGAGTAATAATTATTTTATTCCAGTTATATTTTTTAAGTAATTTGCAAGAAAAATATTTGACCCGATTGAAAGCATTTTACTATAGGTCGAATGAAAAAACCAGCGCGCGATGATAAAGACACAAAAATGGAACACTAAAAAGGCACACGCGTGCTGTGTTTGCTTTGCCCTAATTTATCTACTCTAAGAAACCCTCGGATTTGCATCGGAAATGCGTGAACAGCACACACACTAAGGTAAAAATAAAAGAACCCGCTTTCAACTGCCCAAATGCGAATGAGAAAATTAAACTACCTGACCACCCTTACCTGCAGTAAAGTGCGTTTAGATGATCTGCTACGAGATGAGACCGAGATAGCCGCTACAACAGCATCTTGTAGCGGCCGTCAGTAGACGTCCTAAACCCTCGTCGAGATTAACCTTGAACATTGATGCGGAATGGACGAAGCATACACTCTAAAAAAAAAGGGAGGAGAAAGGGAGGAAAACAACGATGTTCCTCCCTGTCGCCAACGGAAGGGAGGAAATCGCCCTTATTCCTCCCTTTCACTGATCCACATGCAGCGCTACCTAGTGGCGCTTGAAAAAGGGACGAAAATTACTCCTCTATATTCGTGGCGGCAGCGGCGGTCGAACCGCCGCTGCCACCGCAGACATGTTTAATGGCGGTGACGGCAACTTGAGCGCTTGGTAGCTTGGTTGCCGTCACCTCCGCGAGAAACGTATACTCTTGAAATAAAGCGTACGTACCATACAGCGAAAGGTAATCCGTGAGGCGTTTATTTCAGTTCTGTATAAAACAGAACAGCATATCCAGTCGATAGGAACGAGCACTGCGTTGCGGCGAGCGACTCCGTCCGACACACGCTGTAGTCCGTCCACATCGGAAAAACGACCGGCTTGCGGGAACACGCGTTTTTCAAAGACCATATCCCCGCACAAGAAACGACACTGCAATGACGATTCGGGGAAGGGACGAGGCAACGGATCCGGAAAGCAAGGTCAACTATGCATTCGGGAAGAGTCCACTTGGAAGAAAGGGTAGTACAGACATTCCATTCTCGTTGCGGGGCAAAGTGGGGGCGGAGGGCAGATCCGCGGGCTTGAAGAAACGCATGATTCGACAGAGCCCACGGTTCACCGCTGCTTCTTTTTAGTTTGCGCTGCGCCCCCATCTCCTGCTACATGTCAAAACTCGCACTAAAAAAAGAAAAGAAAAACTCCGTTTTTTACGTTTTTTTTTTAATTTTTATTCGGCTGACTTAGTCTATTATCACGCGATCCCTTTTGTGTCGCAAAACGAGCGCAGCTAACCCGGCGTCAACAACCTGGATCTCAAACTCGTCGCAAACGTACTGGACGTACTTATAAAGGAAGCAAACATGAACATAAGCACTCGATAATAAATTTAAATACTATTTAGATAGAGACATGAATAGAAGATTACTAACAATTGCTTTACAAACCTCTATTTCAGCTTTAGTGTCCGAAAGAGTTCCGTTGCGTTATACCGAATTGAGTTGCTGGGCGAGTTGGATAGACATCTTGACTTAAACAGCGCAAATAAGTTACGTAAGGAAGAGACAACAGGAAGGAAAGAGCGTTGCGTTAGCTTTCGGAACGCTCTATTCTGCACCGGGCTGCAAACGCTCTACTAGAACACGAAAACGCGGCTCCGCTACGGTATATATAGCGGAAGCCATAACGGATTGCGTATGGAGTTGCGGGAGTGACTAAACGATCTATTAAAACTCTCAACACCGGCTTTTTATTTTTCTGACTCGGGCAATGTGATGTTTTCAAGCGGTTGCATTATATCAGCAAAGACAGTCTTATTTTAGTTGTCTGCTGAGGATACCAAAGTCATGGTTCGTGGGCCTTTATCACGCCCGGTACTTACTTTTTATAGGAAAAACGCTCCAGATTAGTAAATTAAAACAATTATAAATTTCTGTAACACCGGTGACAAAGCACGAACCAAGATATCTTCTCTGCTGTTTCAAGAAGTCTTGTTAAAATCAGCAATCTTGCTTGGATGAAAATCCGTTGAACTTGTGCAATATTTAAAATGATTAATTACCCCACCAAAACTGAAAATAATTACACTGGCACTGAACACCGCAATCAAGCAATAGCTTGATTGCGATGTTTAGCACAGTGTACTGTATTTCAGCACTGCATTGTCAAGATAATTCATCAAACTTATTGAGAAGAAAATTATTAAATTTTAGTTAATTAGCCTAATGATCTACATTTGCTTTGCTCGGGGTGTTGAATTAAGAGATGGGGGCTATTCCACAAGACAATTCATAAAATGTATTAAGTAAGAGTAATATTTACTCCACCTTTCCGCGTTTATGTGCCAAATGATAGCAGTCACCGAAAAAGTCGGATTCAAAAATAAGACTGCCATATATAGAGCTAGTGCGAACTTGGCGTACGTAGAGAGACGAGGGGGCCCGGTGTTGCTGCGTTGTTGCTGTTGTGTGCGTGGTTGATCTATGTGTGTCCGTGTAGTCTGTATGTTCAGTAATGTATGTGCATCTCTACCATGTGGCGTTCGAAAGTCGGCGAAGCATAAAAAAAGAAGAAAAAAAACGCCTCTCGGACTTTTTTTTTTTTTTGCCGTTTTCAGCGCCATCTGTTGAAAGCTATATCACTTACACGAGGGGAGGAAGTTTCCTCCATTGAGAGAAAAAAAGGTGGCAATTTTCCTCCCTTTTTAGGGGAGAAAATTTCCTCCCCGTTTTGTAGGAGGAAATGTCCTCCCTTTATAGAGCAATATAAGGGACACGCGAGTTCCTCCTTTAAGGGAGGAAGTACTACTCCCTTTTTTTTTAGAGTGTAGATTCAATCAACTTCAAATAACGCAGACTTTTAGATATATGCGATCCAGGGATGGGCAAAATACATGCAAATACGTATCGAAATACAAATACAAAATACTTCGTAAAAAATGTATTTAATTACAAATCTAATTACATTTCCAAAAAGCATTTAAGTACAAGATACAAATACAACCAAATGTATTTGGTCTCCTCCAAATACTTTTCCAAATACATTCCTCAAAATTTGCGTCAGCGACTTCAAGGCACCTGCAACGGGTTTCTGGGTATCTCATTTTATTTTGCATCGCACACTCGGGAGTTAGTGTGCGAGGTTCTATAGTCCGTTACAGGTTAAAAAGGTAGTGGCAAATGCCCCTCAAATGGAATCATGTATCCCTCCGCCACCTCCGCATCCAATAGTGTCCCATCGTTTCCGTGACGTCGCGGCCAACGCGCGAGGAGGGTCTTGCCTTTCTGTACATATTTGCTTTCTCTTTCGACTTTGACTTAGCATTGTGGAAGCCACGAGAGGGAGATTAGAGTTTTCCCCCTCCGATGGAAACAAATACGACTTTCAGGGATTAGCTTCCCCCATCGATGGATACAAAGGCTGCTTTCAGGGGCTCGGTGCCCCCTCCAATCAATACAAAGGTCGCTTTCTTAAAAAGTAAGATCGGAGACAAGTTGGAATCCATTGAAGCGGAACAAGGAGCGTTTCCAGTGAACTCTTCTTTCGACTGCGGAGAGATTTGAAACGGGCGCATCACGCTTGTGGAAGGAGCTTCTCCTACCTTCTTGACTTGTAACCGACTATAGTAACGCAATAGAAACGTTATCATAAAAAATATGTAATCAGCTTGGACGTAATAAATTAAAAAAGTACAGAATTTCAAGCAGCTTTTTTTTGTCGATTACACTTTGGTATAGACCAACAAAGAACCGAGACGACCAAGACGCGCAGCACTAGCTAGAGAATTTTTTTATTGTTGCAACTCTCACCAGTTACAAAAATATGGACGGCCCGTGCATTTACATTGTTCCAGGCAAAAATATGGATGGAAATCAGGCTGGAAAGCATTACAAGTTGTAACGGGCACTTATTTAGCCAGTCTTCTGTGAACGTCAATTTCGTCACTATTCTTGTCCTGGACTAGCACCGTAATCACAAAGTCACTAAACACTCGTGCTTGATTGAGACGAGAGACACTGCATTCGGTGCAAAACGTAGTTTTCTTCCTGCTCTGGACAGCGACAATAAATTTGAGGAATGTATTTTCCTCCACAAAATTGTATTTAATTACAATTGTATTTGAAATTCACACGTTTTAGTATTTAAATACACACGTCAAATACATTACCCAATTTTTAATTAAATACAGATGCAAAATACTCAAAGTATTTGAAATACGTATTTCAAATACTTGTATTTGAAATACTGCCCATCCCTGATGCGTTCACACCTGAAGAAAATGTTAAGATCACAGCAAAATAATTGCTAGTCTCGCTGCCGGCCATTACTTAATTACATTATTCCTCGATACGCCACCATCGATGTTTGCGATGCGCACGGATAATTAACGCGGACATTTAAATTCGCAATTTTGAGGTAACGTGAGGTTTCACTGAAAAAAGTTAATGAAGCTTTAATTATATAAAAGTATGACCTTGATAGTAAAAACTAATGTTTGACGTCGTATATTACAAATATCAAACGACGTTCCAAATCAAACAGGGCGGTTGGGTGGTGCTGCTTACAACCCCTGATCCGCTCCTGCGCTGCGAAATTATACAATCTTACGAGAACCTCAATGGGCGATCCAACCTCGGACGCGACGTTAAAACGGCACCAAAAAGGAGAAACCGCTTACCTCCTCTTGCACAGAATGTGGGCGACCCCCGATACACATGGCGTCTGTACGCCCGGCTGAGTGGACGCCGCAGCCGCCGCACTCCCCCTACTTGCCCTTCCCCCCCCCCCCCCCCCCCCCGCGTTTACATAAAAAAAAGCTCCTGGCTACGCCATTGGTAGGACCGTAAATCAATGTTTTGAATATGCACTCGCGCAAACACCAGTAATTCTGATGTTCGCGATGAAATTTGATTGTCCACACACTGTGTTCGTCCACGCCACACACGGATGTCACGGAACGCTCCACGCCTCCAAACCAAACTTGGGCCCCTTTTGTTACTCGAAAGATGTAATGAATTACAGTTACGAATTACCGAGCCTCATATGTAATAGATTACCGTTACAAATTACTTTCGCTGAAAAGTAACGGATTATTTTACTCGTTACGTTATAAATTAATTTCACGTTGCGTTTCTCGTACACATATCAAGGAGACAAAGGACGCAATTTTGATGTTTTAAAGAACGTTCCGATACTACTTTCCGTTTCTCAAACGCCCATATTATTGTAGTCATTGTAAAGATAACTTATTTAAGAGAAATAATGTAGGTGCACGGCGTTCACCGCCAAGCTGACGAGGCGGCGAAAACTGCAACCGCACCCGCCATCTTACGGCGACCGGAAATAATCCCTGGAATTCCGCAGACCAAGCAAGCGGTGCGCATGCTCAGTAGCCGCGTCTACCTCCGCTAGGAGAACATGAAGACAACTCGGCGTTCTCTTTTTGATTTTTGTTTTTTGCAAGCTTGCATGCCTTGCATGTTTTTTATAGTAATTCTAATAACTAATTATATATAAAAAAAAGTTTTTTTGATAGTTTTCTTTGCACAATGTTGTCTATTTTGTTGAGCTTGCTATCTTTATGCGGCTGAATTGCCTGCTCATTTTGCTCCAGTTTCTCTATTAGGTTCTTATTTCTAAAACGTAACGCGTAATTAAAGTGATCCGTTAAAAGTATTGTGTAAAGAACTTACATTACAAATTACTGCCGCAAAAAGTAAGGCGGCAGTTAGAAAATTACATTAAAAATGACCGCATCTCCATGTGGTAATTGATGTTGATTGGGGCCAACAAAATAGAGGGGCTTAGAGCGATAAACCGGGGTTCTGGTTTGCACTCAAAAGTGACCCCCATAAGGCCGCTGCCATTGTACGCCAATTTGACCACTAGTCACATGACCAAACCAAATACCCAGGAAAGACGGCAGCGCCCAGGCAGCGGCTAGACCCAGCTGGGCCGGAGGTTGTCGGATGCTTTGTTCGTTGTCAGTCGCCTCGGCGAGTTGATTTCAGACGCGGAAGCCGTCATATGAGGGCGGTCGAAAGCGACTTCAGAGTTCAGCGTGGTGTCTGGTGTAGGTATAACGTGAAAATACGGAGGATCCGACGGGGATATTGCCACGAAAGAGACAATCGGCCCTTCGTTGCTCGGACCTCGGATTGATTCGGATACTGCTAAAATAAATTTTAAGGCGACGTTTCTGCGCTCTCGCTGACCATCGGAATCTTCGAGGTCTGCAGTGAAGCGTGTGCAATGTATTTGGATACACAGTTCAGCGACGGAAATTCCGTGAGTCGTGCTTTGCAGTGTGCAATCGTGGTGCCGCTTCGTTCTAATGACCGAAGGCTCACTTTGGTTGTGCGATGCACCGGAGAGCTGTCTTCAAGCTGGTAGTTCCTGTGCCGTGCTTTAGGTGATGCTGTACTGCTTCCTAAATTGTTCTGTCGTAGACGTGCACTTTACGGAGCACAGGTGTAGCAGTTGGTATTGATTCCGCTGGTCTGTCGCACGTTTCGTCGACACAAAAGTTTCATCAACACTCGTTACGCGAATTACAAGCTGTATGGACATTTCATCGCGCGTGTTACCTATTCAGTCCACCCGTTCACGCCGCTTTGCGACGACAGTCTGCAGCGGCTCATTACAAAAAAAGTGGTCCCACATTCATTTCAGTTCAGCTCGTTCACGGCAATTGCCAAACCCTGAAGGCTCCCTTCTGTGTGTTCTGTTATATTGTCACGGATGCTTGCTCCAGCCCTATTTTCTATCAATATTTACTATTCTGGAATATTTACTATTCTGGAAAGTTCCAGGCCATGTTCAGCTCTCATCGTATGTTCTGGTGGAGGTGCTGCGCACTTTACCCATAGCCCTTCATTCTGTGTGGACCCTGGCGGCTCCTCAGCCGAGTCGCCCGATAACAAGACACGGGTGGCAGATTATCCCGCGTATTAAAACACCAGCGAGCCGTGAACAAACTCCCAACACGAGCGCGGCACAAAAACCGCAAGACGAGCCAATACCACCAGGACGAAGCTCGGAAATACACCACGAACAGCCTGAAATCTGAGCCAGTCGCTGCTACCAGCAAGAACCACAGGAATTGTCTTTTGCCAGAATAACTGAAGCTGACAAAGCCAACAATGACATACCTGTAGCAGCAAACCGCGTCCGCTTCCACCATTGTTTGCATGCCCGTCGCACCTCGCACTCCGACGCCATTTCACGCAAGGTGTATGAAGACGTCGAGGGCTGGGTTGAATAACATGACCGTGTCGCCCGGAACAGTGGGTAGATGGATAACCAGCTGCTGCAGAACCTATACTTCTTGTGGAAGAAACCGCCAGGCACTGGTTTGAGAACCACGAATCCTCCTGAACGTAGTGGGAAGTTTGCAAGGTCGAGCTTAAGTGCACATTTATAAGCCAACATTGACGAGAGAGAGCGGAATTCCTGATTCTGTCCAGGACATGGCCCCAACGAGTGCGGCACTGCCTTCGTGAACGATGTTTTGCGCCTGATCGAGCACCCACGCCAACCCTGATGCTACAGGAGACAAGAAAGCTAAGAATCCCATGTCCCTCATGTGAGGGACAACAGCTTCGTCAGCCTTTTCATTTCATTTATTGGTATTCTCAGGGCCCGAAGGCATTACAGAGGGGGTGGGATTATTACGTACAAGTTAATAGAACACTCAAATCACAAATCAATCTTGTCCGCAACCCCGCGACAACAATCAAAGGATTCATATCACCGAGGCTTCCAGCGTTGAATGTACACTGCAGGCCCGAGCCTGTCACTGTCAACAACTTCCCGGCGTCTCGAAACTCAAGTCGTCCAGCTGCAATTTCGGCGCCAGCCCCCCATGTATCCGCGACATCATTCACAACGGTGTCCGGGAGGAGATAAGGAAGTTAGTTTCTGCCATCAATTGCCCGGCTTTTATTATGATTGCCTAGATTGTTTCGGAACAAGTTCGACAGGCATTTCAACTGGAGACTTCTTCGAGCGAAGCGGCATCTGACGAATCGAGGGCGACTTATGCCAGAAGTCACAACAACCAGTACCGGCTACCTGTTACTATTCAATGCCAATTCAACGAGACACCCCAACGCCGAAGCATTCCCGACATCGGGAAGAACCAGTGTAGGTCCGCGCTGAACAAAGTACACCGAGGAAAACGGAGGTGCCGCGAATGGTCGACCGAAAACCACTGTGCTACCACTGCATTAGGCCGACCATGTCTACTGGAGGTGCGCATACCAATGAATTGGCCTGCAAGGATTCGTGCTGAACGACCCTCGACCACGTCTCGACGAGCATCCGCGAAAGGTTGAAGATTATCTTCGGTGGTCTTTGTCCCTGGTGCCAACATTACTCCGAAGCTCGTGATCCCCTTCATCTGGACGGGAGTTAAGCACGACAAAGCAGGTGAGCTGCAATGCAAGGACAGTTGGTTCGGTGTCGATTGTCGTTCAAGGACAATACCTAACAATTTGTTGACACCAATTATCTGTGTCCACACAACGAAGCACACAATTACCAACTTTGAGGGATAATACCGCTGAGTGACTTTAAGAAATAGAATGGTTGGTTGCTCTCAAAAGTGGACTGCAAGCATCACCAGACTTCACTTTGCCACGCAAGACTTACACAAGTTGCAGTGGTCGCGGGATGCAGAATAAATCGCCATTATGAAATGGAAGTGAAATGGCTTGTTTAGCAAACAAACATTGTTGCCAGCTATCAAGTCAACGGTGCAGCAAAAGGCACAGCCACGTAAGCAATACATGCCCGAGCTTGCTGCATTGATGCAGGAAACTACCAGGAAAATTTGCGGATTAGAAGCCATTCCTGCAGCTTCAGTGCATCAGATGTCAGTGGCCGCACATGATGTATGTATTACGAGACGGCATCAGTGGGTCAAAGTTGCCACTCGACCAAACTGAACACCGACATGACAGGAGCGTCATCCGCGGGCTGATTAGCTCACTCGGAAGGGAGACGTTACGGCAGCGAAATCATAGACTGTCAGACTCTCCCCAGATATGGCTCTGCTGCAATGGAAAGATATTCCTACCCTCGTGCTCAGCGAGTGTCGACTGGCGATACAACTCCAGTTCATACGCTCGCTGAACATGAGGGTAGAGTGTACCAGCAGAGGGCAGGTGTCTGGATAAAAAGAGTTTAGTTGGCGCATTAAGAGGCTAACGAATAAAAATGGGTACTACTCTGAGCAAAATGCCGAAAAAGCGTGGATCTAGGCTTGACACTAACAGCGTCACACAGTATCTATTTTACTGACAAAGGGGTGCTAAGTAATTATTTTCAGCTACCTAATCAAACTAAATATTCTTCCCGGCTTGCTTTTTAGGAAAATATCTAAATTTACAAGAACGTTTAAAACAACGGCTAAAAAAAAAAAGCAATGGCAAAACCAACAATCGAATTCGCCTGCCCTCCAGTAGCACATCTATGGCAGGCAGACCTGCAGAATGAGCAAGCAGTTTAAAAAACAGAGTATATTCTATATATAATTTTTTTTTCATGCTGCAAAGCAAGTGCTGGAAGGAGGTTTCACGACATTAACGAAATTTCTTGCAATCAGTTAAGAACAAGTTAGGGCAGTGAACTTGTCCTTGCCCCTGGCATAACGTTTTAGTGTTGCCCATGGAAACTCACATAAATTTGTAAATAAAAACAAAAAAGACTAACCTTCATAAAAAAATCTAACTTTGGCAAAGAAAAGTTACCTTGAACAAAATATGTGCGATACAGTTGTACAGCATCCATTTGTGTGCTTAACCAATTTTGAGGCAAATCGGCGACAATGAAAGGAAGACGTTTAAGTACAATTAAGGGAAAGACAGCAACGATGCAGACCTACAAAAAAAAATTTAGAACGACCACGGGCAGGAAACTTTGGTGAGGCTCTCGGAGCGACTCCCTGCAACGGGCCTGCGCAGACCACAGAACAAGATCGGTCAGAGCTTGCAGCCATAAGGTGCTTCATACCATGAAGTTACAAAAGCGGGTGCAATTGGAAGCAAAGTGCATTTCATTTCTCTGCAGAACAAAGAGTTTAATAGCTAGTATGCATTCATAAGGTGATACAGTAATGAATGTACAGACTTTTCAATGCAGCACTATATCACCAATTTGTTAACTATGCCGGGCAGCACTAAAAACCGAGGGCATTATTCCAAACTATCTCAGCTTAAAGTTAACCACGACAGAACCTTCAAGCCATCCTTGCAAATTCAGAGCACAAAGCAAGCCATGTGACCTTCTAGTTTTACGTCATGGTACGTCGAGCTTATAATCATGTGTCACGCTGTTTTTGCTGCAATGGCTTGTAGTGGTCAAAAGTGGAACAGCTTAAAGAGACGCAAAGTATAGACGTTTGTGAGTGGGGCCCTCACCTAGTCTGCAGCTACATTGCGAGATAGGACGTTCCGACCGGGATGTTTGCTGCCTGTAACCACACGACCAGCTTGTGCCCAGCGATTGTTCGAGCTGAGTATATGTCCTCGACAGTACCATTATTTGACACGCATTTTTATGAATATTAAACATGGATGACTTACAAAGAGACTCCACCTCAAAGACTAATGACTTGGGATACCTAACTCAATACTGATATGTCAACTAAATGCAAAACAATTACCTGGCAGGCATTAAATTATTCAAGAGGCTGGGTCGAGTCCGCATTAAGTTGGAGGAGTCGATGCCTAATAGGACAATACAAACAAAATTATGCCTTAGAATTCCATTGCACCCCCAAAATGATGTGTTTTTGAAGGTAACGTAAACAATGTTCTTGATTCAGAAAGTGCCTCAGCTGTACAAATGCATATGCAATAAGGGCAAAGCCTATTCTACTCAGCTCTGTGCAGGTTAAGCTAAGTTAGAGTATAGAAGTACACGCTCACTGACACCATGAGAAAGGCAGGGAGAATTCTCCGTTGTTCCACTTCCAGCCCGTCTGCTACCTTCGATGACGTTTCTGCGCTTCATGAGCCTGGACCGAGCACATCTGTCCAAAGCGGGATGAAAAGCACAAGCACGTGCTGGAGGACGCCCAGCCATTCTCTTTTTGTCATCAGCTATACTACATATTTTTAGTAAGACATATTTTTAAGTGAGAAAAAGTATTGCAAATATGCAGTCCACCTTAAAGATAACAACAGTTGTCATTCACCATTTTCCAAATAAGTTCCCCCGCCTATCGGAACATCTACACGTGTGGTGCGTGAGTGGGTTCAGGACTGAGAGGCTAGAAAACGAAGCGCTCACAAGGCTTGTCTGGCCCTTCCAACTATGTCGGTAAATTCGTCGCAAATCCCCAATTTCTAGACAAAATGATTTAGAATTAGCAAATTTTTTCTACGCCCGAGGTCGGACATTGAATTGTGATTCCCCCATATTGTGCGAACCATCCTTCAAACAGCGGTACCACCTGCAAAAAAACTATGTTGTGCTGCGGCACGCGTCCATGCTGCCTGCTTCAGAGGAAAACCACTGCTCGTGTTAAAGACGACATCCCACAATCTACAGGCAACAATGTTTAACAAACTAAAATAAAATTGATAACATCCAATAGACGCAGATAGGCTCACAAAGTGTCGACACCATGATTGTTGTTGTTGGTTTTACTCTTGCATACAAAGAAAAGTGACTTCCTCTTTCCTCCGATGTACAGTAAAACCCCTTTATCTTGGTGGCCCCTATTCCTTCTCGAATCGGTCACAGAGGACATAATCGCAGCCACTGAATTCCGCAAAATTAAAGGCTCCGAAAATGAAAGGTTCGATGTAAAAATTAAATAGCGCAGAGGTTAGACAAAGGACAAAGGACAGAACATGTAGACAGGACAAGCGCTAACTGACAACTGGCGTTTTAATAGAAAAGAAGAGAAAGAAGCAGCATAGAAATACGCCGAAAAAGGAAGAAAGATGATTTATAATAAAAGGAAAAAGTGAAAGGTATATACAAGAATGAATAAAAGAAAAGAGAAGAAAATTAAAGAAAGGGGAGCTGCGTAACTAAATTAATTCCTGGGGATATATTGAAATTAAGAAAAGGCTGTAGCTTAAAGAAAGAAGAAGTTGAGAAGACTAGAAATTCCCGCTGAATCAACCTCAAGTTGGCCACCGAAGGTAAGTTAATTCTGAAGGTGCACTCACACAGTCATCTTCCTTGTCTTTGATGGTTAAGGCCTCGTAGATTTCTCGTGAAGTTTTATCGCGGAACCGTCGTAGGATTTTCGTTTTTGTCAGGATCGGTTGGCATTTGCAGTCTCTAAAATGTACTGCGAGATGTCCCGCTGGAGTTGAGTGAGGAGGCGTGTTCCCGCAACCTGGTGTTGACGCAGCGGCCTGTCTGCCCGACGTATATCTTGCCACAAGTGAACGGTATTTCATAAATTACCTGGCTTTGGCAAGGTACATATAATTGCTTGTGTTTGACGGTGCACGGTACTTCTCGATCTTGCGGATTATTTATCTTTGGAAACAGCTTCTTGAGCTTGTTAGGTGCAGAAAATATGACAGGGATGCTATATCTAGACGCCACCTTTTTCAGGTTATGCGACACCTGGTGAATATAGGGTATCACTGCAGGACGCTGTCTTGGGGGTTTTGTATTTTCCTTTCCCTTTCGAGGGCGGATCATTCTTTCAACTGCCTCACACAAGAACATCTACTGCGGAGCCGTGTTTGGTCTCAAGTAACTCTGTGAAGGATTTGAGCTGTGAACTTTCGCTGTTTTTGAAGTTATTTTCTGAGATACCCGATTGGTGGCAATATTTGCTGGATAGCACATCTTCAACGTGCAGTCAAGAAATGTTGCGCCCAACTTACATTATTTAGCCGCATTAAACGGTGAATCCAAGACCAATTTTATTAGATCGCGGTCAAGGAATTCGTTATGAACGTGTTTAATGTCTCTGTCTACTTCTTTCTGCCTTCCACTGTAACATCCACGCAGATAATTTTTTAGACAAAACCGGCGAGACTGGGGGGAAGAAAGGACAGCACAACACGAAGCCCGTACATTGTGCAGGTATTTTTTTTTATTTCAGCTCTTGTCGTGCGATTATATGTACATCTCAAAAGACAAGTGTTGAAACTCATGAGCAGTGCAGTAAAATATAATTAATGTCATTGGGTTCACGCAAATGCAAAGCACATAAAAAGTAAATATACTGCTTCTGGTAGGGACAAAGTTTTTCCTCCCAATCATGTGGAGCCATGCCTTCTGCCTCTTCAGATCGGCTTTCCGAAGCGGGACGGCAAACTTTTTTCTACTACCAGAACTCTGGCTGCACCCAAAAGCGCTATACCTCGTCATCTAACACAAAAACTTACCAGTTGACTTGCCTCGTTACGGTCCAGCAACACAAGGACGTAGAGCTAAAGTCGTCGGCGAGTATCACGTAACACGCGAGCGGACGGAGCAGCCGAGCAGCTTGGAAGCAAATGGCGGACGGAAGTGGTGACAATTCCGGAAATCACGTGACATCGCTCTCCTCCAATAGAAACAGATGTCGGCGCGGCAAAGAATGACGGTACTTGTAAAACGCAGTGAAAAAACATCAAGGGACTTTATCCCGGTGTCTTGCTCCTTGACCTCACCGTCGCCCCCTTCCTCCTCTATGGTCGGCTCTGTCACGTGACCAGATAGAGGGTAGGGCACGCTCCACGCTGATAAGCATAGCCAGATCCGGCTGCGCGCGCGTTGACAGTCGCTTGTTTCTTTGTCTGCTTGTTTTCCGTTGCCACTTCGTTTGTCCTGCCTGCTTCGATCTGCCGCCTTTCCCTGCGGTCTTACGAGAATGTTTCTGGACAACGTATGGGATGTGCACCAAATGTTCGAAAAGTCATACGCGTATATCGGCGACAAGCGATTCTTCAAAGAAGTCAGGAATTCTTGCGGTTTGGCTGGGTTCGGCAGATGACAGCTTGTGCGCCGCATCGTGTTGAAACTTTAACGAGCCTTCCTTCTCGTTTTTGTGTTTGTGTGGTTGTCCTGCTTCGACTGTGACGACAAATATCTATCACGGATTACATCTGTCAAGTCCGCTATTATTATGGTAAGTGCACTGCAAAATACGTGTTGGCAACGATTGACCGCTCTTCTACGCGTACTCTTCCAGGTTATTCGTAGAATTATGCAGCGCCTATTCACGCGGCAGGCGGGAGAATAATTTCCCCGAAAGTGTAGCTGTATAGTCTAGAATTACCTCGGTTCTTGTTTGCTCTGCAATCTTCTCAGTTGTATAAAAGCTTAAAGTGCCTCGCACATTTCACGTTTGTACTTGTCGTCAGAAGAGGCAATAAACTTCGAGGAGAATCGAAAAGAATCCTTTGTGTCTGTTTTCCTGTCCATTTGCAAGCACCTACGCGAGCGCATTTGTTCTACGTGTTTTCTCCGTGTTATAAATACGTTTATGAGTTTCGGGACGTCTTAAATAAGTTTAAAATAACCAACCTCCCAGACGATACCCATTTAGGGCTAGCGAATCCGATTGGCACGTCCAAACGTGTGGTCACGTGCCAGGTCGAACGGGCACCGGTATCAAACGGGCACCTGTATCAAACGGCAATCCGTATCAAATGGGTACCGTTTCGAACGGGTACCGTTTCAAACGGGTACCCGTATCCCATAATAACGTTTGATTCAAACGGATCGACAGGTTTGATTCAAACGGGTCGACCAGTTTGAATTTCAAATGGTTTTTTTCAGTAGGGTCTTCAAACCTCCCTCGTTTTGGGTCAGTTCTGGGAAGTGCAGCTTTAGAAGTCCAAAAGCTGGCCTTCATGGAGCTGTCCTGTTCACTCGGTAGTGACATCAGAGTAGACGCTATGCGTGTTTGAGGTCAATCATGTCTCCGGTTAGGGTCCCGTGACAACTGTCTCGAGGCTGGTGATAACGCTAAACACGGCACCTGCCTTAAGCCCAAGGCCACACATAGCATCCACTGCACTATCCACTTTGGCTCGAACTGTCAACAGGATATAAGTGACACATTCTCGCGTTGTGTTCATTGTTGGTATGCCCCTGAAGATTAATTAGTCTTTGTGATCGCAACCCCGTTCTGCCCTTGAAGGAGCTCTGCTTTTCAATTGCTCTGTTTTCTTTCTCTCCCTAAGCTGAAAGCATTGTAGAAGGTGCGGACTCGGCGGACCAATCAACCGTAGACTTTTTTATCGCTTCACTCCGCTCTCTGTGCGCATATAACGGAAGGAGCGTGATCACGTGGTTACGGATGACGCATTAGCAGCTGCCAATCCCGGAATGAGGCTGCTTGCGGACCTAGTTTCGCGTGTCGTGCGGCCCGCCCCTAGTAAAAAAAGTCATTTGTATGAGAAATTTCTTGTGTCCAATAAACACATATGAATCATACAAGATATATAAGAACATATAAGGACCATTTAAGAATTATATGAGAACTATATAAGAATTATATAAGATATATAAGAACCATATAAGAAACTTATAAGAAACTTCACACTACTTTCTTATATGGTGCTTGTATGTTCTTATATATCTTATACAGTTCTTATATCGTTCTTATATGGTTCTTATACGGTTCTTATATGTTCTTATATATCTTGTATGATTCATATGTGTTTATTGGACACAGAAATTTCTCATACAAATGAGAATTTTCAATAGGGGCGGGGCTGCTGTGGATTTCGCTTCTATGGTAAAAGGCATCCCGATCGAAAAGTCCTACCCGTATGTCGGCAACAAGCGATTTCTTCAAAGAAGCCCAAGACATTCTTGTGATGCGTTCAGTGTTCGATTCGGCAAATGAGAGCTGTGTTACATCGTGGTGAATCTTCACGGATCCCTTCCTTCTCGGTTTTGTGTTTGAGTGGTTCGTCTGCAGTGCCCGTGTCGACGTATATTTTGGATTACATCTTTCAAGTCCGGTATTTTGAACGTAAGTGCGCTGCACCCTACTCGGCGACAATTGACCGCCCATACAAAAATGGTCTATGGTCGGCTATAGAAAATCCTTTGTATGGCCGGCTATAGAAAATTGGCCCAATTAGCTATAGCCGCTTCTATGGCTGTCTATAGCTTTTCCTATGGTCTACCCTATGGTTGTCTATAGCTTTTTCAATGGAAATTTGGCTATCGAATTTTGTATGGTTTATTCTATGGGTCGCTTTAGAAAGGATGCTATAGCCGCCTATGGCTTTTCTTTTGGTTCCTTTGGCCGTCTATAGCTTCTTGTAAGGTCTTCTATAGAAAGCTCTATGGCTTACTTTATGGATCTCTTTAGACACCGTGCTATAGCTGCCTATGGCTTTTCCCGTGGTTTCTTTAGCCGCCTATTGCTCTTTGTATGGTTCGCTATAGCTCATTTTATAGTTCGTCTTATGGTTCTCTCTACCCATCGTGCTACGGCCGCCTATGGCATTTCGTATGGTTCCTTTAGCCGCCTATAGCTTTTTGTATGGTCTGCTATAGAGATCTCTATGGCTTACTGTATGGATTTTTTTAGACACTGTGCTATAGCTGCTTATGGCTTTTCCTATGGTTTCTTTAGCCGCCTATCGCTTTTTGCATGGTCCGCTATAGCTCATTCTATAGCTCGTCACATGAGTCTCTTTACCATCGTGCCATAGCTGCCTGTAGCTTTTCTTTTTACCGCAATCGTATGAAATGTGAAACAAATTATTTGTTGTCACTAGACATCTTTAAAAAAAACCTTGTGAGACGTGCCGAACTTCATAGCCCCATTTAAAACAAAGAGCTAACATTTCAACAAAACAACAACAAAAAACAAATGCACTCACTCAGGTGTTTGCAAAAGCACAGGTAAACAGACACAAGGTATTGTTTTCAAATCTCCTAGAAGTTTATTACACACAGCCCATTCTGTAGACAAGCACACACTAAGCAATCTCTACTATCTGAAGAGGTACTACTGAGCTGTTATGCAACTGAGAATATTGTAAAGCAAACAAGAACCAAAGGCAATTCCTCGGTAGTGTCTAGTCCCCCGGCAGCCGGCCGAATTTCCCCCCCCCCCCTTCCCCCCGAAATTCTAATGCCAGTCGCCACTCATTGGCGCTGCAATCAGTTTATCAAAAGACGTTTCATCGAGATCGTTTCATCAACACGTGACGTTTATAAACAACTCAAAATATGTTTTTTTTTTTTTGTAATGATTTGCCAAGAAGTGGCGTGAACGGGTGGGCTGAGTCGGTGAGCACGCACCTCAGGAATACAGGCGCGACGAAATGTCCCTGCAGCGTGCAATTCGCGTAACGAGTGCCGACTAAACGTGTGTCCATGAAGCGTCTATCCACGAAAAGGTGTCCATGAAACGTCTTTTCACAAAACGCAGAGAGAATAAGAATGTCAGTATTCTAACTACAATTTTCACATGATTTCAGAGAGCTAATGGCAGGCGACTGCGGTAGAATTATGGGGAAATTATTCTCCCAGCTGTCAGAAGATAGGCACTGCCAGGAGATAGACTCTACAGAACGGTCAATTGTCGCCGAGTAGGTTGCAGCGCACTTACGTTCAAAATACCGGACTTGAAAGATGTAATCCGAACTATACGTCGACACGGGCACTGCAGACCAACCACTCAAACACAAAACCGAGAAGGAAGGGATCCGTGAAGATTCACCACGATGCAGCACAAGCTGTCATTTGCCGAACCGAACACTGAACGCATCACAAGAATGTCTTGGGCTTCTTTGAAGAAATCGCTTGTTGCCGACATAGGGGTAGGACTTTTCGATCGGGATACCTTTTAACATTGAAGCGAAATCCACAGCAGCCCCGCGGGCCGCACGGCACGCGAAACTAGGTCTGCAAGCAGCCTCATTCCGGGATTGGCAGCGTCTGTTACGTCATCCGTCAAACCACGTGATCACGCTCCTTCCGTTGCATGCGCACAGAGAGCGGAGTGAAGCGATAGAAAGTCTACGGTTGATTGGTCCGCCGAGTCCGCACCTTCTGCAATGCTTTTAGCTTAGGGAGAGAGAGAAAACAGAAAAATTGAAAAACAGAGCTCCTTCAAGGCCAGAACGGGGGTGCGATCACAAAGACTAATCTTCAGGGGCATACCAACAATGAACACAGCGAGAGAATGTGTCACTTATATCTTGTTGACGGTTCGAGCCAAGCTTGATAGTGCAGTGGATGCTATGTGTGGCCTTGGGCTTAAGGCAGGTGCCGTGTCCAGCGTTATCACCAGCTTCGAGACAGTTGTCACGGGACCCTAACCGGAGACATGATTGGCCTCAAACACGCATAGCGTCTACTCTGCTGTCACTACCGAGTGAACAGGACAGCTCCATGAAGGCCCCCCAGCTTTTGGACTTCTTTCTAAAGCTGCACTTCCCAGAAGTGACCCAAAACGAGGCAGGTTTTTAGATATCATATTTTACGCCGTGTAGCCCACATTATAATTTAAAATGAATAATTAAGGGCGAATACTTTTTCTTTGCGCAGGATGTCCACAAACAAATAAATAAATAAATAAATATACATATATATATATATATATATATATATATATATATATATATTTACCAAGCACTTTTGAGTTATGTGTACACTGTTAGGTTCGCATTTTTAAACGTCAATTTTGGGAATCTTTGCATCGTTGTGGCATCTATGATTGCGTGGTTTAAGAAATTTGTGCCGTAATACGTTTTTCATCCGTGAGTTCAGTCTATATCACTGCCATCAATTACAATCTCTGAGCACCATGATGACTCATGGTGGGGATGTGTGCTCCAAAAAGCTTCAATGAGTTTAATGTCTCATAATTTAAAGAAAAAGAAGAGAAATTAGCCACAGCGCTTGCTGATTTGTTGAATTCGCAGGACAGAGAGATAATAGGACGCACCTAGGGTAGAGCGTGCCTAATGATATTACTTTTTTTTTCGGCTGTTATTTTTGTATATTTCGCCGTTCTCGACATGGGCGTTGACGGACATTGCACCGCTGCTTACGCCCCTGCCGGGGTAAGCTTTTTTGTTGTCCCGACACTCTATCGCGCTATAGACGCGTTGATTTAACGCTCATGAAGTCTCGAGAGAACTGTCAATTGTTTAGTCAGAGCAATGACGCAGCAATCGCGAAATGAGAGACGACTGCGCCTCACTCTGATAAAATGTGAGCGTGGGACTCTCGAGCAGCGTTAACTTGCTGATGATGCAGGGCGCTGCTTTATCGTTGAGATTCTTTGTCCTGCGAACGCCGGCGAAAACGTTCCAGTGCTCGGCGTACCCTAGGCAGCAGCGCCTGTCAGCGATCGCCCGCGCAGCATCGCAACCTTTCTGGAGCCTACTGGCAGTCTGCGAGCGCCGACGATTTATCGTTGCGACTTGAATGAGAGCATTTTATGAACTCCTGCGGTGAACATGAAACACCGCGACCATGAGCTCCCGCGAACATAATCCCCGCGACGGCGAACCGCCGGCGCTCGCAGACAGAGGGTTCCGATGCTGTGCGAGCGGTTGTTGGAGGACGCTGTGTAGGGTATACGCCGGGCGCTGGAACGGCTTCGAAGCCATTCGAAGGGCAAAGGATTCGCGACGATCAAGTAGTGTCTTGCATCTTCAGTAAGCTAACGGGGCTCGAGAGTCCCAAGCTTACATTTCCACAGAGCGAGCGCGGCCACGATCGAGACGCAATCAACACTCGCGTCGCGATTGCTCCGTCGTTGCTCTACCTACACCGATGACATGTGCACCGGCATTCGAAACCGCCCTCTCGAGACTTTATACGAGTCCAATAGACGGCTTTATAGCGCGATAAACCGTCGTGACAAGAGTAAAGCTCACCTCTGTAGTGGCGTAAGCAGCGTTCTTGACGCCGCGTCAAGAACGACGAAATATACACAAATAAAAACATTAAATATATTTAACACAGCAGGCAGAAAGAAATACAAACATGGCAGGGACACGGACAAAGTAGAAGGTGCCCTACGAAATACATATACTTACAAAATACACTGGAAACGACCGATAATTAGAGCTAAAAAACGGAAGATTGTGATGACGTCAACGCCGAATTAAGGCAATGCGCAGGGAAAGCAGCCGGCAAAACTGCAATAGTCCTATAGGCAGCTAAGGACGCTTTTGTGATCGCGGGCGTATAGCCTCGGCGACGTACGCCCCGTTAACCTGGCTGAAGAAAATTCTCGCCCCGGTCGAGCGCATGAATGACTCTCTTCCACCTTCGTACATCTCAATAAAAAAAAAAAAAGGGGGGTTGCGGGCCTATAGCCTAAGCAAACCAGTGAGCCGAGTAAAAAAATTGGATGGTCGCGAGTCTATAGCTCGGGAGACATACATCCTTCTATAGCCGGCTAAAGCACATTGTAAGGTCGGAGGCTATAGCTTTGGTGACATAGAACACTATTGAGTCGGCTAAAGAAAATTCAATGGTCGCGATTCTATAGATTTAGGGACATACACCACTCTATAGTCGGCTAAAGCACATTGAATGGTCGGAGGCCTATAGCTTTGGTGACATAAAACACTATAAAGACGGCTAAAGAAAGTTTGATGGTCGCATTCTATAGATTTAGGGACATACACCACTCTATAGCCGGCTAAAGAACATTGAAAGGTCAGAGGCCTATAGCTTTCGTGACATAAAACGCTATAGAGTAGGCTAAAGAAAATTCAATGGTCGCGATTCTATAGATTTAGGGACATACACCACTCTATAGCCGGCTAAAGCACATTCAACAGTCGCAAATCTATAGCATCAAGGACATACATATTTCTATAGCTCGCTAAAGAATAATGAATAGTCGCGAGTCTATAGCTGCGTAGTCATAAATTATTCTATAGCCAGGTATGGAAATCGGAATGGTCGAGATTCTAAAGCTTTGAAGACATACATTTTTCTATAGGTGGCTATAGCCTGTTTTATGGTTTCTAATGGCTGACCATAGAGGGCCATAGAAGGTGATAGCTCACCATAGGATTTTCCATAGACGTCCATAGACCATTTTTGTATGGGTATAGCCAGAAATAGGTATTGGGACACACAAGCACCCCCCCCCCCCCCCCCCCCCCACGTCTCATACCGCGGTAACCTGGCAGTAGCCTGCTTGCGTTTCCACCATTTTCAAAGTGCACAGAAGCACCAACAAAGGGTTAGCGCAAACAGAAGCCTCGAAACATGACGGAATTATTTCTCCTCCCGAAACCCGCAGAAAGTGAGAGAAACAGCTAAATTTTCTATCTGGCTTCAGTGCGGAAAGCCATCTAACCTAACTGTAGTAATTACTTGGAATATCTACATGAATGGTTGAATGAAATCTGTTTCCAGTTTCCTTCCTTCCATTCCCACTCGCATTGTCCTCCCCTCTACACACAATAGCGAGTTTGAAATACTCCCCGCCGAAACGAGGAGGGTCTCCCTTTTAATTAAAAGGAAAGGAGGAATCGAAAGAGAGTTTTCTTCCTTTCTGCTTGTAGGTCGGCTTTTAAGGCAGCTTTCAGCGAGGTCAACTTGTAAGTTTCTTCTGCAATTCCAGACGTAGCCGACATTAGGTAGTTTTAGCAGGTCGTATCCACACGAACGGTTCGCCCGTGAACGCATCGGCGACGCCACTGTGCATGCGCGTGCGAGTTGTTGGGGGCGTCGGGAGGCTCTTCTCGTTCGTTTCCCCCATTCTGGCCGCTGGAGTCATCACCGCAACGCAGCCAGTACCGTTCACGACTCGGGGGACAAAAACGATGGCGGTCGGTTTGGCGATTTGCTTCGTTAGGCATAGGACAGCGGGAGGAGGTTTTCCATCCTGTTTGTCTGCTTTATTTGAGAGGTTGAACCAAATCATTTTTAGGACTGCCCACAATGGTAAGCGATCGTGAAGGCTGTAAACTGTACATGCTAGTAAATTTTTGCAATATGCGGGCAGACTAGCTGCCATGGCGACCGCGAGCAGACGGAATGATTAGGTTCGACGGCACACAGCGTGGACGATCGTTCGCGCTCAAGATGACGGAGACGCACCATATAGGGAGTATTCACTGAGGGCCATAGCTGTGTGCGCGAATGCTGAGCGCGTGCTGATGGCGAGCTTCCACAGTTATTTTGCAACGTGCCGGCCTTTGCAGGCCGGTCAAGAGTGCCGGCCTTAGCAGCCTATTGATGTGAGCTCGTTCTGAGCATGCGCTTTAAACAGTACCCACAAATATGGCGTCCAGTGAATACTCCCTATACCTTTACGGTTGTTCAGAAACATTTTACTCTATCCATTTATTTCTTCTTTCTTACCTTTATATTTCTTTTCTTCTTTTTCTTAAATCTATAGATCTAGTCTGTACATATTTTCTTCCTTTTCTTCTTCTTCGCTTTTCTTTGTTTCTTTTATCTTTTCTTCACTTTACGTGCGGTCCAATTTTCGTGGCTTCTTTTACCTTCTTTTCTCTTTCGAAATTAATCAGTTGGGAGTCAGTGCTCTTTCGTTCTACTGTCCTTTTCTCTTCCGCCGACTTTTTGTGCGCTGTTTAATATTAGAGATGTACCAACTAGCTCAAATTACCACTTTACTACTCTATCTAGCTTCGCAGTTCTTGAAATTCTGACCGGCATTTGCTACGTCGGTTGTCTTGTTTACATCAGTCGTACGCCGGAAACACAAGCCGGCACGGATTTACACGTTGCAGAATGTTTCACATGTTACTAGAAGATGGCGCCACCGTCAAACACAATCATCATCCTCGTTTACACAGTTGCGCCAGTTTCACGACTCGCTAAAATTTGTCAAATTTCACGTATACGGTTTCACGGAACGGACCAGCTGCACCGTTCGTGATTTCGGAACCGTGTGCTCGAAAAGCGACTCGCTAAATCTCCCTGATACGAGGTAATGGGACCGATCAAGCAGCGTCAAAAGCGCGTCACTGGGCTTTTCTGTTTATGATTCGTTCAGCAACAATAGGATGCGTACAGGAAGATGACGAACACCATGATTGTGCACTTTGAACACCCTCTGATTGGTGCCATCAGCTCGTAGCGTCGGCCACGTCTGCACTTAAGGTAAAACGAAATATAGACGTAACCATGAACACTTTTACAACGAAGCTGTATATGATTCGCAGGTGGGACTTTTTCCGTGTCCGTCGACAAATAACCCACACGCGCGCCTTATCATTGATCATGCGGTTTTGAGACTTGTTTCAATAAAAAAAAAAAAAAATTGTCAAAACCACGTGATAGATTATAAGGCGCGCGCGAACGATGATAAGCACGTTGCGCTCCCCGCATTCGTTTCTCGGTAAATATTGCGGTTGCATGAGCTGCAGCGCACAGTCTTTCATATACAGGCTGTTTTCTTTTTGGTTTCTTTTTTTTCTGTTTAAAAAAAGCCGTGAAATTTACACTTACGCGGTTTCTGCGGCTGAGTTATACGGCCAGGGGGGCACTATGTAGGTGGCCAATGTTGAAGCTCGTATTTGGGGGCGCACCAAACTTATCACTCGTGAAGCAGGCGCAAAGCTTGAAGTGTGGGAACGCGATGGTAAAGTCATCCACGTTTTGCCACTTCTAGCTTTGCGCCTGCTGCATGAGTAGTAACTCTATCGTGTTCCTTAGTTCCCCTCGAGCTGCAAGTCGTTCTAAAAACAGTTGGTTTAGTGGTTTTTGATGGCCCTCAATAAGTTTGTAATTGGAATCATACAACTATTTTCACTAATTAAAAAAGTTAATTAACGAATTTTTAATAATTAGCCGATTTATCGCAAAGATTACCGCCCACATAATGTCCCCCTGACCGTATAAATCAACCGCACAAACCGCGTAAGTGCAACTTTCACGGAATTTTTTAAACACATCTCTAAATATTAGAAAAAGAACGAAAAACTTATAAACAGGTTTCGGTACAGTGCATTTGCTTTTCTTAGGTTATTCATTTGGTATAGACCCTTTTGCTATTTACCAATAGGAACTGCCGCTTGAGTCCCTCCTCATGCCTCCTCACTCAATTCAACTCCAGCGGGACATCTCGCAGTACATGTTAGAGACAGTAAATGCCAACCGATCCTGACAAAAACGAAAATCCTACGACGGTTCCGCGATAAAACTTCACGCGAAATCTACGAGGCCTTAACCATCAAAGACAAGGAAGACGACTGTGTGAGTGCACCTTCAGTGGCTTTAACTGAAAAATAATTAACTTACCTTCGGTGGCCAACTTGAGGTTGATTCAGCGGGAATTTCTAGTCTTCTCAACTTCTTCTTTCTTTAAGCTACAGCCCTTTCCTAATTTCAATATATTCCCAGGAATTAATTTAGTTACGCAGCTCCCCTTTCCTTAATTTTCTTCTCTTTTCTTTTATTCATTCTTGTATATACCTTTCACTTTTTCCTTTTATTATAAATCTTCTTTCTTCCTTTTTCGGTGTATTTCTTTGCTGCTTCTTTCTCTTCTTTTCTATTAAAACGCCAGTTGTGAGTTAGCGCATGTCCTGTCTACATGTTCTGTCTTGTGTCCTTTGTCTAACCTTTGCGCTATTTAATTTTTATATCATGCATATCCAACTAGCCCACCTGAATATCTTAGTGAAAGGTTCGCCAACATTAAGGGGTTTACGGTTCTTCCGTGTGTCACATGATGTTAACATTTCAAGGAGGCTGAAGGTATTGCTTTAACAAAAAATTGACCTATGAAAAAAAAAATGCCCTTCTCCGGGTTAGGCACGCGAGGTTCTTTTGCACTACCTATAAGGTGGCAAGTTTGTTTCGGCAGAGCTTTTGATGAAACGGAGTCACAAAAGTAGCTATACTTGGCGTCAACTATTTTCTGCTGCATTATAAAGCTAGAGTAGATTCCACAGTGCTTCAGCACAGCACTGTTTGTTGCGAGAGCATATGTGGTTTAGTGTTGCATCCCATTTGCATGATCTAGAGAAACTAGCGCTGACAGCGTTGGAGCACTTCAAATAATAACAGCCGACTGTAGAAGCATTGAGAGATGCACACACGCGAACTGTGCATTTCTTAAAAGTGGATTCGAGCAAAGGTAAAAACAATATGTATACTTACGGCGGCCATACTTGCCTTTGCGAAGCACTACCACTTTTCCCTAGGTAGCACCATCCAATAAGAAGCACCAGCAACACGCCCATGAGACGCCGCCGACTCCTGGATTGAATGACGACCCGCCTGAGGTCTTGGAAGGAGATCCGGAACACTGCTTTTAGCGCGAGACACATGTACGACGAAACCTTCCGATCCGACGTGCGGACTGCCGGAATCATCTTGGGGGGCGAGGGTTTTTGTAGCATCGGAGAGCGTTGAAAACCCTCGCCTCCGACCGTCGTATTGCGTGGTCGGACGTCGGATTGGACGGTTTCGTCGTACATGTGTTTCGCGCCTTAGGCCAGATGTTGTATCTGGTAGGGCAGGGACTAAAAGTAAAAATCAAAAAATTTATCTGATGCGCTACATTCCTATAGGATAGCAGTATTTTTTTTAGGACAGTGATGCGTTTTAATTAAACACAAATGGTTGGTTTATATGTTAAACCAGCAGCCCCTATTTTGCTTAAGTGTAACGCAGTGTCTAACGTTACGTCCGACGGAACCCGAAATAAAAAATAGTTACGCCCAACGTAACTGTCAAGCATTCGAATTACGTCCGACGTAACCCAAAATAAACATTAAAGTTACCGTATTTACTAGAAAATAGGTCGAACCCTAATTGTTGGATTCACCGAAAATAATAAAAAAAAATTCAAATATAGGTCAACCCTTTTGTTATTTTTAAGAACAGGGGATATTTTGGGCAAAAGAAACCAATCTTTATTTACATCACTCTCAGCTAAATCACGGGGCGATGCCAAAAACTTAATCACCATCAGAACTTCTGGACATGTCATCGTCATCCGAAGCTTCGTCAGCTTGGTAGACATCCTCGCGAATTCGCAACAATACTTCACTGACACCGTTGTAAAATGACGACAAAAAGAAACGAAATAAGGTGCGAAGCGACGAAAGACAAACTACAAAGACGCAAGCAAAGCCGCCGTGTCGCCATGAGCAACACGCGAGCCGAGCGTTGGCCGAGCCACCTCAAGCAACAAACAAAAGTAACCTCCATTTTATTTTTATTTTTTTTTGCGCGTTTGCGAGGATGGGGGGCAAATTGCATGGCGTATCGCGTTCCTCTCCGTCCCCGTTGCCTAGCAAGGGGAACGCTAGTGGCTAGAGGCGCGATGGCGAAACCAGACGCCCGAGAGATGCGCGCGATAGCGGCACCGGCCACCGCGGGCGGGCCATTTCGGTTGTCTTCATGCACCAAAAGCTTTTTGAAACAAGAAGTGGCGCGGCTCTACGGCAACGCCGGCTCGGTGACTCGATAGCTCCATGCCTCCGGTAGGGTCGGAAAATTTGGTCGCGAATGTAGGTCGAAATTCTTTGGTCACGATTTCCGAAAAAAAAAAGAAGGTCGACTAATATTCGAATAAACACGGTAGTCAGCCGTGCGACGGGACACAGATTATGAAAGCGATTGGTGCGAGCGACCAAGGCGATGAGCGACCTTTTCTAGAAGCCCAAGAACTGAGCGGCGCAAGCAGCGAGAGTGAAAAATCTTCGTCGCTCGGCGCCGGCACTCGTAGCTTCTCGCCGCCGCTCGTCTCGTTGATCGCCATGTTGCTTACATGCCGTTCAGAAAGGCGCTCTAAGTGCTTACCATTGCATTGGGACCAGCCTCGCATCCAACCGTAACCAGTCTTGACTTTTTTTAAAGCCGCCCAGGTAGAAGTTAACATCAAGTACATACATCGTTTTCAAGCATGGCTCCTCGTTCATTGCTCGATTTACATTTTCGGTAAATGACAAACCGCAATGAAGCACAATTATTCTAGTTCAAAATTGTCACAACACTTGGCACACATGCTTACACTGTAGCGCACCTAACGTAATTTAAAAGTAGAACGAAAACGGGACGAGAATTGCTTACCGCTTCACGGAGACAGCCGCCTTCGGATCCTAGGCCTAACGGCCGAACTTGGAAGTCGCCTGCGGTACGGCGATCGGACGAATCGAGCCGGCCTGACCCAGGCTGACCACGCCTGGTTGAACTATGAGAGGCGCCGTCGAGTTGAGAGCCAGAGACGCAGTAGAAACGGACCGTAAAACATCTGTCCCGTAAAACGCAGAACGAGCCAGCGACGCCAAAACCGCTACGTCGCCATCTCCTTGGCGACCGGAAGCGTGGAAGCCGGGAAGTTAGAAAAGGCTCCGCAGCGGAAGCCACTGGGCGGACGTTTCGGTTTCGCCTTTCTCCGACGCCGGCAACGGCTGCGGGCTGGTGGGTTTGCGGCTGGTTGCGACGACGCGAGGGGCCACGAAAATACGCCGAGTTGGCCGAGTACGAGTCACGGCCCACGATACGAGCAACGTGCCGTTTGCCGGTGTCGACCGGCGATGCGGTATCCACGGCTTGGTGTCACGATCGGTTTGTTGCCGTGCACGTTGACTCAAAGCTCGAAGTTATGCAGTTCCGTTCCGGCACCGGCCGCACCACGTATTCCGGTGCATCACACGTGGAGGCCTTGCGACGCATTCAGTGAAAGTAAAGATCGTGCCCGCTGTCTTCGGTGGTGTGGAAGAAGTTGGGAGACGGAAGAAGCATCAAAACCAAGGGGTTTAGGACTCCAGGCCGGGCCGCCGGTTCACTCTGAACGAGAGGCGACGTGTGTGTGCACGCTTTGAGGAAGCCTACGCGTTTTGCTGCGCCAGACCTCGCCGATCGCGACCGGACCAACCGGACCCCGAGTCCGAGAGGCTCTTGCGCAGCCAGGAACGGCACCGAGGTAGGAGCGCCTCGTTGTGCGCTACCATGCAGTGCTCTACAGGGCTCGGAGCTCTCGGTGTCATTCGTGCTTGTACTGAAGCCTTTGTGATCCCTTCGGACCCGCAAGTCGTACTTCGCAAAGGTTTGGACGGGGTCGCCCTCACCGAGCAGCTCCGCTATATTCCGCTTACTTTTGATCGAAATAAAAGCTTGCGTTTGTTTTAGGGGAAAAAAATTGCGGGACCGCTCTCCGCGCCGCCGACGAGGTTGGCCGCCGCCATGTTTTCAGCTGTTCACTCGATCCCGCAGCGAGCGCCTTGCGATAATCCTCCCCGTTCTAAAATACGATGCGCTTTGCGCATTATGCCGTTTACATGACCGCATATTGAATGCGGCAACTGGATTCAATGCGACTAAGTCGCATTCATGTAAACGCGGATTATGTTCTTTTTCGACATGTATGGTTTATGTAACGATACCGGTGGTGAACGATGGACGTTTTTGTTGAAAGATGGCGGTCGTCTTTCTGCATGTATGATTTGGTTATACCGGTGGTCCCGTGGTATAAGCGTTTTGTAGAAAGATGGCGGTCGCCTACGGACATCGGACGCAAAATCATACCAGCCACACCGAATCATATCGGCAAGCAAACTGGCTGCCAGTATAGACAGACCCGGAGCCATAGCGGTGCCGGTATCTCCAAGTTATGCAGACCAAACCAAACTAGCTGCATCAATAATAACAAGAAATTATGGTGGTGTCATACCAGAACTGTACAAGCAGCAGGTTTGTCTCTTGTACGTTTTTCCAATAGGGTCTTATCCAGGTAATTAGAACATTTAAATAATTGACCGACTAATACAATAGACTCTTGATGGAAAAAAGTATTGCTCTAATAAATCCTACGAAAGAGAAAAATGTGCAGTTAATTTATGCATACACCAAAACAGTTGTTCTTATAGCACGTCGAATAGCTTTGAAGCAGGTGCCTGCAACGATTTATTCATCCCCACACTCAATAAAACGTCATCCTCGTAGCTTAAAATAAGTGTGCACTTCGCACTCACAAAAAGAAAAAGGAAGAAAAGTGATGAATGTACAATCGTCGGTCAGCACAAAATGTTAAAGATCACAGGAGCTTCCTCGCTAAAAGTTGCTGTGATTATGCTGTTACATAGGGCTGAAACAAAATCTCGTAGACCTTACATCCGACGCATGCATTTCGCGTCGATTTTCAGGCATTTCAGCGTTCAAACAAAGCTAAGCAAATGCGAAAATTTCATGCACTCAAAGTTCTATCGATTCTCAAGCACATCCCGGAATCCGAGCACCGGTACGGCCATACGGCTGATGCTGTCTCACAGGTGTTAATATCTAGATAATCCAGGGCGATCTTGCGCAAAAAGGGTATAAAGTCTCATTCCTTCATATTTTCACATTATACCTGCGTCAGCGAGCACGAAAAAGCCCGAAGTCGTCAGAAAGCAGCTGCACATAACGGCTACCGCGCACCGAACAAACTCGCATCCGCCAGCTCTGGGCGCTGCCATCTTATCTGTGACGTCACGGCTCTTGGGAGGTCACGTGACGAGTGGTCACATTTGCGTACAACATGGCGGCAACCGGGGGGGGGGGGGGGTGTCACTTTCGAACTTCCGGTTTATCAATCTAAGCCCCTCTACCTCGTTGATTGGGGCGAAGCTCTCGTGGAGCTTCGCCCCAATCACCAAGAGCTTATATTAAATGGGCTACCAGTATCAGGAACGCCGCTGGCTGACTCGTTCAATAACTTTTTTGTATCACTGGCAAACAGCACACATAATCCACTCAGCCTTGAATACTTAAATGCCAGAAATCGTGAAAGCGCGTTTCTAAGTCCTACTGACGCTGACGAAATTCATCAGATATTTCTTTCCTTTCAAAACAGTAGTTGCTGTGATGCCGATGATTTGCAAATTCGCCCAGTTAAACACGTCTTAGATATAATTTGCCCTGTTTTAGAACACGTTTATAATCTTTCGCTTATGTATGGCGTATTTCCAAAACATATGCAGGTAGCTAAGGTGAGCGTCCTATTTAAAGGGGGTGTCAAAAATGAATTATCAAATTATAGACCAATATCAATTCTTCCCGTTTTTTTAAATTGCCTTGAAAAAATTATTAATCTTAGAATGACTTCATTTTGTGAAAAACATATTATAATAACAGACTCTCAGTTCGGCTTCAGAAAGGGTCGCTCAACAGAGGCAGGACTTCTGACTCAAAAAGAACTTATTATCTCTGCAATAGAACAAACATTACTCACACTAGGAGTATTTATAGACTTTTCGAAGGCGTTCGATAGAATAAACCACGAGACTCTACTAAGAAAAATCGAAATTTATAGTTTTCTGGGAATACTTTTAGATTTATTAAGAAGCTATCTTGAGTATCGCTGCCAGAAAGTTGTTATAAACAATAAAACGTCAGGTATTAAACCCATTCATTCTGGGGTACCCCAAGGTAGCATCCTTGGACCGTTGTTATTTAACATTGATATAAACGATATAACCTACATTTGACAATAATACCCAATTCGTTATTTACGCTGACGACACTAGCTTATTTTTTAAATTTACAAATACTAAAGGATAAATTGATCATGCAAATAATGTACTAAGCAAGCTAGACAAATGGAGCATACACAAGTCCTTAACCATAAACACATCTAAAACTAAGGCTGTCATTTTTAGGTCTAGAAACTGGAAAGTAAATGTTGAAACCAATCTTATGATTGGCACCTCGAATGTGGATATTGTTCCTTTAGTAAAAAACCTGGGAGTGGTCTTTGAAGAAAACTTAGTTTGGAATAAACATATTGAGATGGTTGCAAATAAACTTGCCCGCGTTGTTGGAGTTCTGACAAGGCTGCGATATTTTCTACCAACCAGTATAAAATTGATTATTTACAACTCACTTTTTCTCTCGAACATCACCTACTTAGTTTGGGGGAACACAACCGTGACAAACACTTCAAAAATATTCTTGCTACAGAAAAAGCCGTTCGCGCAATCTCTGGTTCAGCCTACGATGCTCACACAGAACCACTTTTTAAGTGTCTTAATGTTTGTGCTGTACAGTTTTTATATAATGACTTGCTGCTCAAGCGATACTATGCGGAAAAAAACAAAATAACAATTTTATTGAGCAATTATCGAAATTAAAAAGAAACGCTAGCAGCTATAACTAGGGTGTGTACTTTCCGGTGTTTATTTGTGAGAAAAATCGGCGGATGTTTTTCGGTGTTCATTTATTTTAAAAACACCGGTGTATTTCGGTGAAACGTCTCGCGACGAGGCTAAAATCGGTGAATATCGGTGAAAAAAAAGCGATTGATCACAGACAGAGAGTTCCAGCTTTATTCACATAGTTCATACACTGCTTCTCTAGGAAGCAACTATTTCTCACACACAGTTATTATAGGGTGATTTCAGATAAGATCGACCAAAGGATGGCTAGTCGACATTTTCAAATCAACTGATGTTTTTATATGTTATTGTCTAGTGTCTGGTATGAACGAATCCAAACTTAGTTTTGACTAGAAAAAATACTTGGGGACAGGAAAAATCGTAAGGCATGAGGTGGTGGACAGTTGCATTAACGCGCACTGATGGAGGGGGCCCGTTTGAGAGTGAATAACTAAAGCGATAACATTAGGAGAACTCTAATAAGTTTTAGGCGCAAACTATGGGTATAGCTTGCATGTAATATGAAGTAATCATATTTATTTAAAATTTATTTATTTTTCTAAAAATTGACAAACATGCCTGCTCGAACGACAAATGGCAAACTTTGGAGGTCTGTATCTCATGAAATAATTTAATCATTATGATATAATTTGCAGATATTATTTTACTAATATATAGCTAATATTTAAAAAATAACTAAGGTATCTGTGTGATACAATAGTTAGGATATATTTAGTCAAACATGGAAAAAAAATCAAACAAAGAAAAATTCCGATGTGAATAAAAAAAAAACACCACCCTCGATTTTTTTAAAATTTAGGTAACCTGTTATACTCTATTTTGGCATTCATTTCCATTAAAAATATGTTGCATCATTTTATTGAGAAAGAAGATACAACTCCCCAAATTAGGGTCCTTTTTCAAAGCCTACACTTAGCAGTGTTTTATACAAGAACTGACTCTGAGTTCCAGTTTCATGAAACCAACACACATCTTTTATATATTTTTATTCAGATGAGGCCAATGATAACTAAAGAAATCGTTCACACACTTAAATTAAGGAGAAACTACTGTGTACAAAGAGGTATCATATTACGGACTAGTGATCCGAGAAAAGATCATGCAGCCATCGGCCACTAGGAACTTTGTTTACTTTATTCTCCTGCGACACTATATGCTATTCCCTCTTCCGCTCTACCTTCATCTCTCTCTCTCTCTCTCTCTCTCATATATATCCCTGATATATATCCAGAACAAAAACATGTTCCAGCATTCCCTTTCTGCGTGGTAGTGTTCCGTGGCTAGCAAAAATCATTTCCTCGCTAAGCTCACGATTATGGCAAAATAGTTGCCGGAAACCGCAGACGACACTCGTCGCTAGTTCTGGCAAAACGGCCGATACAATCTTTTTTTCGCATTTCCCCGCTCGCTGTCAAGGACAAGGGGGTTCGCTTCAACCAGCAAAACATGGCCGCCGACGCCTGTTTACTGAGCAGTCATGCCTGTCGCCATCTCACTCGCTGGCGTCACGGGCGATAATATCAGGCACAAAGGGGCACACCAACCGGCAGCATTATCCCCAAATACTCGAGCCTCGCGTAAATACATAGAGTGTAAACGCTGTCGCCATGTTATCGTAGTAAGACCGCCCCCCCCCCCTCCCCCAACGGGGGACTGCAGTACGCGACGGCGTACTAACACAACGGCGACGATATCGACATCGCGGGCTCCGAATTTTCCCATAGTTCTACTCCACGGGCATTTCTCGAAACGCTTGATATTGTGTACGCCCGCCTGGAAGGATTTCAGGCGCGTAGTTAAGATAAGGCGGTTCTCCGCGGCAAAAGAAAGCAATTTCACAAAAGCTTAAAAGCGGCGGCGACGCGTGTGCGGTGGACGCTTGTAGTTTTGGTGTAGACAGGGTGTGTGTGTTCTCGTTGTTGACACCAGCCGGCGATAAGGCACTGCAGGCGGTAGCTCAGTACAGCAAGGGCTAATCCGAGTGACCATCAACGTAACCCCACCGCCAACCCCTCGCGAACCGGTCGCCGACATGGCTCAGGCTGTGTCATGAACCACGTGGTAGAAGCTCGGGTGCTTTCATATCAGCGCGTGGAGGGACGACAGTGCGATTCCGAAAAGTCTTTTTCGAAGGCCGCTGACCACAATTTTTTGTCTGGAGACTTTCCCTCTTTCTTCCTTTGACGTGGATCAAGCTTTGCCGACAGCCTCAGTTGTGACCTCTCTTTTCAAATGTACGTTTGCAGTGAGAGAGCTCCTCAGCCTCGGACTTGTCACTTGTGCACCCAGTAGTTCTTTCACTTGGCAATTATATGTCATCAGTTGGGGTTTAATTTCTATTATTTATGTATACATTATGAAGACGTTTTGGAGCTCCGAACGAGTGTTTTGTGCAGATTACTTTTGCAAACACAAAAAGACTATACCAAAGCAGCGGAATTTTCGAAGTGCTGGCGAGTTGGACCTAAACTCGTTGAAGCAAATTCTTCCGCCTGACTGTTCCACCAAAGTGAGTGCGACGGACTGCCTGTGCTACCATTGCTTCATGCACATCACTAAGGAGATCTCGATGCGAAGCTCAGAGCAGTGCCCTGACATATTTGTGCCAGCTGAAGAAGCAATTGAAGATCTAAATCGCAGCATACTACCTACAGATGTGTCGCCGCTGAGACAACCAAGCTTCGTAAGAAGTCGGGACAGGCCTGCCTATGTCAAGAGAAAGCAGACAGAACTGGAGCAGGTTGCTGTCAAGAATATACGCTCAAGGCTACGTATTGCGTACGACAGGGACGCACCATCGGGGTCGTCCGAACCAACATGCTCCACATGCACTGAGTGGGTGGACAACTTTCGGCAGGCCTTTGAAACCGCCACCTCTCTCCGGGAACGTTGTCAACTGCTTACACTCCTGCCGTCAACACTGACGAAGAGTGAGGTTCAAAAGATGATTCCACAGGCTTCAATGTACCTCATCAGTAAATCCCGAAAACTCAAGGAAAAGCATGGCGTGTGGTATGAGCCGGATCCTTACACGAGGTGCAAGGTGAGCCCTGAGAACCTGTCTGCTGCCCTAGAGTACTTCACGAAAGACGAGCTACAATGTTCGCGCCAAAGTCCCAACCAGAAGGACGTCATCTCTGTCATGCTCCACGGAGAGAAAACGTTCGTGCCAAAGCGCTTCATGACACGCTCAATACGAGAGGCCTTCCGTATACACAAAGACAAGCATCCCGATTCCGGCGTTGGGCTAACGAAATTTTATTCGTTGCGCCCTAGATGGGTCCAATGTATTCCACACCAGGAAGTGTGCGTTTGTGTGCGCTGCGCCAATTATTATCTTTGTATTGCCGCTCTAGAGAACGTTACAGGCTCAACATTCAACACTGGTGAAATGAACTCGGCATTTCTGTGCGACCCAGCAACAGAACTGTGCCTTCAAGGAGACTGTGATCACTGCCCAAAAGGCCAGTTTCTTACACTCCAGGAACTTGATATCCCGGAGGATGAAGAGATTGTGCTTGCAACATGGGAGTACGGCGACCTTGTGAAAAAAACTTTGGAACCTGAGACTTTCCTAAAAGTCATCCAAGTGACGGTTGGAAGTTGGGTACTTCACAACCATATCCGGCAAACGCAAGGTAAAGCGATCTACGATGAAAAACAGTGCATGCAACGCGGGAGCATTGTCTTTCATTTTGACTTTGCTGAAAACTGGACCATCGTGCTTCCTGACGAAGTGCAAGCATATCACTGGAAAAAAAAACAAGTTTCGATATTTACATGTGTAGTGACGACAAGAAAATCTACAAACAGCTTTGCCATCATCAGTGAGGACCTGTGTCACGACGCCGCTCACGCTTGCTTGGCTCTAGAAAAAAGTGAAGGAGTCAGTTGAAGACAACGTTGCGGTATACTCGTACGTCACGTACGTAAGTGACGCCGCCGCCAGTCATTTCAAGAATCGCTACCAGCTTCACCAATTTGCAAAGGACGATTGCCCACAAGCCCAGTGGTTATTTTCTGCATCTGGACATGGGAAAAATGCATGTGACGGAGTTGGCGGACTCGTGAAGCACCAGGCCACGCTGAACAACCTGAGAGAACGTTCAGTAAGCGCAATTCAGACGGCCAGGACAATGGTGAGCGTTCTATCAAAGAAACTGAAAGGCGTGCATCTTGTATATCTGGACGAAAATGAGGTTGTTCGGTATCGTGAACAAAAAAAAGAAGAGTGGCTGACGGTGCGCGCCTTCCCTGGCATTCAGTCTTGGCACGCGTGGCGGCTCAGCAAGTCATCAACAGAAGGGACCTGTGGCGTATATGTAGCACGGACAGTCGGATCTGCTTGGAAGCAACTTTATTAAATGGGTACAGCGAGGAAAACCTTAGCGTAAAGTGCCGAATTTGATTTCCCAAGGACTGCTCATTTTGAATGCAGGGACATCTTATTTATCACATTTTTCTTCACGGGGTATTTAACCTACTGCTTTTGTTGGTGGTTACTAATAATTTTTATCTGATCACTATAAAAAAAATCCCAAAATGTTATCCTCGAGCAGGATAAAATATATCGGCTTGCCACGATTCATTCATACACCGAGAGCATCGAAGCTGCTCCAGTTAGGCACTATGGCATCCGTCACCTGAAATTGTTTGTAATCGTAAATACACAGCCAACCTAAATATCTTACTATTATATCTTTGTTTTTGTGTGTGGAAGTAAAGTTATTTATTTTACTCTAGATGTAAAATATACCGGAAGGTACAACTTGACACTGCATCATCTTTTCTCAAATCATTAGTCTCTAATATGATACCACTTTGTACGCTTATGTAAAATGCTGTATATAGTTTCTCCTCCCTTTTACTGTGTGGCCGATCGCTCTTTTTATCAATGACCTCATCTGAATAAATTTATATAAAAGATTTGTGCAAGTTTCATGAAACTGGAACTCAGAGTCACTTCTTGTATAGGACACTGCTAAGTGTAGGCTTTGAAAAAGGACCCTACTTTGGGGAGTTGTTTCTTCTTTCACAGTCCAATGATGCAACATGTTTTTAATAGAAATGAATGCCGAAATAGAGTATAACAGGGTACCCAAATTTAAAAAAAATCGAAGGTGGTGTTTTTTTTTTATTCGCATTGGAATTTTTCTTTGTTTGATTTTTTTTCCCATGTTTGCCTAAATATATTGTAACTATTGTGTCACTCAGATACCTTATTTATTTTTTCAATAATAGCCATATATTAGTAAAATAATGTCTGCAAGTTATGTAATAATGATTAAATTATTTCATGAGATACACATTTCCAAAGTTTGCCATTTGTCGTTCGAGCAGGCATGTTTGGCAATTTTTAGAAAACTAAATAAATTTTTAATAAATATTATTACTTTATATTACAAGCAAGTTGTACCCATAGTTTGTTTGTAAAAAGTTTTAAAATTCTCCTAATTTTATTGTTTTAATTATTCATTTTCAAACTTGCCCCTTCCATCAGTGCGCGTTATTGCAACTGCCCACCTCTCCCTGCCTTACGATGTTTCTTGTCTCCAAATTTTTTTTCTGGTCAAAACTAAGTGTGGATTAGTTTATACCAGACACTAGACAATGTCATATAAAAACATCAGTTGATTTAAAAATGTCGACCAGCCACCCTTCGGTCGATCTTATCTGAAATCACCCTATAGTAGATGCAAGCATACTTCCATGCTTGCATCTACACGCAAAGAACGTGCTGCCGTCATGGGAGCACGTTCCTTGCGGTTCGCAACCCGCAATTATGAAAACGCACGCTCCTGTGCGACACGGACGTTGGCAGTGTCTTCCAGGAACCACAGCAACCTCTGAATATATGGCTTGCACCGACATCACTTGGCCAGACACATTAAGGAAAAGGCACGTGAGAGCCTACCCTCCACTGTGTTAATTTTTTTCACAAAAGGGGGCCATGGGAGACACAATAAGGGAAAGGTGTATGAGAGCTTAGCTTCCACTGCGTTCACTAGAGCTTTTGACCCCCAGAAAGGAGGGCGGACTGACGCCACCTGCAAGCCATGTATAAACACGGGAAGAATGCAGGATCCACGAGATAACACGTTTGACGAACCTCTATGGGGAAAGAGTTGCGCTAGGTCGGAAACTAGCAACGACCGGTGTTTTTCGGTTTTAAACAGGGCAAAAATATCCAACCACCGGTGTTTTTCGGTTTTAGCCGATTTTATATTTTCGTAACCGACGGATGTTTATCGGTGTTTTTCGGTTAAAACCGGAAAATACACACCCTAGCTATAACACACGTCACAGTGAAATGTGGAATATACCCTTTGCACGTACAAATTACGGTACTCAATCAATTCTTTACACACTGGCATCATTACTCAATTCCTACACTCATTAGAAAGTAGATGTGTTTTTGATGTTATTATGTTTCCTTTTATACAACCTTGTTTTTCCGGTTTTTGTTTTCACTGCATTGTTGGCCTGACATATGCTAAGTTCTGTTTTGCCAACTGCTGTATAGATTGTTACTTGTTCCTTGTTTACTATTGTATAATAGCCGCTGTCGCTAATTAGATCAATCGGGGGCACAGACCTCGTCAAGCCACACTCCAGTGGCTTTTTGTCTGTGCTCCCGACATCACCATTCTTGCACGATGTGGTGTCAAATAAATTTGATTTTATTTGATTTGATTTGGTGCTGATGATACTGATTTTGTTCATATGTAGTGATGATGGTGCTGATCTTTTTTTATTGCTCATAGGTAGCGCTGAGTTCCGGGTTGCGTTTCGACTTCATTATTACAGCTTTATGGTCGGTCAAATGCAGAGCCAGTGGTTGTTCTAGCGGATCAGCTTGAATCCGCTAGAAGCCATGGGAACGCATCTCCACCGCTTAAGCCAACGGTCCATGTCAGAAAGAGAATGTGTGGTATGGATCCTGGTTATATACGCAGTTGAGCGTTTGACCGCAGCGCCCTCTCGTCTATAAACGTTGAGCCAATGCATTCAAAGTTTAACGCGATTATATACGCATTTGACCGCAGCGCCCTCTCCCGTATAGACTTTGAGCGGCTGCATGCAACGTTTCACCCATGACATCCCCAGCCCTTGAGTTACTACCATATTTCAGATCCCCCTACTCGTCCCGCAGTCGTGGCCTAGTGAGTAAGGCGATGGACTAGAAATTCATCGGGGTCTCCCCGCACAGGTTCGAATCCTGTCGACTGCGCAAACATTTTATTTTTATTTTTTTAAGAAGACAGATGGGATGGCAATCGATGTGAGCACGGACGCCGGACGGACAAGGCTAGACACTAAGGAGCTTCGCCCCTACAAATACTGGATTACAAGGAATCCGTTACTTGTAAAGGATTACTTCCCAAGTCGGCTTCAAACGTGCAAACATGTCCGCCAACCCTTTGTGGCGCCAAGACGGGGGTCCTCTTCGCGGGGCCGTCTAACCGTATCCAACAATCACCTGACAGATCATTTACATACCTGCTTACGATAGGGTGCGCACTATTTGGATCTTCGACAAAACTGAATCCTGCGCTTTCAGTGACTTCATAAGACGAGTGTGAATTGAACAAAGCAATGAAGCTCGCTCCTGCGCTGGCACGCCTCGTTCGAACGTTCGAATTCTACAAAGAAAGACCGTCATGACTCAACCTCGTCGGTAGCCGGTCAGGCGGCTTTCGTCGGACGGGCGCTCGCCCACGCATGCGCGATGAACGACAAGCGCCTCGCGAGTCATACGCGGAGACCAATTAGCAATCTCGTGTGCGCCAATCAAAGCAAATCACAGCTGTCAAAACTTGCGGCACCATGACAGAACAGCACACGGCAAAACAGCACGCGACAAAACAGCACGGTCAAAACAGCACGCGTCAAAACAGCACAGCGTCAAAACAGCACGGCGACAAAACAGCACGCGTCAAAATAGCACGCGACAAAACAGCACAGCTTCAGAACGGCACAGCGACAGAAGAGCACATGCCAAAAAAGCACGGCGTTAAAACAGCAGAGCGTCAAAACAGCGCAGCGACAAAAGAGGACAGCGTCAAAACAGCACCGCGACAAAAAAGCTCAGTGTCAAAACAGGACATTGATAATATAGCTAGGGTTTGGCGTTTTCGGTTTCTATTGTTTTGAAATTCGGCGAACTTTTTTCCGTTTTTATCCAAACAAACGTTTTCGGCTTATCGCGGTGAATATTTGTAGACTCATAAACTTCTCGGTCCTTTTCGGTTTATTGACGAAAATCAGGATACTGACGAAAATTCAATATGTAAAAGCGTTTCTTTGAAATGTATAGTAAGTAAACTAGGTACTGGTTTTGTTCTTTGTTGCTGTCTGTGGCAGCCGACGCACTGGCAGCCGACGCACAATCACGACAGGGCGCAAGACGCACTTGCGCCCTGTCGTGATTTGACATTATCGTCGTATGCTCATATTTGTATAATGGACTACCACTTCGGTCGGAGAGGCAAATATCAAAATGCAGAAATTTTCAAGCATTGTACTCAGTGCGTTTTTTTCCCCGATTTTCACGACTGCGAGAGGTGGTAAATTTGTGCCGACCACAGAAACGACAATAAAACAATCGTATTTATGCCCTCCTCTAGTAGATGGAAGCTAGGAGTGTCATAAAATGTGCGGCATTTACGGATGCCCTTGATTTTCATTTTTCAGTTCACGAATAAACTCTTTTCTTTGAACAAAGAATTCGGCACACAAAACTCAGGTGAAAAGATTTCGCCTTGAAGACCCTTGCGCCTCCGGAGCTTTTGTTGAGAGTTAAACTGATCTCGGAGACAAGCTGAAAGCTGCGAAAGGAAGTGGTCATACGGTCATTAATAAGTCACATCCCCCCACCCACCCCTCCGAACGCCGTAGAAAATAATAACCTTTTTCAGTTAAAACCGAATTTGGAAAATTAATTCGGCGTACCTTTACCGGTTTTATGCGGTAAACGCTGAACCCTAAATATAGCGTATGGAGTTAAAAAATACATGTTTCAAAGTAGGTACTGTAAAGAAATGAGGGGTCTCGGCCGATTCGTCGAAAGCCAACACGTCGACGGCCAATTTGTCGAATCCGTTCTGTTGGGAGCAAGTTCGGAGTGGGGAGTATACTCGATATGGTGGCACGTGAAGGCTTTCTGGGCAGTACCGAAGCCTCCGCTGGTGCGTATTCTGGCTATTTCTCGAGCAGTTCCGCTAATTTTGGCGCGCAAGTTTGCTGGTGATGTCGTCTACAGTAAATAAATCATTCGCACGGCATGTTGCTCTCGTTAGTTAAAAGAAAAGAGAAACAGAAAGCGTCTGCGGCAACGATGCGCTCAGCACATGCTGTAGGGCAACAGCATTGAGGCTGTGGCATGTTTCTGCTTCACCGGTTTTCACTTGATCGATGCCTTCGGCGGCAATAATCTGTGAATTTAACTCAAAGTAACTTCTCGCCTGCAAGCTGGAGCCGCGTGTTTCGGGGACATTTTATTCACGGCGAATGAACCCTGCAGAATCAGTGCCCATGTCCACCTTGAATACGCTCAACATTAAAGTGCCTTATCTTACCGGTTGTACCAATGCACCTGCAATCAACGCATCTCCCACTTTTCTACTCTTTTGTTGTTTTTTGTGTTTTTTTAAGGGGGGGGGGAGGGGCGTTTTACGCTTAGGTGGTAATTATGAAACAGCGAGTACTACGGAACCTCACCGGACCGACGCAAACCAGGCGGTTCATAATTTGAACTTATGGATTTCTTTTTCCCAATAACTTTTCCTCTTTCGCTAATTCTACAAAAAAAAACAAAACAAAAAAAAACAAGACAACGCGGCTAACATCGCCACGAAGAAATCACCTCTAACTACCCAATCTCTTCAGAGATCACCGTAGTTAAGTAGTGGTAGTAATAGGCTCTCATCCTTTACAACCTAGCGACAATAAATGAAAGCGTCAAGGAGGTTCGAAAGTATTCGCGCAGAGAGAGGTGAAGAGCGAGCTCGAAGTTGATAAATGCGTGCTGTTTTGTCTCCGTGCTGTTTTGGCACGTGCTCTTCTGTCGCTGTGCCGTTTTGACGCTGTGCTCTTTTGTCGCGTGCTCTTTTGACGCGTGCTGTTTTGTCGCCGTGCTGTTTTGACGCTGTGCTGTTTTGACGCGTGCTATTTTGACCGTGCTGTTTTGTCGCGTGCTGTTTTGTCGTGTGCTGTTCTGTCGCGTTCCCAAAACTTGCACCCTTTGGGAGGTAATATTTTGCTTACTTTTAGAGCCCAGGTCACGCGACACCCCCAGGTGCGGGCGTCACGTGACCCCCTCCACCCCCCCTCCCCCCGCGAGATCACGTGACCCCCGTGAGGGGAGGAGGACGGGGGGGGGAGCAGGGAGGTTGAGCAGGGGGGACGAATCGGAATTTTCATTACTCCGAAAAATGATGTTAAAAGACTTATCTCTTGTCCCTCGGCCGGCTTCCAACCGGAGCCCTTTCGTTCAGGAGTAGCAGGCAGGATCACGAGGGAGGAGAAGGATGGAGGAATATACCCTCCCCTCAGTACCCTTCAACCCTCCTCCTCCGCAAGAGCTGCGCTCCAATTCGGCGTTACGGGGAGTTGTAAACGGTTTTCATTTTTTACTTCGAGCGTTACGGCGGTAATGGACGCTAAGAGGTAAAAGTTCGCCTTCCCCTCTTTTTCGTACTCCTTTAAAAAAAAAAAAAATGAAGCAGAGCCGAGAAAACGAGCTCATTCGACAATTTTTTAAAAGCAGTTCTTTCTAAAGGCTTTCCAAGTGCCCATAAAATAGGTGTACAGCTTTCCCGTTCGACAGGCTTGTTAATTGACATGTTGGCACAGAAACTTACAACGACTAAACCGAGACACGCTGTCCACAGGAACCTCTTTGTGGAGGCGAAAATCTTTTTCATAAAACAAGTTCATATAAAGTAAGGTCAAAAATGAAAATGATCGAGACGCAGCCTTCATCAAAGCGCACATTGAGAAGGAAGTGGGCTTCTGGCAGGTGTGCCGCATCCTGAACGTCTCCGACAGCCAAGTGCGTGTCGCGCGGCGCTACTGGTTCCTGGCCCGCTGCTGCAACCGGCGACTGGCGTGCATGTCGGGGGCTGCATGCCACTGGCCCCGGACCTACCTGCTGGGTTGGAGCCCCAACTCCCTGTGGCCGGAGATCTTTAGCATGTGCCTGATCGGGATGATGGCCCTAGCCGCAGTCTGCCTCGCCGAGACCGACCTCTGGAAGATGCTGAGCCGCGTCTTCTACAGCACGCCGCACCTGTACGTGTCCCGCACGCCCCTGCATTGCCTCCTCTCCACAGAACAGGAGCGAAAGTGAGTATAGCGCAGACACGCTTTGCGAGAATACGCGTGCGTATACCTGCCAAAGAGGTCGAAAAATAATGCAGGAACTGAAATTGCACACCTTTTTATGTAATGTTTTTAGTTTACCAGTCACTTCGTACTAGCCATGTCTTACAGATGTCTGCAGCTCGTGGCTGCAGGATAGCTAATTGAATGACAATCTCTTAAGTGGCTGCATAATAGCTAGTTGAATGAGTGTGTCCTAGCCTAATAAAACAGTTTTCGCAAATTCCGTCCACCGACCGCTTAAACGTCATCCTTTCGTTCCTACGCATGACCTTAGAGAGAAGGCAAAATTGATTCCATTCTTCTGCAGGCGTCCAAAGAAAAACAAAGTCAAGGCGGGCAGAATGAATTGAGTTTCGTCATAGGGCACATTGCAATATTCATTGACCGCCCAATTTTCGGTTAATTGAAAACTAGATAAATGGGTGACTCCAATTGTACACGCGACGAGTGATATAATGGAGTGTCAGTGAGAAAATAGGCAGATCTGTTACCGCCGAAACCTCATGGCCATTGATATGTCGGATTTCCCCCTCGCTGGTGATGGCGCTTAAAGTAAGCATTAGGGATTTTCATAAAAGTGGACACTATTTTAAGAATATTTTTTTTTAGAAAAACATTTATGTATTGTGGTTCCACACCCTCTAAGTCGACAAGACCAGCCATGAACACCCAGTCGTCGCAGACCTTGACCGCACCATCTGTCGTCTGTATGCCCGCCGCCCCAAGAAATCTGACGCCTTTCCATGATGAGGCCCACGAGGATGTGGAGGACTGGCTTAAACATTATAAACGCATAGCCCGTCATAACGAATAGACTACGGAACAGCGCCTACAAGATATTTACTTCTGCCTGGAGGAAACTGCGAGGCACTGGTTCGAAATCCACGAGTCTTCGCGGACGTCGTGGGACGGCTGCGTCACCGAGATGAAGCAGAACTTCATGAATCAGCATTGTATGCAGACTGCCACATATCATCTCCAGGCGAGGTCTCAAGCACCCAACGAAAGCGTCACGAGCTCTCTTAAAGATATTCTGCGGCTGAGTACCCGTGCAGGTCGTTAAGCCACCGAATAAAAAATACTGCGCGTCCTTATAAGAGGCCTCGTCCGAAAACCTCCAACGGCAGTCGATGGGCTTGTTTCAGAAGCAAGAAATATCGAGCGGGCGCTAACGGTCCCAGCTTACCACTATCGTCGGCTCAACGACGTATCAGCTATGGCTTCAGCCCGCTCAGAGCTCAGCGCCAAAGCCGACGAACTTTGCGAGATCATCTGCGACGTTGTTCGCGAGGAACTCAAGAAACGTCTGTTGGCAGTGGTCCCTCCAACATCCTTGCTCATCGCCGAAGTCGTGCGAGAAGAGCTTCAAAGAGCCAACGAACCACAAGCTCCCTATCAACCCTGCGCCACTCGAGCGACCGGCGCTCAGCTACGCCACCATGGCACCACGACCGCTGTCTGCTACCCGTAAATACCAGTCGCTGTCCCGACGGGAGAATCCAACACTGCAGTGCCCGCGACACCAGGAAGAACAAGTCTTGTGCGTCTGACCAGAGCGTCCTTCACCGAGAAAAACCGACACGTGGTGAACGCCGACAAGCACCCGCTTTTCTACCATTGCGGGAAAGTCGACTACATCTACATCCCATGCCCCTAGCGACCACGGGGCTGCGCGTATTCCACCCGAGCGACCCGCACCCAAGTTACGGCGAACGTCCTCGCGACATCCATGAGTACCTCCGACGCTCACCACCCCTAGCCCCGTCTCTCCGCCGTGAATCCAACTCACTATCGCAACGACGTTCAGCGTCTCTAGCGCCACAAACCGTATACGAGAAAAAACTGCCTCCACTGCGGCACTGGAAAAACTAAGTGCGACAACGCCTGGAGGTGGCGTTGCCGATTACGATCGAAGAAAAAAGTGAAAGCCGTTTACAACTCCCTGTAACACCGAATTAGAGCGCAGCTCTTGAGGAGAAGGGGGGGAAGGTTACTGGGGGGGGGGGGTGAAGTGACCTTGGGGGGGTCAGGTGACCTTGGGGGGTCACGTGACGATGCCGATGATGTCACCAGTGACGTCACTGATGACGTCATTAGTGACGATGACGATGCGGACTCCGATGACGTCATCAGCGATGATGACGATGACGATGCGGATGTCGGTGATGTCATCAGTGACGTCACTGATAAAGTCATCCGTGATGATGACGATGCGGATGCCAGTGACGTCATTAGTGACGTCACTGATGACGTCATCAGTGACGATGACGATGCGGATGCCGGTGAGGTCATCAGTGATGATGATGATGCGGATGCCGGTGAGGTCATCAGTGACGTCACTGATGACGTCATCAGTGATGATGACGATGACGATGCGGATGCCGGTGACGTCATCATTGACGATGACGTCACCGGGGAGGTCACGCGACCTCGGCGGGGGGTCACGTGACCCTGGGGTGGTCACGTGACCTTGGGGTGTGTCACGTGACTTCGGGGGTGACCTTGGGACCACCAAGGTCACCCCAAGGTCACGTAACGCCCAGAGGTCACGTGACCCCCAAGGTCACGTGACACCCAAAGTCACGTGACCCCGAGGTCACGTGACGCTGGGGGAGGGGTCACGTGAACTCTGGGGGTCACGTAACCTTGGGGTGACCTTGGGGGCCGCGTGACCTTGGGATGACCTTGGTTACGCCGACGCCGACGCCGCTCAAGCCGGGAACGGGCCCCTAAGAGCTGCGCTCCAAAAACTGCCAAGAACACCGGAGCGCTCTCACACTCTCTACTCCACGCATCAAAACGACGTTCCTGCAACGGTGCCCAACAACCTAAACGTTGTTATCGACGGCCACGACACATCGGCACTCGTAGACACCAGAGCAGATTATCCAGTCTTGAGTGGGAGGCTCTCTCGCCGCCTGCAAAAAGTTACAACGGCCTGGGATGGACCACACATTCGAACCGCCGGAGGACACCTTATTACAACCGTCAGAAGGTGCACTGTCTGAGTCCAAATTCACGGCGAGACGTGTGATGTGAAATTTCTCGTTCTATGTGACTATGCCAGAGACGTCATTTTCGGCATGGACTTTCTGTGATTACGGCGCCGTCATCGACCTTCGAGAAAACAGGTTAACGTTGCCGACACCTGTTATGCCTTTACAGGAACCCCAAACGACGTCAGTTGCCACCCGAGCCGCTGCCGAACACGTAAACCTGACGACGTGATCAAGTGCTCTTCTACCTGTCGTAACCCATGCAGTTAGCTGCGGCAAAGTTGTTAAGAAAGTCAACATTCAATTGCTCCAAGGAAGAAGAATAGGTGTCGCAAGGGGTGTAGCTGAACTTCAGGATGGACGCACTGGGGTCCTCGTGACGAACGTTAGACAAGAAACGCAATACCTCACGAAAGGTGCCGCTGTGGGCCGCGTCGAGGAACTCCGGAACTCCGCCGAAATCGCCGGGATTGCTGGAAAATCCTCGCCGCCTAAGCAAGAAAACAAGTCGCCGGCGCAGCTTGACATTGAAGCTTTTGGGCCCGAAACGACGGCAGCTGATTAACTTCCTCGCCTAATACAGCGTCTGCTTTGCGACATCGTTGAAGGTGCCCCAGACCGCAGTTTCGAAGCACCGCGTCGTTACCGAGGACGACGCATCAACCGCCGCACAGAGTTTCCGTAAAAGAAAGGGAGGTCATTTCAGAGCAAGTCCAAGAGATGCTGAACGACGACAGAATCCAGCGTTCAAGCAGTCCGTGGGCCTCCCCAATCGTATTCGTTAAGAAGAAGGATAGAACGCCTAGGTCCTTCGTGGACTACCGGCAGCTGAAAGCGGTGGCTAAAGAAGACGCCCATCTAACTACACCGCTACACCGCGGCACGTCTATTCACCTACACCGCTACACGCTACACCGGCTGCGCCTCTCTCGGTACTTTTCATCCACGAACTTGAAGAGCAGCTACTGGAAGATCAAAGTCAACGAATGGGGGACCGAGAGAAGACAGCCTTCGTCACGCCGGAGGAACTGTATGAGTCAGGGTGATGCCCTTTAGATTATGCACGGCGCACCAACTTTCCAAGACGGTGCCCTTTTAAAGTGGGGAGTAATGTCACGCGCGTTTCAGGGCAAGCGTGCCCGTGGCTGAATCATTATCGTGCTTGGCTGCCACGCAAAGGCCAAGGTTCGATGGCTGGTAGCAAAAGCACATTTTTGTTATTTTGGTAAATGTCGCGTTCTTGTAAATTCAAGGACATTGTTGCTTATTCGAGGTTCTACACCCCAGCCTTCTACGCCGCTTGTTCCAGAAGCCCTCACGTGGGCAAAAGGATTTCCGCGTGGCGAGCCGGGGGCAGTCTCGCCCCGGCGTCCGATTCTGCTGGTTTGCCGACATCGACGGCTGCAACACTGAACTTCTATTTAGTTTTGGGCACAAGATCGCCCCATTAAACGTCTAGTTACTCGAGTTATTCGCCGTCTCATCAGTTGTCACTCGTGACAATATGTAACTGGACTCCTAGAAATATTTTCAAGATAGTGCTCTGGCACAACTCCATCCCCAAAGGAAGGTCCATTTGGCGACAGCCACGCGGTGGGAAAAACGATGGGCGCGTGATAACAAAAAAAAAATAAATAAAAAGCTATTTCCACACGAAGCTGGGCATTACTTCTGCAACCTCCACACAACAAAAATACAAACATTTCTTCCCTAATATAGGTGACACCCTCAGTATACACTGAAAAATGATACGAAAGGTAGGACAGTCACTATTGAATATCCCTTTGTCAACGTCATGTAAGTAGCCGCATTGGGCGTTACACACCGGTGTTCCACGACTCCAGCGCTGTTCTCGTGCCAAAGTCGTATCATTGTCCAAGTCGACTGAGTGCCCCGTCATCCAACGGTGTTCGACGAGTTCAGTCTTTGTGCTTGTTGTGCGAGTCGTTTTTGTCATGTCTCTTTTGTGTTGTCACACTTTCCGTTTTGTTCTCGAAATGTGTATAGCGTCAGAATCCCCACACTGTACTTTATATTCCACCCCACTTCTAATGCCCCCATAGGTAGAGCCTTTTGGATTTGTGAAAACATTCACCAAAGTGTAATATGAAACAGCTGTACACCCCATGAATGTAAGGCTCTTCTAACAGTGAATGACACTTGCTAGACATATGGAGTAGACACAGTCGATGTTCTCCTTCCCTCACTCTTTTTTCCTAGCTTCCTGGCTGCACCTTCACGTGTAGCAAATAACTGAGGATAGTGATGCTGACCTACTAGCCTGATTTGTGAAGTTTTGCAACCGCGGATGTTCGCTGGATGAGACGTCTCCAGATTGAAGAATGGGCGTTGGGAAGCCAACTGTTCTTAGAGCGCAGCTCTTAGGCGCCCGTTTCCGGCTTGAGCGGCGTCGCCGTCGGCGTCGGCGTAATCACGCGGTGCATTATGGGTCAATTTCCCCGCTGAATTTAGTGGAAAAATTACCCCGCTAAATATAGCGGAAAAATTGCCCCGCGAAATCTAGCGGAATATTTTCCCCGCTAAATCTAGCGGAAAAATTTCCCCGCGAAATCTAGCGGAAAAGTTTCCCCGCCAAATCTCTTCTAATGAGCTCACTGACCTTTCCGCAGTTACAGAACTAAAGCAGCTGTCGGTGTCAGTCAAACCACCCTGTAGGTTTGATGCACCAACCAAGTTATAATGGTCATCGCGCAAGGCAGCCATCTTGACAGGCTTCACAGTCCTCCTGACGTCTAAGGTCTTTTTTCCGAAAAACTATCCTCCATCATCACGAACCAGCGCAAGTAGACAGTTATTAAAAATCCAAACACACAAAAAAATACACTCACACAGCGCTGAACTATCAACTGAATTGTATTTCAAACTTCCTCTTCTTCGACCCCAAGGAATAGGTTGCCAAGGAAGAAAAGGGGAAAGAAAAGGCAAATGGGGGAGGGCAAAAGAAAAAGAAAAGGAAAACAGATGAATAGAAGACAAAGAAAAGGAAAATAAAGGAGAAAAATACTAATGCATCAGAGTCCAAGAGTTACAAAAATTACAAAAATAATTACAAAATTAATCACGCACAGGTATAAACCAGGTGATATGCCGGCCTACTGTCGACTACACTCTACCATTCAACTCTGCACATTCCAAGCTTGTAAAAAGAGGTATAGTGAGGTCATGCCTTAAGGACTCTATTAGCAAGTCATGCTTACATTCAATGCAGGCAAGCTTCGACGCTCAAGTATCAAGGCTAAGGTCCGCTGGATATCCTCTACAAATATTGACGTCGGTAACCGAGGTTCTCCTCAGAGAAATCAAGCTCGGTAGCGCCGCAAAAATACCCAGAGACAGGACAACCAGACCGATAGTCGTGCCATATATGCATAATATATCGCATGGTCTAAAGAAAATAGCGAACAGAGTAAATGTAAATGTAGTGTTTTCAGCACCACACAAACTTCACAGCCTCTGCAAAAAAGTAAACACCTCCTCAATCAGCACCGTCAGCTGCGCAAAGAAACACAGATCCAACTTTGTCCCATGTGTTGAAGGGGTAGTCTATTCGTTTCCCCTTTCCTGTGGAAAAGAGTACATTGGACAGACGGGGCGGTGTTTAAAGGGAAGATGGGGCACTTCTAGATTTGAGAAAAAACGCTTGAATTGCGTTCATTTGGCCTTTAGAATAACATATATCAAAATTATATTTCAATGCGACGCGCCGGAGAGCCATAAGAGCAATTTGAAAATAGGGCTGAAGCCCCGCCTCCCTAGCCTTGGCAAGCCAAAAGATCCGTCGATGACGTCACGGACAGCGACTCTCTTTCGCGTTTTTCTCCCGTTTAACAATACTTACGCGGCAAATGGTTTTGGTATTCGGGTTCACGAGGTAAAAATACACTTGAATTCACTTCTAACTAATTTTTTTCAAGAAGCTCCGTAGCTTCCCTTTAAACGACCGCCTGCGAGAGCACAACAACAACATTGCCAATGCCAACTCCGGTCACCTAGGTATTCACTGTAGGGATTATGGCTGTTTTGCGCGACTGGACAACTGTGCTGTGTTAGGCAGGAGTAAAAACCAGCTCACCCGAGAAATTATAGAAGCGGAGAACATTGCAAGACGAGAAGCCCAGTGCGTTAGCACTCCGTCCTTAGCTTTATCGGAGAAAGAACTACATTATTTAGACAGAAGGTGTTTAAGACAATAAGCCAGTATAACCACTGATTTTTGTTTACATCTTATATTATTTAACAACTAATTTCTGTAACTCTTGGACTTTTTGCATCACTCAAACTATTTACGCCGAGAGTGTAGTCGACAGTAAGCCAGCATATCACCTGGTTTATACCTGTTCGTGATTAATTTTGTAATTATTTTTGTAATTTTTGTAACTCTTGGACTCTGGTGCATTAGTATTATTCTCCTTTATTTTCCTTTTCTTTGTCTTCTATTCATCTGTTTTCCTTTTCTTTTTCTTTTGCCCTCCCCCATTTGCCTTGTCTTTCCCCTTTTCTTCCTTGGCAACCTATTCCTTGGGGTCGAAGAAGAGGAAGTTTGAAATACAATTCAGTTGATAGTTCAGCGGTGTGTGAGTGTATTTTTTTGTGTGTTTGGATTTTGAATAACTGTCTACTTGCGGTGGTTCGTGATGATGCCTTACCAACTCGCCCAATCTGCAGTATCCTCCATCATTGTGTCACAATCCATGCGAAACCTCCCACAACTATTACGCGTTCCTTATCGCTATCCACTCGTGGATACTCTTTATGCTTCGCGCACCATTGGGTAAAAGTCCTCAATATTCTGATGGTCACGTGAAACGAAAACGCAAAATTTTCGTGCGAGAATTATTTGAGATATTTGAGCACGACATACGTCGGCATCTATGTCAATGTCTGTCACATCTCGCGCGATACGTGCTGAGCCATAGCCTTTATTCTAGAAGGCCTATCAATTCCTTGACGGAGGCAATGAGCGCGCGGCCGCTAGAAAAAGGCTATACAGCTACTCTGGGTTACCCCTATAGGGTAATCCAGAGGGGTAACTTATAAAGCATATACAGCTACCCTGGGTTACCCCTCTGGGGTAAGACAGGGTAGCTGTATAGTTTTTGCTTAAGAGCCAGAGTAACGCGCTCCTTTTTATTTTGCCGCCAACTCCGTATTGGCGGAGAGGCGGTCACGTGCACCGAGCTGGATTCGACGTTTGTGCGATAAAGCGACCTTGCAGGAGCCGAGTTTCGGGCGGATCATGCTTCTCGCTTTGCAATTCCGAAATATACAACCTACACTAAAACAGAAGGGACTGGAAGCTTTCTTGACCCTTCAACATTTTGTGTTGCCACTGGATACAGTATAACTGCGTTGTTTTATAATGCGAGCGATGTTTTAAAACATGTTTTCAAAGTCAGGGAAGAAGACGACATGGAGGACGATCGCGTAGCTCTCACAGCCGGGGCTCTTGCAAAAGTGAAGGTCGCTTCCTGCAGTGGGGCCTTGGATTCAACATGGCCGTCCTGGAATCACCATTGCGGTACTCTGCTCCGCAAGGCGCAGTATATACAGTTACTCTAGAGGTGACCTTTCAGCCAGCGCCAACAATAGGCGCGGTGGTCTCTCTGCGAAACAACAAATCAGAGCGGAGAAAAAACAAAGGAGGCTGTCGGTGCGTGGACAAACGGGAGAGGGGCGGAATAAAAATTAATCGACGCAAAATGTTCCCGTGTTCCGAAAAAAAAAAAAAGGAGTGCTTTTGTGTTTGTCTGGTTTTTATCGCTGTGCATTGTTTGGCGCCACCCGAGACAAACCCCGTGAGCGCCCTCTCCGTTGATCTCCTTTCCACTTTACAGAGGCCACGCCCCTTTGCGATATGACAGGCTTTCTATTAAAACAGAGGCTATATGGCAAAGCAGGTTCCATTTATTCGTCGTCTGCCCAGGCAAACGTGGCATACGCCACAATTTCTCATTAATCAGCTCCCACAGAACGGTTGTCGCGGGTAAACGCGTCTCGCACCGCTGCGCTCGGCCCATTTCTGGGTGCAGCCATGTTGACGTCACGTGACCACTAATAGGGTATTGTAGTAGACCGTTCCTGCAGCCCGCTAAGCACCCGGATAGCGCTCCGTAATCCGCCACAAGACCTTGAACTATGCAGACAAGGCTGGCGGCGCAGATGCGCAGCTGCGGCGTTTTCTTCGGGGATACCGGAGCGGAGGAGAAAAACGATCTACTACAACTCCCTAATATGCCCAACGGGAAAGATATCGGAAACCGGTAAGTTGCCATTTTTGGCCGCCGGTGTGCAGCTCTAATTTCCCGAGATGCTCGTGACGCATTGACAGGTAGTCGTCGTGAAGGGTGTCGATGGAGCTATAATGAGTTAGAAGGGTAGCTCTGGCAATCACTCGCTCCTGTTAGCGGCCGAGAGCGGTTTTACGCTTCATATGAGTCACTGTCAGAACCAACCACAACGTCGCAGCTCCACCCCGCTTTGCATGCGCAGTTCTGAGCTACTCTCGCCCTTATGCCATCTCCCTCAAACACTTAGACTCTCTCAGAAGCTCGGCGAAAGGATGGCCTGCAACGCCGGAACTTGATGCATCTCCTCTTTTCTAACCTTGAAATATTAACGTTTTCAAATTCATTGCACTAAACCTTAAAAGACACGTGCAAAGGATTTTTCAAACAACCTACAGGGTGATTCAAGGAGACGCCAGGCTCTTTAAATCTACCGCAAAATTCGGTTTCTTAACCTATCGCGCTACGACTTTGTGCAGTGTTGCCCACAGATGGTGCATTTTTTTGTAAAATTTGCAAAGAGCGAACCTACCTGAGGAAAAAGTGAGCAAAGAAAGAAGCCTTAGCTCTTATGGAAACGCAGCGACGCCACCGGTCTTCAAACAACACGGCACCGTTTCGCACGGAGACAAGAGATGGCGCAAGTGGTCGCGACGCCAACTGCCGCCAACGAACGAGCATACGACGCATAGAGCCGGCGTATTTAGCAGACAAGGAACTGCAGTTCCTTGTTGTTACCGCGCCTGTTTTTGTTTCTGTGACTGTCGCCGCCTGCAGAACGCGCGCCGCTTTTGAGTCGAAAAGATCGTCTGCTAAAGACGCTGGCTCTCGGCGCCGCATGCTCGTTCGTTGGCGGCGTTCGTTGCGCCATCTCTTGTCTCCCGTGCGAAACGGCGCCGTGTTGTTTGAAGACCGGTGGCGTCGCTGCGTTTCCATAGGAGCTAAGCCTTTTTTCTTTCTTTACTTTTTCCTCAGGTAAGTTCGCTCTTTGCAAATTTTACAAAAAAAAAAAAAAAAAAGCACCATCTGTGGGCAACGCTGCACAAAGTCGTAGCGCGATAGGTTAATAAACCGAATTTCGCGGTCGATTTAAAGAGCCTGGCGTCTCCTTGAATTTCCCTGTAGATGAAAAAAGAACGCCATAAAACAAAACTTACAACGACAAAACTATTTTAGAGCTATATTTACGGCGCGAAACGAATTCGTATTTGGCGCCCCCTGGCGCTCGTGGAAAAGTGGCCGCTATGGTCACGTGACTGGCCACTATGGTCACGTGGTACTTGCGCTCTTTCGGGAGCTTCATATGGACTCTAACAGTTACTTATTAATCTTCGTTTTAAGTACAACAAAAACGAAAAAAAGAAGATTAATAAATAACTGGGTATGACGAGAAGGCGTCCGCCGATCACGGAGGAGCGGTCATGTTTCATGGGGGATCGGGAGGCGGAGCAACTCCGTTCGGGTCGCCTGCTCCATGTCGGATTTGGCCTACTGATCTAGGCGCGCTCCCAAACGACCAATGGAATTCGCCATTAGATATGTTTGCGCATGCGTTCGCCTCCTTCTCACCGCGCCGGAGCAAAGGCTCGCAGCGCAGCATCGTAAATCGCTAAAATCACAATATTTAGGCTTCATTTTCACTAAGATTAAAATACAATGATAACGTATCCTATTCAGTTTCCTGTAGCCTTATTCATTTCTTGCTATCGGCTTTGAACGCATTGCGTGGCCTTGACCTGCTGGTTACGGGTTTTCGTTTGTCTTAAGGGATGGATCTCGCGCTTGTCGCGTGAGCTCCCAGCCCAAGTTATGTCCAGCGACGAAAATCACCAGATAACGAAATAAAAAAAGAAAAAAAGAAAAGGAAAGAAACAAGTTCAAAGCTAGCTACAACCTCCTTCTGAATGCCACGGAAGTGAACATATTAGACAGTTTTAGTATAGCGTTGCTGGCTCTTACGTACGCCATAGGCAATAGTATAGCGTACGCTAAAAGTGACCTGCTCGGACTGAATTTATTTGTGCGTTACATTTTCGAGTGAACACCGCGCATGATTTTGGTTAAATTTGCAAGAGCCGTAGAATTCCGCGTGCTTATAGCGCAGCCATGCTCCTGGAAAGAAATATTGAAAATGAAAACGTGTCAATCATTTTATTTCAAATTAAACCAAGCCGCAGCTGCTTCGTCAAGCGCGCTTTTCTGCGGGGTACAGAGGCTACGAGTACGAGTGCGTAGCCAAATTCGATCACAGAGCCTCCCTCAGTCGTCCCGTGGAAACGGCACTTTTATCAATGCTATCGCGAATGAAATTCATGACCTACTGATGTCCACTGCATAGCGAGAAATTCGGCGATTTCTTTTAGAGTCGTTCGTCCGTCGGCGATGAACTATGCGAATAGGCTTAGCGTTCAGCAGATCGCACCGTTGAGGCACATTCCGAGCGGCGAACATTTTCACTGTTCACTCCTTCAGCTGCACGGCGATCTGATTCGACTGCGGTAGGTCCCAGAAAGCATTGCCGAGCTGAACACCACGCAATTTCACGTAACACAGAACTTCGAAAACACCACGTTGCCCCCTTGTTGCGCCAGTCGAGGTAACCGCCACCTTGAAACTGGCGCTCTCGTCGGGTCCGAGATCTCTCGAGAGCGTCCCGAAAGCCCGCTAGCCCGCCAAGCAAAATCCCCAGCGTTGCGTTCGTACGCAATACGCTAGCCTTTCTACTGCGTTCTGCGCACGCACACTCACGACCCGCAGTCTCCTCGCGTACGCAAAGCTATAGCGTACGGTCCACTAAAACTGTCTGTTATGTATGCTGACTATTCAAGGAAGATCAAGCAAAGTAAAGCGTAAAAGTTGCAATGCGGGAACAGTAATTCATTTGACTAAGCCCCTTCTTCAAAAGGCCAGGTGATGTCAGCGCGAACCAGCTGCGCGCAAAGAGGTTAGGCGCTGTCGCGTGTACCTGGAACAAGTGGTGTAAGCACATAGCTGCGCGCTCGCAATGGCCTAATGTAGGGGAGCTCTTAGCAGCGGGCGAACAATCTCTAATGACGGACTCTGAGCCAAGGTTGGATGACTGCGCTTAACGTTTCGCCTGAGCTCGGCTCGGCTCGGTAGAACACGGGTGGTGTGTAAGCGCGCGGCGAGTACTCACATTCTTCGTGCCAGGATGGATGAATGAATGGATGGATGTTGAAAGTTACACCATTTGTAGCGGGCGGTAGCTTGCGCCACCTAGCAGAAGTCTAAAAAGACAAGCATACGATTTCTCCCGCCCTTCTAAAACCAATTTTCTTTTCCTAACAAGAAATGGTGACCACCAGTGTTGGTCGATAAAATTTTGAAAAGAATCTACAAGGAAAGCATTTATGAGCTCTAAGTCAAGGCCGTACGTGCGTTTCCAGACTCAGGCGTCAGCTGCCTTCCAAGACGCTCGCGTGCGAAGACACGCTGTACGTGAGCCACCTGCGGCAGGAGGCTGGGCCGTACGCGCCATTGCACGACGTCACCCTGTGCCTGCACCGGCGCGAGGTCGTGTCCGTCCTGGGCCCCACGGGCTGCGGCAAGTCGCTCCTGCTCGAGGTGTTGGCCGGTCGGCAGCTCGTCACCGACGGAAACGCCTACCTGCTCGGGCTCAACCTTTTCATGCACACCAACCAGGTACACCTTCTGCCGGATGGCCGTCATCCCGGCGTAGAGTAACGGCTCCTATACTTTGTTCACCCTTAAGGTGAGACTTGAGCCAAGTCTACGAGAGCGACAGAACGGTATCTGGGCTTTGAAAGGCTCTTCCGCAAAACAAGCTCAAGCGCCAGCAAGGCACGTTTCAAAACAAGGTGCATGGGTTAGCTCCTGCTTACACCTTTAACTGCAGCCTCACCTTAATGGTGAACGGAGCTGAGGTGGCGTCGTGTGAAGTCATGTAACCGTGTTATCGCGTCTCCCATCTACGGGGGCAAGGAAGATAGTGGAAATGACAGACTTTTGTATCGTCAATTTAGTATACTTTTGTTTTAGTGCTCATAAAATCCTGGTTAATTTTGGAATTCCCCCGGGAAGACTCTTAGCGTCTATTTTATTTTTGTTATTAAAATCTAATATTTGGAATAAAATTTCTTGGAAGCCGCGGTTATACGTCCAATGACCGCGCAATTGATAAGAAAGGGAACGATTTAATCAAGCAGTACCATTCGAATCGGAAAATTTGGGTTCGATTGAGAAGTATCGTAACTCACGAGAGATGGGCATAACTTATGGAAGAGCGTTATGTCCCTAGCCCACGAATTGAAGCACACTCGTGTTGGCTACATGCTTGGAAACCCGAGCCTTTCGGAGGTTTCAGATTTTAAATATTCTGAGTTATACATAGTCTACCTTTTAAGCTGCATTAAGCATATTACCTGCGTATGTCAACCTCCTCCTAAATTTACCAAAAACTAACTTTATAAGATATAATATTAAAAATATATGTTCCTAAATTATGAATATATTTTTCGGCAGTTGCGGGATGATGCTATCGGGCTTCGGGGAGCCGTTCACGAAACCAATCTCTACGAAGTTAAAAAGGATTGAGGATAGAATGGGTAGGTTTGTATATCACTAACCAGATGACGTCAGTGGCTGATCTACTTCAGGGAGCTGGTCTGCCATCAGTGACGAAAGTAAATTGAGTATTCCAATAAAAATGCTTACGTCAAGTCACATATAGGTCTTTATACAGGGGGTGCGAGTGCTCCAAAATGCTTGTTTGGCGAATGCAAGGAGGAGCACGCCTATCAAACGGAAACACACGGAAGGCGCAGCCAATCGCGCACCGTTCTTGGTTCAGGTCGAGGTGCTCAAGGAGCAGACGAAATTGCACGCCGTATAGTAGTGCCCAATAGTGAAAAGGAATACCTGTTCTTTTTACCCGAATAGTTAAAGTATACGCACCACAGAAATCTACAACTTCGTGTGACGCTATAGCGGTGCCGACAGAATGGAAGTTTGAGTACATAACATTAACAGAATCGAAACATTCAAAACAAAGACATTTCTCGTGAGCGGACGTCGAGTTATTGGTAAAACAAACTTTCAAGAAATGTAATTGTCGGCGCCTGTGGCATTAATTTCAGCTAAAATAACCTCGTTTCATCACGAATAGAAGCAAGACTGTCCTTTTTGCCGCAAACCCAATGATCGAACAAATCCACTCGATTCATGAACTGGAAATTTTTTTTTTAGTATGGGTATACGCGAAGGCGTCTTCCCACTATATTATGGACATTAGCTTAATGCTTCCTCTACAGCAAAAAATAAAAGAAAAGAAAGCGCTGTCACATTTTCCGGCTTTAATATCCCATAAACAACATCAGCGGCAGTAACCTATGAAGTTCCAGCTCTATCACAATTGAACTGCCATTGAGCTTCATTCGCGCAAGTAGGAGTCGTTGTGGTTGAACTTTAATTACAATGAAATTCTAACGACAACGTCGGAAGTGCTCTGAAAATGGGAGCTAAGGACGAGAGGAGGAGGAAGGGTGTTGAGATATATATTCAGCTTTCCGAAAATCAGCTATAACAAAAACTAAATATTTTCGTCTAAATGCAGCCAATCTACTTAGGAGAAGCTAAGTTTATGGTAGCCCTCTTGCCTGAAAACGGCACGCGTTTTGTCGCCAAAATCATGAGACGCATGGAATGCAGTACTAACGCATGAAATGCTTTTTAACAGAACCCCCAATCCCAAAGTTGCGTCCGTCTGTCCGAATGTCTGAGCATTTTCTGCTACATTTAGCTTGAAAACTGAGATCACGTGACCGATATACCAACTGAGAAAATTAACATTACGTGAGCTATTCATCAAGTCAATTTCCCTGCTAAATTTAGCGGGAGTAAAAAAAAACAAAAACTAAAAAAAAACAAGAGGATATTATGATAATGGAAATATTGCAAAGGTGCAACCGAACTGGACAAGAATTACGATAATAATCCCTGGAGAAGGCTAACAGGAGGCACAAGGGACAGACACTAATCTCCAAGCACAGCTAGGGGACTGGTGCGCGACCGAAAAAATCCGCCTGGTTTAGGTATCGAACAAGGCACCTCTCCGTTTCCAGTGGCTACCAACTGAGCTAAGCAGGAAATAGACGTCAGTAGAGCAAACGGGTTTTATATAGGGAGCCTTCATGTGCGCTTTGCTGGGGTGATGCCACTTTTTGTAATACCACTCGCCGACAAACCAGCAGCCATTTTGGTCCTCGGCGACAATCTGTGGACCTGTAACCCTCCCGGAAACAAGCACCTTATCTCACAAGTTCGGAGCAGCGTTGTGGAACCCACGGAGGGAGGATTAGCACTTCCCCCCTCGGATGGGAGGACCGATGGACACAAAGGCCACTTTCCGGCGCACGGGGAAACAATGAGGAACAAAATGGCGGTGGACGAGGGTGTGGGAAAGGGAAACAGGCAGTTGGCATCACCTTATGCGAAGCGCACATGGAGGCATACTAGTTTTATCAGCTGCCACGAGTCTACCACCAACAAGGTTTGTTGGTGTTAGATTGGTGGCAGCTCATAACACCCGTTTGCTCTACTGACGTCTAACTCCTAGTTAGCTCAATTGGTAGAGCGCTCCACTGGAAATAGAGAAATCCTTCGTTGGATACCAGGACCAGGCGCGTTTTTTCGGTCGTGCACCAGTCACCTCGACCTGTTTGGAGATTTATGTCTGCCCATCGTCTCCCTTGTTCCTCTTCTCCAGGGATTATTATCATCGCCAAGAGGCCCTGGGTTTGATTCCTGGTGAGCCAGTGTTAATTTATTGTCTGAAAAAATGATTTTCCTCGTTGCCTTACTTATGTGGCTGTGGTACCCAAACCGGTCGTGCTGGCAAGCCCTACCATGGTGTACGTGCGGACGGATGGACGGATGCCGGTACGGACGAATACATTTTTGGCACTAGAAGGTTCTGCTTTAAAGCATTTCAAATTATAAAATACATGTGTCGTTCAAGTTAAGGTGGCCATCGCTATCACGTGAATTGCTTGAGCACGTTCTTGAGTAATATAAAATTGTGGCAGAAGTATTTCTGCGGCTGTACAAGCTAACGCAGAGCGTTTGGTTAATCGCGCCTTTTTTTGCGCAGTTTGTGCGTCAGCTCGGCTACATGCCCCAGGAATTGGGAAAGCTCTCCTGGATGACGGGACGGCAGCTCATGCAGCACATGGCCAGGATGCGCCGGATTCCTGCAGCTGTCATCTATAACGTCGTGAACCAGGTCATGTACATGCTGGATCTTTTCGACGATGCCGACAAGCCTATCGGACATTTCAGGTATATCTTTTATTTCCTCATCTCTATTTCCGCCACCAATCAAATAAACACAGTATAATAGATAAAAAAACAGTGTATATTTGCGATGCTTTGCTACAGACTACGTCGAAAGGAGAAATCATTGCTTGTCTCCCGTAGTCAGTGACAGGTTATGGAATTTCCTCCCACCTCTTGCAGAGCAAACGCTGGAGAGGACGAGACCTCCTCTCCGACATTCGCTTTAATAAAGTGGAAAGAGGTGGGAGGAGCCTCTAGTTTACTCTTCACTTGCCACCGACTAGTGTACTTGAACAGCACGCTTGTTAGGACTATTTTAATGATATTTTCTGGCGGCCCTCTCGCGCGTCGAGCACAGTCACACTGAGTAAGTTGGCGCTTCCTTTCAGCCATTTCCGCGCAGGTGGGCAATAAGGAGACGTGAACGGCACATTAACTTGACTTTCCCGCGACCCGAGCATATGTGAGCTATAATGGGAGCATGTCTCCGGCAGCGCATGTACACCCGCCGGCAATATGAAGATGAACACTTTACCTGGTTTCTTGCCTGTTTTACGGGTCCCTAAAGCTCTTTTAACTCTCAGCGTCTCAAATGGTACGTGGCCAAGGGTCTAAACTTTGCGTTCTAGCCCTCTTCTGGGACAGAGCTTGTTCCAAAACTTGCAGGATGTCAAAAACAAGAGGGCTGTTCACCTTCATATCGCTCACGGGTGTAAGGGCGTTTTGATGTGGTGATCGAAGTTTTGGCGGGGAAGGGATGACTAGACAAATTGAGAAGAACGAGAAAATTGCTACCGCCTTCCAAAGAAAATCGAACTCAGGGCACCAACGTTTTGAGCCCGGCGATGAATCACTACGCCGACGGGAAGTCTCGGGATGCGGTATTTATTATGTGCCCCTAGCCTTATAAAGTGCGTGTCGGGCCAAGGTCCGAGGCGCTTTCTGGACGTGTCGCAGACATCTCATCTGGAAAGAAGAACGAACGGTGTGAAGATAAGATGACTGAGCAGAAGCTGCGCCGTGATGAGTTTGTCTATCTTGAATGGGTGAAGATGTACAATATTCGACAACTAGTTGCCCGATTATGGGTTTGTCGCAATTTAATAGAACTCATATGAATGTAATCTACAGCAAAGAACTGTAGAAATACAGTCGCGATTTTATAATCTTTATTTGTTCTTGTTTCCCAGTATATACAAAGTGCATTTGGTATGATCACTGGAATATTTATTATATTTATTACCCATTTTGTGTTCGTTTTGCAACCGTTTAATAATGACATACCCCTAAGAAAAAATTCATCGTACAAAGGACGTACCATATTGATTTACCATTTATTTTTACGCTTCAGATACCGGTCACTTAGGGGTCTGTACATATGTCAACATTCTCAACAGACTGACCTTGGTGCCCAGTGCCCTTGCACTATCTGTGTAGCTGCCTCTCTATGCCTTGCTGGAACCACTTTTCTAAGTGCCTTGCACCCATGCCTGGAACGGTGCTTTCAGCTTATTGATCACCTTTAGGTGTTGTCTTTGCAGGGAGTTTTTTCATGCCACTGAACGGGTAAAAACACGTGGGGGCTGTTGTGCCGGGCTGTGGCCGGCGGTCAAACCGCACGGCCCACCAGCGACGGCAAGCAAGCAACTGAGCCAACTGAGCGTCCAGAGCCGGGAACCAAAAAGCATGTTTATCTCACGAGGCAATGGCTTTTTACAGAAGACGTGGGCACAGTGTTCGCAACCCAATTATCGAAAGTGTCCTAACTTGGCACTCACGCCGCACACAACATCTCCCCCCTTAAAAATGTCCGAGAATGTCCCGGGCATTTTAGCTGTGAAAAAAAAAAAAAAACAGTTTTACAGATAGTGTCTTTTGGGAGCAACCACTTGTCTCCCAGAATGGGTCGTGTAGGCTTGGCCTGTGTCATAACCACGAACACCTGGTGGTAACGCCGGACGAGGCACATCACAATGAGGGGAGTCGTCAGGTCCCCCCGAGGCCGAACCATCGCCGGAAGCTGGAGTAGCAAAGGGCGTCGAAGATGCGCTCCTGTCACTGCGTCAACGACATAAGACCTCGGGCGTTGAGCCGGGCTTAAGGCAGTGCCACGCAGCCTCTCGGGTTCAACCCAAACTCAAGTGCCCTGTTAAAGTCTTGGAAGAGCACGGGCTCGATGACGGCTGTTGAAGTCTGCTGTCTGTTTCCTACAGTAGTCGGAGTCTCGTGTGACAACCAGGTCTCGTCCCGGATTAAGAGGCTGTAGCTGCTCCTTCCTCTTCTGAACCCGCGTTCGAAGCTGGCGGCCCATCAACAGCTGTGCTGGGTTGTAGCCGGTGACACCTTGCGTGTCTCTGTAACTGAGGAGCGCCAAGTACGGGTCCTTGGCCTTGCGAAAAAGGTCCTTAATGGTTCGAACCATTCGTTCAACTTCACTGTTTGACTGGGGGAAGTTTGGGCTACTGGTCACACGTGCGAAGCAGCAGGAGCTTGCGAATCGGCCGAACACCAGAGACAAAACTGGGGGACCGTTACCAGACCGGAAAGTCTTGGGGATTCCGTGACGATCAAACATACTCTTGAGGACGTCAATGACCTTCCCTGCTGTCGTGCTTCGTAGCGTCGCCCGGGGTACCGGGAACAGTAGTCAACTAGAAGAATGAAGGTTTTGCCGTTCAAGTGGAAGAGGTCGACACCGAGGACTTCCCTCAGAAGGCACGGGCTCTGGACTTGCAGCGGTTGATACCTTGATGGCCTTCGTGGATCAAGGCTAGTATCGTCGGGCGGAGTGCTGCTGAGATGACGATACGGGTTCCCTTCAGCAGAAGACCATTGCAGACTGAAAGTTCTTCCAACACGGGTGCATACATTGCAACGTGCGTAGGTAACTTTCCCTTGGATGCCAACCGCCCTGGAAGGATGAGATGTGGGTACTGCATTCACCCTCGGATGTTTGAGCCATCTTGAGATCTTCTATGGAAGCTGAAAGCACCTCAGAGGAGCCGTCCACTTTTTCTGCAGCGAAAAGCTCGATGGCGTCCAGCTCTCCCGGCCCGACGATGGCCTTGCAAGGGATTCGAGACAGTGTGTCGGCCGTGACTAGTAGTTTTTCAGGAACGTGCAGCATTCGGAATCGATACGGCATGAGTTTCTGCCGCAACCGTTGAATCCGCGGTGGCACGACGTCGAGCTACATCTTTCCGAAAAGGGAGACCAATGGCAGATGATTCGTCTCAACATCAAAGGAGATGCCATGCCTATACTCACTGCATCTCTGTACAGCCCAGGTAACCGCCGAAGCCTCCTTCTCCACCTCTCTGTAGTGCTGCTCAGTTGTTGTCAGGGGTCTGGGCGCAAAGGCGACAGCTGGACTTTCTCCTGTTGGTTGAGTCAGGAGCAACACCGCGCCTAGGCCGAAGGAGCTTGCATCCGCTGAGACCGTAGACGGGTAGGCTGGGTGGTAATTTCCCATACAACGGTCGGACGTCAGCAGCTTCTTGAGAGCATCAAAGACGACTTCCTGTTCGTACGATCAGGTCCACTCCGTGTTCTTGCTAAGCAGAGCCCTGATCGGCGCTGTCACTTGGGCCACGTGTGGGAGGAAGCGGGCCAAGTGATTCACCGTGCCGAGAAGTCGGCGTACCCCAGCGACGTCCGTTGGTGGGTCCATGTTTTGCACGGCGGACAGCTTGCCGGGATCAGCCCTTATCCCTTCCGCTGAGACAACAACTCCCAGGACTGACACTTGGGACACTCCAAAACTGCACTCCTCCCTTTTAAGGGTAACGCCGGCTTCGGAGAGACACAACAGCACCTGCTGCAGGCGTTGGCCTTGTTCCTTCTTCGTTCTGCCAAAGACTAGGACGCCGTCGACCATGTTAACTGTTCGGTCTAGGCCCTCTGAAATCCAAGCCATCTGTCGCTTGAAAAACTCTGGGGCCGACGTGATGCCAAATGGGAGGCGGCAAAAGCAATAACGCCCAAACGGCATAATGAATGTCGTAAGCTCTTGCGGGTCCTGGGGAAGCTTGACCTGATAGAAGCTTCAAGTAGCATCGAGCTTCGAGAAGACTGCTGCATCCCCCAGAAGTCCCAGGACTTGATCAACAGTGGGGAGCACATGGCGGCCTCTCAGGACAACTTGATTTAGCTTGGTAAGGTCAACACAGAGGCGGGAGCCTCCCGACGACTTTGGAACCACGACCAGTCCAGCGCACCAAGGTGTGGGGTTGGTGACACGCCAAATGACTCTGTCTTGCTCCAGTTTGGCCAGCTCCGTTCGCACCCCCTCGCGCAGGGGTATTTTAATGTCGTCCAAGAACTTGACCACACCAAGAGCCTGGATGGCTTGGACCCCAAACTGGGGCACGGGGAGGGACTTGATCACGTACAGACGCTGACGACGGGTCTTGCCTCGCCATAAGAGGGTAGCCAAAAAAAACCACGACTAGCGACTGGTCTCCCGGTCCTGCCAGCAGGTCGTCGACCATGTGCAGATGACGAGGTCAGTTCGGAAAGGCTTTCGAAACAGCAGACACGTCCGCGCCGGAATCTACCTTGAATCTCGCCGTGTAGTTGTCGACAGTGACCTCGACGTACTTGGCCTTGGCTTTCTCAATCTCGAGGATTGCGTGGAGCTGTAAGGTCGCCACCTTGCTCTGCTTTCGTTTACGAGCGCGAATGACATCCACGAAGTGGCCCTTCTTCTTGCAGTAGTTGTACGGAGACTGCCGAGCAGGACAGTCGGAGCGTGCGTGGGGGGGCTCGACCGCAGTAGCTGCAGGAACCCCAGTCGTTATCGCCACGTGAAGACACGGCTGACGCGTCGTCTGACCGTTTCGTTGTCTTGCGCTGGTGCGTCGGACCACGACGAGACTTCGTAGCGTCAACGTTGACGGTAAGCTGGCCTGACTCACGCCCACGAGTAGTCTTTTTCTTTTTTTGGCGTCTTCGGCCTGTCTCGCCTACGTCCACGAGTCCTTGAGGCTCAGCTTGGCGTTCTGGCAGAGTTGGTCGGACAGGCGTCCGTCGCAAAGACCGACAACGAACCGGTCGCGAACCAGACGTTCTTCGACATCGGGGGACGGGTAGTTGCACGGCTTGACAAGCTTGCAGAGCTCGGCGTGGTAACTGTCGACGCTCTCTCCCGGCTGCTGTACCCGCTTGTGGAACCTCGATGACTTGTACACCTCGTTGAGGGGGTGCACAAAGCGTTCCGAGAAGCGTTTGACTACCGTGTCGTAGTCGTTCAGGGAGGCGGCGTTCAAGCCGAACGTGTCGAGAAGGACCCGAGCTTCGGGGCCCATACAGTAGAGAAGTGTCCGCACCTGAATGTACGGTGGTGCCTGGCGATGTCCGGAGGCATAAGCGTAGCCCTCGAATTGCGTAAGCCACGCAGTACAAGAATCGGTGTTGTCGAATTTGAAAGCAGCGGGCTGACGTAGGGAGACGCCCACCCACGTTGGAGCTTCTTGCGAGTTCGCCATGAGAACATGAGACTTAGGCCTAATGCGCTGTCATGAGGACCGAAGGTACATATGCCTAGTGGACTGCTTCTGGCACTATGTCGTGCCGGGCTGTGGCCGGCGGTGAAACTGCAAGGCCCACCAGCTACGGCAAGGTAGCAACTGAGCCGACTGAGCGTCTAGAGCCGGGAACCAAAAAGCATGTTTATCTCACGAGGCAATGGCTTCTCACAGAAGACGCGGGCACAGTGTTCGCAACCCAATTACCGAAAGTGTCCAAACTTGGCACTAGCTCCGCCCACAACAAGGGCCAGGCCATGCCATGCCATATCCATGCACAACTAAATGTTCTACTGGTCGTACAACGCGTCAGAAAGACGACCGCACTCGGTCAGGTGCTGGTCAATCACGGCCTTACTCAATGCACATGACAGTGATTGGCGGGAGCTTCATCGGGTGTGGCCGTCTTCCTGACAAGTCATACGACCTGTCGGGTGTTTGTTCGTACATAAGAACGGCCTGATCGGGCCCCCAGTGGTTATAACCTGTGACGTGGCATCAAACAAACCCTGCGAGAATATGATTTTGTTAGGTATAGCTGTCAGCTCGAACATAAACACGAAAACAAAAAGGATAAAAAGGGACATGCACACCGATGCGTACACACCACTGTGCAAACAGCGGTGTGTATGTCGCTTTCTAACCTGTGTGTTTTTTTAGTTATTTTCTAGCTGACACTTATACCTAGCATGTACCAGCTAGCTCAACTTACGACTGTATTGCACAGTAAAAAAAAAAAAAAAAAAAACGTGCTTGACGTTTTTGATTACAGATCGTTAATACAACAATATGTGCAATACAGTAAACAACCCAGCACAATGCGCCACACAATGTACGAGTAAAAAAGATAAAATGAAGGAAAGAGGGCTCATTCCGGAGCGGATTCAGCACGGTCAAAAAGCCTGCGCTTGTGACGCCAGAACTGGCCGCCAGTTTGGGAGACAGAACGACAGATTGTAAAATAAAGAGCACAAGAATAGTATTGTTCTCCGGGAGAGGCGGACACATTCCGAAACTCATTTCTATTCCTTTCTTTGTTTTTTTAAACTAAATTTTTCTGAAGCTTTTTTTACTTACGACGTATCATCTCTCACTACAACTTCGCATCCATACACTGCCACTAGGAAAGAAGGATAAGGATTAGGCCTTTTTAGAGCGCATCTCTTAGGCGCCTGTTTCCGGCTTGAGCAGTGTCGCCGTCGGCGTAATTGCACGCGTTGCGTATGGGACGTCACAGACCTACACAGCAACTCAATTTCCCGCTAAATTTAGCGAAGAAACTGAATTGGTGGGCAGCTCTGTGACGTCCCATAACGCAACACTGCGGATTCAATATCCCCCGCTAAATTTAGCGGTAAAACTAACGTCGCATGAGCTCAACCCCAATTCAAAGTCCCCGGTAAATTTAGAGGAAAAATTAATTTGTGTTTAAATCATGTCGCGTCAGTTTTTCCGCTAAATCTAGTGGAGGAACTGAATTTGTTCATAGGTGACGTGACACAAAGTCATAAGACGTCATTTTCCCCGCTAATTAAAACAGGAAACTGAACTGGGGTTGTAATGACGTGCCATCAATTTCTCAGCTAATTTTAAAAGGGAAAGTGTGGGCGGAGGGGAGGGTATGGGAGGAGGAGGGGAGGGTACGGAGGAAGATGGGAATACCCTCCCCTCCGTACCCTTTCCTCCTCCTCAAGAGCTGCACTCTGATTTCGAATTCCAGAGATAGGTAAACGTCTCATTTTTTTAGAGCGCAGCTGTTAGGCGCCCGTTTCCGTCTTGAGCAGCGTCGCCGTCGGCGTAACTGCGCTTTGCATGCAACGCGCATGCAAAGCTTGCAAGCGGCGTAACCGCGCGTTGCATTATGGGCAGTTTCCCATAATGACGTCACGAGGGTTACCCTCGTCAGGGTTACGAGGTTTACTCTCACGAGGGTTACCCTCACGAGGATCACGAGTGTTACCTTCACGAAGGTCATGAGCGTTAACGCCACGAGAGTTGCGAGGGTTAGTTACCCTCAAAGGGGTTACCCGCACGAGGGTCACGAGGGTTACTCTCACGAGATTCACGAGGGTTATGAATTACCCTCACGTAACCCCCGCCTGAGATCACGTGGTTCCCCCTGAGGTCACGTGACCCCCACCCTGGTGTCACCTAACCTCAGCTATTTTTCAGTACCTTTCCATCCTCCTCCTGAAGAGCTGAGTTCTAATCTGGCGTTACAGGGAGTTGTAAACGGCTTTTATTTTCTTTGTTTCCCCCACAATATGCAAAACCAAACGAGAAGTGGTTCGCCTTGCGACACCTATGCGGCACTGCCTTCAATATGCTCTCCTTTTTACCTACCACATCCGCCTCCCCTCTTTTCTTGCAACTTGGCTGTATAAAGTACTGTCACCGAGGGTGCAAGCTTTCTCTCTTTGTGGTAGGCTATGGCACGGTAAAGCGGAGCATAATCCTAGAAAAAGTGGTGACGTTGAGGGCGATTATTGGTCAATTTCCTCTGTAGGTACATATCATTTAGAAAAAACGACAGCTGCACCACAAAAAAAAAGCACTTTAAAAGAAAAAAAAATATCAGCTTCATTGTATTTCTTAAAACGAGCCAAACGTGCTCTCTGTTTGCAGCTCGGGGGCCCTACGCAAGCTGTCGATGTCCTTGGCAGTCTTGGGAGCCCCACAGGTGCTGCTGCTCGACAATCCGACCCAGCATCTGGACCCCGTGTCGAGAAAGCGCTTGTGGCACACCATCATCACCTTCGTAAAGAAGACGCACGCATCTGTGCTCATCGCCACAGACGAGTGAGCTTTAACCTTCGAGACCGGAGGTTGATGCATTTAGGATCTGTCACGACTAGGGATGTCGTGATTGTTCGTAGGACCTTGAGGTTCGACTGGTCCAGCGACTTTTCACATGCTTAGCAAACGTCGACAAATTTAGGCTTCAAAGAAAAAATTTGACTTCTTGGGGAAACAAAAGGTTGGAACATGCTTAGAACTTGAGATAACAAGAAAGAAATTTACACAACATAAAAACAAAGAAATAAGCATTTCCAAATATTGCGGATTTCAGCGAACTAAGGAGGGCACTCTGGTTAGGCAAAATGTTGGAAGAAAATAGGTCAGTTTCATCATTTAGCACGCCAAACAGCTTAGACGTCTAGCGTTGCATCGTGCAGTAGATTTTCGCTATAAAAATAAAGTGCTTTCTGGGCGGTAAATACCTTGCTTTTTGCGTATCTGTTACCCGAGCCGCCACCAGTCGACGCGTCCTCCGAGACACCATTGCTGACCTCCACATATGATCGCGCGCCTGCTCTCCCAGTTTACAGAGCCATCGTTTGCGGCCGCTAGCGTCCGATACGCGACAGCAGTAGGACGCGTAGACTGCGTCTAGCGAGAAAAAAGTGATCAGTGCTAGTAGCTTCCGAAGACTGCGGTGACGACGTTGGGTTCAGGAACCACGATGCAGCGCCCATGGACTGTCCGGGGCTCTCAAAGAAGGCCGTTGTCGCAGCAGCACTTTTCTGTCTGAGCCTTTTCTTCATATCTGCACTTGACACAAATTACAATTGCCAATGTGTCAAAAAAAAAAAAAAAAAAATCCTGAATTGAGTTTATGTTTTACGTTGGGGAATAATACCTTTTCACGATGTCTTCTCAGAGCTCCTCACGGAATTTTGCGGCCAAAACAACCTCGGGGGCGTAAGAACTAGCAGCAGCACCCCCTAGCAATTCGAATTTGCACGGGAGCTGCTGTGACGACACAATCGAAGAAAGAAAAGGAAAGCTGAGGCATTTTCTGCTGACGGAGAAACGTCTGCTTCGATCGTCCGACTGTGTCGTCACAGTCGCTCTTTCTTGTGTTCATGCATTAAAAGAAAAATAATGTAATCATTTTACTTATCTTGTTCTTCTTTCTGTCTTTTTGAGACTTCTCTCAGTAGTGAACATGCAGAGTAAACAAAAGTTTTAAATTGTATTTGGTGTCCCTTAGGTTACTATATGCTAAAGCCTTTGTAATCAATTACTTACCAAAATCATAGAAGTTTCAGTAACTGATCGTATTGTTGTTGCATTTGAACAATAACGTTTACAGCTCCACTCAGCACAGCCATGGTATGCTGTAGTAAACAAAACCTGCCAAACAAACATCGAGCTGTTTATTTATGTTCTTATTTGTAACTAACTGCAAACCCCTGGATCTTAACAGGATGGGCACAAAGTAGGAGAAAGAAATCGCACAATCAAGCTAAACAATCAATGCCGCTATAAAAAGCAAACATCGTTATCTGACGCTGCAAATATTAGGAAGTTTTAGGGACCCGTTTTCGCACATCCGATACGGTACGATAGGCCCTGCGGTAGCGCATGCGCAGTTCGTACCGGAGGGCCCATCGTACAGTATCGGATGTGCAAAAACCGGTCCCTAAAACTCCCTATTACGATTGTACACTTAGGCAAACAACGCGTAAGATATAAAACATCACTATCCAATAGGTTTACAAGGTATTGGCAGTGGCGAAATTATATGACAGTTATAAATCTTTATCTTAAACAAAAAAATGCACACAAAAGCGCACTCAAGCAAACAGCGCAGTACATTAAAAAGTGTAATAATATAATCACATTTCAATAACGCTTTCTAGTGATGATGCCAAATCTGAAACATGAAACAATTCAGCCGACGTTGCTAATGGAACAAACCAAGCCGCATCAAATCTACAAGTCACTGGGTCTTTTTTTTTTTAAAGAGTGGTTCAGAGATGGTAAAACATGTACAGAAAAATGGCAAACGCCATGATGGTGCCCTTTTGACGTATGATTGGTCCTATAAGCTCGTATTGTCCGCTGCATCTAAACTTAAGGTAAAGCAAAGCATAGGGGCAATATATACCACTCATTTTCTCTCTGCGGAAAGTATGAGAACATAAATATATTAGTACGCGCCAAATATGAAGTTAAAAAATAAGGCTCCAGTCCACGCTGTGATGGTGGTTGGACAGCGAATCTGTGGTATCACCTGCAACGATTGCCCACTGCACGATAGACCCTTTTTATGGCAAACGTCACCAGGTGGTGCTCCAGCCTTTGACGTGCCAGAGAACTTCCGGTTAAAAAAATTAACAAAGCCGCTTGAACACCACCGCTTGAAACGTCGATGAAACGTTTAACCGCCGATTCTCCAGGACAACACCAAAAGAACGAGAAAGTGCGAGATCTGTTAAAATGTTTCGACTGGTCTTGTAAGTCAACTTGCCTTCCCCAAGATGCAATATTGTACAGGCGAAAACCCTCGTTAAATCTCAAACTTCGTTGTTCGTCTAGAATTTATGCTTTCCAGCACTGGTGACATAAGCAAGCTCAACAGGTTTGCAAAGACGGTGCGACCGGAAGTCGCCTGGGACTCAAGCGGCAGTTCATATTGGTAAACGGCAAAAGGGTCTATACCAAATGAATAACTTAAGAAAAGCAAATGCACTGCACCGAAACCTGTTTATAAGCTTTTCGTTCTTTTTCTAAGATTTAGAGATCTGTTTAAAAAATGCCGTGAAAGTTGCACTTACGCGGTTTGTGCGGTTGATTTATACAGCCAGGGGGACATTATGTGGGCGGTAATCTTTGCGATAAATCGGCTAATTACTTAAAATTCGTTAATTAACTTTTTAATTAGTGAAAATAGTTATGTGATTTCAATTAGAAACTTATTGAGGGCCATCAAAAACCACTAAACCAACTTTTTTTAGAACTACTTGCAGCTCGAGAGGAACTCAGCAGCACAGCAAAGTTACTACTAATGCAGCAGGCGCAAAGCTAGAAGTGGCAAAACGCGGATGACTTTACCATCGCGTTCCCACACTTCAAGCTTTGCGCCTGCTTTACGAGTGATAAGTTTGGTGCGCCCCCAAATACGAGCATCAAGTCGTTCTAAAAAGAGTTGATTTAGTGGTTTTCGATGACGTTCAGTAGGTTTCTAATTGGAACCGTATGTCTATTTTCACTAACTGAAAAGTTAATTAACAAATTTTTATCACTTAGTCGACTAGTCGCAAACATTGGCCACCTACATAATGCCCCCCTGGCCGTATAACTCAGCCGCAGAAACCGCATCAGTGTAAATTTCACGGCTTTTTTTAAACAGAAAAAAAAAAGAAACCAAAAAGAAAACAGCCTGTATATGAAAGACTGTGCGCTGCAGCTTATGCAACCGCAATATTTACCGAGAAACGAATGCGGGGAGCGCAACGTGCTTATCATCGTTCGCGCGCGCCTTATAATCTATCACGTGGCTTTGACACTTGTTTTTTTTTTTTTTTTTTATTGAAACAAGTCTCAAAACCGCATGATCAATGATAAGGCGCGCGTGTGGGTTATTTGTCGACGGACACGGAAAAAGTCCCACCTGCGAATCATATACAGCTTCGTTGTAAAAGTGTTCATGGTTACGTCTATATTTCGTTTTACCTTAAGTGCAAATGTGGCCGACGCTACGAGCTGATGGTACCAATCAGAGGGTGTTCAAAATGCACAATCATGGTGTTCGTCATCTTCCTGTACGCATCCTATTGTTCCTGAACGAATGATAAACAGAAAAGCCCAGTGACGCGCTTTTGACGCTGCTTGATCGGTCCCATTACCTCGTATCAGGGAGATTTAGCGAGTCGCTTTTCGAGCACACGGCTCCGAAATCACGAACGGTGCAGCTGGTCCGTTCCGTGAAACCGTATACGTGAAATTTGACAAATTTTAGCGAGTCGTGAAACTGGCGCAACTGTGTAAACGAGGATGATGATTGTGTTTGACGGTGGCGCCATCTTCTAGTAACATGTCAAACATTCTGCAACGTGTAAATCCGTGCCGGCTTGTGTTTCCGGCGTACGATTGATGTAAACAAGACAGCCGACGTAGCAAATGCCGGTCAGAATTTCAAGAACTGCGAAGCTAGATAGAGTAGTAAAGTGGTAATTTGAGCTAGTTGGTACATCTTTAATATTAAACAGCGCACAAAAAGTCGGCGGAAGAGAAAAGGACAGTAGAACGAAAGAGCGCTGACTCCCAACTGATTAATTTCGAAAGAAGAGAAAAGAAGGTAAAAGAAGCCACGAAAATTGGACCGCACGTAAAGTGAAGAAAAGATAAAAGAAACAAAGAAAAGCGAAGAAGAAGAAAAGGAAGAAAATATGTACAGTGGGATCTATAGATTTAAGAAAAACAAGAAAAGAAATATAAAGGTAAAAAAGAAGAAATAAATGGATAGAGTAAAATGTTTCTGAACAACCGTAAAGGTATAGGGAGTATTCACTGGACGCCATATTTGTGGGTACTGTTTAAAGCGCATGCTCAGAACGAGCTCACATCAATATGGCTAAGGCCGGCACTCTTGACCGGCCTGCAAAGGCCGGCACGTTGCAAAAGAACTGTGGAAGCTCGCCATCAGCACGCGCTCAGCATTCGCGCACACAGCTATGGCCGTCAGTGAATACTTCCTATATGGTGCGTCTCCGTCATCTTGAGCGCGAACGATCGTCCACGCTGTGTGCCGTCGAACCCAATCATTTCGTCTGCTCGCGGTCGCCATGGCAGCTAGTCTGCCCGCATATTGCAAAAATTTACTAGCATGTACAGTTTACAGCCTTCACGATCGCTTACCATTGTGGGCAGTCCTAAAAATGATTTGGTTCAACCTCTCAAATAAAGCAGACAAACAGGATGGAAAATCTCCTCCCGCTGTCCTATGCCTAACGAAGCAAATCGCCAAACCGACCGCCATCGTTTTTGTCCCCCGAGTCGCGAACGGTACTGGCTGCGTTGCGGTGATGACTCCAGCGGCCGGAATGGGGGAAACGAACGAGAAGAGCCTCCCGACGCCCCCAACAACTCGCACGCGCATGCACAGTGGCGTCGCCGATGCGCTCACGGACGAACCGTTCGTGTGGATACGACCTGCTAAAACTACCTAATGTCGGCTACGTCTGGAGTTGCAGAAGAAACTGACAAGTTGACATCACTGAAAGCTGCCTTAAAGGCCGACCTACAAGCAGAAAGGAAGAAAACTCTCTTTCGATTTCTCCTTTCCTTTTAAATAAAAGGGAGACCATCCTCGTTTCGGCGGGGAGTATTTGAAACTCGGTATTGTGTGTAGAGGGGACGACAATGCGAGAGGGAATGGAAGGAAGGAAACTGGAAACAGATTTCATTCAACCATTCATGTAGATATTCCAAGTAATTACTACAGTTATGTTAGATGGCTTTCCGCACTGAAGCCAGATAGAAAATTTAGCTGTTTGTCTCACTTTCTGCGGGTTTCGGGAGGAGAAATAATTCCGTCATGTTTCGATTCTTCTGTTTGCGCTAACCTTTTGTTGGTGCTTCTGTGCACTTTGCACTTTGAAAATGGTGGAAACGCAAGCAAGCAACTGCCAGGTTACCGCGGTATGAGACGTGGGGGGGGGGGGGGGGGGTGCTTGCGTGTCCCAATAACTATTTCTGGCTATACGGTCTATGAGACGTGGGGGGACGGTGCTTGCAGGCCCCTATAATCCTTTCGGGCTATATCGGCCAGAGTCACTCAAGCCGAACAGGCCGGAGGAGGTGGGACAGACAAGCAGAAATACCTGGGCAGAAACCCATCGAAGCATCCCGTGCGTAGGATTATATTGCAATGCGGGGGAAAAGGCATTTTGGCGGCAGAGCTGTCCCTGATGATGATTTGTACCATTCAGAGCCCCTCGAAGAAGGCAAAACTCCGGTTTGCACTTGGTGCCCTAGATGCTGGCCCTTCAACCATGTGCTATTCGGAAGGCATTCTACTTAGTAACGGTTAAGAGTTGAGCTTGTTGGTACATACTTGTAGTTATATCAGCTTGAACTTTAGAAATATCTAGAACACAAAGACAGAAAGGACAGGATATGTAACACAGCTGACTACCAACGATTTTTTAGTTTAAACTTCTTCTTTGCGCTTTTGCTCCTTCTTTTTGAGTCCCAAGTGGAGCACAATAACCTATTATACAAATTACCCTATTCCACTAATAAAGATCACTCCCGATATTTACACTTATACAAAAAATATGTACAATTCATTTGCACAGTATTCCCCGCAAATTATTGTTTTTGAACTAACCCGCCACAAGCTCGTGCTGTTGTTGTTTGGGGCGTGACATTCTTTAGGTACTGTCTTTCTTTTTTGTGGACGGTGATTGATGGCGTGCTGACACACTCCTCCGCGTGCTCCTCGATGGCGAGCGCCTCGAGCATTTCGCGTGCATGAGGATTGTTGTTTCTTCCAAGAATGGTGGTGCTGTTCAAAGCTACACTGCACTGGCATGTCCTCCAATGAGCTGCCAGATGTCCTGCCGCTGTTCCCTTTAGAGACGCTGCATGCTCACGGGCTCTGTCGTTGATACATCGGCCTGTTTGGCCGATGTAGCATTTCCCGCAAGACAGGGGAATGTGGTAAACCACTCCTGTTGAGCATGGGAGATATTGCGTTCTGTGGGCCGTGTTGCAGAATTTTTTCTTTCTTTTTCGGTTCACTTCTCTGCACATATAGTATGCTTTGTTGGGCGCGGAGCATACTACTTGTACGTCATTTCTTGCTGCAATCTTTTTCAATTTGTGGGTGATCCCATGGATGTACGGTAGCACCACGATCTTCCTTCGAGTTTTGTCTGCGTCTTCGTTTTCCTGACTTTTATGCTTCAATTTTTTGCAGATGTTTTCACAGACTTGCACCATTAGACTAGTTGGATATCCCGATTCTCGTAGGCGGCACATCTGTTTTTCAAAACTTTGCCCTATTTGGTGCTCACACGATTTGTGTAGGGCAGAGATTAGAGCCGTGCTCGCGACACTCCTCTTTATGGTTCTTGAATGTCCGGATGTGAACGGCAGAAATCCTTTCGCTGACCGGGGTTCGTACCTCCAGCACACGTGTCCTTGATTGAAAGTCAGATTGAGATCTAGAAATTTTATATTTTTTTCGACAGGTGCTTCATAGGTGAAAACCAAGTCGGGGCAACTTTCTTTGAAGCATCTAAGAACTGTGTCTCTGGTTCCGTTTGTCTGGTCGTCGACTTCCGTGGCACTTAGTATTAAGAAATCGTCCACGTAACGGAAAATCGCCTGGACGCTTGTATGTTTCAAGTTGTCTTCGATGATCTTGCTGCATGCCGCCAGGTACATATCACATAGCTGTGGCGCCACTCGAGATCCAATGCATACTCCGCTTTTTTGCACCATTGGTTGGTCTTGATATACCACCACAGTCGCGTTTAGATATGCACATAATAGTTCTAAAAAGGTGTCTACATTTATTCCTGCGGCGTTCTGAAAAGCTGTGGTGCCTTGCTTCTCAATTGTAGAGCGGAGAATCGCCATAAGGTTTGTGTGCGGAATCGAATAATACATGTCTTGAATATCTATTGAAAATCCAGATGTGACACCAGTTCCTTTTTCTTGAAGGTATGCAATTAATTGTTCCGAATTCTTGATTTTGTATGGATCATCCGATTGTATCATGGCTAGGCGAAGGGATAGGAACGTCGAGAGATGGATTTGCCAGGTGTCTTTTTCCGACACAATGGCCCTAAACGGTGTGCCCTCTTTGTGGGTTTTCGCTGAGAAAAAAACTTCCAGCTGTCCTTTCTTCGTTTGTCTTATTTTTGTGCATAAACTGTTCATGTTGTTGTTATCAAGGAGCTTCAGAACCGCTTGTTTTGCTTTTTTGTGTGTTTTTGCGTCCACATCAATGAAGTTCTTTGCCATGGCGGCAGAGGCTTTCTCTTTGTATGTGGCTGAATCTAGGACGACGAATCCGCCTTCCTTGTCGGAAACGCATAAATTAAGATCTTTGGTAATTAGTTCTTGTATTGTGGGACGAAAGCTCATACCTGGTGTTACTGAGCTTCTTAGGCTCGCGATGCATTCTATTCCCTCGTTGATTACCTGTGCCGCGTTTTCAACATCAGCCTTGGATGCGATATTTCTGACAAGGGCCACCTTGTCGATGGGTTGCAGCCGAGGTGGCAAAGCAAACTTTGGTCCTTGTTCAAGTACTTTTCTTGTCTTAACTGAGATGGTGACGTCTCCAATGACCTGCAGGGCTCGCCGTTCTGGGAGTTCTTTGGCTTTCCTTGCCAGGTGCTGTTTCAAATATGGAAGGTAATATTTGGTCCACATGGTTTCTGTTGTGTATCTTGCCAATGTCAGGTAATTCATAAAAACGTTATAGTGAGGACATTTGGCTCGTAGAAAATCTGTGAGGAGTCGTTGTTGCCTCCATGTCTCGGACCTGAGAATCTTGCTCACTCTCATAGCGTGCCCTTGTGACGGTGTTATAAGTCCGAAAATTTGCCTGACATCTTCCAGGATGATTTTCTTGTTGATGCTGCGCGCTAGTAGTCTTCCCTGGCATGTAGTGGCGGCAATGTAAAAACTAAGCGTTTGTGGGTCCAGTAAATGAATAGATAGGAAGGAAGGGCTCAAATAACTAGAAAGGAACTGAGTAACGGTTAAGAGTTGAGCTTGTTGGTACATACTTGTAGTTATATCAGCTTGAACTTTAGAAATATCTAGAACACAAAGACAGAAAGGACAGGATATGTAACACAGCTGACTACCAACGATTTTTTAGTTTAAACTTCTTCTTTGCGCTTTTGCTCCTTCTTTTTGAGTCCCAAGTGGAGCACAATAACCTATTATACAAATTACCCTATTCCACTAATAAAGATCACTCCCGATATTTACACTTATACAAAAAATATGTACAATTCATTTGCACAGTATTCCCCGCAAATTATTGTTTTTGAACTAACCCGCCACAAGCTCGTGCTGTTGTTGTTTGGGGCGTGACATTCTTTAGGTACTGTCTTTCTTTTTTGTGGACGGTGATTGATGGCGTGCTGACACACTCCTCCGCGTGCTCCTCGATGGCGAGCGCCTCGAGCATTTCGCGTGCATGAGGATTGTTGTTTCTTCCAAGAATGGTGGTGCTGTTCAAAGCTACACTGCACTGGCATGTCCTCCAATGAGCTGCCAGATGTCCTGCCGCTGTTCCCTTTAGAGACGCTGCATGCTCACGGGCTCTGTCGTTGATACATCGGCCTGTTTGGCCGATGTAGCATTTCCCGCAAGACAGGGGAATGTGGTAAACCACTCCTGTTGAGCATGGGAGATATTGCGTTCTGTGGGCCGTGTTGCAGAATTTTTTCTGCAATGGTGCAAAAAACCAATGGTGCAAAAAAGCGGAGTATGCATTGGATCTCGAGTGGCGCCACAGCTATGTGATATGTACCTGGCGGCATGCAGCAAGATCATCGAAGACAACTTGAAACATACAAGCGTCCAGGCGATTTTCCGTTACGTGGACGATTTCTTAATACTAAGTGCCACGGAAGTCGACGACCAGACAAACGGAACCAGAGACACAGTTCTTAGATGCTTCAAAGAAAGTTGCCCCGACTTGGTTTTCACCTATGAAGCACCTGTCGAAAAAAATATAAAATTTCTAGATCTCAATCTGACTTTCAATCAAGGACACGTGTGCTGGAGGTACGAACCCCGGTCAGCGAAAGGATTTCTGCCGTTCACATCCGGACATTCAAGAACCATAAAGAGGAGTGTCGCGAGCACGGCTCTAATCTCTGCCCTACACAAATCGTGTGAGCACCAAATAGGGCAAAGTTTTGAAAAACAGATGTGCCGCCTACGAGAATCGGGATATCCAACTAGTCTAATGGTGCAAGTCTGTGAAAACATCTGCAAAAAATTGAAGCATAAAAGTCAGGAAAACGAAGACGCAGACAAAACTCGAAGGAAGATCGTGGTGCTACCGTACATCCATGGGATCACCCACAAATTGAAAAAGATTGCAGCAAGAAATGACGTACAAGTAGTATGCTCCGCGCCCAACAAAGCATACTATATGTGCAGAGAAGTGAACCGAAAAAGAAAAAAAAAAAAAAAAAAAAAAAATTCTGCAACACGGCCCACAGAACGCAATATCTCCCATGCTCAACAGGAGTGGTTTACCACATTCCCCTGTCTTGCGGGAAATGCTACATCGGCCAAACAGGCCGATGTATCAACGACAGAGCCCGTGAGCATGCAGCGTCACTAAAGGGAACAGCGGCAGGACATCTGGCAGCTCATTGGAGGACATGCCAGTGCAGTGTAGCTTTGAACAGCACCACCATTCTTGGAAGAAACAACAATCCTCATGCACGCGAAATGCTCGAGGCGCTCGCCATCGAGGAGCACGCGGAGGAGTGTGTCAGCACGCCATCAATCACCGTCCACAAAAAAGAAAGACAGTACCTAAAGAATGTCACGCCCCAAACAACAACAGCACGAGCTTGTGGCGGGTTAGTTCAAAAACAATAATTTGCGGGGAATACTGTGCAAATGAATTGTACATATTTTTTGTATAAGTGTAAATATCGGGAGTGATCTTTATTAGTGGAATAGGGTAATTTGTATAATAGGTTATTGTGCTCCACTTGGGACTCAAAAAGAAGGAGCAAAAGCGCAAAGAAGAAGTTTAAACTAAAAAATCGTTGGTAGTCAGCTGTGTTACATATCCTGTCCTTTCTGTCTTTGTGTTCTAGATATTTCTAAAGTTCAAGCTGATATAACTACAAGTATGTACCAACAAGCTCAACTCTTAACCGTTACTCAGTTCCTTTCTAGTTATTTGAGCCCTTCCTTCCTATCTATTCATTTACTGGACCCACAAACGCTTAGTTTTTACATTGCCGCCACTACATGCCAGGGAAGACTACTAGCGCGCAGCATCAACAAGAAAATCATCCTGGAAGATGTCAGGCAAATTTTCGGACTTATAACACCGTCACAAGGGCACGCTATGAGAGTGAGCAAGATTCTCAGGTCCGAGACATGGAGGCAACAACGACTCCTCACAGATTTTCTACGAGCCAAATGTCCTCACTATAACGTTTTTATGAATTACCTGACATTGGCAAGATACACAACAGAAACCATGTGGACCAAATATTACCTTCCATATTTGAAACAGCACCTGGCAAGGAAAGCCAAAGAACTCCCAGAACGGCGAGCCCTGCAGGTCATTGGAGACGTCACCATCTCAGTTAAGACAAGAAAAGTACTTGAACAAGGACCAAAGTTTGCTTTGCCACCTCGGCTGCAACCCATCGACAAGGTGGCCCTTGTCAGAAATATCGCATCCAAGGCTGATGTTGAAAACGCGGCACAGGTAATCAACGAGGGAATAGAATGCATCGCGAGCCTAAGAAGCTCAGTAACACCAGGTATGAGCTTTCGTCCCACAATACAAGAACTAATTACCAAAGATCTTAATTTATGCGTTTCCGACAAGGAAGGCGGATTCGTCGTCCTAGATTCAGCCACATACAAAGAGAAAGCCTCTGCCGCCATGGCAAAGAACTTCATTGATGTGGACGCAAAAACACACAAAAAAGCAAAACAAGCGGTTCTGAAGCTCCTTGATAACAACAACATGAACAGTTTATGCACAAAAATAAGACAAACGAAGAAAGGACAGCTGGAAGTTTTTTTTTCTCAGCGAAAACCCACAAAGAGGGCACACCGTTTAGGGCCATTGTGTCGGAAAAAGACACCTGGCAAATCCATCTCTCGACGTTCCTATCCCTTCGCCTAGCCATGATACAATCGGATGATCCATACAAAATCAAGAATTCGGAACAATTAATTGCATACCTTCAAGAAAAAGGAACTGGTGTCACATCTGGATTTTCAATAGATATTCAAGACATGTATTATTCGATTCCGCACACAAACCTTATGGCGATTCTCCGCTCTACAATTGAGAAGCAAGGCACCACAGCTTTTCAGAACGCCGCAGGAATAAATGTAGACACCTTTTTAGAACTATTATGTGCATATCTAAACGCGACTGTGGTGGTATATCAAGACCAACCAATGGTGCAAAAAAGCGGAGTATGCATTGGATCTCGAGTGGCGCCACAGCTATGTGATATGTACCTGGCGGCATGCAGCAAGATCATCGAAGACAACTTGAAACATACAAGCGTCCAGGCGATTTTCCGTTACGTGGACGATTTCTTAATACTAAGTGCCACGGAAGTCGACGACCAGACAAACGGAACCAGAGACACAGTTCTTAGATGCTTCAAAGAAAGTTGCCCCGACTTGGTTTTCACCTATGAAGCACCTGTCGAAAAAAATATAAAATTTCTAGATCTCAATCTGACTTTCAATCAAGGACACGTGTGCTGGAGGTACGAACCCCGGTCAGCGAAAGGATTTCTGCCGTTCACATCCGGACATTCAAGAACCATAAAGAGGAGTGTCGCGAGCACGGCTCTAATCTCTGCCCTACACAAATCGTGTGAGCACCAAATAGGGCAAAGTTTTGAAAAACAGATGTGCCGCCTACGAGAATCGGGATATCCAACTAGTCTAATGGTGCAAGTCTGTGAAAACATCTGCAAAAAATTGAAGCATAAAAGTCAGGAAAACGAAGACGCAGACAAAACTCGAAGGAAGATCGTGGTGCTACCGTACATCCATGGGATCACCCACAAATTGAAAAAGATTGCAGCAAGAAATGACGTACAAGTAGTATGCTCCGCGCCCAACAAAGCATACTATATGTGCAGAGAAGTGAACCGAAAAAGAAAGAAAAAATTCTGCAACACGGCCCACAGAACGCAATATCTCCCATGCTCAACAGGAGTGGTTTACCACATTCCCCTGTCTTGCGGGAAATGCTACATCGGCCAAACAGGCCGATGTATCAACGACAGAGCCCGTGAGCATGCAGCGTCTCTAAAGGGAACAGCGGCAGGACATCTGGCAGCTCATTGGAGGACATGCCAGTGCAGTGTAGCTTTGAACAGCACCACCATTCTTGGAAGAAACAACAATCCTCATGCACGCGAAATGCTCGAGGCGCTCGCCATCGAGGAGCACGCGGAGGAGTGTGTCAGCACGCCATCAATCACCGTCCACAAAAAAGAAAGACAGTACCTAAAGAATGTCACGCCCCAAACAACAACAGCACGAGCTTGTGGCGGGTTAGTTCAAAAACAATAATTTGCGGGGAATACTGTGCAAATGAATTGTACATATTTTTTGTATAAGTGTAAATATCGGGAGTGATCTTTATTAGTGGAATAGGGTAATTTGTATAATAGGTTATTGTGCTCCACTTGGGACTCAAAAAGAAGGAGCAAAAGCGCAAAGAAGAAGTTTAAACTAAAAAATCGTTGGTAGTCAGCTGTGTTACATATCCTGTCCTTTCTGTCTTTGTGTTCTAGATATTTCTAAAGTTCAAGCTGATATAACTACAAGCATTCTACTTCTTTCTTCCCTTTTACTTTTTCCTTTTTCACTGTCCTATACAAAAATGGTCTATGGTCGGCTATACAAAATCCTTTGTATGGCCGGCTATAGCAAATTGGCCCAATTAGCTATAGCCGCTTCTATGGCTGTCTATAACTTTTCCTATGGTCTCCCCTATGGTTGTCAATAGCTTTTTCTATGGAAATTTCGCCATCGAATTTTGTATGGTTTTATCAATGGGTCCCTTTAAAAAGGATGCTATAGGCGCCTATGGCTTTTTTTTTTGTTCTTCTGGCCGTCTATAGCTTCATGTAAGGACTTCTATAGAGATCTCTATGGCTTACTTTATGGATCTTTTTAGACACCGTGCTATAGCTGACTATGGCTTTTCCTATCGTGTCTTCAGCCGCATATTGCTTTTTGTATCGTCCGCTATAGCTCCCTCTATAGTTCGTCCTATGGTTCTCTCTACCCATCGTGCTATAGCCGCCCATGGTTTTTCTTTTGGTTCCTTTGGCCGTCTATAGCTTCGTGTAAGGTCTTTTATAGAGATCTCTATGGCTTACTTTATGGATCTTTTTTAGACACCGTGCTATAGCTGCCTAAGGCTTTTCCTATGGTTTCTTTAGCCGCCTATTGCTCTTTGTATGGTCCGCTATAGCTCATTCTATAGCTCATCCTATGGTTCTCTATACCCATCGTGCTACAGCTGCCTATAACATTTCCTATTGTTCCTTTAGCCGCCCATAGCATTTCGTATGGTCTGCTATAGAAATCTCTATGGCTTACTCTATGGATCTTTTTAGACGTTGTGCTATAGCTGCCTATGGCTTTTTCTATAATTTCTTTAACCGCCTATTGCTCTTTGTATGGTCCGCTATAGCTCATTCTAAAGTTCGTCCTATGGTTCTCTATACCCACCGTGCTACAGCTGCCTATAGAATTTCCTATGGTTCCGTTAGCCACCTATAGCATCTTTTATGGTGTGCTATAAAAGTCTCTATGCTTTACTCTATGGATCTTTTTAGACACCGTGCTATAGCCGCCTATGGCTTTTTTTATGATTTCTTTAGCTGCCTATTGCTATGGTTTGCTAGGTTCTTCTATATCTTGTCTTATGAGTGTCTTTACCATCGTGCCATAGCTGCCTGTAGTTTTTCTTTTAGAGCGCAGCTCTTAGGGGCCCGTTCCCGGCTTGAGCGGCGTCGCCGTCGCCGTCGGCGTCGCCGTCGGCGTAACCAAGGTCATGCCAAGGTCACGTGACCCCCAAGGTCACGTGACCCCTCCAGGTCACGTGACCCCTCCCAAGGTCATCTCAAGGTCACGTGACCCCACGTCTCCCAAGGTCACGTGACCCCTCCCAAGGTCATCTCAAGGTCACGTGAGCCCAAGACCCCACGTTACCCTTTGAAGGTCACGTGACCCCCAAGTCACGTGACCCCTCTGAGGTCACGTGACCCCCGAGGTCACGTGGTCTTCTCCCCAAGGTCACGTGACCCCTCCCAAGGTCATCTCAAGGTCACGTGACCCCAAGGTGACCCCCACGTGACCCCAGGTCACGTGACCCCTCTGAGGTCACGTGACCCCCCTCCCCGAAGTCACGTGACACCCCCCCCCCCCCCGAGGTCACGTGACCGCCCCCCCCGGAGCATATTAAAGAATGAGGGGAGGAGGAGGGGTCTACCCTCCCCTCAGTACCCTTCACTCCTCCTCCTCAAGAGCTGCGCTCCAATTTGGCGTTACAGGGATTTGTATACGGCTTTCACTTTTTTTACCGCAATCGTATGAAATGTGAAACAAATTATTTGTTGTCACTGGACATCTTAAAAAAAACCTTGTAAGACATGCCGAACTTCATAGCCCCATTTAAAACAAAGAGCTAACATTTCAACAAAACAACAACAAAAAACAAATGCACTCACCTAGGTGTTTGCAAAAGCACAGGTAAACAGACACAAGGTATTGTTTTCAAATCTCCTAGAAGTTTATCACACACAGCCCATTCTGTAGACAAGCACGCACTAAGCAATCTGTACTATGTGAACAGGTACCACTGAGCTGTTATACAACTGAGAATATTGCAAAACAAACAAGATCCAAAGGTAATTCCTGGGTAGTGTCTAGTCCCCCGGCAGCCGGCCGAATTCCCCACTTCCCCACGAAATTCTAATTCCAGTCGCCACTCATTGGCGCTGCAATCAGTTCATTAAAAGACGTTTCATCGAGATAGTTTCATCAACACGTGATGTTTATAAACAACTCAAATTATGTTTTTTTTTTTTTTTTTTTTTTTTTGTAACGAGTTGCCAAGAAGTGGCGTGAACGGGTGGGCTGAGTCGGTGAGCACGCGCCTCAGGAATACAGGCGCGACGAAATGTCCCTGCAGCGTGCAATTCGCATAACGAGTGTCGACTAACCGTGTGTCCAGGAAACGTGTATCCACGAAAAGGTGTCCATGAAACGTCTTTTCACAAAACGCAGGGAGAATAAGAATGTAAGTATTCTAACTGCAGTTTTCACATGATTTCAGAGAGCTAATGGCAGGCGACTGCGGTAGAATTACGGGAAAATTATTCTCCCATCTGTCAGAAGATAGGCACTGTCAGGAGATAGACACTACAGAACGGTCAATTGTCACCGAGTAGGTTGCAGCGCACTTACGTTCAAAATACCGGACTTGAAAGATGTAATCCAAAATATACGTCGACACGGGCACTGCAGACGAACCACTCAAACACAAAACTGAGAAGGAAGGGATCCGTGAAGATTCACCACGATGTAGCACAAGCTCTCATTTGCCGAACCGAACACTGAACGCATCACAAGAATGTCTTGGGCTTCTTTGAAGAAATCGCTTGTTGCCGACATACGGGTAGGACTTTTCGATCGGGATGCCTTTTACCATAGAAGCGAAATCAACAGCAGCCCCGCGGGCCGCACGACACGCGAAACTAGGTCCGCAAGCAGCCTCATTCAGGGACTGGCAGCTGCTAATGCGTCATCCGTAACCACGTGATCACGCTCCTTCCGTTATATGCGCACAGAGAGCAGAGTGAAGCGATAAAAAAGTCTACGGTTGATTGGTCCGCCGAGTCCGCACCTTCTACAATGCTTTCAGCTTAGGGAGAGAAAGAAAACAGCAATTGAAAAACAGAGCTCCTTCAAGGCCAGAACGGGGTTGCGATCACAAAGACTAATTAATCTTCGGGGGCATACCAACAATGAACACAACGCGAGAATGTGTCACTTATATCCTGTTGACAGTTTGAGCCAAGGTTGATAGTGCAGTGGATGCTATGTGTGGCCTTGGGCTTAAGGCAGGTGCCGTGTTCAGCGTTATCACCAGCCTCGAGACAGTTGTCACGGGACCCTAACCGGAGACATGATTGACCTCAAACACGCATAGCGTCTACTCTGCTGTCACTACCGAGTGAACAGGACAGCTCCATGAAGGCCAGCTTTTGGACTTCTAAAGCTGCACTTCCCAGAAGTGAGGGAGGTTTGAAGATATCATATTTTACGTCGTGGAACGCACATTATAATTTAAAATGAATAATTAATGGCGAATACTTTTTTTTTCGCAGGATTTCCACAAATAAATAAATAAATAAATAAATATATATATATATATATATATATATATATATATATATATATATATATATATATATATATATATATATATATATATATATTTTTTTTTCTTTTTTTACCAAGCACTTTTGAATTATGTGTACACTGCTAGGTTCGCATTTTTAAACTCCAATATTTTTAATCTTTGCATCGTTGTGGCATTTCTGATTGCGTGGTTTAAGAAATTTGTGCCGTAATACGTTTTTAATCCGTGAGTTCAGTCTATATCACTGCCATCAATTACAATCTCTGAGCACCATGATGCCACATGGTGGGGCTTTGTGCTCCAAGAAGCTCCAACGACTTTAATGTCTTATAATTTAACAAAAAAGAAGAAAAATTAGCCACAGCACTTGCTGATTTGTTGAATTCGCAGAACAGAGATATAATAGGACGCACCTAGGGTAGCGCGTGCCAAATGATATTAATTTCTTTTCGGCTGTTATTTGTGTATATTTCGCCGTTCTCGAGATGGGCGTTGACGGACATTGCACCGCTGCTTACGCCCCTGCCGGGGTAAGCGTTTTTGTTGTCACGACACTCTATCGCGCTATAGACGCGTCGATTTTACGCTCATGAAGTCTCGAAAGAACTGTCAATTGTTTAGTCAGAGCAACGACGCAGCAATCGCGAAGTGAGAGACGACTGCCCCTCGATCTGGCTGTCCGCCTTCACTCTGATAAAATGTTAGCGTGGGACTCTCGAGCAGCGTTAGCTTGCTGATGGTACAGGACGCTGCTTTGTCGTTGAGGATCATTGCCCTGCGAACGCCGGCGAAAACGTTCCAGTGCTCGGCGTACCTTAGGCAGCAGCGCCTGTCAGCGACCGCCCGCGCAGCATCGCAACGTTTTTGGAGCCTACAGGCAGTCTGCGAGCGCCGACGATTTATCGTCGCGACTTGAATGGGAGCATTTTATGAACTCCTGCGGCGAACATGAAACACCGCGAACATAAACTCCCGCGAACATAATCCCCGCGACGGCGAACCGCCGGCGCTCAAAGACGGAGGGTTCCGATGCTGTGCGAACGGTTGTTGGAGGACGCTGCGTAGGGTATACACCGGGCGCTGGAACGGCTTTGCAGCCATTCGAAGGGCAAAGGATTCGCGACGACAAAGTAGTGTCTTGCATCTTTAGTAAGCTAACGCTGCTCGAGAGTCCCAAGCTTACATTTTCACAGAGCGAGCGTGGCCGGCCAGGTCGAGGCGCAGTCGGCATTCGCGTCGCGATTGCTACGTCGTTGCTCTACCTACACTGATGACATGTGCACCGGCATTCGAAACCGCCCTCTCAAGACTTTATTCGAGTCCAATAGACGACTTTATAGCGCGATAAACCGTCGTGACAAGAGTATAAAGCTCACCTCTGTAGTGGCGTAAGCAGCGGGTTTATGTTCGTTGACGCCGCGTCGAGAACGACGAAATATACACAAAACATAACATTAAATATATTTAATACAGCAGGCAGAAAGAAATACAAACATGGCAGGGACACGGAAAAAAGTAGAAGGCGCGCTACGAAATAAATATTTACTTACAAAATACACTGGAAACGACAGATAATTAGAGCTAAAAAACGGAAGATTGAGATGACGTCAACGCCGAAATAAGGCAATGTGCAGGGAAAGCAGCCGACAAAACTGCAATAGTCCTATAGGCAGTTAAGGACGCTTTTGTGATCGCAGGTGTATAGCCGCGGCGACGTACGCCCCGTTAACCTGGCTGAAGAAAATTCTCGCCCGATCGAGCGCGTGAATGACTCTCCTTCCACTTTCCTACATCTGCAGGAAAAAAAAAAAAAATGGTCGCGGGCCTATAGCCTAAGCAATATACCCCATTCACAAGGTCAACATAAAGGTACCTTTAGCATGGGTCCCTTTGCTACCGGCGAATCAGCCCGTCGTCTTGTGTCGCGAGCACACGCCACGTTCGGAAGATCGTTAATTGATTGGCCGCAGAGCCTAAAAGTCCCTTAGCTAAAGGTACTTTTACAGTAGTGTGAATAGGGTAAACCATTGAGCCGGCTAAAAAAATTGGATGGTCGCAAGTCTATAGTTCGGGAGACATACATCCCTTTATAGCCGGCTAAAGCACATTGAAAAGTCGGTGGCTATAGCTTTGGTGACATAGAACACTATTGAGTTAACTAAAGAAAATTAAATATTCGCGATTCTATAGATGTAGGGACATACAGCCCTCTATAGCCGGCTAAAGAACATCGAAAGATCGGAGGCCTATAGCTTTGGTGACATAAGACACCATAGAGTCGGCTAAAAAAAATTCGATGGTCGCGATTCTATAGGTTCAGGGATATACACCACTTTATAGCCGGCTAAAGCACATTTAATAGTCGCGAATTTATAGCATTATGGACATATATATTTCTATACCTCGCTAAAGATTACTGAATTATCGCAAGCCTATAGCTGCATAGTCATAAATTATTCTATAGCCAGGTATAGAAATCGAAATGGTCGAGATTCTATAGCTTTGAAGATATACATTTTTCTATAGGTTGCTATAGCGTGTATAATGGTTTCTTATAGCTGACCATAGAGGGCCATAGAGGGTGATAGCTCACCATAGGATTTTACGTATACGTCCATAGGCTATTTTTTTATGGGCTTATACTTCCCCTTTGCCACTAGACATCCAAAGCTAACCTTGTTTAGGAATATCATCGTCTTTTGTGACGATTATGTGATGGGTCATACCTTTTGCTAGCTTGTTTTTTTTTAAGTATCGCCTCTTCTGGCAAGGTGCACTCGAGATGCACCTTTATTGAACTCCATGCTGGGTGAGCAAAGTCAGTGGTGAAGTGAACTTACCTCTTTTGACAATATCATGCCAAACCCTCATGACAGGAAATCACTTCGGACAGAAGAAGACGAACTAGTCGAACCTAAAAAATAAATGTACACAACGTTTTGAGAAATAACGAGCAATGAGCCGTATTATCCAATGAGTAAAACCTCAGCATTCCTTAAAAGAAAGTTACGAAAAGGAATCCCAACTGTCACAAACATCAAGAAAATGACCACAGGCGACTTCCCTCTGGGGGCATCATCCGAGGCGGCAGGCACGACGTTCCTGAAAGCCAAAGTTCTCGAGTATATCCCGGCCACTGTTGCACGCCATCGCACTCTCAACTCGACCTGAGGGGTGATGCATGCGTAGAACCTCCTAGACAACTCCTCAAATACAATTCTCGAGCGGCCCAATACTTGCTCATCTTCCAAATACTTGACTCACCTTTACTCACCAAGCTTGTCTACCTAAGATATAAAATTTCGCCATACATGAAGCAAAAAAAAAAGGGGGTGTTGTATAGCAACGCATTCATTCTTTCTTGAAACCAGTCCGATAAGCTTTTAATTTTGGAATAACACTATATAGTAATAAAGTGTCCGGGTTAAAAGTTTTTAGGGCTTTTAATAATTATTTTCGAGATCTGGTTAAAACATCAAATTATACTACAGACCTGCTTGTAACATCGTGATTAGTTCTTAATGAATCTATACCCTTTTTCGTACTACAGAATATAAAATTATTAGTACTTTTTAATTCTTAATCACACCCAGATCGCAATACATATACAAACTGCAAATTAAACCAATTAAATATGATAATTATATGTTTGCTTCATCTCTTACGTACATTTTTAACCTTGCCTAAACGACCAGTGATTTTCCAAGGAATGCAAAAAGTCAAAAATAATGGTGCTACGTAAGGGTGGAGATAAAAGTAACCTAATTAACCATAGTCCAATATCAATTTTACCCGTACTGTCTAAGGGTCTTGAGAAAATAATTATTGTAAGACTTACCAGCTTGCCTAAAAACATAATCTTCTCTATAACTCACAATTTGGCTTTCGAAAACACAGATCAACAGAAACTGCATTATTAACACAAGATTAACTCACTGCTGACGCATTTGAGGGTAAAAAGCTTGTTCTAGGAATATTTATTCACCTCACTAAGCGCTGGACCCTATAAACCATGAGAAACTAAACTTCAACTTCCACTTTATTGTATTAGAGGAAGTCCAGCGTTACAAATTCAGTCTAACTCGGAGTACCGGTCTCAATATGTTTGCATAAATTCTATTTTTTCTCCGCTTGAAACCATTTCAACCGGTGTGCCCCAGTCAGCATCTTCTTATACTTATACTTTTTACACTTTACATTATCCTCTTATTTTTAGAGCGCAACTCTTAGGGGCCCGTTCCCGGCTTGAGCGGCGTCGGCGTCACCGTCGGCGTAACCAAGGTCACCCCAAGGTCACGCGGCCCCCAAGGTCATCCCAAGGTCACGTGACCCACAAGGTCACTCCAAGGTCACGTGACCCCTCCCCCAGTTTCACTTGACTGCCAAGTTCACGTGACACCCAAAGTCACGTGACCACCCGAAGTCACGTGGCACCCCCCCCCCGAGGTCACGTGACCACCCCCAGGGTCACGTGACCCCCGCCGAGGTCACGTGACCTTCCCGATGACGTCACCGGCATCCGCATCGTCATCATAATGATGACGTCATCACTGACGTCGCTGATGACGTCACCGGCATCCGCATCGTCATCATCATGGATGACGTCATCAGTAACGTCACTGATGACGTCACCGACATCCGCATCGTCATCGTCATCATCGCTGATGACGTCATCGGAGTCCGCACCCTCATCGTCACTGATGACGTCATCAGTGACGTCACTGATGGCATCATCGGCATCGTCACGTGACCCCCCAAGGTTACGTGACGCCCCCAGGTCACTTCACCCCCCCCCCAGTACCCTTCCCTCCTCCTCCTCAAGAGCTGCGCTCTAATTCGGTGCTACAGGGAGTTGTAAACGGCTTTCACTTTTTATATCTTCTTTTTATACTTTACGTAAATGACGTTTTCAATATAGTGACTTCAGCAGGATTACTACTCTAGGACGCCGATATAACTCTTTTTTTTTAGTGGTACAGACACGACTACGGTTTGAGAGACGAACAGTTCATTTTTTTATTTAAAACAATAAATGGATGCAAAGTATCTAAAAAATGGACCATACCAAAAATATAGCCATTTTTATAGACGTAGAAATGAATTAATTAGTGTACAAAAATATGTCCCCCTTGACAACCAGAAAATAGAAAATTAAGAGAAATAATCTCTTTCGGCGTTCATTTTTCCGAACACCTCACATGGGACATTCACGTTAATCACGTCTGTACAAAAATTAACAAAATAAACAGCCTGATGCATAAACATACATACAGCCTACCGTTTAATATTATAAAAAAAATATTGTACAATGCCCTAGTTATGCGACACCTAACTTATTGCCATATTATATGGGGTACAACTTCAAAGCAAAACAAACTTAACCTTCTTCCTACGAAAAAAATCAATTATAATAATAGCTAATCTCACATGGAACGAAAGCACAGTAAACTATTTTCAGCGGCTACGCGTTTCAAATATATATATTTTTTTTTCTGTTCTAGTTCAAACTCACCTGGCCTTAAAGATATGTTTTACTCACAAAGTCTCGATACCCTATTGGAAAAACGTACAAGAAACAAACCTGCTGCTTGTACAGTTCTGGTCTGACACCAGTATAATTTCTTGTTATTATGTATGCAGCTAGTTTGGTTCGGCTTTCTGCATAACTGGAGATACCGGCACCGAAATGGTTCCGGGTCGGTCTATACTGGCAGCCAGTTTGCTTCCCGATATGATTCGGTGTGCTGGTATGATTTTGCGGCCGATGACGTAGGCGACCGCAATCTTTCCAACAAAAAACGCTTATACCACACCACCACCGTTATATCCAAATCATACATGAAGAGACGACCGCCATCTTACAACAAAACGTCCATCGTTTACCACCGGTATCGTTACATACACCATACATGTCGAAAAAGAACATAAGCCGCGTTTACATGAATGCGACTTAGTCGTATTGAATCCAGTTGCCGCATTCCATATGCGGTCATGTAAACGGCATAATGCGCAAAGCGCATCGCATTAAAGTCGCTAGACAGAGGTGGATCGAGATGTCGAGTGCGCATTCATTCAGCCCATGTAAACGGAGATCGCATCGCATTTTGGAACGGGGAGGATTATCGGAAGGCGCTCGCTGCGGGAGCGAGTGAACAGCTGAGAACATGGAGGCGGCCAATCTCGTCGGCGGCGCGGAGAGCGGTCCCGCAATTTTTTTCCCGAGAAAAAACGCAAGCTTTTATTGTGATCATAACTAAGCGGAATATAGCGGAGCTGCTCGGTGTGGGCGGCCCCGTCCAAACCTTTGCGAAGTACGACTTGCGTGTCCGAAGGGGTCACAAAGACATCGGTGCAAGCACGAACGACACCGAGAGCCCCGAGCACTGTTGAGCACTGCATGGTAGCGCAGAACGAGCAGCTCCTACCTCGGTGCCGTTCCCGGCTGCGCAAGAGCCTCTCGGACTCGGGGTACGGTCGCGATCGGCGAGTTCTGGCGCGGCGAAACGCGGAGGCTTCCTCAAAGCGTGCGCACACATGTCGCCTCTCGTTCAGAGTGAACCGGCGGCCCGGCCTGGAGTCCTAAACGCCTTGGTTTCGATGCTTCTTCCGTCTCGCAACTTCTTCTACAGCACCGAAGACAGCGGGCACCATCTTTACGGTCACTAAATGCGTCGAAAGGCCTCCACGTGCGATGCACCGGAAAACGTGGTGCGGCTGGTGCCGGAACGGAACTGCGTAACTTCGAGCTTTGAGTCAGCGTGCACGGCAACAAACCGATCGTGACACCAAGCCGCGGATACCGCATCGCCGGTCGACAGCGGCAAACGGCCCGTTGCTCGTATCGTGGGCCGTGACTCGTACTCGGCCAACTCGGCGTTTTTTCGTGGCCCCTCGCGTCGTCGCTACCAGCCGCAAACCCGGCGTCGGAGAAAAGTGAAACCGAAACGTAAAGCTTCCGCCCAGTGGCTTCCGCTGTCGCGCCTTTTCAGACTTTCCGGCTTCCACGCTTCCGGTCGTCGCGGAGATGGCGACGTAGTGGTTTTGGCGGTTTTGGCATCGCTGGCTCGTTCTGCGTTTTGGGGGACAGATGTTTTACGGTCCGTTTCTACTGCGTCTCTGGCTCTCAACTCGACGGCGCCTCTCATAGTTCAACCAGGCGTGGTCAACCTGTGTCAGGCCGGCTCGACTCGTCCGATCGCCGGACCGCAGGCGACTTCCCAGTTCGGCCGTCAGGCCTAGGATCCGAAGACGTCTGTCTCCGTGAAGCGGTAAGCGAATCTCGTCCCGTTTTCGTTCTACTTTTAAATTACGTTAGGTGCGCTACAGTGTAAGCATGCGTCCCAAGTGTTCGTGACAATTTTGAACTAGAATAATTGTGCTTCATTGCGGTTTGTCATTTACGGAAAATATAAATCGAGCAATGAACGAGGAGCCATGCTTGAAAACGATGCATGTATGTACGATGTTAACTTCTACCTCGGCGGCTTTAAAAAAAAAAGTCAAGACTGGTTACGGTTGGATGCGAGGCTGGTCCCAATGCAATGGTAAGCACTTAGAGCGCCTTTCTGAACGGCATGTAAGCAATATAGCGATCAACGAGACGAGCGACGGCGAGAAGCTACGAGTGCCGGCGCCAAGCGACGAAGATTTCTCACTCTCGCTGCTTGCGCCACTCGGTTCTTGGGCTTCTCAAAACGTCGCTCATCGCCTTGGTCGCTCGCACCAATCGCTTTCATAATGTGTGTCTCGTCGCGCGGCTGACTACCGTGTTCATTCAAGTATAAATCGACCTTTTTTTTTTTTTTTTTTTTTTTTCGGAAATTGCGATTAAAGACTTTTGACCTACATTCGCGACCAAATTTTGCGACCCTACCGGAGGCATGGAGCTATCGAGTCACCGAGCCGGAGTTGCCGTAGAGCCGCGCCGCTTCTTGTTTCAATACGCTTTTGGTGCACGAAAACAACCGCGGTGGAAGATGGTTGTTTCGCCATCGCGTTGTTTCGCCTGGTTTCGCCATCGCGCCTCTAGCCACTACCGTTCCCCTTGCTGGGCAACGGGGAAGGAAAGAAACGCGATGCGCCATGCACTTTGCCCTCCATCCTCGCAAACGCGCACAAAAAAAAAAAAAAAAAAAAAAAAAGTTACTTTTGTTTGTTGTTTGAGGCGGCTCGGCTCGCGTGTTGCTCATGGCGACACGGCGGCTTTGCTTGCGTCTTTGTAGTTCGTATTTTGTCGCTTCGCACCTTGTTTCGTTTCTTCTTGTCGCCATTTTACCACGGTGTCAGTGAAGTATTGTTGCGAATTTGCGAGGATGTCTACCAAGCTGACGAAGCTTCGGACGACGATGACATGTCCAGAAGTTCTGACGGTGATTAAGTTTTTGGCATCGCCCCCTGATTTAGCTGAGAGTGATGTAAATAAAGGTTTGTTTCTTTTGCCCAAAATTTCCCCCGTTTTTAAAAATAAAAAAAAGGTCGACATATATTTGAACTATTTATTTTTTTTATTTTCGGTGGGTCCAACAAATAGGCTTCGACCTATTTTCGAGTAAATATGTTAACTTTAATTTTTATTTTGGGTTACGTCGGACGTAACTCGAATGCTTGACAGTTACGTTGGGCGTAACTTTAATTTTTATTTCGAGTTCCGTCGGACGTAACGTTAGACACTGCGTTAAACTTAAGCAAAATAGGGGCTGCTGGTTCATCATATAAACCAACCATTTGTGTATGATTAAAGCGCATCACTGGCCTAAAAGAAATACTGCCATCCTATAGGAATGTAGCGCTTCATATAAATTTGTTAATTTTCACTTTTAGTCCCTGCCCCACCAGATACAACATCTGACCTAAAGCAGTGTTCCGGATCTCCTTCCAAGACCTCAGGCGGGTCGTCATTCAATCCAGGAGTCGGCGGCGTCTCATGGGCGTGTTGCTGGTGCTTCTTACTGGATGGTGCTACCGAGGGAAAAGTGGTCGTGCTTGGGAAAGGCAAGTATGGCCGCCGTAAGTATAGATATTGTTTTTACCTTTGCTCGAATCCACCTTTAAGTAATGCACAGTTCGCATGTGTGCATCTCTCAATGCTTCTACAGTCGGCTGTTAATATTTGGAGTGCTCCAACTCTGTCAGCGCTAGTGTCTCTAGATCATGCAAATGGGATGCAGCAATAAACCACATATGCTCTCGCAACAAACAGCGCTGTGCCGAAACACTGTGGAATTTACTCTAGCTTAATAATGCAGCACAAAATAGTTGACGCCAAGTATAACTGCTTTTGTGACTCCGTTTTACCAAAAGCTCTGCCGAAACAAACTTGCCGCCTTATAGGTAGTGCAAAAGAACCTCGGTGTGCCTAACCTGGAGAAGGACATTTTTTTTCATAGGTCAGTTTTTTCTTAAAGCAATACCTTCAGCCTCCTTGAAATGTTAACATCATGTGACACTCAGAAGGACAGTAAACCCCTTAATGTTGGCGACCCTTTAATTTTCGTGGCCTGTAATTTTGCGGAATTCAGTGGCTGTGATTATGTCCTCTGTGACCGATTCGAGAAGAAATAGGGGCCACCAAGATAAGGGGGTTTTACTGTACATCGGAGGAGAGAGGAAGTCACTTTTGTTTGTATGCAAGAGTAAAACCAACAACAACAATCATGGTGTCGACACTTTGTGAGCCTATCTGTGTCTATTGAATGATATCAATTTTGTTTTAGTTCGTTAAACATTGTTGGCTGTACACTGTGGGATGTCGTCTTCAACAGGAGCAGTGGTTTTCCTCTGAAGCAGGCAGCATGGACGCGTGCCGCAGCACAACATAGTTCATTTGCAGGTGGTACCGCAGTTTGAAGGATGGTTCGCACAATATCGGGGAATCGCAATTCAATGTTCTACCTCGGGCGTAGACAAGATTTGCTCATTCTAAATCATTTTGTCTACAAATCGGGAACTTGCAACGAATGTACCCGCATGGTTGGAAGGGCCAGACAAGCCTTGTGAGTGCTTCGTTGTCTAGCCTCTCAGTCCTGAACCTACTCACGTACCATATGTGTAGATGTTACGATAGGTGGGAGCACTTACTTGGAAAATGGTGAATGGCAACTGTTGTTATCTTTAAGGTGGACTGCATATTTGCAGTACTTTTCCTCACTTAAAAATATGTCTTACTAAAAATATGTAGTATAGCCGATGACAAAAAGAGAATGGCTGGGCGTCCTCCAGCACGTGCTTGTGCTTTTCACCCCGCTTTGGACAGATGTGCTCGCTCTAGGCTCATCAGGCGCTGAAACGTCATCGAAGGCAGCAGACGGGCTGGAGGTGGAACAACGGAGACTTCTCCCTGCCTTTCTGATGGTGTCAGTGAGCGTGTACTTCTATATTCTAACTTAGCTTAACCTGCACAGAGCTGAGTAGAATAGGCTTGGCAAGTGCCCTTATTGCATATGCATTTGTACAGCTGAGGCACTTTCTAAATCAAGAACATTGTGTACCTTACCTTCAAAAACACATCATTTTGGGGGTGCAAAAGGAATTCTAAGGCATATTTTTGTTTGTATTGTCCTATTACGCATCGACTCCTTCAACTTAATGCAGAGTCGACCCAGCCTCTTAAAAAATTTAATGCTTGCCAGGTAATTGTTTTGCATTTAGTTGATATATCAGTATTCAGTTAGGTATCCCAAGTCATTAGTCGTTGAGGTGGAGTCTCTCTGTAAGTCAATCATGTTTAACATTCATAGAAATGCTTGTCAAATAATGGCACTGTCGAGGATATCTATTCAGCTCGGAACAATCGCTTTGCACAAGCTGATCGTGTGGTTACAGGCAGCAAACATCCCGGTTGGAACGTCCTATTTCGCAATGTAGCTGCAGACTAGGTGAGGGCCCCACTCATAAACGTCTATACTTTTAGTCTCTTTAAGCTGGACCACTTTTGACACTACAAGCCATTGCAGCTAAAACAGCATGACACATGATTATAAGCTAGACGTACCATGGCGTCCAACTAGAAGGTCACATGGCTTGCTTTGTGCACTGAATTTGCAAGGATGGCTTGAAGCTTCTGTCGTGGTTAACTTTAAGCTGAGATACTTTAAAATAATGCTCTCAGTTTTTAGTGTTGCCCGGCATGGTTAACAAGTTGGTGATATAGCGCTGCATTGAAAAGTCTGTGCATTCATGACTGTATCACCTTATGAATGCATACGAGCTATTAAACTCTTCGTTTTTCAGAGAAATGAAATGCACTTTGCTTCCAATTGCACCTGCTTCTGTAACTTCATGGTATGAAGCACCTTACGGCTGCAAGCTCTGACCGATCTTGTTCTCTGGTCTGCGCAGGCCCATATCAGGGAGTCGCTCAGAGAGCCTCACCAAAGTTTCCTGCCCGTGGTCGTTCTAAATTTTTTTTGTTGTAGGTATGCATCCTTTCTGTCTTTCCCTTAATTGTACTCAAACGTCTTCTTTTCATTGTCGCCGATTTGCCTCAAAATTGGTTAAGCACGCAAATGGACGCTGTACAACTGTATTATACATATTTTGTTCAAGGTAACTTTTCTTTGCCACAGTTAGAGATTTTTTTTTATGAAGGTTAGTCTTTTTTGTTTTTATTTACAAATTTATGTGAGTTTCCATGGGCAACACTAAAACGTTATGCCAGGAGCAAGGAGTTCACTGCTGTAATTTGTTCTCAACTGATTGCAAGAAATTTCGTTAATGTCGTGAAACCTCCTTTCAGCGCTTGCTTTGCAGCATAAAAAAAATTATACATAGGACATACTCTGTTTTTTAAACTGCTTGCTCAATCTGCAGGTCTGCCTGCCATAGATGTCGTGCTACTGGAGAGCAGGCAAATTCGATTGCTGGTTTTGCCATTGCTTTTTTTTTTTTAGCCGTTGTCTTAGTAGTTCTTGCAAATTTAGAGATTTTCCTAAAAAGCAAGCCGGGAAGAATATTTAGTTTAGTTAGGTAGCTGAAAGTAATGATTTAGTACCCCTTTGTGAGTAAAATAGATACTGTGTGCCGCTGTTAGTGTCAAGCCGAGATCCACGCTTTTTTGGCATTTTGCTCAGAGTAGTACCCATTCTTATTCGTTAGCCTCTTGGTGTGCCAACTAAACTCTTTGTATACAGACACCTGCCCTCTGCTGGTACACTCTACCCTCATGTTCAGCGAGTGTATGAACTGGAGTTGTATCCACAGTCGACACTCGCTGAGCACGAGGGTAGGAAAATCTTTCCATTGCAGCAGAGCCATATATGGGGAGAGTCTGGCAGTCTATGATTTCGCTGCCGTAACGTCTTCCTTCCGAGTGAGCTGATCAGCCCGCGGCACAGAGCAAGAGGCGTGAGCGCATGCGCGTGAACTCTAGGCTGCTCCCAGCTGAGCGGGGAGGGCCGCCATTTTCATTCATTCGCCCGGCATGGGATCGATATTCAAATTTCGGTTCTTTCCTTTTATTTGGCAGGCTCTGGCAATAAAATGATATAGTGTTATTCCTCGGTGGCTTAAAAACCTAAAAAAAGAAGTTCCTCTATGTTTGAACGCACTTTTATTTAGACAAAAAAAAATAAATAAGCCCGTAGCAGACGACTCGTAGCCTCAACAGTGCTCCGTGCCGACAGCTTTGCGTCAAAATGGCGGTCATCTCTTTGCCTCTTTGCTGCCTTCTCTATCCCTCCTTCGGCGTTCTCCTCCCTTTCCTCCTCTCCGGCGCCTTCGTTGCCACACCCGCTGGCTAAACTCTCCCACTATACGGCTTTGCATTGCAGTAGTAGTTTTATTTGTAGTCTTTACAGTTGAATGTGAATATTTGACAGAAGTCTCTCAGGTTGGGGCGAAAGGGGGTTAAATGAATGCATTTGATCATTCGCCTAAATTCGGTACCCATCATTTTAACGCCTACGTAGCCTTGTCCTGGTGGGTGACTATGACTAAAATAAGAGGATCTATGTGCTGATCACGAAAGAATATGCTAGCCATTCTAATGTAGCTCTGCCAAGTACTTGATTGTGATTTGTTTTTATTTTCAGCTACTTGGGTGCCTCGAGATCTGGAGATCCTAGTGGCCACAAGCTTGGACTCAATCTTTTTCTGTGGTCTGGCCAGGACCATGGGGGAGGTAATCCCAGCAACAAGAGCATTGCAGTATCTCCCTGCCTGTGACTTTCGATCAGCGTCACGACAGGGGAGTCCTCGTGCCACCAGGCGTTAGGTATGCCACTTGAAATAAGCATTTTTCTTACCTATTAATAGAACAGCAAAAGCACTACTAAGCCTAAAATGCAAAAAAAAACATATTCAAATCTTGGGTTGGATGAAATTCCAATTACAAAAAGGAGTCTGCAGACATGATTATCATGTGAACTTAAAGCCCGCAGATGTAGGTTCGACGGTGTCACAGAAATAACTTCTCGCAGATCGCCTTGCTCGTGCTATACCCAAACAAATTCTTAAAATAATCATTGTGTTTCGTTGGTGTCATCAATCTTATGTCCCTACCACACCCACCAGTCGGGACATGTGAAATATAGAAAAACAGGAACTTGCACGTTGTCAGCTCTGCAAAGATTTATATAGTAAACAGAGCATAGCACGTTCAGCTTAAGAAAAAAATTTAGTGCAGGCCTATATCCATGGTTCACATATGTGTGATTGCTCTTTATAATGAAGTGAAAACTGCTTAAGTTGTGGCCCACTACAGGCTTTCCATTAGTGTTAAAAAGTGCGGTAGAAAACATGATTGAGCTTTGAAGACGGGGACATAGGAAGGACAGACACAACAGAGCGCTAACTTTCAACTGATTTAATTCAAGAACCTCAGCGTAGAAACGGACTGTGTCACCGCACCACATCTCAACCAATCAGTGGCCCTGCCACGGACCGCAAGTACGCCAACTCCTTATCCGCCAAGTCAATTGACGCCACACTGACACAACTTGTGCTGGAACTATTTATAGTGTCAGCCTCCATAATCTCGCTAACAGTCCTATCTTTGTGCCTCTCAAGAGCAGTAGACGAAGCAAATAATGGTTTGCACCCGCAGTCATGACAGTGACACGACAGATCATGACTGCGAGTGCAAACCATTATTTGCTCAGTCTACTGTTCTTGCTAGGCACAAAGATATGACTGTTAGAGAGATTATGGAGGCTGATGCTATAAATAGTTCCGGCATGTGTTGTGTCAGTGTGGCGTCAATTGACTTGGCGGATAAGGAGTTGGCGTACTTGCGGTCCGTGGCAGGGCCACGGATTGGTTGAGATGTGGTGCGGTGACGCATTGTGTTTCTACGCTGAGGTTCTTGAATTAAATCAGTTGAAAGTTAGCACTCTGTGGTGTCTGTCCTTCCTATGTCCCCGTCTTCAAAGCAAAATCATGTTTTCTAACGTAGTCAGCACTTGTTAAAAAGTGCTCTTGTGTTTTAAGCAGCTCGTACCAAATATTTTCTTGAAATACATTGGTTCATGCAAATTATTATGTAGATGTTGGCAGACAGTCATGGTGAGGCCAATCTTTAATGCCAAGTGGTCCACTTATTCAGAGTTAATTGAGTTTGTAAATATTGTAGGTCGCAAATTAAATTTTTATGGTACGCAATGGGCACAATCATCCGTAATGACTAGCTCTACCTAGGGGAACTTCATACGTTTACTACGGCAAGATGGTTTCGAAAAACAAAGTATTTAGTTTATTCAACTCCTGCACTAACCTTGTCTTTAGAAACTTTTTATATTCTTTGCGATGCTGAGATAAGATTCTGGAAATAGTTTTTCTAGAACTACTCTAGATATTTCCAGTTCATCATTTTTCTCGCAAAGCATTCGAGAGAGCCAAACCCTGTAATGTACGGAGGGAACTCACAGAATGATGCGACTGACAGTTTGGAACATTCGGCACTGTAACAGTAATAATGACATGTCACTTATGTAATGCTCATTATCGCAGATCAAACTGCTTTTTCCGTCTACACTCATTTTCAGTAGACTCATTCAGCGAACTCCCACCTGAGACTGCAGCGCTGGGTTCTGCAAAGTAATTTGAATGAATATAGATGCAACAGGTTTCTTTGAGCGTGCATCTAACACACATTCTTCATATTGAATCTGCTAACTGTATTCATGACCATGTCCATAATTGTATCCACATTCCAGCTTATTTTTATTTTGACATTTGAGTTTTCTTCAGTACTTTTCTCAACATCTGTGCTTGCTGAGCCGTACTCAAGTCCATACATCTTGTCTTTCGCTATTACATTAATATATAAAACTGTTGATGCCAAGTGAGAATTCAAGGTACCGAATCTGTCGTGCGAGCTAAATAAGAGCCAATAAAAAGCTCTACAAAGGAAATTTTGTTAAAGGATGCTGTATGAGCATTAGAATAGTACATGCCATGCTAAAAAAAAATACAAATTCTTGTTAGGTATGCGAGGATGACAGTGCTGTGCTGTTTCTGATGTGTCACAAAAAAAAAAGAAATCAGTGCCATACAGTGTTCCTTATGGGAGTACAAACTGTTGAATTCGAAGCCCAGAAGTTTTATTCAAGAATGTTCCTCAATACAAATGTATTTAGAGATCTGAGCTACTGACTCATACATGACTATGTGGCAAACATTCATTTTCATGTGGATTATAGTTTACAAGGTCTAGTCTGCATTGATTTATTGCATTCATGCTGAAACTGGGAGGGGTTCTCTGTGTATGAATAAAGAGATAAACATTTCTTGAAATCAAAACATTTGAGAACGGACAAAAGGAAGGATCTGAGAACGGTATCTTAGATTCTCTTCTTTTTCTTACAGTATCTCTAATGTTCACTTTATTTCACCTGATGCATTTAGTTTTTAGCGCAGCTCTTAGCACCCGTTTCCGCGTTTTGCGGCGTCGCTGTCGGCGTAACCGCCCAACTAAACTTGGCAGGAAATTGAATTAATGTTGTGGTCATGTGACGTTAATATTTCCGCTAAGTCTAGCTGAGAAACTGAATTTTTTTATGGATGACGTGACACGGTCATGCGACGTCATTTTCCCCGCTACTTTTAGCGGAAAAACTGCATTTGTGTTGAGGTCATGTGACATCAATTTCTGCGCTAAATTTAGGGGGAAACTTAACCAGCTAAATTTAGTGGGGAAATTTTCCCGCTAAATTCAGGGAAATTTCCCGCTAAATGGGAGGGAGCAGAAGAGGAGGAGGGGAGGGGGAGGAGGGGCATACCCTCCCATCCTCCTCTTCAAGATCTGTGCTCTAATTTCACGTTACAGAGAATTGTAAACGTCTCATATTTCATCTCATGTTTATTCAACTTTTATATTGCAGGTGCGCTCGCAGCACAAATCTGGGTTGTGCTGATCCTCCACGCACAAGTTAGGAACTCCTGAGTGGCAAGAGTGGGAGTTTGGTCTGACAGCTCAAGGGACACCATTGTTCAGTATTGAATTTTTAATAATCTTCTTTTGAGCAAAGTTAAGCTTTGCTGCATGCAGTTCTTGTAAAAATAAATACCTGCAACCAAATTTACCAGGTCACGACATTTCGCCTCTGCTCTTAGTGCTCTTGGTGAGCCTCGGATAAGAGCTTACTGGTGTGCAAACATCATGCTTGTTTGAAACCACTCACTGATGTAGAGACTCGCTGACATCCAGCATTCCAATGAAATGCTGGATGTCCACAAGTCTTTCTTGAACAATGCAAGCGGGGAAGGAACCATACAATCGTATCGTATTGGGGGACATTCTACAGTGTTTTTTTCTATGTTTTACAGATTTTTTTTTAAAAAAGCCGTAAAAGCTACATTTACACGGTCTGTGCACGTGAGTTATATGGCCAGGGCGGCATAGTATAAAAGGCTAATTTGTAATGATCCGTCGGCTTATTACAGAGATGTGCCAGACTTCTTTCAGAAAACTAGATGGAGGTTCATTCTAGCGTAGTTTTATCCCGCGAATCTGAATATCCCGTTCGTTTTCCTCAAAGATATAACTAAACGTCAGAAAACACACAAAAACATCCTACCAACAGTGACATCGTAAGAAGACCTTTCGGCCGCCAAGCGTGTGTCGCTTAAGGGCCGCTCGTCCAATCGCAAGTTTTCTAGGTATATTCTCCGGCATTGGCACCAGTCGTGACATATTTTTCTGCCCTTTTAAAAAATAGCATGTGCGTGCATAGCTTTGATAGGCGCTGAAGATGCGTGAACAAAGATTTTGAAAGCTGCTCTTGTGACGTCGCTCTCTAGGGAAGTGCTTTCACAGCGCTTTAAAAATGACTATGCAGCCTCGATTAATTAAATTAGCAAATAATTTTGATATTTGAGATTCTGGAGGTCGAATGAAGAAGATTTAAGTGTTTTCTCAAATAGAAAACTGCTTCAGCCTCTCTCTAAGTATAGTATGTTCGTGAAATTTTTAATCAGTTAAAATAGACCCATGGTTCCAATTAGAAACTTGCTAAGCATCATCAAAACACACTAAATCAATTTTCTTTGTAAAGATATAAGACAAGAGTAGCATTTTATGGCGTTCTAAAAAAAATGGTCAATTTGGACGCGTTTCCAGACTTCGGTTTCTTACCAGAGCGCATCTTTGCACCTGCGGTCCAGCTGCCCAGTGGCCACAGTGCGAAGCCGCCCCCTCGCCTCCCTCGTAGGATGAAGGGAAGCAAGGCGCACGTGTGTTGCGTGTCTAAGCCCCTGGGGAACAGGACCGTGGGCGCAGAGATGAGCTCTGGTAAGAAACTGAAACCTAGAAACTCATCCAAATAAAGCTTTTTACAGAATGCATAAAACGCTACCCCTGCATTATATCCTTCTAAAAAAAACTTGATTTTGTGGTTTTCAATGACTCAGCAAGTTTCTAATTGAAACCATATTTTCATTTTCACTAATTAAAAAGTTGATTAACAAATTGTATTTAATTATCTGACTGATCGTTACGACTAGGTCCCTATACTACGTACGCCTGGCCGTATAACTCGCCTGCACAAACCGCATTAATTTAGCTTTCACGACCTTTCTAAACATATATGTAAAGCTTAAAACTAAATCGCCCTGTACAACAGTGAAAAGGCGAAACCAACATGCTGGAGCCATATGGCTCCACCATGCTGGTATCGCCTTTTTGCTGGTATAGGATGTCCCATATTACGTTATGCATGTATGGTTCCGTCCACCTCCATGGTTCCGCCTTAATCCACTATGCTGGTATAGGATGTCCCATAATACGACACGCTTGTATGGTTCCGCCCACCTGTATCGTTCCGCCTTATTTCACTATACTGGAGCCGCCTTTTTCGCTTGTATAGGATGTCCCATATTACGGTTACGCTTGTATGAGCCTTTTCCGTCATCTTTCCATCATCAATATTTTCCAACAGGGTACTTTAAATTCTGAATCTGAACCAGCATTTCACACTTCATAATACACGACATAAATGGTTTGTCCCGAGATATCAAACAACATATGAACACCAATAAGTGAAACAAAACCTACCTGAATTACTAAACGAATTGGTACAATATCATTTCATACCTAAAGCTGTCACAAAGTCGCAAATGATTTCCCTAGGGTGCCTACATGTTTCCGCTCCGCTTTAGGGTGGCGCCAACTTCTTGTTACCCTTTCCCAGATCCACTCCCACCACCATTCTTTCCCACTTCTTAGTTCGCTAAACGTACACAACGTTGAGTTTCTGTAGTCTCGACACACCGGCAACACTGAGGCCACTTCCGTTTCCGTTCATAAGAGGGGTCGGAGGCTCAGCGGGATTACGGTGTCCACCGTAGCGGGATGGCGGTATTCGTGGCTGTCGCTCTCTTTATTAGGGTGTTTCATATTTTGAAGCTGCGAGCAAGAAGTGTGCATTGCTTTTATCGAAACGCGAGTTTCCGCGACAAAATGGAACGCCACAGACCGGCATTGAACGCCGAAACCTCGCCATTGGAACGAGAGCGGTGAGCGCTCCCTAGCCCTAACGAGGATTAGCGGCGTAGTCCGAGCGCACGACCGGCGAGGGAGACAAAATGGTCGACCAAAACAGCGGAGCTTGCCATGGTAACGAGGTAGGCAACACTGGTTTGTCGGCAACAGGTACCACAAACGTTGTCTCCACCCTAAACAGCGGACTGGCGGAAATATGTAGGCACCCTAGATTTCCCTATCTGTGATGTTCAGCCACTAACGCATTCGAACCCACTTAGCTTTTTTTTTATAAATGCTTCATTTTATAGTGTGTATAGTTATATTTTTGCTCGTTTTCTATGTATGCATCACTGCGTTCCCTACCCTTTGAACTCGGGCAGGGATCTCGTCAAACTACTGAAGTAAATTTTTGTCCCTGCCCTTCCACTCACTGGAGAGGAAATAAAAAAAATAAAAAAAAAAAAAACTAGTATAGCCCACTTCGTTGCTTCAAGTGAAATCGGCGCGGCAACCAAACTGCACTATGTCGATGATTGGAACGCTCTGCAGAGTGCTCCAGCAATTAACATTATTCTAAGTAGTGCTCTCGCTCTTTCCATTGTGTAAACTGCGGGGGTGAACGCCTTATCTACGCGCGCAGCAGCCGATCCAGGCAATATAAGAATAAAATTGTACGGCTCAGGCCCTACAAAAGCTGAGCTACCGTGATGCACAGAAAGTAGTATCCCCACCTCTTTTTCGGAAATCCTATGCAGACGCACTGTGGAAGGAGGTACAAACTGCCAGTATTGGAATTGAGACCACATTTGTTGACATCCCGCCCCAGCTACGTTGTGGTCATAAACCGAGAGCGGCCATAGACAAGGTGTCGAACCAAGTGGTTTACTGCCAAGAAGATGAAGCCCACCAATTGACTGACTAGATTATCACCTAAGAAAACAACCACGTTTATACACTTTTTTAGTCGAAAGTATAAATGTGGAGATAATTCATTGTTTATATTAAGCAAGTTAGTTTTAGCAAGGGTTCAGTCAAAAATTACAACAATTCTCCTGTGAGAACCCTTTTATGGGCAGCCGATGTATATGTGTTGTTTAGAGCGGAGCTGTTAAGGGCTAGTTTCCCGAGGATCGTGTCCGTCCTCAAATGACTTGATGACACAGAACTATTGACAGCTACCGCCATTTATGCGCGACGGCGACAACCAGGAAACCGGGAAGCCGGTTGTCTGGTTGCCGCCATCGCTCATAGATAGCGGCAACCTTTCGAGCCTCTTCACTCTGGCTTGCCGACTTGCGGCCAGCTTCGCTGGTCTTCCTTCTTACCAAAGTAGAAAGGCTAAAAGATTTTTCTCTCGGTTAGCTTATATGTTGTATTGCATTGAGCAAGTATTTTTATGATCTATGACCGGATGCATAAATCGAAGACCCGCTCGCAGCATCGAGGAGGCCGAGGCCATCGGAAAGCGCACCATGTTCCTGCACCGTGGTCGCGTGCGACCCTCGACGCTGTACGAGACGCGCCACGCCGAGACGGGGTACGAGCTCACGTTCTCGCTGGCGGGGCTGGAGGGCCTGGCTGACGCCGCCGAGCAGGCGATCGCCGACGAGATGGAGGGGCTCTTCCCTGAACGGGACATTTTTGAAACGAGGCTACAGGTGAGCTGGTCGAACATGGTTCATGTAGTCTTGCAGACAGCTAGGGCTTTAAAATTACTCCTAGAGTGCCCTTAAAACAAGGTTGCAGACAATCACGTTAAAATGCACAGTGCTCACCTAATTTGCATAAAACGCGCGAACTTTCTTTTTTTGGAGGAGGGGGAAGGAGAGGGGGAGCGCTCATTTTGTGCGCATAAGCTCACGCTACGTAAATCCTGGCATAGCCGAGCTAAGCCACCGCAATTTTTGTATACAATATTGGCATAGAGGTTTCACCGTTGGCTGAACCAACATTGGCATCCAGCGCTCCCGCGGCAGAAGTGAAACTGGTTCATGACGTAGCGCTCAATGAGTGAGCGGACTCTTCTGCCCAAGCAGAGAGTCCGCTCTCTCAAAGCCGGAATCGACCCTGGAGCCTGAGACACATCAGCGATTTTGCCGGCCGGGCAATTTATGCTTATCGCCACCCCGCCGCACTACGATGATTAGACGGCTACCGAAATCCCGGTGTTTACCGACCAGCCGCGATTACGACGATAAGCGGGCACATATCCGCTAGGGATGCTCCATTGAATGCTACGTCTAAAGGTGTCTTTCGATTGCCGTTAGGTTCCACGAGATAAGATACAATACGCGTGTTTCGTACAAGGTAGGAGAGAACTGTACCTCAGGTACGCATCGAGGCACTCATGTCAAGGCGTACATAAATACAGACGTATATACATATGTCCGAGTATCTTGCTACGTATACTCCGTTTCACTTTGAGTGTGAGCGTAGCAGAAGATACAAGAGCGAGCTCCGGGCATTCAACGCCCCTGCCAAACGCGCGCTCTCGTGCAGTGCAAGCACTGCCATAGCCTGCTGTATTAGCGGCGAGATGTTTCGGTGGCGCCCTCGTTCGGTTACCTTTCGTGACGTCATTACCTTGTGAACAACAAGTTCGATGGTGTTTGTAACGGGCATGGTGGAAACCTGAAATCATAGCGCTCTTAAAGCAACACTGCCAACACCGTAAACATTGAAGTTCTTACAATCCTCTTATTTCTGTCGATGAGAAATCCTTTGTTGACGTCATAGTCAGCATTCGGCCAATCCTGAAGGGCCGACCACAGCGACGCTTTCGATCGCTCACGTCGCCTATACTCACAAAGACTGGCAGTTCGACGAAGGAGGCATAGATTGCACGGTCGCAGATTTGGAGAGCGAGGATCGGATAGCACAGAGCATCAAAGAGCCATTTCTCGGAGAACCTGGATGTCAGCGCACAACTTTTGCAGCGTGAGGACCCGAAACACACTTGTTCGCTCGCGAGAAGTGTGTTTCGGCGTCTCGCCGAAGCTGGGCGCCAGTCAGGTGGCTCTCCTCTCATCAGTTGTCTGCATTCCACCTTTTCCATTTCGGTGGCCGCTTCTCGAGGCGATCTGCCAGGCTTTGTCAGTATAAAAGAGGCTATGGCACTGTGCAGGGTCATATGCCCGCGCATGTAGCATCGGCTGCGTCTGAACTTAAGATAAACGAAGTGTAGACAGCACGAAATTATATTTGAATATCTATTCATCACAACTTTCTAATAATTAGAAGTATAATATTGAGGCTGAATGTCGAAATTGTGACATTCATGCGGATAGATCCTACAAGTACAGCCAGTGCCTCCTATATAAGTTACACTATGCCTGTCGGCTTCTCTCCACGAGATGTGCGAACGGGTTATAAGTTACGCGATGCCCGATACTCCATCCCACGACACGCACGAACGGGTTAGTGACACCTCCAAGCGACTGTTTGAATGTTTTTTTTTATTGTGGTGTATTTGAATTATTATTACAAAAAGAAATGGTTTCTAACTTGTGCAATGTTTCTACAAATGTGGCCGCCTTGTTTCCAAGTGAGTTCGGTGCGACATAATACCGAAACATAATCAATCGCGACCAGGAAGCTCTGATGCAGTGCAAACTAGCGCGAACGCTTGGTCGTCTGCTTCGTGCGTCGTGCGTCCGTCGATACTTGGCTAGTTGGTGATTCAAGCTTCTAAAATATGCCAGCTAAATGCAGGAAGAAGTACGAAGAAAAGAGAGAGAGAAAGAGTATAAACACACTGCTGGTCTAGCAACCATTCACTGATGATCTTCTCCCACACCCATTAGTCACATATCTCGGAACGAATGGATGAGGAAGAAGACGAGGTTTATCTTCAGTAAATGGTTGCTAGGTTAGCAGTTCCGAGCATGTTTCTCAAAAAGAGGCAGGCACCTCAGCCAATCCGAAGAGTTTACGCGAAGCGGAGACGAAAGGAGGTAAGTATTGCCAGTTGATCGCTGGCGAGTTGCTTCGTAGCTTGCGTTGGGCTTCACCGCACAACAAGTTTGCGAATGCTTCTTTGGCTCCACCACACGGCAGCGACACGTATTCTTTGCCCCCTTCCTTACGCTTGCCACTACTACTGTTCGCAGCCCACAGGAATAGTGTAACTTAAACAGGAGGTGCCAGTACAGCGCGGGGTTCCCGTAAACTGTTACACATATTTCGATCTCAAGTGACCTAGAGACAAAACGTCGGCACTACAGCAAGAAGTTTAAATTTAGCAACCATTCCTCTAACAGCATGGAACCCTAAACATTTCTATGCGTTCATTGAGCACGGTATTTATTTGAGGTTTGGAATCCCCTAATGAAGCATTACGTGGCGCCTTGAGACATCTACAGAAAAACGTCCCATGTCCGCTTTAATACGTTGCGGAGTTGCTAACTTTCAGTGCTAAGAATCTTCCATCAAATGGAGGACGTTGGGCAGGTGACCTCGTCAGCGGGGCGGTAGACACCTAACCTTATCAGCTAGCTGGTAGTCACGCGCTGTCATAGCATTACCTGAACACGTGACTCCAACCAGCTGACCACGTCACGTTACGTCACTCACGCCACGACGCGACACCATAAACATACTGTAACCCCGTCTATCTGATGACGTCACGTGGCCACCATCCGCTAACTTTGGCGGTCTTCGGGTCAGCGTCTGTCAAATTCAGCAACACCCAGCGCACCTGACAACACGCTGCGCATTTAAACTTTCGCCCTGATCAGTAGGACAAAGATACATATAAATTTTCACGTAGAATGTCTTTAAAGGGATCTTGAACCAAAATTTGGATTTCAGAAAACAATGCAAGAGCTGTAGGCGGGACGCTACAATCCCTAGAACACTACTCGTAAGGCGATATTTCGTGTGGCCGGCCGTATTTTCAGAAAAAGAGGTCGAAATTAAACGACGCCGACGAGGCGACGAGGCGCGTGATGTTAAGAAATCTCATTTCCTCTCCTCTTCGCTTCGCCCCCTCAAGGCGGCGAGGCGTACAAGACGCGAGGCCGTTCTCACTCCTTCTCGACTCTTCTCGGAGAAACAAAACGTCCATATATCTGTCAAATGCGCCTCCTTTTTTTGAAAAATACGGTGATCTGTTTGAGATATCGCTGTACGAGTTATGTTTTGTTGTTTTTAACATCCCGGTAGCACGCTTTTGCCTCCGTGTCTTGTGGAATCCAGATTTCGGTTCCGCATCCCTTTAAAGGCTGGATTCTAAGCGAAACTAGTAAAACTAAAGCAAAACGAGAGACCGTTACACACCCGCCAAGGACCACATCAAGCATACATAGCCAATACTGCTAGGCTTTACGTAAGTGCACGGTGTCAAAAAAAAGAAGAAATATAGGGTTTTTCTCACCGCAAAAATAAACTAGGCATCGCTGAACGCTCATTCTCCGCCCAAAGGTAGCACTAGAGGTCACAACCAGATGCCAAAGTTTCGGCCCGATGCGATAACTTTTTCAAAAGTTATGCGTGCTTTTCTGAGTGTTTCAATGGGAAAATGGAGCCTATTTTGGCCCGTTTTCTGTTTCTGGTGCTATAGAGACCCATGTATACGAAAACTCAGTGGGCCGCCATCCTCCCATTAAAATTTTCAAAAAATCACTAATAAATTTTGAATAACTTATCGGATCGGGCTGAAACTTTGGCATTTCGTTGTGACCCCTAGCGCTACCTTTGGGCGGAGGATGAGCGTTCAGCGATGCCTATAGTTTATTTTTGCGGCAAAAGAAAAACCTCGTAATTTTTCATGTGACACCTTGTATACAAAACATACTGGAGGCATACTTAGACATAGTGATTTACACTGAATCATATAGAAGCGAATTAATCATACCTAAACGTTGTTTGAGGTAATTAATTACATTTACGAAGCGGTTCAGCGGGAACCAAAACGGAAATTCGCAGCCCAGTCTTTTCACGGCTCCACGACGGGAAGAGGGGGGGGGGGGCGGAGGGGGGGGGGGGCGGAGTGCAAGCAGCTGGACTAAATATGACTGACGGGAGGCGCACCTTGCTGGCTCTGAATCACAAAGCGTAACCGCACACGTTCTCTCAAGATGTCACGTTGCGGATCACGCACCAACGCTATTAGATGAGCTCAGTTACGGAACTGCCCATAGACTAAGCATGCACACGAGCAATACCCCACCCCTCTCCTCGCTGCTTGCCTCCCGTCGTTCGACAACCCCCCCCCCCTTTTTTTTTGGGGGGGGGGGGGACGGCTGCTATAGTAACTGCAGTGTAGCCTATGGAATAGGCACGATTCGAAGCACATCGTTTAGATGGCGTTACACCGTACTCTATGGAACACACAGTTTTGAAACGAAAGTCAAGATGGCGCTTCAAACGGCGGGAGGCGGACTGAAGGGAGTGAGGGGTGGTACCCTCCGCCTTAGTTCCACAACTAAGGTGATCTCATAACGTCGTCACGCACCAAAGGATAGAGGAGGCATCTGACGTTACAACTCTCCATCACATCAAAAAAGTATTTTTTTATACCTTCGTTTCCTGCCACGTAGTTGGGAAATCCGGGATAAGAAAAGCAAGGCTGTACAATTTAGAACAAGTAAAAATATATTAAAAAAAAAAAAGAAACAGTCGCGATTAAAACCTGAGCTTCTCCCAGTCATGTGGCCGGAGCAAAACAATGTTTTCCAGCCTGTCGGAAGTTCCGCGTTTCAAGATGGCGGCGCCCGTGTAGAAAAGTTTTATAGGGAGCGTAGCGAATGGGGACAAACCTCATCCTACCGCTATACGACGTCGCGTGAATCAGCCACGTCGCTTCCCTGAACATCAAATACTCGCATCATTCGACGGGATGCCCGGTCGTTGAACGCATTCACAACCACGCTAAGCTGCACCAAACCGAACATAACAAAATCAAAACGCACGCAAAAAAAAACGATAAATCGCAGTGAGTAAAAAGTATGGAAACAAGTGCGATTTTTACACAGTACCCCACTAGGTGATGAAAGGAACTTGGCCTAGAATATCTAGATAGGCAACCAGGCGCGCTGGCTTCGCGCACGCAGACTCGCGTGAGGTTCCGCGTCACGGACGACAAGGTGGACTGGGAGCGGATCATGCTGTGCCTGGAGGAGCTGCGCCGCCAGCTGGGCATCGTCGAGGAGTACGTGCGCGTGACCACCACCCTGCAGCACGCCTACTACCGCTGCCTGCTGTCCCAGCCGACCCCGACGCCGTCGCTGGCCCTGTCGCCCGGCGCGTCGGGCGCGCCCTTCGTGGCCCCCGCCGACGCTCAACAGCTGCCCGACATGTACCGGGCCGAAAAGCCGCGCTCTGCCTTTCCCCAGGCCGCCGCCTACGGGAGCCCATCCTCATACGTCCACTCTCCGCCTCCCCCAAAACACCCCATTTCCCAATAATAAAAAAAAAAGAATTTATATTTGGTTATTGGCAGAACAGCTCGCATCAAAATTGAATCGCGACCTTGACCAACACCGGCTATAAGACCATTCCAGAAAAGGGCTTCTGGCCGTTGCCATCTTCTGGGTTCGTTACCTATACGTACCGTATGCTTTGCTCGCTTCCCGAAGCCACGGATACGTTCGCTCTGTGGGGTCGCACGCTGGGCCGTCGATTTGAAAACAGTGAAAATGCCTCTACTCGGCGTCAACTATTGTGGCACGTTTTCAAGGCTAGCTTATATTTCTTAGTGCTGCAACTGTCTCCTTCACGCGAGAGGGTGTCCCTGCAGCAGAATAGAACTGCAGCACCGCGGGAGCTAAAAAATGCATTGACACGAAAGGAGGTGTTTGGAGAGTAGCATCACCACGGACCACAGCCACGCTGGCCATCATACCCGCATGCAGGGCTTTAATAGGTGCTTGGTGAGTGGCGTCAATACAAACCCCGAGCCTTGTGGGTTCGCCCCCCCACGTCTGGCTGGGCGTGGCTTAACCCGTGTCCGGGAAAAAGGGGATCCTGGTTGTTGAGCTGAGCATGGGGTACCCTCGGCCCCTGCTTCTCGTAGACAGCTTGGCCTGACCAGGATGGTTGAGTCAGTCGCCTTTCTTCTCTCCTATATCTAACCTTCTTCTTATCATCTTCCTTCCTATTTCACCTTCTTTGGCGGCCACAGCTAATCTTCGGTGGCAACAGAACATACAGAGACAAGCCAGAACTGTTATGAGATGTTACCTATCCTATCGTTGGATTCCGTGGTGGGTGGTTCGCTAGATGCCGAAATTTCTGCCCTTCATAAGGCGCCCCTTCTCTCTAAACCCGGTTTAAGGCAGGCTTCCAAGAGGCCTCGCCCTGAGCAGCAACTCATTGGGGAAGCCCCTGAAATGGGGACATTTACAAAGCTTTTTTTGTGATCCACTCGAACCTCGAAGACAAACCAGTGTCCAAACTGTTCCCCCTGTGGTAGCCAAGGTGCTAGAAAACCTCATCAGGTTCTTATACAAAGCAAAAAAAAAAAAAATTTACTCCGGCGACCTTCTTGTTGAAGTATACACGGAAGTCCAAAGTGAGGCACTCTCCAAGATGACCAGCATAGTTGACGTCAAGATGTCCGCGAGTCCTCACCGGAAGCTCAACACGATCCGTGGAGTCATTTCTGAAGACGGCTTCCTCGACGCTAGCGAGGAAGAAATCCTGGAAGGACTGAATATGCCGGTGTTGTCGCTTTTAAACGTATCATGTTCCGGAAGGATGGCAAGGAAACCTCATCAAAGCACGTCATCTTGACTTTTAAGAGACACACCCTCCCTGAAACTGTGAAGTGTTGTACCCGTCCCTATGTCCCCAACCAGCAACGCTGCTTCCGCTGCCAGTGCTTTGGGCATGCGACATGCAGTTGCCGAGGGAAAAAAACTTGTGCGATATCTGTAAGCCTGGAACATGTTGTTGACATCTGTGAGGCAGCGGCCCGCTGTAGTTACTACAGTGGGCCCCACCCAGTTTACTCCCGCACCTGTCCCATTTGGTGTCAAAAAAACGAAATTCTTTCCCTAAAGGCAAAGGAGAATATCCCCTACTTGGACGCTAAGAAGAAGCTATCCTTCCTCGCAAAAGGAGGTTACACGGAGGTGGTGCACAGGGGCCCTGCACCACGCTTGCAGACTAGGGCCACCCAGGCCTCTCCTGAGAACTTGGCGGCTGACCTAAAGGCCCCATCATCGCAACAGGAGCAGCATGCTCCTGTTGCGATGATCCCTATCTTCAAACCGGGAAAAGACAGAAGTAAAGCCTCCAGCTATAGGCCTATAGCCCTGACTAGCTGCCTGGGAAAGACATTCGAGCGGCTGGTTAACAATAGGCTTATCTTCATTCTTGAACGGAACTCGCTTTTAAGCAATTTACAGCGTGGCTTTCGTGCCGCCAGGTCCAGTGCCGACCACCTCGTACGATTGGAAAAGGCCATCCGAGAGGCCTTTATAAACAAGCAGTTCTGCCTTTCAGTATTTTTTGACCTTGAAAAGGCTTACGATACCACTTGGCGGTACGGTACCCTTCAAGACCTTATCAAGATGACTATTGGCGGGAATATGTTTAATTGCATCGCAGACTTTTTGCAGGATCGCACCTTTCAGGTGCGATTGGGAACAACCCTTTCGTCATGTTTCATCCAGGAGAATGGAGTCCCACAAGGATGTGTCCTGAGCGTTACCCTCTTTCTTATTAAAATCAACTCTCTGTCCCGAGCAATACCACCTTCGGTCTCCTACTTGCTTTATGTCGATGACGTCCAGGTCTGCTTTTCGTCATGTAATTTAGCTATCTGTGAGCGCCAAGTCCAAGTAACCATTAATAAAATGAGTAAATGGGCTGATGAGAATGGTTTCAAGTTTTCTGCTGACAAGACCGAGGCTGTTTGCTTCTCCCGGAGAAGGGGAATGTTTCCCGAACCATCGCTCCACATAAATGGCACACCCCTTCCCGTCCGACCGGAACACAGGTTCCTCGGTGTGACGTTTGACAGCAAGCTTACTTTCGGCCCCCCTATCAAGGCACTGAAACTGAAATGCCAGCAGAAACTAAACATTTTAAAAGTTCTTTCACATCGCACCTGGGGCGCGGACAGGGTATGTCTTTTACGAATTTACAGGGCTGTAGTGCGCTCTACCCTGGATTATGGAAGCCTTGTTTACGGATCTGCGAAACCATCCGCCCTCAAGATGCTTGATCCTATTCACCATCAGGGGATCCGTTTGGCAACGGGGGCATTCCGTACGTCGCCGGTACTTAGCCTGTACGCTGAATCGCACGAGTGCTCGCTCGAGAGACGTAGACTTTTTCTCGCTGGTCAGTACTTTCTAAGACTCCGTTCTTTTCCGCAAAATCCTGCTTATGAAATAATTAAAAATATAAACTATTAGCGCTCATTTCAGCACAAACCATCTATAACCCCTCCCTTTGCACTACCTGTAAGAATTGCTACAGAACAATACAATTTTGATGACCTCTCTCCTGTCCTTGAAATTCAACAAAGAACTGCACCCTGGAAAGTTGCCAATAATTGTTGTAATCTTTCTTTGACCAAGCACAAAAAAGATACAGTTGACCCTAGTGTTCTCAGGCAAGAATTCCTAAAGCTGTGTACCTCGTACAATGGCTACAAGCATTTCTTTACTGATGGATCAAAAACCACAGACTACGTTGGCTGTGCTGCTATCGGCGAGGGCTACAGATCTGTAAAAAGGTTAAACGAAAATGCCTCAATTTTTACTGCCAAGCTTTATGCTCTGATAACTGCAGTTGACCACATTGTCAGACATCGATATAGAAAATCTGTCATTTTCTCCGACTATCTGAGCTCACTGAAAGCACTCAACTCTCCAACATCTTGGAAGCACCCTCTGCTTGTGCAACTTTGTAATACACTAACACAAGCACTGGCAAAGAAAATACAGATAGAATTCTGCTGGGTCCCTAGCCATATTGGCATTGAAGGCAACGAGCTAGCTGACCGTGCAGCTTCTGCGTGTGTAGATAGGACAGTTGACCATAACAGCATCCGTGCTACTGATTACGGAGTACCACTAAAAAGGCAAATAAAATATGCCTGGCAGAGGGAATGGGATTCCCAGCTGCAAAACAAACTCCATATGATTAAGCCCATCCTGAGCGAGTGGCGCAGTGCCAGACACCGAGAGCGTTTTTATGAGATAGTTTTATGCCGATTGAGAATAGGACATACCCACCTTACCCATAGCTACCTCTTGCGTAGGGAGAGTGAACCGACCTGTGACTTCTGTTCTGAACCATTAAGTATACTTCACATTTTGATAGTTTGTCCACACTTTGAAGAGAACCGTCGAACCTGGTTTTCTATATTCTATCGGGAACATGTACCATTTCACTTGGCACTCTTACTGGGTGACGAGCCTCTTGTCCCAGTCTCACAAGTTTCCAATTTTTTGGAAGAAATTAATATTCTGCGGAAATTATAAGTCTAGTTCCTAGTAAGGTCCGCTTTGAGGCTTTAGTCTGTCCTTAAAGAATGTAGGCTCCCTTTACACAATGTTTCTAGCACACTATGGCCCGATGCTGCTGCGCCGAAAAACCCCAAAACCAAAACCAACCTGTCGAGATAGAGAGGTCATCGGCCCGTGTCATCGTTGACTAGTTGCCACACACGTCACTCAAACCGTAGCAGGACTTGTTTCGCGAATCCCCGTAAATGCTGTAATATCAAGCGAAAAAAAAAAAAAATACCCGAGACTGTGGTGACGAATACAAAACGACGGGTATGAAGATAAAAAAAAAAATAAAAAAAAAAACCACACACGCACGAGAGCAGCAGCAGCAGTGTGGGACGAGCGGCTTAAAGGGGCCCTGCAATCATAATTAAGCGTCTACCTTTTTTGCGGTCTCCACGTCTCTCGGGGTTCGAGCAAGCCAGCGGGCACGGAGAGAGTAACGAAACATCAGTGCGTCATATTTTAACCGGACGAGGCCGAAACCTCCTCCACCTACGATGGCGAACCGCGTTGCCGAAAGCGCGCAATATGTGACGTCTTCGGTCCTGGGCTTACTACTGGTCAGAGCCGCTAAAAGCTTTTCTTTTTTTTATTTAGTCGAGATACAAAATATAAGTGTCGCGAACCGTTTCGATTATGTATGAAAGTAGTTTTTGTTCAGTATTTTAGACCAGAAAAGAAGCAAATGCAGTTTATAAAGCACCGAAACAAGAAAAGACCCGTCGACAAACCCGCCACCAAGCGGCAGAGATACAAGGCGCATACTAAAAAGTGCTAGTGGGATGAGGCTCCGACGAACGGCGCGCGTAGAGAGGTCCCGGACATTTGCGGCGGCGCTGCGGTCGTATACCGGCTCGAGGATCCGACCGGTTCCGAGCGTTCCGAAGGCCTTCGGCGCAAGTTTGGTTGGCGATTTAGCCATTTGCCGGTATGACAGCGCGAAGTGGCTCCCGTTCTCAACTAATCTTTACCCCGTCTTTGCTGTCGTTTGTGGCCAATGAAGTGTTATGCCGAATTAGTTTTTAATCGCGCAGCAAATGCAATGCGAGCCGCCCTGGCCGCCCGCTTCATACAGCCTATCTAACACGTGCTTTAGTGGCGCCCTCTCGAGCCGTCGACACGGAGTGCGGCAGCCGTGAGCGCTCGATGAGCTTACCAGTCCTCTAGTTCACCGCCACTCAAGCCAGGACCTACGACGTTATGAAGGAGGTTATTTTTTGCTCGTTTTTGTAGTTCTAAATTGCCTATAACTTTTAAAATAAAGCGAAATTTGAGAGAAAAAAAGTTTCTTAAAGTTACTACGTTCAGTGCGCTCAGGCTCGGTGCAAATTAAAAACCCATCAAAAAGTTGCTGCAGGGCCCCTTTAACATTGTCGACCCATTTCTTCTCGTGTGCGCTCCCTGCGGCGATGACTGGATCGTTTCGGTTCCTTTCCCTTCTGAAATGTCTCAGGGTTCCTTTTCAGACAGTCAGCAGCTCGCACACGACGTAAATTTACCAGAATCGGAGCCCGTACCAGAGAAAATGCCGCATCGGAAATTCGGAGCCGGTTCATTCAAAAAGTGCGGGGAGCAGCGGGAGTGCGCGTAGTCCCGCGGTTACGGGGATGATCAAAAATATAAATTTAGTCAAATTTATATATATTGTATATTGTAATAAATTGTAATAAAATATAAATTGTACAAGACTGCGCTTTTAAAGCGTATATTAATGTCGGATAAACGCGCACGAACACTCCCGCGCCTTTCGAGAAGAAACATTTTTTTCACGTCAATATGCGTCGGTAGCAGACATTTTCTCACGTAGTTCCGCGATGGCCTTCCTTCCTCCGACATTGTGACGTAATTAATCGGAGCGCTACGGCCTTATTTTTAAAAGGTGTTGGTCCCCAGCTCCCCTCCCCTACCCCTCCCAAGAATTTCCTGCGCAAACTACACACAAAGCTATACACCCCCTTCCTCCTTCTTCTCGTCCCCCCCTCCCCCTCTCTCCCCCTCCCCCCTTTCCCCGAGTTAAAATTTTGGATAAACCCGTGCCCTGGTGGGTGTTGGACCGGCCCTGGGCATCGTTATCGCGGTCGTGGGGACGGTAAGGTAGATCTCGACTGTCTCGCCCTCAAATCACATCGCTCCTCACTCAGCCCCCCCCCCCCCCCCCCCCCCTCCACCGGCCTAAAACGCGAAGGAAACAGGAATTGTCATACTCCGCCCACCATTGACTCCGTAAGTGTGACGTCATGGGTCCAAACAAACCGTTGCTAGGGTCGTCGTTATGGACAAATACATGTGGCTAGGTTTCGCTACGAAAACCCGACCGTTCAAATATAAGGAGTACGATTTAAACTTCTAAAAATCACAAATATAGAAAACTTGAATGTTTTATATGTTTCGATAGAAGTGTACCGGTAATCGCTTGTTTCTGCAATATTTACGACTGCAAGTTCCGGTCCTCAAGATGCCTGCAGCAGACGACGAATGCAAGAAGTATGCCGTCTGCCACACGCCTGCCGGCCAATCCGGCGCCGTCGTTTGGATCGTGTGAATAAATACAATATTCTGATACTGCATTTGTTTGAAATATAATGAGTTTCAGACACTTTAAGAATTCATAGTGGAGTGTGATGCAAAATATGGTTTATCGAAAGTCCGGGCGTCGATCAAGATGATCGTCTACTAAAATATCGCATTGCACCCGTGAGAAAAGCACTTCAGTCGATCGGTTGAGATCCCGAATTTGGTTTGCGGACTCGTGCTATGGTAGGGTGCTCAGTACCTGGCTGTAACTAAAGGTTGTAACCATCCCGCGGAGAAAGATTCTTCAAGTTTCTTCAGACTTTCGCAAGACCCCAAAGCGCGGAAGGACTGGATAAAAAGCATAAGGGGAGTACATGTAGCACTGGCGGACAGTTGCATTTATGTAAAAAAGGGCCAAACTATTGCAACCAAGAGAAAACCAAGCGAGAATCAAGGGAAAAAAGCGAAATACTGCAAAATCTCGATAGACATGCAAATCTTCAATAACCCGACAACCTCAATAATAATAATAATAAGCGACTTACCTCAACGGCGCACGATTTGTTTCTCCCGCTGGACTGCACTACGCCGGTAATGCACTTCAGGTCGTCGTCGTAACTGACATGCATGACGTAGCTTGATTTAACGGCATTTTCACCCCCCTGAACTAAGCTGGGTTCTTCACAGAAAAAAAGAAAAAAAAAACGCACATTGCGGAGGCCTCTACGGCCATGGCGATGCACTTGTTTTTGTCGCTCGTTTACGGACGCAATTCAGTGAAGACGCCCGCTGGAACAGAAGCCAGCAAATCTATCGTGTCGTCTGCCACCAACGCGAAGCGGAGAGTAATACTTCAGAAATGGCTTTCATCGTGGCAATACGACACTGAGACGACAAGAACATCTTCATAATTAGATATGAAGAAGTTAGTTTGTTTACAAAAAATTATTTACTTACTTGGAAGCAAAAATCTAGCCTCATGTGGAGTCTCCATGCATTCGTCCATAGCAATGCCCCTAGCAACAATTTGTTTGGCCCCAGACACCATGTTGTGACGTAGTCACTTACGGGGTAAATTACTTAGTCTACTGGTTACTTGGCTGAAGTAGGGACTTCAGACCCATGCAAGCCACCACGACCACTTGCCGTTACACAAGGTCAGCCGTAGGCATGAATACGCGAGAGGCGCTCTCTTGAGCTCTCTGAGTGACGGGCCGCGCTATCAGTTCGCTCGCGACGAAATACAACACAAGGGCTTAAATCAGGTTTCGTGAGAACGTTAAACGGCGAACGGGAACTCAGAAGTGCGACCGTCGTCATCAAATACGAAACATCTCGGCTGAAAAACTCCGTAGTTTTTTTTTTTTTTTTTTTTTCACCCCTACGGGAACCCGAGTTTCAGAAAGGTGGACCCGTACCTCACGTACAAAACCAATATTTACGCGCAGAGAAACTCACCGTTTCGATCAACAGATCGGCCTTTTCATCTTGAGGTTCAACACCGAGGACGTCTAAGCGAGACCACGAGAAGACCGACGCGAGCGGGAAAACCCGGCAAACCAGAGTACGGTATGGTTCAAAAAACAACCGCATCTCCACGTAGTGAATGATGATTGGGGCGAAGCTCTGGTGGTGCTTGTCTGCGTAGACGCTGGGCCGCAGCATGCCCAGCCTTTCGTTCGTTTTCGTCCGTGTCACGCTGCGGTCAAATGCTCAAATGCGTATTAAACCACATTCCATACCACACATTCTCTTTCTGACATAGATGAAAACGAACGAAAGGCACGGCATGCTGCGGCTCAGCGTCTACGCAGACAAGCACTACCAGAGCTTCGCCCCAATCAACATCATTCACCACGTGGAGATCCGTTTTTTTTTTTTACCCTACACGAGCACGGGAGCACGTGCACCCGACAGCGGACGGACATAAGGACATGGCTAGCCCCTAAGGAGCTTCGCCGCCAATAAATAAGTGATAGTAAGATTCTACTAGACCAACACCGCATCTTCTTTTGCTTATAACTAGCGCCACCTATTGCTTAAAGTTATCAAAACGGTTTAAGAGTATGTTAAATGATTTTTTTTTTCAAACAGGGGATGCGTTGTATAATGTTCTACATCTAATAGAACGCTTTTAAGCTTATCGTGGGCTCTCTACTAAATTGTTCAGATAATTGTAATTCTAGACGAACAGACAAGTTGTCCTTAAATACGATTACGGACGAGTTCTCATTAGCGGTAACGGAGAACCTATCCTTTTATTTACGGAACTTTCTTAAAGTGCACGCGACTCCCAACAGGTCAATGACCGACACCTCACTGAGCTTCTTTAGGTGATCATGTACCAACTGGCCCAAATTGCTACCATAACGCAGTTTATTTCTTTTACATCCGGCTCTTTTCTATGTTACCGCGCTAATCATCTTACTGTTTACGCCCTTATTAACCTCACCGCTTTGGCATGTTGTCGCTCAAGGGAATACACCTTTGCCATTCGTTACGGATGCTACCCCTTACAAAAATGGCATATCTGAACTGATATTAAAAAAAAAAACAAAAAAACGGATATGGTTATATAAAAAATTGGGCAGATCTAGCCATATCAAGCATATCAGTTTAAATAAGGCATATCTGCCCAGATATGTCTAATTTTTTATATATCCATATCTGGGTCTGCCAAATAGGGGTATATCTGCCTCCATATCAGGCTGCAGATATGTCCAAATCAGGTAAGGCAACCTTTATAAGGGGGATTTTTTTGTTTTCATTCTTTCAGATTTGTTTAAAAAAAAAAAAAACAGTGAAAGCTACACTTATGCAGTTTGTAGAGGTGAGTCATACGGCCAGGGGGACATAGTATAGGGAGATAGCTGCGACCATCAGTCGGCTAGGCTAATTAAGTAAAGTTTGTTAATTAACTTTTTAATTATTACAAATAGTTCCAATTAGAAACTTGCTGAGCATCATTGAAAACCACTAAATCAACTCCTTTTAGAAGGATATAATGCCGGGGCAGCCTTTTACGGCATTGTGGAAAAGCGCTCTGTTTGGACGCGTTTCTAGATTTCAGCCTCGTATCAGAGCGCATCTTTGCGCCCGCGATCCTGCTCCCCAGTGACCTAGACGCGTAACACACGTGATCCCTACTTCCCTCCATTCTATGATTCTATTCTATGGCTGTGCGCCGCGATTACCGGTGGGCAGGACCGCGGGCGCAAAGATGCGCTCCGATAAGAAAGCAAAACCTAGAAACGCGTCCAAATGAAGCGCTTTTTTTAAAACACCGTAAAATGCTTCCTTGGCGTTATATCCTTCTAAAAATAGTTGATTTCGTGGTTTTCGATGAGGCTCAGCAAGTTTCTAATTTGAACTATATGGCTATTTGCACAAATTAAGAAGTTAATTAAGAAATTTTACTTAATTAGCCGACTAATAGTTGCGACTATCTCCCTATACAATGTCCTGTTGTCCATATAACTGTCCTGCACAAACCGCATAATTGTAGCTTTTGCGCTTTTCTATTAACAAATCTGAAAGAATAAAAAAACACCCTGTATATACGTTTTCTAGAAATATCTACCAAAAGTTCCTTCTCATCCATATGAAAAAATATAAATTGAATAATGAACATGTACAAAAAATATTTTTTAATTTTTACACAAGCTGCTTGACACCGCACCTCATCTCGCTCAGCTTCGTTCCTAGGGACAGGAGAATCACCTTCTCATTGTAGTCCCACCCTCTAGTCTGGCACATGGCCTTCGTGTGCGCTGCAATTGAGATAAAAAAATGTACACACTTCAGCTTTGAAAAACTAAGTGACTGCAAAAAGCACTTACTGATGGAGTTATACCCTTTATATCTTAATTCTGCAAAAAGATATTCGAATAGAAGTAATAGTGCACCTGCATGCCTTTTTTACAGGGCCGTGCAACGATTCTAACATTGCAAGAATCTGCACAATGTTAATATTCCTTAGATTAGCTTAGCACCGTGTATTGCAAAGTAAAAAGATTTGAATTTCCAGATGTACAGTAGCAAATGGCTGTCAAGGATTCATGCGACTGTGAGAGACACTGCAGAGAATTAGCAAGTCGACAGATAAGTTTTGAATTTGTGCCAGTTTAACGTAAGCAAACATGCCAAGAGCCTTTTATTGTCGTCAAGATTCATTGGACAGAGTGTCAATGGTTCAATCTGCCAGACGTCAACAAAACCATTCCACAACTGCTCGTTCCATAATGAACGGGCAAACGCCTGTTAACACTCGTGCTTTCCTGCTCGACCAAAAACGGATACAAGCTGCGAACATCAGCAATGCTGACTAGTTGTGGTTTTCCGACACGATAGAACCAGAGCTTGAAGAATGTTCCGATTTAAGCCAAAAACCTTCAGAAACAGAGCAGACTAAAATAATGCAAAAACTTACACAAAATAGCCGTGACGGCTAAGACGTCCAGTGGGGGCCGCTGCTCAGATGGCCCATGGGAGCCCTTGGCCCGTTGACCTTTGACCGAGCAGATCACAAGGGGCTGCTGTGTGAGAACTGCGGCGAGCAATCCACGCGCCGTGGCTGTCGCGGTCTTCGAGTACGTCTCAATACTCCGGAGCTGGCTGCTTTCGATGAAAATTGCAGAGCCAGGCCCTAGCTCCACAACCTACAAAATCACACCACAGAGAAGAATGTTTGAGAGAAAACTCAAGAGCATAAAAAGACGTGATGAACTGCCTTAAGATTGTCTGAGCAGGAATTAAATAAAAACACAGTCGCTCTAGCTCTTTAGTTTCTATTTTCCGTAATATTACTTCTGTTGTAGCAAGAAAACAAGCCACTATCATAATTGTGCTAGTCACACGACTGATAATTTCTGAAAACGATGGGTTGATAATATGCTAATGGTTGGTGTCAAAATGCTTTTCAACTGTCAGAAAAAAAGCATTAATATTAAGTGGAGCCAACTTACACTGTAATACAACTGCCACATAGATATTTGACCCCTTAACTGCTGATGTCGAGGCATCTTGTTACGTGGGTTCGTGGGCGTGGGCGGCCACTGCGAATGACGAGAAAACCCGTCACTACACTTTCTGACCGATGAAAAAAAACTCTGCAAAGATTTTTTCAAGGAAAACATAAGCCGCCGAATGTGGATCCATGTCCTCGAAATCACCACATGCAGTATTTCATTACGGGAAATTTCAAAAGTAAAGGACATGATGCAACTGCAGAGAAGTAGAGGACATGTTCTAAATTTAGCAGGGTCACATGGTCATGTTACCTCGATTCACCAACAAAACTTTAGGACTGGGGTTTTATAAAGTGCACTCCATGCCGAAAATCAGACTATCATAGAATACCGCGTATCTGCCCATTACACACTAAGCGCCCATTCCCAAATTTGCGAGATCTGAGAAAATACGTACAGTACATTTATGTTATCCAAAATTGATGACTGGACAAGCGCCCATCCCTCATTTTCTTGTGATTATCTCAAAAGTATGAATGGGCGCTTGCGCAGTATTTTACGGTACTCACACCAGCATCGTTCCAAGAGTGAAGCAGCTGTAGGGGAGAGTCGGGAGGTTTGGGACGGTTGGAGGAATGGGACAGCTCGTTTATCTCTCCAGGAGTTAGTTCAAACACGTTCATCGGCTGCTCACGAGGTGGCGCTAGCATACCGATAGCCTGGCTGTAATGGTGGCCGTCTTCACCGGACGGAGCTTTCTTTGACTACAACTCTCGTTTTTCACGTGTCAAAAGTAAGTATCCGCTTACTCAATTACACCTCTCTCAGTTTTAAACCACCCTGCCTATGCTGATACCAATTTTTCTTCGAAAACACGCGTTAGGGTCGTGCTTCATGCAATAACAAGTTTAGCCCTAACAAGAGAATTTTCGCCATTGAATGTATTTTTCGTTGGGCGAACCACCTGGGGAGGAATGGGACATTTGAGTCGCGGGTGGAATGGGACAGTGTCCCATTCCTCCCCACCATACGGCTGGTGCTGTGTCTCGCGAATAAGCTACAATGCTGCGCCGCTTTAGATCCGAAAGCAGTTATTTTTTTATTTGTTATTAAAAGTGTACAAATGCTTGGTGCCGTGATGTTAAATAACATACAGGCTGTTTCTGCGACACTTGACGTTAAGACGCGCTAAACCAACGGGGCATCATAAAATGCAATGTTTCTCCACTAAAAAGGTGTGATTACTGTAGACATTTGCGAGAAACCCGGAATAAGCACGTGAATAATAGGCAGCAATATGAGTGCTGCTACGTGCATGCAAAGACGTTAAGCGTGCTTGGTGTGCGTGAATATTTAAATTTGCCAATTTTTGATCCATTTCCATTTTCAGGAAGATGCCGCGGGTTTACAAGAGGAAGCATCCCGACAGAGCTCAAACATCGAACAATTTGATCCTGGATGCTGTGAGATTGGTGTGCGATGAAAAGAAAAGTATAAGAGACGTAGCAGAAGCTTTTGAAATATCAAAATCATTGCTTGGCCGAGCAGTGAAGAAGTACAGAGAATGCGGTGACACAGGTGGCATCATGTTCAAGTCCAATTTGGTCTGCGGAATGGTCTTCACAACAGAAGATGAAGTACTCTTGAAAGAATATTTGCTGAAAGCAAGCAAAATGCATTATGGGCTTACGAGAATGCAAGTTCGTTCACTGGCGTACGAGTTTGCAACAGCCTTAAAGAGGAAGTGCCCGGCGTCATGGGAACAGAAGAAGGTAGCTGGAAGAGACTGGTTTATGGGCTTTATGGACCGACATCCCGAGCTATCGCTTCGATCGCCAGAAGCGACCAGTCTGGGTCGGGCAACAAGCTTCAATAAGAACAACGTCGATGCTTTCCTTTCAAACCTGAAAAGTGTCTACGACCGATACAAGCTAACTCCGGACCGCATCTACAATTGTGATGAAACGGGCTTCACAACTGCACACAACCCACCAAAGGTAGTAGCAGCACGTGGGGAAAAGCAAATCGGTCAGGTTACATCCGCAGAACGCGGCGAACTGGTGACTGTTTTGTGCACTGTCAATGCCATCGGAAACGCCCTGCCACCAGTGTTCATTTTCCCACGCGTGAGGTTTAAAGATTTTTTTCTGAAAGGCGCCCCGGCAGGAAGCCTCGGTTTGGCAAGCAAGTCGGGCTGGATGTCGAGCGAACTGTTTTTGCTGGCGTTAGAGCACACTGTGAGACATACGAAGTGCTCGAAGGAGGAGCCAATTCTCTTGATACTCGACAATCATGAAAGCCATGTGAGCATCAACACCATCAACAAGGCCAAAGAGAGCGGAGTCATCCTGCTGACCTTTCCCCCACACTGTAGCCACCGCCTGCAGCCACTTGATGTGTCCGTGTACGGACCATTTAAATCTCGGTACAACGCTGCTTGCAATGATTGGCTCATAAATAACCCCGGGAAGACCATCTCCATCCACAATGTTGCACAACTAGTTGGATCCGCCTACGTATTAACGGTGACACAAAAGAACATAATCTCGGGCTTTCAGAAAACTGGAATTTGGCCTTTCAATAGCGAGCCCTTCACTTCGGATGACTACATGATGTCATCAGTCACTGACAGACCCTTAACGTCCGTAAGCTGAGAAGTGTCACGACAGACGGCCACCACCACCGAGAAAACGGACAGCGCAAGCAGACTGGAAAGTGATTTGAACTTTGAGACAAACGGCCATGGAGCTTGCAACGTCTCTACAGATGTCTTCCCACCTACTGTCGCCAACGCAGCCTCGACGTCAACTGCATCTCCCAGCCGGATTGTTCCGAGCGACCTAAGGCCCTACCCTAAGGCTGCACCGCGTAAGACAGGGCAAAAAGGAAGGAAGAAAGGTAGGACAAAAGTCCTTACGGATACACCCGAGAAGCATGCGATTGAACAAGAAGCTGCAGAGAGGCTGGCACGACAGAGTCTGAAAAAAAGAGCGCTTATCACAGCTAAGACTGTCGCCACTACCCGCCCAAAAAAGAAACGGCGACTTCAGAAGGAGTTCAGTTCTTCAAGGGAAGACGACACTGTTGCCGTTGCATTTGATGATTCAGACAGTGACATGTCGGGTTCCGATAATGAGAGGCGGGACATTTCTGAGGCCGATTGCCCAAACAAAACTTTTCAAGTGACAAAAGGCGATTTTGTCCTTGTCAGATTTGGTAAGAAAAAATCTGACGTTTATTACACGGGTAGAGTCGAAAGTAGTGACAATACTGACGTCAGTGTCCAGTTCCTTCGAAAGAAAGAAGAGAGCTCAAAGTTTTACTTTCCTCCGCAGAAAGATATAGGGACTGTGCCAATAACGGATATTGTGAAGAAGCTGCCAGCGCCAAAAACTATTGGGGGAACGAAGCGCCTGCAAGCTTGCTTCAAGTTTGATGTGGAACTATCGGCTTTTAATGTCCGCTGAAGACGTTGGGACCGATATTTTACTGGCGTCCCATTCCTCCCAAAGGATGTCCCACTCCACCCGAAGGGACGGGTGGAATGGGACAGATTTTAGCTGTTAGAAACTATTTTTTTGCAGTTGCTCTAGAAGTGGCAGTAACCTGTGTTTCGCAGAATTTGCGCAGCTTGTTTCGACTTGTACTATAATCCATCAACCATCTTTTTTGCGTTCAAAATAAACAAAACTAAAATGCATTTGTGAAAAGCGTCCCATTCCTCCCGACTCTCCCCTACCGCTCAAAATGTGTGGCTGTGTGGCCATCTAGCTGCCTAGTTGTGTGGCCATCTAGTTTCCCTATGACTCCCAGATACTCCTGGGGGACATGTTGGGCCTCCCTGGGGGCTTCCAAGAATTGTGTAGCCTCTCTGAGGACTGGTGGGCATAGGTCGGCATTTTAAGTTGTCCTCACTCAAACTCACGATCACCATTTTTTCCTCAATCAGGACTCACGCCCACTCATGATTACGATTTATTCAAAATAGGGTCATCACCAGGACTCACCCTCACGGTTCAACACAGAACCAAGACTCACTCGCCGTCATCATCACGGTCGTCACGCTCACAGATTATCACGGTCATCACGCTCACAGGTCATCGCGAATAATCAGACTCACAGGTCATCACTCACAGGTCATCACACCCTCACAGGCCCTCAAGGTCCTCACACTCACAGGTCATGACGGTCCTCGCACTCAGGTCCTCACGCTCACAGCTGTTCACGGTCCTCACACTCACAGGTCCTCACGGTCCTCACACTCACACAGGCCCTCACGGTCCTCACACTCACAGTCATCACGGTCCTCGCACTCATAGGTCCTCACGGTCCTCACTCACAGGTCATCACGCTTACAGGTCGGTTTGTCTTCGCGTGAGTCGTGCGGCGGGGAAACTACCCCAAAACAGTAAACTATTGAACCGCTTACCCAAATTGAAAGAAATGTACTATGTTTATGTTTATGCTCTGCACATTTCTATCAAATTCCGTTCACCTGGATTAAGTACGAAATGAACTAATTGCAAGCTGACGAAATTGGGTGTGTTGAACTTTCGCCTGTTGACAAGGGCAGCGAAAGTTCAACACACCGAATTTCCCTCTGTTTCCTCCATTCCTGTATCGAATGGGAAATAAACTTTATTATTATTATTATTATTATAAAACACAAACGCGCCTTCCGACAGGTTACACAGACAACGCCGCAGTGATTAGAGCATCGCCTCGCTGTGCATACCTCGCTCATTTGTACACAAATAAACGATTATTACATTTATCACCCCCGTTTCTTTTTTTTTTTTTTTTTTGTGCCACCCACACGTACTTCTGCGGAAGTTTATGCAGGATATATACACAATAAACATATGCATCGACCAAACTTTTTTTCTTTTTTTTTTTGGGGGGGGGGGGGGCGGTAATATTAGGTAGAGTGATGTACCTCTGGTTTGAAATCTCACCATAATCCCTGTTGGCAGCGGTGTCTGTCAATCGTATGCCATTCTATGAGGAGACCGTTAAGGGCCGAGTTTTCCTTCTCACTCGAGTTGTTTCTGCTTTTGTTGATCGACCGTGCTTGCCGGAGTGGGTTGCGATTTAAGGAATCATCAGCCGGCATGGTTTTTAGTCATCTCGGCCTTTATAAAATACTGTCAGCATTTATTATCTTGATACGTGCAGCCGTCCTTGGATTGGTTTTATTTGGATTGGTTTGGCATGGCTGTGCTTAATTTGGTTTGGTCGTTTGGGGTCGGTCCCCATGTGTCTCTTTGTCGCACTCTCGATCAGGTACGCCACTTTTCATGTGGCAAGCAGCGTCATTCTTGGCGCGCAGTTCATCGAACAAGGTTTCATAGACAGATCGTTTCATCGAAACTGCGATGTTTCATCGGCAGGTCGTTTCTTCGACATTCGATGCTCGACAGAGTTTGCTACATTTCGCCGACACTTTTTTTTTACTTGGACGTTTAGACGACATTTCTCTTTCTCTCTCTTTCATCGACGCGGCGTCGGCTTCTTGACGTCTCGCGTTCTTCGCGTGCTCGCAGCGCACTGCGGTTTGGACAGGGCGCAGGTGGGGCAAGCGCAAATACTCCTCACTCTTTGTACGCTGTGCGCTGTGCGCTTACGTTGCTGGAGTGGTGCGTGCGGCGTGGCGGCCTTTTGAATACGTTTGGCCGTACGGGCGCGTGCTCGGACTGTCTAGCGGATATTTTTTTACGTAAGAAGCTTGCCCTATGAAGCTGAGGCTCGGCGCTCGGCAGCCAGACGGCCGGACGTAATTGTTGCTTTCTATCGTGCTTTTGGCTGCGTGCAGACTCGAAGTTCGCGAGATGCATAATCGTTCCAAACTTTTTCTAAAGGGTTGTTTTGTGCCCAGTAATGGACGCGAAATAGCAAAACTGACGTTTTGCATTGTCGTCTTGCAAGTGTTTCGAAACAGGTAGTGACGTAGAAATTAACCTGACGGTTTCAGTAGCCTTTAAGAGTCGATATACGAGGTATTTACATTGTGGTAGTAGAGTCGGAGCTGGCGGAGATCTATCGTCTGCGTCGTCGTCACAAAGAAGTGGTCAATGTCGAGGTTGTTCTTGACAACGGCTCCCTGATTTTCTGGCAAGTTTGGAGACTGCATCCTTTGTTTCCACCTTCTCCTGGGCTCTGTTTATACCACCGTACTACTCGACGCTCAGAAGATCCCTTCCTGGGTCAAACTGGGTACCTAGACCACTAGATATGACCTCGCCGGAGGCCGACCCAATGGATGACCAAGAGCTGGCCGCTGAAAAGGACACCACAAGCAGTGCCACCTTAACAAGTCAGCGAGCTTATATACATGGGAAAAGGCGATTTGACGATCAGGATGACTTCGTGCAACCAGAGACAACACCAGCGAAGCTGTACATCAAAAACGGTGATGCAAGGAAAGAAACCCAGGCAGACGATGACGACGATGGTTTCACCCTTGTCCAACATCGTCGAAAGAGGACAACAGGTATACCCGTGCTGCTGACTCCAACACAAGAATCCAGCCGTTTGCAACACCTTAACCCCCTCAAGCTAAGTGAAGAACTGAAGGCAGCCGCTGGCGCAACTTTTGTTCGCCATCGCTTCACTGCTAAAGGAGGACTCCTCGTCGACGTAACGGAGCCGGCAACAGTTAACCGACTGTTGAAGATTCACTCTATAGGAGAAATCGCAGTTCTGGCAACAATCCCCAAGGCATATATGCAAAACAATGGACTTATCGAGGGAGTTCCTGACTGGTACTCAAACTCACAGTTGACAGAATTTCTTGGACCCATTGGCGTCATCGCAGCTCGTCGTCTCTACCAGAGATATGGCAAGCCTGGTGAAGCAGCTAAGCCCACGGATCGAGTCGTGATCACTTTTCGCCCGAATACGGAACGCCCTACCAAGGTAAGCCTTGGCTTTACTCGACATGAAGTGATCGACTATGTCGAAGCGCCACCAAGGTGTTTCAATTGCCAAGCGCTGGGCCATGTGGCTAAATATTGCAAGGAAAATGCGAAATGCAAGCATTGTAGTGGGACTCACTCCACAAAGGACTGCAAAGGCGAATCACCTGTCAAATGTTCCAACTGTGGTGGGAACCATCCAGCCGATTATGTTAATTGTAAGGCAAGACTCCAGGCGCTTGCCAAGAAGAAGCTTTTTGTCCACGGCCCAGATCCTATCAAAAGCACAGAAGGTCAAATTGTTGAGCCCGGTATGCCGTCCTCGAGCACAGCTCATAAGGAGGACGAAGTCACCGTTGAAGTGGACACACGCTACCGACCTCCAAAGTACAAGGCGAAAAAACAGAGAGCAAGCCCAACCTCAACCACTGGGCAGCAGAAGGAAGCTTCTTTAGAGACCAACGACATGGTAACATCTTCCCCAAAAACAGCAAATGCATCCGCTGCCCAAGTACCAAGCCAAGGTGCTACGGGAAGGCGCTTGTATAGCAAAGTGGTAACAGATACCAGACCCCCTCAGAGTACTACCAGATCTCAGCAAGGATCCATGGCGATTGGAGACATAATAAGTTTCATTTTTTCTGTATTGCCGAAATTCGTCGCTATCCTACCGCCAGGTATTTTCAAGACCATACTCCAAGGAGCTATGCTTCTACAACCAGCCATAGTAGAGATGACACGAAACCTGCAAGAGTGTCATGACTGACTCTTCAAATTGTCAACTTAGCTCTAAAGCCAAACAAAGACAATTACCTTTTCTCATGCAATGGAACTGTGCTAGTCTTCACCTTCGCCATGCGGAACTTTCATTGTTTTTAAAACGTTCGCGAATTCCGATACTTGCATTTAGTGAGGCGGGTCTGCCAAAGGATCAGAGTATATCAGGGTATTTTTGCTACCGAAACCCTACAATGACCGGTTTTCCAAATGGGAGCGCGGCCCTATTTATAAGAAAGGCCGTCCCTCACCTTCAGATTGACACCACTGACTTATGTACAGAGGATTTGGAGATTATAGCAGCTCGTGTCAAATTCAACAATCAGATTTTGTGTGTGGTAACAGTGTATGTCCGTGCTGGAAAGGGCGGAATCAAAGTTGCAGATTGTGTAAAAGAAATCTGCCAACGCTGCGAGGATCCGATTTTAATGTGCGGCGACTGGAACGCACACCATGGCCTTTGGGGAGCAAACAGAGATGATACGCGCGGCCGGGCTTTGGTAAGAGTTTTTGAAGAATGCAATCTTGCTGTGGCGAATGACGGCAGTCCAACGTTTTTTCGACCACCTGACACTTACAGCGCCATCGACATCACTGTCCACTCACCAAGCCTGTGTGTAGATAGGAAACGATACCCTGACACAATGAGCAGTGATCACTATCCAATATTTATAGATCTACATGGATTTCGTGGGACTCGACAGTGCACCAGAGAGGTCACCCATTGGGACTCTTTTAGAACAAACATGGAAACGTCGACAGAGCCCATACTACAAGCTATATTGACAAGCGCGGAGAAAGCTACTATAAAGATCCGACTACCAGAGCACTACCCAGAACCTGACCTCAAGTTACTTAATCTTTGTGCAGCCCGAAGACAGGCCCAACGACAGATCCAGCGAAAATACTCAAGCACTGGCAAAACTAAGTTAAACAGAATCAATGCACTTGCGAACCGCTATGCCAAGAAAACAAAACGAAAGCACTGGGATGACACATGTGCTACAGCTGATGCCAACAAACCTGGAACTGAGATTTGGAGAATACTCGATGTTTTTACAGGCAAACGTGATTTACGCCTTTCACATGCTTCGATGGCATTTCGCCTCGGAACAAATCTGAGGGAAGCAGCGGAGAAATTTGCGGACCAATTTTTTTCGACCCAAGACCAGAGCGACAAGGTGTATGAAGCTGTGACCAGATCGTCTCCCTTGGACACGGACTTCAACATTGAAGAATTAACGTTCGCGTTAAAATTAACAAAGCGGAAAAGTGCCCCCGGACCAGACGGGATCACAAACCAGATGCTGCAAAATTTACCAGCAGAGCGTCTACAAGAGCTGCTAAAGTTTTTTAATTCTGTATGGGAATCAGGTATCATACCAGAAGAATGGAGAACAGCTTGGGTTGTACCCATACACAAACCAGGAAAACCACACGACGCACCATCATCCTACCGCCCCATTTCTCTCACCTCCTGTGTGATGAAGCTCATGGAAAGGATGATACATGCTCGACTCACATGGTGGCTTGAAACTAAAAATCTTTTGCCGCACGAAATGACAGGATTCAGACGCGGGCTATCGACTCAAGACAGCATCCTAGACCTAATTAGTTCGATCGAACACAACCAATCTAACAAAAAATCGACTTTGGCGGTATTTTTCGATATCTCGAAAGCATACGATAATGTTGAACCAGCGGTAGTTCTCGAAAAATTGACAGACATCGGCATAACAGGGAAGTTCCAAACATTTCTGAAAAGCGTCTTCACCAACAGAACTCTCAGGGTTCGGCTTGGTCCGGCTCTCAGCACTACTCGCAGATGTACTAGAGGCTTACCACAAGGAAGCGTTCTATCGCCCATTTTGTTCAACATTGTTTTGGCAAGATTACCAGCATGCCTTCCTAAGTACACTCTTCCCATTAATATGTCAGTGTATGCGGATGACATATGCGTCTGGGTTTCAGGGTACAGGCACCATGGCCTTCGAAACGCCGCTCAAGCAACCATCACCGCAGCAAGCAATTATCTCAATGATTCTGGCCTACAATTCTCACTCGAAAAAACTGCATTCATACTGTTCCTGGGAAAAAACCGACGTAATACCAAAATTGATCTCACACTTTACAATACACCGATACGTCGCGAACGACAACACAGATTCTTAGGAATCACTTTGAACTCTAGGCTTAACTGGCATGCACAAGCTATGATGGTAAAAAAATCTACACTGACAGCAAGAAACGCAATTCGTAGAGTCGCAGGACAGTTGTGGGGAAACTCACCAAGATCCATGATGCGTCTGCATTCAGCCCTTATTGTAAACCGTATATTATATTCTTTGCCATTCATTAAGCTGTCATCAACAGATTCCCAAATGCTCGAGTGCATACATAGACAAGGCCTGCGCACTTGCTTGGGGGTTCCTAGGTCAACAAAAAATGAAAATGTATACAAAGAAGCTTGCGCTTTCAATTTACCGCTGCTAGCAACCAAGAGCCTTCTTTCTCAGCACGTACGTTTGAGTACCACACCTGCAGGAAGAGACCTGTTGCGACGACTTAAAACAAGGCAACAATCGCGTCTTCATATTACTGGACAAACTCTACAACACCTTGGATGGACACCTGACCTTTCTCATGATCGAAATGGTGTTAAACCATCGCCCCCCTGGAACAACTACTGCCCAAAGTGCACCTGCCGCATTCCGCGTATACGCAATAAGATGAGCGAAAATGTAACAGTAATCAAGCAAAAAACAATTGAATATATCTCGATAACATACGCTGACTGTCTACAAGTATACACAGACGGGTCAGTAAATCGCACCAGAAGAAGCGGCACTTCCGCTTTCTATATGCCTAGTTTACAACTTGAATGGAGTGGACGACTCGATAAGATGGTATCGTCAACAACAGCTGAAATGTATGCGATTGTAGAAGCTCTTAGTATGATAAGTAAGCTCACACCACAAAATGTGGTTTTACTAACAGACTCTCGTGCTGCTCTCCAACAGCTACAAAGACCCCAAGAAACGTCGAAAGCAGCAACGGCAGCTAAATTAACTACAAAAACACTGGAAGCGAACGGTTTCAAAATTTACTATCAGTGGGTACCGGCACACATCGGGCTACGAGGCAACGAAAAAGCGGATCAACTTGCTTCCGCCGCTCATAATTTACCCGCTAGCATTAAGACCGCAGAAGATACTAGAAATTTCTACAAAACTATATATGACCATATATGCTCGTTATCCATAGGCCACTCCTCTCCGGTTCAGCCGTGCTTAACCCGAAATCTCCGCCGCGCAGACGCCACTCTGCTTTTCCGTTTACGTACAGGGAGTGCACGTACAGGCCAACTGCTGCACCGCTGGAAAAAGCGAGATACCGATACCTGCAGCAAATGTGGAGTAACCGAAGACCTCAATCACATGCTGGACGATTGTCAAAAGTTTGAAGAGGAAAGAAAAACATTCTCGGCTGAGTTGAGAAAGCACAAATTTGTGATACAGGACACAGCACAACTTATATTTCCTTCTGGTACTCGTGCTACGAGAAAATTACTTCAGAGATTATTTTTGAATTTCCTACGAGCCACTGGCCTACACACTCAACTGTAAAGGACCCGTATACTACAAATGTGACAAAGACAACAGTGGAAATTTCTGACCACTAACTTTAATACCTCCTCTAATCTTCTCATATCTATCCTTTTTCTTTTTATCTTTTCATTAATTTAATTTTATATTTTTCCTTTCGCGCGTGGGACAATGTCGGCCTAGTGGCAAGACTAACTCCAGCCGGATTTCCGATTGTTTTAATAAACGATTCATCTCTCTCTCTCTCTTATGCTGGAAGCGTAATCCTATTTATATAGTATTCAACAGTGTTCATTCGTGTGTACTGTGGTGAACATTTCAGGCACGAGATATCAATAGTTTCTTGTTATTAACCAGAAAAAAAAAAAAACGCAATATTTGTAAACACCTCACGACAAATAATAAAAACCAGAGCTCGCCGTTCGCTTTGACCAATAGACCTATCTCACACACTTTCACGGCTACCACAATAACAATTGTGGTAGCCGTGAAACGCGAACTTAATCGCACCGCCGCTTCGCGGCGACGCGACAGACTTGTGTGAGTCATATGAATCTGAAAGAGACACAACTACCAGCTAGATTGCGCGCGTCGCTGTTTCGCAACATGTGACTTAAGCACCAATTCCCATATGAACTATGATCTGCCAACCGCTCCACGTTTCCTCTCCTTTTCCCTCACATGCGTTGATTGATTGGCACCCTTCGGCATATTTGCGGCCAACTATTTTTAACAAACCCCTCACATCTTTTTTCCCCCTTCCCCATTGCATATTCGAGTCTTTCCTTTTTCTGGAGGATAACAATCTGCATAGGCATTAAACTCTTTTTTCCCGTCTTATACAACCCCCTTTTTACCAACCGTCTGGAGCGTGCGTGACGCAGCCCTAGTTGTACTTAACAGGAGGAAGCGGTAGTGCACGAGACGGCTCGTGATCGACATGCGCAAGCCTTCAGCGGCGTTGACCCTCGTGCGGAAAGACTACAGTTCCCGGAAATGCATTGCGCCAGAGGAGGCGTAGCGAAACTGGCGGTGGGTCGGTCTATTACCTCAAGCCCGGTTCATAAATCTGCGTTCCGAGCGACAGAAACAACACAAACGATATGACGCCGGGACGATTCAGTTCGCATTACAGAGCGTGAGAGATAATGCAAAGAGCAGCTTTATCAAGTAATCATGTGTCACGATTGTCCCGGTGTCACGTCGTTTGTGTCGTTTGTGTCGTTTCTGTAGCTCGGAACGCAGATGTGTGAACGGGCCTTTAGAAGCCTACTCTGATGTTACGCTTGAACGTGAACGTTCAAGCGTAACATCAAAAAGGCGGGAAGACGCTTGAACGTCTTCCCGCCTTCTTTTTGAGGCGTCGCCAAGGGTACAAATACTAGCGGGTCTATTTAAGTGATTTGCTCGGCACACAAGCGTCAGTACAGGTTATGACTATACTCCGTTTCACCTTATGTTGTACTGCAGCGAAGGCTAGAAGCGCGAGCTCATAGCGTTGGCAGCTGCCCTTGCTGCACGAGAGCTTGTGCCGCCGAGATGTGCCCTACAGCAAGGAGCTCGCGCTTGTAGCCTTTCCTGCGGTACAGAACAAGTTGAAACAGAGTATAGGGATGCTGCGAACTTTTTCGAACCGAAGGTTCAATGATCGATTCAAGCGGTTCGAAAGGGTCAAAAATTTTCGAGTTTTGGAATTTCTTATATTGAGAAATTCGACGGGAGTCGAATTTTCGACCTTCTTAAGCTAAGAAGTTCGACGCTTTTCGAAATTTCGAGCTTTACACGTTCACAAACACAATGTTTTTCGAACCTTCGACCTTATTACGCTAAAAAGGTCGATCCCTTTCGAACTTGCTACGCTGCGAAATTCAATGCTTGTCGAACTTTCGAATTTGATAGACTAAAAAGTCGATGACTTTCGAACTTTCGAATTTCTTCCACTAAAATGTTCGAAGCTTTTCGAACTTTCGAACTCCCTACTCTACAAAATTCGATTATTTTCGAACTTTCGGAGTTCTTTATCTAAAGAATTCGAAAATTTTCGAACTTTCAAATCTTGAAAAGTCAAAAGGTCGAAGAACTTCAAACTTTTAGGGTAAAAGTTCGAAGTTCGTCGAACTTCGAAAGACGGGACGATCATTGGGATTCAAGCCGTGATGTACATTCGTAATTTTTGTTTTCGAATTTTTACATGCGGTGCCGCATTCCTTGCGAAAAACAATGTCGTTTATTTCAATGTTCTGGCATGCTTAGTTTCAAAAAAATAAATTCCCGAAGGAGCAAGCAAGGACGACGGCTTTTTAACGATTGTCGTTTGTGCCATATTTGAAGCGCGCTATAGCCGAACCTATTTATGGTAGAGATGTTAAACTTTTTAAGACTTATCTATGTATAGCCTAGGTAAGAGTCGTTTCAAGATAAGAATATTCCTGTTCAAGATGAGTTTCGAAGAAATGTCCAAACATGTATCTTCGGCAATTATACCCTAAACTTGGTAACTGTTTTCGTCTAAATTGTTTGGGGTGTCGCAATTAAATTAACACCACAGACTACATATTATTGCCATCTGCAGAATACTAAATAATGTATTTATTGTTTTTTTCACGTTGAGAAAAAAAATAACTCATGGGAAAGGATTTCAAATATTGTTCAAGTTCAACGCGCCAATAAAAAAAAACATTTTTTTTTACTCGTTTTACGCTTTTGGGACGTGTTTCTTTTAGCATGTAAACATTTTGGCAGGAAAAGCTTGTTTCTAAGTTCTGGGCCTCTGAATCTGCAAGAATACAACACCTCCGGCAGATTCTTGCTAGTTTCTTTTTTCTCGCCCGCTTTTATTTTCGCATTTATTGTGATGCTTCTTTTTTTTTTTTTTTATTAATGGCACAGCTATTTAGGTCGCAAAGACAGAGCTTTGAACTTTCGAACCACTAAGCATGTGACGAGTAGTAATTCTGACAACGAGTTTTTAACAATGACCATCTACGCGATCTTTTATGCAGTGAAGAGTGACAGCAGCTATACATATGCATAAATAATTTAAGATTAAAATAAGCTCGACCATGCCCTTTGTCCCCGTATTGTTTTCTTTAACAGTCCAAAATACCCCACTCCCCACTTTTTTTTTTTTGTCCCCCGTTTTTTTTTTCCGACGCCACTTGTATGTATAAAACGCTCCTCGACCTCGAATTGTGTCGGCTTCTGTGCTTTTTGCTCTGCGTTCCTTCCATCCGGGAAAATAAACCTCCAGAGCAATTACAAACCAAAAAAAAGTCAAGGTGCAGGCGAGCTGGTGTATGTTGATCATGATGCAAAATCCCGAGACTCGGAATGAAATTCTAAAAAAACAGTGTAAGGAGAAAGAAAAAAAGGGGACAAGACAACGTCTCAAACTCAGCTGAGTTGAGTTGAAGACGTTGTCCTGAGCTGAGTTTTCAGCTGAGTTGAGTTTGAGACGTTGTCCTGTCTGTCTATGCTGGTGAAACCTATAAACTAAGTTCATCGTGACGTGGCCATGGGGGAGGAGCCATAACTTCACAAGCACCCAACTTCATCGGGCGGCATCTTCACAACGACGTCACGGTTCGCGGCACTTGTTAACTTGAAACTTCACAGATTTTTAGGAGCGAGGAAGTCCCGAGAGGGAAATCTGGGGAGCACGCGCTTCGTCGACTGCGGTGCTATTTTTTCGGAAAAAAAGCAGAACAAATATACATATTAAATTCAGAGATATCCGTATTCGAAATACATAAATTACATCCGTTATTTTATTATAAATAGTTCGCGTTTATATGTAACTCTAAAACGACATTCGAGGTTCGCACCGTTCCTGCTCCATTGTTTTTCTCTGACAATGGCGGAGAACAGCGGCTGCGCTTCGACTCCCGCGGCGAAAAGAAAGAAGCAAGGGGCTCGCTGCTCGGACCGACAGCTCGACATGCTCATTGATTACATGTTTTCAAATCGAGTGTTGGTCCGGGCAGCAACCGAGTCCACGCTGACCACGGCGGAGAGGACAGCCCTCTGGGACGTTATTACGGGCCGCCTCAACGCGGAAGGACCAGCCTGGAAGGAGAGGGTTGAATGGAAGAACTTGTGGAACGCCCGAGTGTGTGCCGCTCGGAAGCACGACGGCCTGCTGGCGGTGGAGGCGGCGCGGACGGGCGGTGGGGCCAACCCGGTGGGTCCCCTCAACGAGGTTGAGACCCGGATCCTGGCCATCGTCGGGAGGGACTCATCGAGGGGCTGCGGTGGCTTGCGTCCCAGGCAGTCCCTCCCGTCGTCGTCCGAGACCTCGGTGAGAAACCCACTTTTTATGTAAGGCTGTGTCTACAGTGCCGTCCGACGGCACTCCACTCGCGCCTACAAGTGCCGTCCGAAAGAAAGTCGGACGGCGCGTGTATCACTGGAGAGCTCGTTAACCCACTCCCTGGCCTGCGTTCACGCCGCTTCGCGGTGAGAGCAGTGTTGCCACAGTTCCACAGAAAATAGTAGTAGATTTCAGCTTCAAAAATCAGCAAAAATAAGTAGATTTCTAAATTTCTGCAGTTTTGTCTATTTATTTCTGTTGTACGGTTATTGCATTAACTATTTTCAGGGCACCTGACCACTTGGCCGATGTGAGGCACACTGGTGAGGCAGCAGTGTATCACGTGTTGGAGCCATAGAGTTATTATAATCTACGCTAGAGGTTCAACTGGCACTAGTGTCTATGCGACTTCCGGGAGGCAAATTGAAGCAGACAGCAACCAGTCTACTTTTGCGGTGCTCCTGTGCATTCCTATGGGAAAACGCACGTGCATATTGAAACATTTTGGCCAACCAGCAAGAAAAAACAAATGTTTTATGTTGAAAAGGAACTACACGTTTTGTTGCAATGCAGTAGAGGGGTAGCAGTGATTACAGGGAATCTGCTTTGCAGCCTCCACTGCCAGCAGAGCTTCTCTACCAAGAGGAGAGCCTGGAGGCGCCTCCAGAGGTGCCGCTGCAGCCGGTCAGCCAGCCAGCTCCTTCAGGAGGTGGACAGCCGGCTGCTGATTGTGGTGAGTAGGAACTAACTCCTCTGTTGACAGGGGACACATGCATTCGGCAATTCTTGTATGCATCGAGAAAAGCTATCAATGGCTTGTACAGTCTTTTGCAATTTGAAAGACTTACTAGGAGCGCATGGTTGAGACGGTGGCTATCAGGGTCGCTGCGCACGCTTCAGGTGATTTCATTCTGGTTCGAGAGGAAGGTACTCGGTGCTCAGCCGAGCATGGACACTCTTAACAGTTTTTGCTTTCGGTTTAGTGGAAGCGCGCGCTTCATCGACGTCATGCCCAAAGATATGGTCATGAAGGCTTGAAACATACGAGTTATCAATGCTTTTATCAGTTGTTTCTGGTGTAAAATGTTCGAACAGGCAATGCAAAATAAATAAATATAGAAGTTATACCTGAGTCCTATATTTAAAAGATGAAATTTGTTCAAGAGCGCATTCATTGGTGAGAAGGATGGCATCAATATCGCGCTTTATCAGAGTCCAAACCATCGCCTTGGCTCAGGCTGCTCTGTCAGACAGGACGTGCCGCGTTAATAGGACATAGCCGTGGCATGACGCTCAAACTGCTCTCTGCAGCGAAACCGAAACTAAGTACATATGGCGCTTTAGCTGAGTGATGCCAACCACCGTCTCGGCCACGCACTCCTTGTGGGTTTTTCATTTTGCAGGAGACTACATCTCACTCTAATGAAATCGCATGTCACTTAAGTGACAGAACCATTGTTGCAGGTAATGACTAGTGGTCCACGATCACAGCTTTGACACACTGGGATCATGATGTACTGCTCTAGATTAAAATAATCTCTTACAAAAAAAAAAAAAAAAAAAAAACTCGGCAAGTCGAGCAATTTTGTATTAGATTTGTTTGGGGCTTGGCGATTATTCAAATGCTCTGTCTAAAGATGCAAGATTTATGAACAGCAATGCAAAAGAATGTGCCAGCTGAATCGAGTTGACAGAAGTGATGCTGCCACACATTAAAGGGGTTTGTGACGTGCATGAAAGTAATGTTTTGTTCGTGCCCAATTTATACAGGGTTGACTCTTTATTCCACATTGATATTGTGTGTTGCTTGTGGCCCGTTCACACTGGAAGCTGATCCGCAAAGCAGTTTTGAGTGTGAAGTTAATGTTACAGTAAAGAAACCTGAAGAGTAGTGCAATTTTTACGCGCAGGACATAATCTGCAGCGATAACTGACATAAATTCAATATTTGCCTACATTTCTTGGAGCCTGAGTCCCAGTTAGCTAACTTGCTGCTCGAGGCATAAGGCCAATCACTGAGAGGTCTTCCTTGTCTTGGCCCTTAAAACTCAGGATCCCCCCCCCCCCCTTCAATAGCCTGAACCAACTGGTTTCATACCCACTTTGGCAGTTGTATGAAATGGTTAAAGCTGCCTGCAGTGCACATGACCAACATGAAGACTGCAGTGAGCATCATAGTTATGGGTGAACAGCTGGGAGAGTGCCCATGATGTTCAACACGGCAGAGAGTTGGGCGAGTTGGTTAAGCATCTTAATAGGTGGGAACAGCGCAGGAAAAACCGACGAAGGACGAGTAGAAGAAGTGCATGTCTGTGCACTTCTTCTACTCGTCCTTCGTCGGTTTTTCCTGCGCTGTTCCCACCTATTAAGATGCCCATGATGGCTGGTCTAAATTGACCTCTGTCGAAGTTTTTACCACCGTCACATATGAATTAAAAGTACCTACTAAAAATATAGTGTATATACACTGTGCTACACCGTCAGTGCAAACACGACATTGGCACTTTTTCACACTTAACATATTAAGAGGTATTGGCGGACCTAACATTTTACTGCTTAGATCAGTGCTCCAATTGAGAACCTTTCTCCATGCTAGTAGTTTTGACGACAGACTTTTAATTATCAGGAAAAACAAAAACTAACAATCACTTCGAACGTTAAGTGTCACACAGGTCACGACACATGGGTAATCCATGCAGCATTTTATTGAGCTACATGTAAAGAAAATAAAAAAAAATTCAGTTGACAAGTTCAAGTATTGCTTTGTGGTGAGACTGCATGCCCCACCAAACCAAGACCGGCATGTATGAAACGAACACATAGCACACAACGCTACAGCTACTCGGTGCTCCCCAAATTAAAAACTAGACAAAAGGGCCCATTTGAAAACCGGAATTGAGATTAAGCAAATCAAACAAAAGTGACTACTTTGCAAAAACGGTTGATGCCGGCATTGTGTTCTATTCAGAAGGTGAGCGTTCTCCTTGTTGTGTACAGCTACCCTGGATCCCCCCAGGACGCAGCCACGGAGTGACCCCCCAAGGCGGCGCAATAGGGATGAGCCAACAGTGGCGGACATTCTTGCCGTCCAAAGACTGGTGCTGGCAGCGCAGGAGGAGACTGCTGCGGCTGTCAGCCGCTTGGCCGATGCAAGTATTCTGATCATTGTTTATTCCCTCATGTTGTGACCTCTCATGGCTTCGTAGCAAATTTTGTTCCCGTTATCAATGCTTAATTTCACAGCGTTGCATTTGTTTTTTTCCGTGCCCGTTAGAGGCCTTTTTATGTTTTGCCAATCTCTTATAGACACTTTAAACACGCGCCAGATTGAGCCGCCATTGTCGGCCTTCTTTTGTCTTTCTGAGGTGCCGAACCACTGAAGCAGGCGTTGACAAGCTTCCACAAAGGCAAATGCTGAAGAGAGGTACACAGTAACATCTAAAGTGGCAATTACCCATCCTGCTGTGGTGATGATAAAGTGAAGCGAACGGAATAAGAGGAAACATAAAGTGAAGGTTGGTTAGGTTTGAGCAGCACCATCTGCCCAGTAAAATACACATCTGAGTATTTTACTAGATTTAGTGGTGCGACAACAGGAAGGAAGAGAACAGGTCCGAGCGCAATAATTAACAACAAATATGTTCCATTAAAGTTTAATCTTAAGTGGCCCTTCCAAAAATAACTGGAGCAGATGGTGTACTGGGTAAAATTCAGGATTAGCACTCTGGTCCGAGGGCAGGCATGTAGCCAGTATACACAGCCCCCCCCCCCCCTTCCCAAAATAAAAAAAAAGAAAATCTTCCATTTTTTCTGGGGTTTCCTCTTCCCCTTATACAGTATTTTGTCATAAGACCCCCCCCCCCCCTCCCCCCTCCCTGTCCCCTTAGAAAAAAAATCCTGGCTTCGTGCCTGGTGCGAGGGGGTGTATTTCCTTCCACTTTGACTCGTTTTCTCCCCTCAGTTGCTATCCAGATTGTACAATAATGCCTCTTTGTACAAAGGATGCAGCAAATCTTACAAGAAACATATAGCTATAAACTTACAAAATGTTGCATGATTAGGGAAAATTGGCAGAATACATTTGTTTCACATAGTTCAATTGCCTATTTGCATTTTACATCTCTTTGCAGGCTATGGAGGCACAGACAACTGCACTCCAAGCGCAGACCACTGCACTACAAGTGCAGTCTTCTGCAGTATGCAGAATTGCGGATTTTATCCTTAGCAAAGGAAGCAGCGATTAAAGAAAGTGTAAAAGGAAAAACAATGTGTTTGCTTCGCTTCATATAATTCCAAAACTGACAATGAAAGCAAGTGATAGAACCAAGCGCCTCAACAAGCTCAAGCAATTGATCCTCACTCTGGGGAAAACTTTGGGTAGACTGCAGGAAATGCTGGAAGTCGTGCAGACCTGACTAGCTAGGCTTGGGACTAACGCTGCACACAAAAGCTTTACAACAGTCTACCATGTATCCCAATGAATGCACTCGTAAAGTGTTGATGGCAACAACGCCAGCAACACTGTAGACAATCTCTAACCACACCGCTCAGTGTGCACCCACCACCCCCTTTGTCAAAACACCCTAAACTAGCAATGGAATTGCAGGAGTTGCGAAAGCAAGAGATGCCTCCTGACACATTACCTGGGGGCGATAAAACAAAAACCAGATGTAACGCACTTGCAGGAGAACATGCGCATACAGAGGTTGACAGGGTATAACACTTGCGAGCCCACAACAACACGGAACGCCAGTGAGCGTTGCCACCCTGGTTATCAAAGCCCTCGTGACTCAATAAGTCGCCCAGCACAATGAGGAGCAGCTTAGTGCCCTAACAATTAATGTCCCGCAGCCAATGCACACAAGCAAAGAAGAACGAAAATTGTATGTTTGTAGTGTGTACAGTCCACCCAGAGCCTACACAGAATATTTGAAACCCGTGTTTGGAGAAACAAAGTGCACAAACTCAACACACGGGCATTGCGATGCAGCTCTTAAATTGGGTGCAATGTCTGCACGGTCTGCACTCCCTGCTGTGCACGAGGGGCTCGCTGTGAACGAGGGGCCCGCTGTGAACGAGGGGTCCGCTGTCGACGAGGCGCTCTTGGGGCTTGTGGTGTGTGGGCTGGGTGAGGAGCTCGAGGCAATGTAGATGAGCCCCTGCGAGTTGCATAACTTGCCACCTGCCGTACCTTCCTCTGGCGAACCACCATGCCCCGGTCATGGAGACTCCCGGTCAAGGGGTCGTCAGAGTCGCTATCGCTCGAATCGCTTGACTGCGGCTCGACGACAGCGACTGGCTCTGGCTCGGGTGTTGGTTCAGGTGCATTTATGTATAAGCACACATTGTGCAGGATGGAGCACGCCGTGACGATGTTGCACGACCGGATGGGGTCGTAGTGTAAGGTTCTGTACCTCTGCAGGCACCGAAACCGGTTCTTCAACATACCGATGCACCGCTCAACCACGGATCTCGTGGATCGATGAACCTGGTTGAAGTGGGCCTCATCAGATCCCACTGCAGGGTTGCCTGGCACAGGGTTGAGGAGCCACGGCTCAAGGGGATACCCACTGTCTCCTGCATTGAGTATGATAATGGTTTTGCAAAGAGAGCATACCAGCAAGCTGCAATGGTTTGCTGTTATTTCAGCTTCTGGTTTAGGTTGCACGCCAATTTGTTGCTGATTTGCTGCTACCTTCGTTCTGTCTTATGTGTTCACTACACACACTGATCCTCTATTCTGAACGTCGGGCAAAGAAGGGAACCGATCTGTCATGCAACAAAGGTGTCTGCATCTCCGTGTCAGTGATGTAGAATGTGTTCTTATTTGGAGAAAGGGGGGGGGGTGTATTGTATTGGGAACTTTGAGTTCTGGAGTGATGGGAAATGCATCATGCATACGTACATTATAGGGTCGGCTGCATTTCTGGGTCAGGGGGGACACTTCAGCCCTTTAAGCCCCTGCCCACACCACTGCACCCAGTATGCTATACTTCTCAGCACCTGCTAGCAAACACCATTCTAAAAAAAAGAGTAACTGTCATGGTGATTCTAGGTATACACTAATGCCAGCTCTGACATCGCGCTGCTGCAGTCAGGGTGGCGCGTGCATAGACACTTCACTTTTCGAAATACGGTGCGGGTGTGTGTTTGTGCAGTGCCCGCAGCTGATGCGGGCAAACATTAACTCGTTTGCAAACAGTGTGTTGGTATATATCTTGCACAATAAATCAATCTCACTAATTAGTATCGTTAGGCCATCGCTGCCAGCATAAATAAGGGAACTGCAGTCTTTATGCATGCGTGACAACAGCTCTGGAGCTCTGTGCAAGCCAAGCAGAAGACTGCACTAGCGATCTTGTGCACTGGTGCCTGTCCCCTGTAAACTACAGTCATGTAGGCGTCACGCGTGCGTGGAACGCTTTTGTGAGATTAGTCTTTTAAGGTAACAGAGGAAACTATTTTTTTTTAATAGGAGTTATGACATCGATGTAATGTGGGTCGAGCGGTACTGGCCATCAAATGGCTTCTATGTTAATCGCATTACTGGTTGACATTCGGCCAGACCTCAGTTTGGCAGCAGCCGGAATATTTTTTTGGTTTTGACAAGACAAAGGAGATGGCCCTGTTCAGTTAAGACAGCTAGTTTTCTTCCCTTTCAAGAAGTCGATGTGAAATGAACACGGCATGGCAACTTAAAGTGACCAAGAGCAAACCTGAAAATTTTTAGGTCTTTGCCACATGACACTGACATTGTGACGTATCTGTATTATGCAGCTGTTATGTGGAGATCCTTCATTTGATATTTAATATTCTCTGGCAATGCCTTAACTCAAAGGTGCAGCACAGTGCACTACAATTGAAGTATTGTTACTAACAGCACACACTGATTAGCGAAAGCATTACGACCACACCTACCCTCTGGGAATGAGTGCGGCTAGCTGACTCGCCATCCATGCTATCTACCACCTGCTGCTGCAGATAATAGTTAACGGCTGCCAAGGATACAAAAGGATCATTTCAACGACTACATGTGCATGGATTGGAAATGGCTGGTGATTTAAGCGACTTTGACGAAAGGCAGATTGTAATGGCTTGACGGCTCGGAACAAGTGTCTCGGAAACTTCAAAGCTCGTTGGGTATTAACAAGCTGCCATCGTTACGCCCTGGCTTCATCACAAAATGAGGATGTTGGATGGTTTTCCACTTGGTGAAGCAAAATAGTTATTTAACCATGGCTCAACTGACGACTAGATACAATGCAGTTTAAAGTACAAGTGTTTCTGAGCATACAGTTTATTGGATTCTGTCGAATATGGGAATCCGCAGCAGCCGACCTCTGCAACTGTTTTGCGTGCCAAAGGTACACGGAAATCGGTAGGTTTTCCTAATGTTTTTTGCCTGGGCAGTGTATGTTAGTTGGGGTACACAAAACACACTGAGCACTTGTTTACACAGCCTCACCAAGCAGGCACTCGTCCTCTCGTAGGAAGTGGCCTTGCAGGAAGGCCTCCCTCAGGAATGACATCCTCCACACGAAGGAGTCGTGAACCGAGCCGGGAAATGTGGCATCCACGTTCAGGATCCTGAGGTCAGCATCACAAACCTGGGAAAGTAGGCTCATAACTGTGAATATCATTGCCCCAAAAAGATACTTTTGGGCGATCGACAGGGACAAGATAGTTACTTCTGTCACAAACTGACGACACAGCCAGACGGGTTAATTGTACTCGACACCTACGCCTCTCGATGCCGGGTCACGCGCACAGTAGAGAAACTCGGTACTCACGATCATCGCATTCAGGGCATAGTAGTTCTTCCTACACCAGTAGGCTGCCTTCGTGAAGCGTGGATCGTTCTCGGACGGGTCCTTGATGGCGATTTGGGTGCCGTCCACGCATCCTGTGACGTGATAGGGTTATTAGATACAGCTATAGGCAAATCTACTGTTCACAAAAAGAGAGTTCAATGGCGCGACGGGAGTGGCGCAAAAAGCACTCGTGTCCCGAGCACGTCGCGACCACCCCGCGAGCCGTCATTCTTCGACGATCGCTCGGGAATGCACGCGTATCTTTTCCAAAAAAGCTCCGGGACACGTTGGATGAACAAAATCGCTCATTACGTACCGACAACGCCGCTGATTTTGCCGACTCGCCAGTAGCCCTCCTTGGCTCTCGTTTTCTCTTCCTCCGTTGCCGGAAAACGAATCCAGCGATCCGCCAGGCGCTGGACGATCGCGGTCGTGACGGCGTGGAGCGCACGAGACACGGTACTTTGGTGCACCGCCAAGTGCTCGTCGCTAGCCACCGTTCCTTGAAAACCGCCGGCTGCGTAGAAACGCAGGGCGCACAACACCTGCTGCTCGACGGTGATGACGCGAACGGTCGTGCGGTCCGGTTGTAGGTCGGGGCGGAGCTGCTCGCTCAGCCACCTCGTCCCTCCCTTCGTTAGTCGATAACTCGCGACAAACCTGTCGTCCGACAGCAGAAAGGCGTCGCGGTGCTCCCGAAACACTCTGTCGGCACGTTGGGAGACCAACAGCGCACAACAGAGTTCCGCCATCTTTACCGATGAACTTTCTCAACTTTGAGCTCCCAAGCTCTCGAAGTTTTCTTTACAGAAACAACTTCATCGTGACGACATTCTGACGTCACGGCGAACTTTACAATTTTGACGAGCATGCACCAAACTTTATCGCTAGAACTTTACTGCGACGTCACAGCTCGTCCTCAGGAGCAGCAGCCAATGGGCGACTGATGAAGTTTTCTTTACAATGAAGTCTGCGCCACCAGCATAGACAGACTGAGCTGAGTTTTCAGCTGAGTTGAGTTTGAGACGTTGTTCTGAGCTGAGTTTGAGGCGTTGTACTGTCCTTTTTTCTGCCCTCTTACACTTCTTCCTTCGAATTTCATTCCCAGTCTCAGGATTTTGCATCATGTAGAAACTAAACTTACTATATGCCAGCGTCACTCGGGCAGTGTTCGATTGGATTACTACTAGTGTTCAAAGGGGTAGGGAGGCAGTTTGCCAGATCGCTTCAAGGTTTTTCTGAGCCTCAACCACCTGCCTGCCCCTGGCCGTTTCGAACTGGATGAGAATCGTAAAACAGTGTATTCGTGTGATCACTGCTTCGTGATGCACGTTAATGACCCCCCCCCCCCCCCCGGGCTGGTGGTCACAATTACTAATCTGTGGTCACACGTCACTCTGCACTGACAAATATTCCAGCACATCCGGGACACCTGTCGTCTCATTTTATTGCCTGACCAACTTCGCACAGTCTAAATATCTAAATATGACACCCGCACTTTTCTAAAGCTGATTTCGTGAAAACCACTAAGGCGTGAAAACGTTATTTGAAACTGAAACTGTGGCGGAACATGAAAACTGGATTTCGAACTTTGCGCACTTGGACTTTAAAGAAATTCGAAACCTTCTAAGTTTTTTTTTAGTTTAGCCTTAGAAGAAAAAAAACCTTCGAACTTTCCGTAGAAATGAATTCGAAATCTTCGACATTATTGAACTTTATGTCAATAAAAATTCGAAACGTTCGATTTTTGATATTCAGATCCAAAGAAATTCGAAATCTTCGCATTTTGGAACTACAGATTCAAAGAAATTCGAAATGTTCGAGCATTTCGATCTTTAGATCCCAAGAAGTTTTAAATTTTTGAATCTCTCAAATTTCAAGTTAGGAAAGTTCGAAATCTTTGAATTTCTCGAACCTCAAGTAAAAATATATTCGAAATAATCGAATCCGACTTTTTAGAAACCGTGAAAGCTTCGAACTTTTCGATTTCGAAACTCCATGGTGTTTAAAACTTGCGAACTTTTCGAATTCGAACCTCGGTACGGTCGAAAATATCGAAATATTTTGAATTCGAACCTCAATTCAGTTCGAAAATATCGACACCTTTCGCGTTCGAACCTAGGGTGGTTCGCGGCATCCCTGGTTATGACTTTGTCAACATTGCCTGAAGCCTATTCCAATTGTAAAATAGAATATCGAAAGTGTCTTCAGTGTGCGTGCTTGCATGACATGAAGTGTCAAAGCTTGGCGACCACAACACCTTACGCGGGCACAATGTGCACCCAAATCAAAATTGAACTGGGCGGTGCTTTTAAATACAGTATTCAGCATTATTTCGCGCATTTATTTCCGGGAAATTAGCAGCACATTCCGGAAGTTGAAGTTGAGTGGCATTTTTTTTTCATAACTGGCAGAAATTATGACAAACGGTTTCTCTAGTCATTTAGTTGCGCATTCACAATAAATATTATAATTTATGTTACATAATTATCAAACCCGCGTCGTTTCTGTAACCATCGGTTCGAGAAAGGTTCTCCGTCGCTCGGTTAACAAGTGTTCATTCAACGCAGTAGCGTACTTCAACGACCCGCTGATCAATCTTGCCCTCTGCTACACCATTGTAAAATTTGATTACGGGCTTGAATCATCGCGATATGTGTCATAGGCCTTCAAGCGATAAGAAGAATTTTAGAATTTAACTAAAAAAGTTGATTCTCAAATATATTCTTTTTGTTTTACAAGAAATTTTTACCGCCCTCTGAGTACCCACGCATTCAACCATAATAACGTAAAAACGCAACATGAGTAAACAACGGGCAAGGGAAGCGCAGCGTTATGCACGAAGCCCGAGAAGCCCGGGCAATTGGCGCCTCGCATCGCGCCCAGCCGGAGCGCCGGCAACCCGGCCGCGGCCGTGGGGCAGGCGCCGCGACGTTGCGGCGCCGCCGTCCTCTACTTCTCAGTGTAAGCAGGCACACGGCACACGACGAATTCTACTAATCCTGGGGAGCCAGTAAATTCATTGGAGCAAGACACGTGGGTAGGCCAGGGCGACCAGGGTCGCGCGGGGACTGCAGGCGGGCGCATTTAGAAACCACGTGTGAACGTGGCATTTCGAATCGGCGTGAGCCTTTTTGGAACTGTTTTTCGTAAAAGTAAGCGTCAACCTCACGTCCCTATGACCTCACCGGGTTCCTGCGACATATCGCCCTACTCCTGGAGTTTCTGCAAAAACTAAACGTCGCTACTGCTGCGTGAAAGAGTGCCACAGTCGCGAAGGTGACTCAAGCGTCAAACTTTACCGCTTCCCTTCAAGATCTTGGGGAGCGACGCGGCGACAAAGTGGATTACTGCAGTGCGACGCATCAAGTAAGTGCATTTTACATTAATTGTTGAAGTGAACGAAAATACATGTGCAAGTTTGGAAAGTGGTCTGACAAACTCGTTTTGCACACTACTGGGCAAAATAACATATTTACACGAGTTGTTTTACAAGTCTCTGAGACAGCCAAATAGAGAAATACGGTAGGAAGAATCGGGCCGATTGTTGCTTCGCTGGGACATCGAGGGTCAGGCGATCAGCTCTTCATGCGAGATGCCCGTCGCCGTATTCCGGCACTCGTAGCTGTAGGCATGCATTTGGTTGCAACCGCGCGAGCCGTTCAAGACGCGCGGTCGCAACCAAAACCTTCCAAACCTGCGAGCTTTCAAATAGTGGACTTTCGTAGAAAAAAGGTTTTTTGTTCGTTTCGGCTACCAAATTTAATCCTCAGTCTGGTAACAAATGTGACGACGGGCAAAAAAAATAGGATGCAAATGTTTTTCTTCAGAAAAAGCTCATGCGAAGCGTAAATATCCTTCTCACACGTGCACTTTGTTGCCTGTCGCCTTTTTACACCAGGCTTGTGTACTGTTCTCTTGCATGCAGAGTTCGGTTCTAAGTACCCACATTTCATTCTAGTGTCGTGGGGGCGTCCGGAGAAGAAGAGTACGGTCGAGCGAGGCGCGAGCGGGGGCCAGCCGGCGAGGAAAGAGGAGGAGCGTGCTGCACGAGGCTCGGGCCGGGCAGGAACGATAGAGCCGTCCTGGCTGGTCCGGCCCATGTCGCTCCCCGGAGCATTCCATCAGCGAGGTTCGGATCAGGAACGGCGGAAATGGCGATCCCTGGCCATACCGTCCTAAGCCATATGACGATCCAGGAGTGGTTCCGCAGCGAGGCTCTGACTGTGATAGCCCGGAACAGCTAGCCTACGCAGCGCTGGCGTGGGAGGACGATTCACAGGCCTGGACACGGACTCTGATCGCGAGCTGTGAAGAACGGGCAAAAAGTAGGGTCGGCGGGTCCAGACTGCCGGCTTTCGAAGACGGGCGACCGGGAAGTGCAGTAAACCCATTCGCTGCCTTCTCATTGTGTTGTGTCACTTTCTGGAAGACGAGCGAAGACAGGCCGATCGGGCGGCGATTATTATAGAGCGACCCCAGAAGTCGTGAAGACAAATTAAACTGGTGTTCAAATGAAAACTCTAGAATATGCTCTAAACACTTCGGCCTATCAAGGCTCCCGATGGTCTTAAAAAAAACGCATAAAATAAACAAGAACATGGCGCGTGCGTGCACACGGGGACTGTTGAAATTGGGGTCGCCGCCGCTCGCCACGGCCCGACGGGCAGACTGGCCGCCCCATTACCAGAGACGCCTCCACTTATGGAGCTGAATGCAGCACTCTCGTGGCTCCGCCTGGCCTTTGTCGACTGGCTATCATGCGCTTGCGCTATCTTGCCCCGAACGACACACAAAAGCATGATATCGCACAATGTAAACAATCTCACTCCAAGCTTCGATCTATCATGACACCACCTTCGTTGCATTTTTTGAGTGATGACTCATATGCGAAAGGTATGGTGAGGTGCGCGGAAAGATAAAATTGTTTGTTTAACTGGGTGCTGATGAGGATCATGCGAGTCGCATAATTTTGTCGCAGCCGTGCGAACGTTACAGTTGACCCAATCATAAAATTCTATGCCCACCGGCACCAACTTGGCAACAGGAGCCGAAATCCACACGAGCCTTTCTATGCCACAGAGAGGAGCGCTAACCGTTTGGAGCGCTTTCCCCAACCCCGACGTTAGCGCGCCGCCTCGAGGCGCTATCAGTCCGTTGGCGCATCGCCGTATGCCGGAAAGCGAAGAGCGAACGCCGAGGAGAAACGAAAGCGACCCCCACCCACCCCCATACTCGCTCTTCCCTCCACAGCTGGTTGAGACATTGCAGAGGACGCTGGCAAGGAGGAGCCCGCAAGAACAAACACCCCTCCCCCCCACCCGCTTTCCTCCTCCACCCTTTACAGGACCCAGCGCGCTTACATGGCGGAGGAGCAGGCGAGCGACACCCAAACCAACCCTGAGCCCCACGCAGTAGTTGCAAAGCGGGAGTCTTCTCGCCCACTACGATGGCCCGGGAGCTCAAGTGACAAACCCAGCTAATACCAGCGCTCACCGCGACCTATCATGGCCATGGTCCTCAGACTCACGTCATCAGGCAAACTAATGCAATCACCGGACTCATATCTACCCTAAGACTCACGTCTTGATTCAGGCTCATACTCATGAGCCTTGAAACTCACAATCACACTCAAGAGATGTCAAAACTCACGCTCATGAGTACTTCACTGAGAGCCCAAGCTCACACTCACACTCATGAGTCCTAAGAACTCGCACGCTCATCAGTTTTCAGAACTCACACTCAAACTCACAGTCAATGGTTTTCAGAACTCACACTCAAACTCACAGTCAATGGTTTTCAGAACTCACGATCACACTCACGATCAAACTCACGCTCATGTGTTCGCAGGACTCACACTCATGAGTTCTCAGAACTCACGTTCACACTCACAATCAGACTCACGCTCATGAGTTCTCAGGACTCACGCTCATGAGTTCTCAGGACTCACACTCATGAGTTCACATAACTCACGACCACACTCACACTTATGAGTTCACATAACTCACGATCACACTCACGAGTTCACATAACTCACGACCACACTCACACTCACACTTATGAGTTCACATAACTCACGATCACACTCACACTCATGAGTTCACATAACTCACGACCACACTCACACTTATAAGTTCACATAACTCACGATCACACTCACACTCATGAGTTCACATAACTCACGATCACACTCACACTCACTCACAATTTTTCGAGACTCGCGGCCTCACTCACGATCACCTCAAATCTGGCGGTGAGCGTGAGTGATCGCACTCATGAGTGAGAATGGCGAGGTATGCTGGTGGGGCCTCCCTGTGGACTGGTGGGGCCTCCTAGTAGACCGGTGAGGTCTCCTTCGGGTCTTTCAATAACCGTGCAGCCTCACTAAAGACTGGCGGGGCCTCTTTGAAGGTTTCTAAGGATTTTGAAGCCCCTCTGAAGACCGGTGGGGCCTCCATGAAAATCGGTGGGGCCTCCTTGAAGACCAGTGGAGCCTCCATGAAAATCGGTGGGACCTCCCCTAAGAGCGGTGGGGCCTCTTCGAAGACCGGTGGGGCCTCCTCAAAGACCGGTGGGGCCTCTCTGGCGACCGGTTGGGCCTCCTTGAAGACCGGTGGGGCCTCCTTGAGGACCGGTGGGGCCTCCATGAGAACCGGTGGGGCTTCCCTTGAGACTTTTGAGGCTTGCAGGGCTGCATGGGAGGCAAAAATAATACCTTGATAACTATGTGAAGGCAAACCACAGTTAGCCACCCGCTAACCATGGTTCGGCTCAACTGAACTGACCAAATGTTGCACATAACTTTTGCTCTAAGTTAAAATTCTCTAGTATTACAATATTAACCTAAATTTGAAGGATATTCATGTTAACATGCTACTTATTAATATTTAGTGATCATTAAAAAGCCTATCAAAACGTATCAAATGCATGAAGTTGAGAAAAAACCACTGACATTAGGTAATTGCATTGCCATCAACACAATCAATGGTAGCCCGTCAACGCCGTGGATATCTGCGAACACGGACAGCTGCAACGACTTTGTAGAAAATCGCGTACCACCGCCGATTCGCCGTTTCCCACGTGGTCCGTCAACAACCCGAGTCCAGCCTGGTTCTTTCACGGGAGCGGGATTCCGCTCCCAGTTTATTGGTACAATAACACACAACGCTACAAAACACTCAATATAAAATACAAATACAAGCTACATTACACAAATATTTACAAACTCACGTTAAGCCCAACGCTAAACACAAAGAAGGCCCTTAGGCCTCGCGTTCCGCGATATCCTAGATCCGGTCGCCACCCACCTGCCTGCCTGCGTCTCGGTCTCGTCGGCAGTTCTCAGAAAGCCCCTCGCCCCCTGCTTCACCACGTATATATATATTGATGGGCGAGGAGGTTTCTCCTCACCCGCCACGGGGACGCCTGCAGCGCCCTCAGTGGCTAGGAGAGAAAGCGGCGCGTCGGGAGCCGAATTCGAGATCCCGATCGACCCCGCGGCGACACGACCATGTGATCGTATCTGAGGCGAGGCAGCTACGCAGCTGCCTGGCGGCCAAGGATTGGGCGAATGGTTTGATGGGCGCCCTCGTGAATACACGGTGCGCCATACTCCCCTCTCCTAAAAATCGAAGTACGCCGGAATTCAGACGTACGGCTAGGCTTCGTGGGAACACTGTCGTTTTATTCGGCCCGGAGTCTCCCATCCCTTACAAGTCCATCAGGTCGCCCGAGACCGGAGCTGCTGCCGCACCGATGGCCGCCGGCATGGCCGCCCCCAGCCTCGCCGCAAACACGAGCAAGCACGGCCTCCACCCCCGGGACCCTCTGCGCGCAGTGGTTGAGGGAAAGCACGTGCTGCTGCTGCACGACCAAGAGGCCCCCGCACACGTCGCAGTAGACCGCGTTGACGCCGGGCTGGGCGTCGGCCTCCGGGGCAGCGGAGTTCGTCTCGCTGATGGTGCAACCCCGGAAGGGGTATGGCACCTTGTCCACTCGGGTGTCGGCGGCCACTTGCAACTGCTGCCCCCATGGACGGGCACTCGAGTAGGTGCGCGGCGGCTGGTTCCCGGTCTGCGTCGTCCACGTCGCCACGGTCCTTGTCGTCCGGCTGCGGGCCGGTGCCCCGACTGCCGGCTGCTGGGACTGCCGGCGGAACCGTTCCGGAGAACGACGCCCACGGCCTCGATAAGGCAGGCGTCCGATGCGGTGCTGGTCGCAGTTCCGACTCGATACGCCGTCGGCACGCACACAGTCGATGGGGTGTCGGGGACCCGCTCGTTGGTCTGTTTCGCCGCCGATAACTTTATCGGCGGCCTCCTCCGTTTCCCGGAATCTCCCTTGTGCAGTCGCGCCTATAGTGCCCGATTTCGTGGCACCGAAAGCAGCAGCCTCGCCAACCTGGGATAGGATTCTCCCCAGTGGGACGTCCGATGCGCTCACTCCTTTGTGGCAGCGGGTGGGCGGCAGACTGCTCCTGGGCTGCGGCGATCCGTGGTGCGCCGGTCGGCCGGAATTCCGCCGCGTGGACGGCCGCGCTCCCTCCTCGGCGTGATCCTGGCTCCAAGGCGTCATCCGTGAGCTCCCAGGGATCCCCGCTCGGCTCCCCGATGGCCGCCGCCATTGCGGCCTCCCCCCGTCGACATCCACGTGGCACCGGCCCGTGCCACGCGCATCGGGTTCGAGCGTGTCGATTGGTGCTGGGGGAAGGTGGTACCTGCGCTCCGCCAGTATGTCGGCCTGAACCCTGCGCGCCTCCTGTGCGAGCTCACTCAGACTTCCGAATGGGCGCCCACGCAGATACCGCGAAAAGGTGGGATGCGCCTGCCTCATCACCCGCTCGACCTGCACCTGGTTCGTAGCATTCGGATCGGCGACCTGCAGGAGTTTTTGCATTGCCCGCAGGTACTCAGCAAAGGGCTCAGCGGGAGCCTGCGCTCTTTCATCCAGTTCCCTGCGCATTCTTGGCAGGTAGTCTGCCGGCAAGAACTCTTGTCGGAAGAGGGCCATGAACTCGTCTAGTGTTCCGGCTGACTTGCTCACAAGGCGATGCCACCTGGCTGCTGGGCCTACAAGAGCCACCGGCAAAACCCTGCCTAGCGTTTCCTTCTCGGTCAGGCCAGTAGCCTTCCGATATCGCTGGATTTCCAGCAAGAAGTCGGTCGCGCTCAGAGCTTGATCGCTGTGTCCGCTGTACTCCGGCACCGGAATACGGATGAGGGTCTTTGGCGGTGGCGTTTGCCTCTGCATGCTCTGTAAGGCCTGAGCGAACGCCGCAACCAACGCCGTGGATTCACGGGACATCTCCGTGCTTTGCGGCATAGACACTACTGGCGATACCGTCGGCATTTCCGGACTCCGCACTACGGTCATCTCCGCGGCTTTCCCCTCCGCCAACCCCGAGAGCCGTCGCTCTTTTTCCGCTTGTGTCGTCGTCGCGACGTCAGCCAAAAACATTAAATCTGTTAGCGCGAAATTACCCGCGGCCATCCCGAACACTTGTTTGGACGTGCCTTTTTCAACTTCAAAGTGCCGTGGTATAGACCCGCCAACCAGGGGGACCACACCGCGTGAACTTTCACGCAGTGTCGTCGACGGACGTTGCGACCGTAATTACGGCTCGCCTGCCCCAACGTTGATGCGCCATTTGTAGAAAATCGCGTACCACCGCCGATTCGCCGTTTCCCACGTGGTCCGTCCACAACCCGAGTCCAGCCTGGTTCTTTCACGGGAGCGGGATTCCGCTCCCAGTTTATTGGTACAATAACACACAACGCTACAAAACACTCAATCTAAAATACAAATACAAGCTACATTACACAAATATTTACAAACTCACGTTAAGCCCAACGCCAAACACAAAGAAGGCCCTTAGGCCTCGCGTCCCGCGATATCCTAGATCCGGTCGCCACCCACCTGCCTGCCTGCGTCTCGGTCTCGTCCGCAGTTCTCAGAGAGCCCCTCGCCCCCTGCTTCACCGAGTATATATGCATCGATGGGCGAGGAGGTACCTCCTCATCCGCCACTGGGGCGCCTGCAGCGCCCTCAGTGGCTAGGAGAGAAAGCGGCGCGTCGGGAGCCGAATTCGAGATCCCGATCGACCCCGCGGCGACACGACCATGTGATCGTGTCTGAGGCGAGGCAGCTAGGCAGCTGCCTGGCGGCCAAGGATTGGGCGAATGGTTTGACGGGCGCCCTCGTGAATACACGGTGCGCCATAACTTTAACTGCAGCTCTCACCCCTAAGCATGTTCCCTCCCACAATATTTTGCGTCGAACCTTGACTGTCAAACCTAGAGCCACTGAATGAGCCATGTTTAGAGTATCTGCAGTACATTTGGCGATTTTATTGTAGGCACCGCCATTTCGATAATTAGTGTAGAGTAGTTGCAATTGGGGATCGTTAGGATTTAAAAACATTATTTCCTGAGGTTCAGACACAGTATCAGGAAGAACAGACAATATCATGTTGCTATTTGATGAACAGTTTTAATGTAGATGTAAGAGCATTTCTTACGATGATGATCTTAAAGGGCAACTCCGGTCGAAAACGAAACCAAAATAAACGACTGGAATCGCTTTAGTGGAACGAATTGTGATCACAGCCGAAATATTACGTCAAAGTGAAACCGCATACTATTCTAAACTCGATTTTAAAGATGCAACCCGCTCCTCTTTAGCGGGCAACAAGCGGGTTAACTGTTTGTCAAGAAACACTGGCGCAGGATTCCCCAGACGTCCCACCGTTGTGGGGCTCCCGTCATTTCCACACGTTGTACAGTGTACCGCAGCACCGCAGTAGCGTCACGTCGCGGCCGTATCTGATGATCAATGTTGCCATCTCTGTAGCAAATGTTTTGGTCTCGCCGTAGACACCCGAAACCAAACTTTGAGCCTTGATGTTTATAAAACTAAACGCAGTATGAAAAAGCTTTTCTACTTTTGTGAAGAAGGAAGACCAGCGAAGCTGTACTACGGTGGAAATTAACTATTTATAAATGTAAGGATTAAGGTGTAATTTAGTAATTGGGCTTCCAGGCGAGCGATGTGCTCTTCTTTCGCAAGGGAATCTGAAGCTCTCGATGCAGTGGAAGTCGAGGCGACAGTGGTTTTGCGGACCCATTCGCGCTGCTGCGTACGTCGCCGCTCCTTCCGCACCCGATCTCCTTTCTCCGAAGAAAAAGCACGCGGCCAACCCATCGTGAGTCCAAACCGAAACTGATAAGGGCGTAGGAAACAGCACGCAAAACAGACGAGGACGAAGAAGAAACAGGTGACGAGCACTGCGCTCGTCATGTGTGTTACTTCTTCGTCCTCGTCTGTTTTGCGCGTTGTTTCCTACGATGAACTCCCACCAACTCGCCCAACTATCCATTCTTCTATGATAGCTGGAAAGGTTTCTGCAATCTATGATCGACGGCGGCAACCAGACTGGTTGTCTGTTGCTGCCGTCGCTTATGAATGGCGAAGCTGTCCAGAGGCAATTGTGTCGACATTTCTTTGGTACTGGACACGATTTTGGGGAACCTAGCCCTTAACAGCTCCGCTCTAAAAACCTTCTTGTTCAGGGACACTGCCTGAGTTGAAAACAGTCGTAATCCAAAATTCGAAAGTACTGACCGGAGTTGCCTTTTAAACACCAAGATGACTTAAGTGTTACTCTGAAGCATAGCTTGTTTAGTGACACGCCCAAACTAAGCTCGCCATGCTCAATTATTCTAACTAAGGCTAGGGGATGATCTGCAGTCCTATCTGCCGTGTAACTGTGCAACAGGCCTCTCACCAACCCCACGCCATCTAGCTGAGCCTATTCCAAACTATGCGCACCCTCTAAAAGTGCCCATGTGCGCTGCTACCACCCTGTTGAAAATAATTATAAAGGGCCCATCAGCCTTGAAGGATTATGGGACCTCACAGGCCTTTAGAACCTTTCAGTAATACCCCACAGAAAAACCCTTCAGCCAAACCCCTTGGCCCACCAACCTTTTAAACGCGCAAATAACTGTGAATCATAGAAAAAAATGCAGGTCAAAACGTTATTGAGGTTTATTTCAGACATTTTGTTTTACATGCATATTGCAACTCAAAAAGACGATAAAACCAACGTTTGTTCCATCCCGGACGGAAGCAGCTGTAGATGAAAGCGATCACATCAAATAGGGACAACTGAGTTCTTTATCACACAAATCAAATATATTAAAGTACTCACAGTGCCGCTAGTAAATTCCTGATATACGGTAGTTCAGCTAATAAAACCGAGCAGTTGCACGTCACGGACATATATACACGCTAAGTAAGCACGTTTGGCAAAAACCACGATCTCGCAAGCAGCACCCGCCACCGTTGAGAAATTCTGAGCACAGTCAAGGTGTCCCTGGTGCCGTCGTGGCGGCGTCTTCGGCGTCATTCTCGCTAGCTGGATGCTTCTGAAGCTCGACGGACGAAGTGGCGCACGGAACAGGTCCGGACAGCGGCCGTCATCCGCCGTCTCAGGTCCCGCAGAGGCATGATCCCGGTGCGCAGGCGCTACGTGCGGTGGGACGCTGACCCCGACTGCCTGATTTGCGGCGAGTAGGCCGATACCGGCTGGCGCAGGAGATCGCTGGAGAGGCCGCCTTGCTGAGGGTCCTCGGGCATCGCCTTGCCTTCTAGTGGGTCCCTGGTCACTGCGGCATCCAGGGCAATGAGCAGGCTGACAGGCTGGCCGACAACGTGCACGACGAGCCCCGGTTCCGGACGTCCAGCGTTGGACCCTTCGCCGACGGCAAACTCCTTACCGCCCGAGCGGACGCGGTGGCGCACCCCGACGAGCGGTGCGCGGCCGGGAATCACGCGGCAAGCCCCCCCCCCCCCCCCCCCCCCCCCGCGGCACGATCCGTCGAGTCAACGCTGTCGTACACCGCATCCGAACGAACTGCGCCATGACCCCGCTGCGGCTCCACTATTTCCGTCGCGACGCCGAGACGCCAACCCACGCTGCCCGAACTGCGGAGAACGGACAGATAAGGCGCACCTCCTCCTCGGCTGCAGGGAGCACGACGGCGCTAGGGCGGCCATGACAGCATCCCCTGCCGCGCTGGGCCTTCCCTGCGGAACGAAAGACGAGATTTTGCTGCCACGAGGCGACAGACGCACCAAGGAAAGAGCTCTAAAGATCCTGCTTACCTTTCTCAAAGATACCAGCCTCATCGTATCGCTGTGAGCCCGTGGACGAGCGGATGGCGCGGCTGGTTGAGTAGACCACCGGGTGCGCGCCTCAAACCGGAGAACTTGCCAGGCGACGAAAAAGGAGCAAATGGCATCCGCGCGGCTTTCCCGAGCTATCCTCCCCCAGCGCAACCGGTCCGGCGACTCCTCCTCGCCCAACGGGGATTTTTTTTCCCCTGTTGGATTCCTGTTGTTCCCTCCTCTACCTCCCGGCTTTCTTCTTCGGCCATTCCCCACCCCTCCCTCGCCTCTATTTTCAACTCTATCTCCCCCATACCTCCCTGCTTTTCTCCCTCCCCCCCCCCCCCTCCAGAGCCAGTGAGAAATGCGCCCTGCGCCCCCTTATTTTCATTTACAACGCTTACAAACACACACCGAGCGGACGGGATTGCGTTCGCTTGCAAAAGCCGCTAGGCCGGTGCCTCGTCGATTCTCCAAATGGGGCGGTCATCCCCAGTGGCCTCCTTGGAGACCGAACACCTGGGCAGTGAAAGACGGGTCCAGGAGCCGACTCGTGTTTGATAGAAGGGCAGTAATAAAAATTTGACCGGACACACATACGATCGGCATTCTCCAGACGTTTATTTTTTCTCATCGCCAACAATAAGTAGCTTATTAAACTTAAGGAAGAAAACCAGAAGGACGGGCAACTATGAAAGATTATTGTTGTCCATCCTTCTTGTTTTTTTCCTCAAGATTAATTATCCCTATCATCCCGCTCGTTCGGTCCTTAGAGAAGTAGCTATGTTCTAATTCTGCGCAATCTGTTTTCTCCACCTAAGCCGTGGCCCCACAGACATCTCAAGAAGCCTGAAAGTTTTTCCGACCCCATTAGAAAAGTTCTTCACAGGCTTTCAGACATTTCAAGGCATTGTAAAGGGGACTTCATACATTTCAAGAGTGCCTCTGACGGGGCCAACGAACCCACCAGGAAATATCGGTGTCCCTTCAAACATCTCAGAAATTCCTGAAGTCCCCTTCACACCCTTTAAAAAATCCTGAAGTACCATCAGAGCGATTTTCAATAGGGCAGCGGGACCGCGCCTGCCACTACATGACATACGGTGGCAAAGGCCAGTACTCCGTAGTGCCCATACAGCACCTTTCCAGATGCGTTTTTATTGCTCTGCGGCACTGCGCAGGCAGAAAGGAGTGATGGATAACCTCCCAAATAGGACGAGATTCACTGTTGTGCTGCAGTAATACAGCTGTCAACAAAAAACATCTATATAATCCAGTCGTTTAAGTGCGCGCTCCCTACACTCAAAATGAATTAAGTCAGGACATGCTAGCGAGCATGAGGATTCATTTTGACAGCTCGTGCAATAAAAATAATTATCATAGCTACAGCTCTCCCTGTGGATACTTCATTTGGGCACGGCATACGAGCTATTCTGAAATTTAGGTACCCTCGTCTCCCAGGTGTCCCATTTCTTTTCTGTCCGAGCGATCCGTTGTTCATAGAAACCGAGACATTGTTATAAAACGTCAGGGGGGAAACATAATAACACAAAATATGCAAAGCTATAGGCTGAAGCAGTTCGGTAAGGTGGCTACCTCAAAAACGTTGCTGGTAGCCGCCGCCTTTTGATGCAACAAGTTGTTCCTAGTGCATTGTAAACGACTTAATTTTTGCAAGGACTTTTTTTCCACGAATTTCGAGTTTCAAGAAATATTGCGAAAAACAGATCACACAAATTAATTAGACTATGGTAAGGAATACAAACTACCACTCCACATTGCGAAGCATTGTGCCCGCCAAATATTCCCAAAACCCCTAATTCGTAAAATTTGCAAAATATTAAGGCTTCAAAAATAAAGTTCACAATATTTGCCTTCAATATTGCCGAAAGGCCTAAAGGGAGAGAATGTGTCGAAGACCGCCAGAGCTGCCGAAGCAAACATTCTCTGCTGCCGCTGCCAAAAACGCGATTAGGGACGCTATCGTAGACAAATTCGGCAGTGATGGCGTGAGAAGTAAAGGCTGACTCACATAGGGCATATTCTCAATGAAGTTACGCATATTTCAGCAGGCGTAATCATGGCATTTAGCGAGCGCTTTTTTCACAGAAGAGAAAAGGGGAAGGTCGGCCAAACCACACACAGCGCTTTTCGTCGGCATCTCCTCGCCGTTTGGTGCAGAAAAGTGTGAGTCGGCCCGACTAGCGCGTCTCATGAAACAAGGCAAAATGTAAATCGGCTGCTATAGACCCTTTCAGGCAACATTTAATTTGCGCCGCCATCTTGACGTCACGTGACCTTGCCGCCATAGCCGAACTTCAGTTTCTCGCCATTGCTCCGCGTTGTGTGCAGCACCGGCCACCACCGGAGCTTTGATTTCGTGTTCTTTTACGTTCCGCGTTGAAATCGTGTGTTTTCTTTAACTCTTTTTGATATTTCAGGCTTTTATTTAATCATTTGATATCGATATTTCAACATAGCTCCTGTATTTTTTTTATTTATGAGATAGAATCGGACAGCGAATGGATCGACGATCCAAGATTATGGCGTAGGCTTCAGAGACCATGGATGTAAGTTTATAACATTATTTCGTTTTGGTTGCTAATAAAGGGCAGTCAACACCACTGCGACATCTGGAAATTTCAACTGACGCAGTAAGGCTATCGCAGTCGTGCTTCTGGCTGCATGTGCGCGCTTTATACGTCGTTTCCGTATGTAAAAGCCGAACCGCATATAAGCGCTTTAGCGAGCGACGGCGACAACGACAAGAGTCAGCGACGAAGATTTCTCACTGTCGCCCGTCGCGTCGATCGGTTTTTGGATTTCTATAAAACGTCACTCACCGTCTTGGTCGCTTTCTCCCGTCGCTTTCATGCGGTTTCCCTCGTCGCGCGACTGACCAAGCGACAGAGTAGTGGGTCGCTGTCGCTTGTCTCGTTGCTCACGAAATCGCTTGCATGTGGTTTATAATTAATATCGAGTCGCCAATGGTTCATTGCTGTGTGCATAGAAATTGATTAAGTATAAACATAAGCGATTTGGCGAGCGACAAGACAAGTGGCGGCGACCAGCTTCGCTGTCGCTCGGTTAGTCGCGCGACGAGGCGAACCGCATGAAAGTGACGGAAGCAAGCGACCAAGACGGTGAGTGACGTTTTCTAGAAGTCCAAAAACCGAGCGACGCGACGGGCGACGTTGAGAAATCTTCGTCGCTTACTCTCGTCGTTGTTGCCGTCACTCGTATCGTCGATCGCTAAAGCGTTTACATGCGGTTCGCCTTTTACTTACGGGAACAATGTCTAAAGCGCGCACATGCAGCCAGAAACTCGACTGTGACAGCCTTACTGAGTCAGTTAAAATTTCTATATGCCGCAATCGTGCTGACTTTCCTTTATTAGCAAAAAAAAAAAAACGAAATAATGTGATGAACTTACATGCATGGTCTCTGAAGCATAATCTTGTATCGTCGATCCATTCGACGTCCGATTCCATTTCATAAATAAGAAAATACAAAAGCTATGTTGAAATATAGATATAAAATGATTAAATGAAAGCCAGAAATAATGAAAAGACCTAGAGAAAACACACGATTTCAACGAGGTACGTAAAAGAACACTAAAACAAAGGTCCGGTGGTGGCCGGTGCAGCGCACAACATGGAACAACGGCGAGAAACTGAAGGTCGGCTATGGCGGCCGGGAAAGCGCACTGAGGGCACGCCGACTCGTGGCAGCTCGAGTAACTGACTCTCTGAAAGCGTCTATATTATCGCCTTCCGCAAGGGGACAGAAATAACTGAATGTTAATCTGCAACGAAAGTCTAATTTGCTAGCGCTTGTCTCAAAAATGTACCTTGCCAGGTTGCTAACAAGTGCCGGCAAGAGGACGACCGCAATCTTTGCTCAAAATTTTCCTTTTATAACTTCTACACATGACCCGCCACATAGACGGTCTTTTTTCTCTTTTAATCGTTCATTGCTCGTACAGTTCACCGATAAACCGGCGAACGCAACAAGCGGCTGATTCAAGACAGCCAGCAGGCCTCAAAGCTAGGCAAGTCAATCCTTGAGCAACTTTCGGCTGTTAACTCGTGAGCTGATAGGCCGGCACTGCGTTGTACGCTTCCGGATATGCCACGCCGAAATACGCTGGGGCGCTGAAATCTGTCTCGGTCGGATCACCGAATATGCGTGTATTTACTCCGACCTTGAGGCATCGGGGACATCTTGTCCCAACACCTGCTTTACGTCAAGATTATGTCCGCCAAAACGCCCATTAATATGTCGAAAATGTACCGTATGTGGCTTGGCCTCCGTGTCCGTGTAAATTGCATCGCCAATAAAGACACGACAAGCGATTCCATAGCCTGCGTGGACAGCGTCGCCAACAAAAAATGAAACAACCTATTCAACCGCCAATGTAAGAACGAAGCCAAAAAAACAAAGTTGCAGTTTCGTGCGAAGACGCCTCCACGTACGTTTCAATCACTAACTTGAACTGCGCCTTCGGTTTATGAAGTAGGGGCTTCACCGCCATGATGCTGACCATTGCAGACGGACTACCGTGCGCAAGGAGAAGTAGACGGTCTGTGAACAAACTAAATTTGAAATAAGGACTAGCGGAGATGGCCGATTTTCTCTTTAGCGTCGAATATTCAGACAATCCTCCCACTAAAAACAAGTTTTTCTGGTCATCTGGTAGCCGTTTTTTTCCTTTGGAACATGGGCTAAAGTACCAAACTGCCGTTAAGCTTAACCGCAGTCAGCTTACCTACCGCGTGAGTCAGAGGTATTGTTGCGTTTTGAAGGGGCAGCATTCATCTCCTAACAAAAGGCTTCTGATTAATGTCACAGCTCACAGATGGCAGTATGCCGTCTGTAATGCTTCCCTTCATCTGGACACTAGCAGATGATGTTACTGAGACAGACGTGATGCCCTCGTTTGTGTGTCAAGTGTCAGTACATGATACTTTTATTCTTACCAATAAAACATAAAAAGTTAACACCAACCTAGAAAAAAGGTATGTTGTTTCGTGCTTCTCATTATTTTTGGCTCCAAGTTGCAGTCTTTAATGGACTCCCTCGTTGTTATTGAGTCTCTTGTCTGCAACATTTATCGGTGCTCTCTTAGGCTGTAAGGCAGCTTCATTGTGCACTTAGCTCCAACAAGTGAGGAACAAGTGACCGAAAACTGTTCTCTTGTAACGTGCCTAGATTACAGTGTTTCCAACTGCTTGATCGGGATCCCATGATTCGTAGGCCGTGTTCGTATTACGAGCTGCAAGAAGGAGCCGAAAGTGTCTGTCGGTCCTCAAGCGTCTCTGCCTTTCCCCCTACCCACGCAATGATGCAACACTTGCGCACTCGCAACCAATCTGCACAGGAGGCGTCTGCCTTTACATTGCAAATACTCTCCAAGCTTTCAGCCGCTTCGCCTTACAGATCTAGGCTCTGTATTCTCTGATACAGGAAGTGCTGCCATCTCTTGTCTGTGGCACCGATCAGACGCATTTTCTTAACAGACGTATGCCGTGAGTAGATACTTCCAGCTTATTGATGTCTAACTTTTTCCTCGGTTAAGTTTGCTCAGACGTCACACGCACAGTGTGACGTCACACGCACAGTCTGGAGCGCACTGCTTCTGCTGTCTGTACGTCCTTCTACACGATAGTGGAATCTTATAATGCACACCTGTAAAGATTTCAACAAATTACCTGGCATGCTTTTAGTTGCACATTCAGTACAGTTTATTCATCTGTACATATAGACTATTTTCTCTTTAGACAATATGTAAGGTAAGATGAAGCAAATGCTCGAGAGCTTGATTTATATCTCCGATTACCAATATAAGCATTAATTGTCAACATTTTTTTTAACTGGTTAGAGGCTTGGGTTCTGAGTTGGGAAGGGTGGTCTTGAGCTGCTTACCATTTCTGCTATTGTCCCTTTTTGTTTGGCAAGTTTGTTGTTAGGTTTACTATACATAATAATGAATTTTATTTTGAATCTTTAATTAAAGCTGCCACTGCAAACCTGTCGACAATGGCAAGCCTCAGCAATGGCAGCCTCCAGTGCAACAACCAGCCCAGCAGTTCTAGACGATGCACCAGATACTGTCCTCTCCTCAATGCTGGATGGTGCCCAAGCTCAATCGTCAAGTCCTGCTTCATGCTGTCAGAGTGAGACGGAGGAACCGATTCACTGTTCCGACTCCGAAACTGACGATGATAAACTAAAGATGAACTCTAAATCTGACGATGATGTTCTAGAGATGAACTCTGAATCTGACAATGGTGCTGCAGAAAGTGATAGTTCAGCTGCTCCTGACAGTCCTAACATTGATGATTCTGCACTTTTTGAAGGCAGCCCTTTCACTAACATTAAGGCTTGCCTCTTTTTGATGACAGTGTTTTTTAAGTGTGGACTAACAAGAGAATGCTTAGGTCAAATCTTGTTGGCTTTTACAACACTTCTGCCATCATCTAACACCCTCCCGAGCACCACATTTATGTTCTTCAAGGCTCTGTTACGCTTTCAAAGAGGCAGAGGAATGTGCAGCCACTTTTTCTGTAGTAAATGCAATGAATACCTAGAGAAAAATGCGACACATTGTCCATGTTGTAATGAGCCGTGCCATAGCAAGGGCAGTTTCCTGCAGATGAAGTCGGCAGACACTTTGCGATCATTTCTAAAGGATGATAAAATATATAAATATTTCATTAAACCAACAAGTTCAGCCAGTGACAAGATATTGAAGATATTATAGATGGTGCGATGTACCGGGCACAACCTGCTTGTTCTTCAAGATTTAATTTCTCTCTTTTCTGGAACACGGACGGTGTTCAGCTCTTCAAGAGTTCGGGAAAGTCTCCTTGGCCCTTACACTCCACTATTCCTGAGCTTCCACCTCTCATGCGTAAGAAGTTCCAGATTTTGACTTGTTTGTGGTTTGGTGTAAAGCCGGTAATGAATACATTCATGAAGCTTTTTTGCGTGGAGCTTATGGAACTTGCCACTAGTGGACTTGCTTGGCGTCACCCAGAGACAGGCAAAACCTTAATTTCTTACATTACAGCTCCTATATCTTCGGTAGATGCAGTTGCGAGAGCAATGCTTCAGGGTATAAGACAGTTCAATAGTCTCTACGGTTGCTCCTTCTGTGAACATCCTGGAAAATCCCTCTCGTTGCCAGGCAAAGGGCATGTCCATATCTATCTGCCTGGTAGCACACACTCCCTCAGGAATGGCCATCGGATGCAGCGGCAAGCTGCAGAAGCACTTGAGAATGGTCACCCGATGAAGGGCGTCAAAGGTCCCAATGTTTTGAGCCTCATACCCGAATTTCACTGCGGTAGCGGATTTGTTGTCGACTACATGCATTGCGTTCTACTCGCGGCGGTGAGAACATTCTCGCATTTATGGTTTGACTCAAAGTACCATGGAGAGTCATGGTACCTGGGCCGTCAGGTACACGTGGTGGATAAGAAACTACTGGCCATTAAGGCACCGGACTATATCACCAGGACCCCACGTTCCTTGAAACACAGATGCTATTGGAAAGCAAGCGAACTGCGTGCCTGGCTTTTGTTATACTCATTTCCTGCTTTGCACCAAAGCCTTCCGGATGTTTACCTTGATCAATTTGCCCTTCTGATTGGCGCAGTTTACCTCTTGCTGTCTGAATCTGTCTCCGTAGAGGACCTTGGTATTTTGGAGAGGCTGTTGCTCGGATTTGTTGATGGTGTTAAAAATTTGTATGGAGAGCTGTTTTGCTCACTTAATGTTCACCAGTTCACACACATTGCTGACTCAGTAAGGAACTGGGGACAACTTTGGCCCACTTGAGCATTTTTATTTGAGAATAGAAATGGGGAACTGATGCACCTTGCGAAAGGGACAAAAGCTGTGGAAAAACAGCTTGCGAGCTTGGTTGCTATAAGCAATGCCCTCAGTGTCATCCAAAATCGTGTTAGAGACCGCTTGCATGTTGACTTTGTGCTTAGCAAGCTAGAAAATTTACATTTCACGAGAGTATCATCTAATGGTATTGTTTTTCATGGCAGACCATGTCAGACAATTGGAGCTGCGAGGACAGCTCTTGGTTTTTTCTTCTCCAACAGAGAGCATGTGTATGTTTACAAGAAGGTCACAATGGGCACAAAGACATTTTCTTCTGTGTTGTGCAATAATCGGAAGAGAAGAAACAATTTCACAATCATGCATGTTGTTGAGAGAGAGAGAGAACTTTTGCATTAATTCGGTGCTTCGCAAAGTATGCTGGTCAAGTGTACATGGGTTATTAACAAACTTCTGGAGTGTGGTGTGCAATACAGGCCTGAGAGGAAGGGATTTTCGATTCCACACATCATTGCTGTGAAGCAGAAATACCATTTGGACGTAATTCCTGTTCCCCCTAAGATGACGAAATGTGTCAAGGTGTTGGATTTTGCGTGCATTTCTCCTAAAACTTATGAACTGAATTTGTAGTTAAAAGCTAGTCTCCTCAGTTCGAGCCCTTTCTTGTCCCATCATTCATATCTCAACAGAAGCTGTTAATGATGTTTGTCAGAAACTTTGTTTAAAAAGCCAACGATACGTACAACTGGCACCACCTTAGTTAAGCATGACAGGCCCAGACGGACCTGATATAGCCCCTGCGTAAACGCAATCACGCAGAAAGCTGTAAAACGTCTGGACGTGTTCTGATCGTATATCAAACATTGAGAAAATTCATCGTCCTCCTCGTAGTGTGTGATTGACTGAGACAACCTACAAAGCTCCAAAGCCATAGCGGATTCTTTAGTGACCTATTCTTTTTAGACTGGACTGACCCGACATCATCCACACATCCCCCATCTTTCCACCGTCAAGTGCATTACCACGCGGTCATGTTGTCATACAAGTTGACGACACTAAAGAACACTGAAAGACCCGAAACCACTCGAAAGTGGCGGCCCGGGTGATCTTCATCCTATTGTGGCCTTGCTCCGGATGTTTCAGCGAGGTTTTCAATAATATGTTTGCCAACGTTTTGTGGGGTGGTTGAGCCCCTACAATTTGAAACTGACTCGCGTTAGGCCGATGTATAAAAATAATAGTTTCACAACATCATCAGATGCCGCATACCGGCCCATTTCGACAACATCCGTCATCTTGAAAACGACAGTACTAATCGTCAACAAAAAAGAAAATACCTCGCCCACTTCCAAGCAGCACAAACTTCTCTCAGCTTGCCAGTACGGCTGTCGTAAAATTTGGATATCAGGCTTTCCAGAACACCGTCTCCAAAGAGTTGCCTTCAGAGAAGCAGTGTCAAGCGCTAAACCTGTCCTTTAGAAAATCCCTCAGGAAACTGTCTTGGACCAACTCTGTTCAACACCATCATTTATGAATTAACGTCCTCCTAGCATTGCAGGGCCCGTCTCTACACCGATGACCTCATAATTACTCAGCCAGTCGAGCACTCCTTCCAGCAGCAACAACTTCCGAATGACCTGTACGTTGTCAACTCTTGGATCGTTACAAACAAGGTCCTCCTAATTTAAAAGAATACCCTTCAACCCTTATTACCACATTCACAAGCCGTGTTACCGATCAGCAGTCTCGAGCTCAACAAAACAGCACTTCCTACGCTCAGTCGCGCAAGGCTCCTTTGAATTACATTGGGCCCTAAATTAAATTTCTCGGCTCACATTGGTGAGGCGGCTTCCAGTGGCAGGCGGATGCTTGTTTTTCTGTTGCGGGTAACCGCTGAAGATGGCGCTACTGGTCTGCGGCACCTATACACCCCAGTGGTCCCACCACGCCTTGAGTTGGGTAATCCCGTTTGGGACCCCAACCAATTTTTGTTATCAGCATCCCTTGAAAGTGAGCAGCGACGCGCTTCTAATGTGATTCAGAGGCGGCAGGCCTCCCTCGCTTTACACGCTAACGTTACCTTTTTACAAAAGAGCTCATGAGAGTGTTTGAATGGACCTCTCTGACACATCGTCAACAAGTGGCATCCCTCTAGCTCGAACAAAATCGCCTTCATTATGGGGACTCCGAGCTCCCGCTGCTGCAGCATCTTCTCCAAACCAGGTCCTGTGGCGTGCAGCGACTTTTCTGGCGTACCTGGGGGCATAAGAGCTCGTTTCCAATGGGAACTGCGGCGCTCTGGCGCTCTCTACCGGAGGACATGACGGAGTGCACTCTCTACAGCCGGAACACCTCAAAAGCTTGGTGCGAACAGGAATCACAATTTCTGTAGGGACAATGAACCGCACCTCTTGTTTTCTTTATTTCCTTTCTTTTGCATATATTCATTTATGTGTGAGTGTCTTTTGTTAGTTTAGAGGAGGTGTGTTTTTTGTATTAATGCGGCACCACAGGCCTCAGATACGAGCCAACGCCTTTTCTGTGGTACTGTCCACCTCCAGGGTTGAATAACGATATGAGTTTTAATAATATTACGGGAGAATAAACTGTTTATACGCATATAGTGTTTTAAAGCAATACCCACCAAGGTCGTATTATTCTTTTAATTATATTTTTGTTCACACACTGAAACCCGTTTAATGAGTGGAATAAGAAGTGAGCTCGATCGGAAACAAAAAGCGCTCAGGCGCACCAATGCTCAGGAATGAGTTCAATTTACTGCTTGATTTCAAGCGCTATTCGGGCATAAAACAAAAGCCTATAAATGAATAAACCAAGTGTGCTAAAAGTTTGGACAAACGTGTGCTTATGTGGTGTGTTCATGATTCTCAGATCTTATTAATGTAGGTTTCAAGAAAATATTTCTAAAAAACCTGTTTTGACTTCTGCACCCCGAATGAAAGAGAAAAATATATAATTCAAACAGGTTCATACTGTCGTTTGGCAGTAGAGCGTAACTACAAACCGGTATGATCAAACTGATCATCGCCCTAGTTAAACTGTAAACAGGTCATAGGGTAGCGGTATGCGGACCAGTTCAAACCGCACTGCGGCTTGGCGGCCCGGTTTGAAACTGCTTACAGGTTTGATCAAACTACTGAGCTGCCAGTCAAACCGTTGCAATGTTTGACCGTGGAGGTATGCAAACCTTTTCACACTGTACATCGGTGTGGCAGGCTGGCTTGAAGGAGGAAGAGAGAGAGCGAAAGCGGGAACATCCTTCGAGGAAACTTTTAAGGTCGGTCGAATCTTTTCTTGGGAGCCCCGAGGAAATCTCCGGCAAGGAAATTCAAAGACAGTCAATGTGGCGAGGAAGCAGACAGACGACGTGTGTGGTCTACGGGGGGCAATCCCTGCCGCACAAGGAGCACCAAGGAGACGAAGGAAGAAAACGAATGTGGACGCAGCGCAAGCTACAAAATAGCAGCGGAAATGTGAGTGTTCGTCGGTCGTGTACGGGAGATAACCAACCTGGACACAGCTGAAGCTTCAAAACGCTAGCGAGATTGTAGGTTTTTTTTTTTTGGCGGCGTCTACGAATTCTAATCTCATTTATACCTGCAAGACTCGGCCACACTCCAAATGACCAATTTTGCACTTTGAACTTTAACTACAATTGCTCGCGTTGCTTTAGTTGTGTGCATTGTTTATTTCAACGGGACTTTCCGTGTAACTTTTCTGCTGTGTCCTCATTAGTAATTTAGCGGTATCCGCTTGTGCTTTGTGGTGTTGAGGACTTGCCTTTGTTTGAACCTAAATTTTATGATCGACGGAATTTTAAGGGCTGTCTCTCTTCGATAACCAATTCAGTCGATTTTGCTGCAACTTTCATACTCGCCAGAGGTACGCCACAAGCTCTTATAAATTTTTATACCAAAGAAAGCGTCAAGTGTGCATTTTGGCGCGCGCTACGTCGACCCCTTTCAAACGATACCCATTGGAGGCTAACTAAACATTTCCCTCAAAAGGGTGTTGTATTAAACGCGTACCAGAATCGAACGAGTGCCGATATTTATGGGCACACTTATCAAGGGCGTGCCGGTCTAACACGGGTAACCGCATTCTGAAATTTCATGACGTGAACGGGTCGACCCTCTGGCAACCTCTTCGAATTCCAAACGAGCCTACCATTTCGGAACCCGTCCAAATTTAAAAATGTTTCTTTTCCGGTAGGGACATGAAGGGAAACAGCCAAAAGCTCCTTTTTTTACGCTCCTGCCCAAAGCAGACATGTACAAATTACTCAAAAAATGTAGTTAAGTTAAGTTACAGAGTGTCGACGCCAAAAGTAATTGGAGTAGAGTAGAAATTACGCATTTGTAATAGTAATTGAGTAAACTACTAACTACTGTAAAAAGTAGCGAGTTACTTTGAAGTTACTTTCGAAGTTACTTTTTTATATTTTTGTGGCAGCAAAATGAACAGCAGTTTTGATCCATGAAAAACCCTGCGAGCGTAAAATAAATGCAGTCTATTTATGGCTTGCGTTTTCGCCAAAATAGTTTATTCGCTCGCAGAAGCAATTGACTGTCAAAGTTCTTGATAGAAGAGTTTTCCCCTTTTCCTTCTAAGGACGTCCCCAGCCAAGCTAAATAGACGTTCCACGGACGGGCTGGATGGAACGGCAGCGTTGAATTTGAGAAACAGGCTGTGCAGAGTCGGGTAAGCGAGTGTCGGCATCTTAGGTGTCCATGAATAAACACGTGAGGTTTGCCTCGGGTAGAGGGTCTTTTATAACAAACTTTCCTCTTTTTTTTTTCTTCTTTCTTCGTCAAGTTGAGATTGTTATGACTGGCCCCTCTTTATTTCGACGTCGCTCTGAGAGTACGCTGAGCAAGTGCACCAGACCGTCAAGGGTTCAAGTCTCGCGCCACAACGATGCGATCATCCGGACGACTGCGCGTCCCGTTGTAGTGCTAGTGCTACGCTACTGAAAAAAAAAATTGTTTTGGTTTAACAGAAGATGAAAAGTAGTATGCTTCGCCGCTGACGCCGGGTCCAACAAAATGATCTCCCAAGGGTAACTCGCAATCCTCGCCGGCGACTACAATATTCTGATGGGCCTGACACGCCTAACAAGTAAATCGTCTTTAACAAAGACGAGATCTTCCAGGCATGGATGGTGGGAAGGACGCGAAGGATTACGTGAACAAGCATCGAAGCGGGAACATGCTCCCATGAACGGATTATCCGGCCAGGGTTTGTGCGCGGGGGAGTCCGGCTTTGCAAAGGCGTATGCGCCGACGACAAGGCGACCGTAGGAACAGACGCCCAGCTGCGAGGTCATTCCAGTGGCGCCTCCCGCGGAACCTACCGCTTGTGTCAGAACTCACTAAAGACAGACAACACGAAAACAACAACTCTCGGAGTGTCCCCGTCTTTCAGGGTTGCAGCTGGAAACGCGGCGCCTGCGTGCATTGCCGGATTAGGTCAATACCCAACCAAGGTTTGTTAAGCATCTCTTCCTGCGTTCGTGCGTGCCGGTGTTGTATTTTGGCTGGTCGTCGCCACGTTGGCCCAAGGACGCCTTCTCGAACAACGGGGCCCCTTGTTCGGGAATGCCACTTTATCTGCCGGCGTCCTATTCCTTTCTGCGCTCAAACTTTCGTGATGGACACACTTAGAACTATATAATTTCGAAAGTAGTTAGTAATTTGAGTAGAAGTTACCTGAAAAAAAGTAGTTAAATTAAACTACTAATTACCCAAATCAAGTTGTAATTGAAAGTTACCAAGTTACTCGAAAAAGTAGTTAAACTACAGTAGTTTGAGTAGAGTAGTTGAACTACGTCCAAGTCTGGCCCAAAGACAACACAAAATAAAGCAAAAACGTGATTTTTGTCTTACAGATGAACACTGTACTAAATACCGATGAGCACCCTCAAGCAGATCCAGCAGATGTGGGAGCATGGGGTGCCATTTGAGAGTCGCCGCATCAACCAGAATATATTGGTCGTCTTCTTCCCTGACAATATATAAAAAAGCAAAGAAAAAAAAAGACGTTTCTGGGTTGAATTGCTTTTCCTGAAACCTGCATTACTATATGTGTGACAACTACTCCACCTAAAGACACCCCTGTGAAAAGTTTCATTGCCCCCTGTTCATTGGCTTGTATATAAGAATTGCTTTGCGTCCAAATAATGCTTGCTCACCCTGTATGTTGTCATTTTTTTAACCTGCGTCTAAACCATGTCTTGTAGTGAGTTCTGAAAATGGTTCCACTTCTCTATTTAGTGATAAAATAAGTGTGTTCATTTTACATACAAGTGTCAATTGAATTTCTTGTCATAACTTCTATTGTCATTTTCAGCGGTGAAAGTGTTTTGCACGCAATCCCACAAAATGCACATTCGCAGGTATCAGCTTTCTACAACTCCCTTTTTTGCCTATAATTTATCTGACGTGACACCCATTTTTGCCATTTCCATTGTAGAATAATACTCCTATGTAATTAAAACGTTTCTTTATTTTATATTTATTTTGGTGCTCTCTTGTGTAAAACGGCTGAGGGCTTCTGGGCATCGCGCGGGTAAACGTCGCGAGTGAGGGAGTGCAAAATGGGACGATAAACTGAGATTCAACATTGTATTTTGTCAACTGTGCACATGCTCACAAATATACATATAAGTTAAGAAAAACTAGCACAACCACTGCAATCGGGCATATTCGCCCTATAAATGTTTCCTCAAGTATTTCAGAGGACAGAAAGGAGGAATGTGTGCGTTTAGCTTTAAAGTTATGAGTAGGTAGTCCCTCTTACTTTATCGTCAAGCTGTTCATGCTTCAGTTGTAGCTCTCCTACTAGCTTCTGATTACGGTGTAGATTGCATATAACGTATGTCGCGGGAGTCGCGAAAATCCGCACTCTGAGCGGTGCTGCACTATAACCAAAACATCAATTTTTCAGGCCAAAATGCAAGCCATCAGACAACTTACCTTTGTAAAAGAATTTATTTTATGTCAGATGAAAAATAAAGCTTTAGATTGAGGAAAGTCTTTATTTCACCAGACTAGTACACTTCTCTCTCAAGTGTGTCACACATTTTGAAAGAAATGAGCGTCTTTTGCCTGGCGCAGCCTTTGGACGGCGTCGCGGGTTGCGGACGGACGTTGCGAGCGTTCAGGATTGCTAACCCTAATCACTTTTCTCCGTCGATGAAAACGCGCGAAAATTCACATCCTTTAAACGGTTCGCGCCAGTAATACCTTCAACTTGAGCACAGGCATGAAATGCTCCAAATAAGAAATCCGGGCGATGTTCGAAAACACAAATGCTTAGAAAGCACCACTGTAGTCGAAGTAAACAAACACGACGACACGAGCGTTTCTGCCGTTTTGAGAGTGGCGCCACAACATCGCCGCACGAGTAGGTGGATCTTCCCTTCTAGTACGTGCTGGGTTATCACAGCGACACACAACGAAAATTCACAGTAAAGGATAGCGCTTTTACGCGGAACGATGAGCTTCTACGCCGTCTACGTCGACGATCAAATCCGACGCCATGTTCGCGGATAGAAGCAGCCGGCCCCCGACCGGCATGCAACGAGCGCGAACACTTCTCGACCTGCGATTGGTCTGTCGTTGCGGTTTTTTCCAACGCAGCGGAGCGACGCACGCACGTGAACGACACGTGCGTGCGTCCCTCCGTCCCTACGGAAACTGAAGCCTCTCTCTTCGCTTCTCCCCGCTTCTTCGAGCAACTTCCTTGCGCCGCGAGTGCCGCTTGCGGCTCGCGCCATTATCTAGTGTCGCACAGGGAAGCGTGCTCTCTGCCTCGGTCAGTCGGCGCGGTCTCCGGGCTGTTCCGAAAACCGCACTATAACCGGCATTTCCCTTCGCGCGCCTACATTTTAAGCGGTATGTAAATACATGGAGTTCTATGGGAGGCGAATCGGTGGTTTTAAAACGCCGCGTTATACCCGGTCCTGCACTATAAACGGTTACGTTGTAAGTGGTCTATATAAGAAATTTCAGAAGTAAATTGAGTTTTTATGTTGAAATAGAAGCTCCTCCGGCAAAAGTTCTTTGGTACTTGTCGGCTTGCGAATGTAATGTTTCAGTACGTAAGATTTCCAAAACTTTCAGATATATGCTGTCATTCTCGAGCAGAAGGTTTATCCGCAATAAATAGAAAAAAAAGTATCTTACCCCCGACCATGGCCAGAGCGAAAGACAGGACGCAGGCACCGGATTCCATTTTTAAATAAAAAAGATCTAAAAAAAAAAGATTATTCTAGCTCACAATTCGCTTCATATCAAATAGCATATTCATTTTCTTAATTTTAGCGTGCTATATAAAAAAACACGCTCATTTTTTAAAAGTTTTTATAGTCTTCAAGAACTGATCCTGCATCATTCCTCTCCCGAAACTATAAAAATTGGTAAAACAATTTTTGACATGTTCTGTTTTTGTTGATAAAGACGCATAAAGTAGTTTACACTAATGTTTTTCTTATAACTTGTGTCCAATCTGGAATGTTTCTAGACACCTGGTTGAGAACACTGCTTTTTAAAAATCTGCTCTAAACCGAAATAGCCGGATAATGTGGTGTCTTAAGAAATGGCATTAAAGAAAACAAAACTAAATCTGTCATTTACCTGTTCTTTGTTTTCTCTTGCACAACTTTTTGCAACATTGTGCTGTGCATCCTCTTAGACAACGTGTTTCAATGACAATATAAATGCCTACTAATATAAAAAGGAAAGTTACAACAAGTTAAGGCAAACCGGCTATTCTGATAAATTATAATATTGTTGCATTTTTTATTTCACAAAACGTAAAAGGAAATTTTAAAAAAGCAGACTTTTAATACGGGTCAGAAATATATATGCGGAACTTGTATGCATGCTTCCGCAATATCAATCAATTTGAGCAGGGAGTACCGTTAATTGATCTTCAACATTGGACCATAATTTCACAGTTGATGACAAAAAATAATATTACTTACAGACCGACGACCAGTTGCTGCCTTCCACATTACCCTCACTCCCCCTCTCCCCCCCCTTCTACCCTGTCCACCAGTGCCTGTTTCCCCCTACCCCATGTTGAGGAGGATCTTCTGCTTGTAGAATCTCTAGTCCGGTCGTCGGCCTCTAAGGAACTTCTGATTTCTCACGAAACAAGAAAGTATATATAAAAAGAAGAGTTAGCTGAGTCAACTCTGTGCTGACAAAAGACGTGTGAGTTAACAGAGTCATCACGTCTGAAGCATTCGTCTTACCTCAAAATGTTGCTGGCAGAAGCTTGCTTGCAGGTTCTTTCCTGGTCGAGGTATAGCGATAGCATTTCGTCCACGCTTTTTATACTCTTCACAAGCCTAGAGGTTATTCAACTTTAACTCGACTTCCAACTGCAAAATTGTAATAAAGTACATGTTTTGGCGCGACCTAGTTACGCGCACAGTTTGTAACTTATGACAACGGCACCAACTGCTAATTTATTTGGTCGTTAGTGACAACGTTACCTCCAGTCTCGGGCCCCGTCACCTACCACGACTGAGATGGTTTGTTGAACTCGCATCGCGGTTGACTCTTCTGAACGGTGACGATTAATTTGAAAGAAAAGTTTCATTTATCTTTCAAGCTGGTTGAGTGATTGCATCGCTAGCGGAAGTTATCTCTTACCAAAGGGACAGCATTTGAGTGCAGTGACTTCACGCGGTGCGTGTCCCAGATAAGGGGAAACATCATTCACAATAAGGGGTCATTGGCTACGCATGACGAAACTAGATGCTTGAAATTACATCTGAGATAGTTCCTTAAACAAATGTGGTCTACCGCACCTGTTTGACGTAACCCGTTTCTATAAACTGATGAGGACACTAAAACACATAAGTGGGTCTGGTATTTACACCAAGGACACACCAGACCCTGTCTCGTCAATTTTTCGATAAGGACTTAAACGCTTCTAGGCTGGCAATAAAGGCCACCGTCCCAAACAGAAGGTGTAGCCGGTATCATCAGTTTATACTCTCTATGATGTAGGATATGCGCTTGCTGGAAGCACTTTGGTCGTTGTCATAAGGCCTTGCAAGAAAAAAGAAAGCGCACTGAAAGGAAAACGTCAACAACCCACTGAAACTCAGCGCCTTCCCCGTTCCTATGAGACGCAAAAAATACAGAACAGCGTTTGGCTAGGGACAGAGAGGCAAGGGCGGCTTATTTTTCTACCACCAAGGGCTGAGTAGGAGCAAGAGGCTCGTCTCAATGCAACCAGCGGAATATGTCCCTCATAGCAGGAAGGTCAAACAGCTGTCAGGTTTCGACGTCGTTTGTAGCAAAGCACTGAAAAAACGCTCTACCGTTCTTTTTCTGCCCCACGCAAGTTTATGCATTTTTGGTGAGGTGAAGTGTCTTGAACGCTCATATTAAGGAGTGAATAAAACATACGTAAGTTTATTTCTCAAAATGTACAACACCGACTGGAGAATAGCAGCCGTGCTCGCAACCGCGACATCCAGATGTAAACTGATTCTTGTTTGACCTTTGTTGTCGTTCAGTCAGCTTTATGTAGTGCGTTGGATCCTCGTGTATCTATTTTCTCAGTCAATTTCGACAAAAAAAAAACGCGTTTTGTTTAATTAATTTTACATCGCTAGGGGTAATTTCAACCAACTGCGGGACCCTCGTAATAAACTCGCGTATATGCGGTAGTTTTGTTGATCAAAAATGATGAATAATGAGGTCATCTAGTGCAGCAGTACTATATGCAATCGATGACCTTCTACTTAATAATAAATTTTGTGCAACTATCCACTTAAGCAGCAGCTCTGCAGTCAATCTAGCTTATAATAGCTATATCACAACACCAGACTGCACCGCAGCGTGGCGTGTATGTAGCGCGATACTCTTAGCGAGGTCGAGATGTCGTCGGTATTTTGTGTTTTTGTCTCAGATTGAGATAATGTCGTCAAACATTCTGTTGTGTTGGAAAGTACTTATTAGACGCACTAACTCAAGGTGTAACGTTTGGTGCCTTTCCGTATATCCATTCGAAATAAAATGAGATGCGCCTCAGTCACCTTAGCATAGCAGTGTCGCGCAGCGTACTTTTGTCAACATGTGTTTCGTATGTGATGCATAGCTTTAATTCCAAACGCTATTTCGCTCTTGAAGAAGGGTTGTCATCGCATGCGCTATGTGGCAGGGGTTTGCAATGGGAAGGCATGTTGCTTGCAGTTGTGGAACTTTACATGAGTAAGGCCTTTGCAAGGGTAGAACGCTGTATTTTTTTTTTTTTGCTGTTTCGAAGCAAAGTAAAGATCAACACCGACTCTTCAACAATATGCGCAAATGAAGTCCACTTTAAATGTTGTATAATCATTTTCAGTCTTTCAACCCTACCACCGAAAAAATTCTGGTTGCCATGTCAGAACGCTTACGCATGCGCAGCCGAGTGAGGAACACGTGCCGTACTTTTGACTCTGCCACGCGTATGTGCGGGATGAGGTGACTACTGGATGTCGCCGTAGTCTTCACAATGCCTTGGAAGAGAAAGCGGCGAACTGAAGACGAGATAGCCGAAGAGACGCGGTGCTGTGTTGAGCGTGACCATGCTTTACGTTTAAATGATAAACCGGAGAAGAAAGAGCGACGATTGGCTCGATATGGGAAGGAATGGTGGGCTTGGTCTGGTACGGCGGTGCAGAATCTAGGAACTAACGAGCTATAAGAAACAGGGCACACATTTTCAGGGGTTTGGGCCGGCTGACAAGTACTTCCAAGTACTTAGTGTGATGATAGTGTTAGCGGCGCCATGCTTGGTAGCGCCAATATATAAGAAGTGTCTGGCATCTGAGTTGCACGAACTACACGCTTGGAACGATGCTGGTCTTTCTTTTCCTACGCTCAATTTACTCGCGATAATTCATAACAAATTGGCGAAGGGGTAAAACCTGAATCAGCTTCTTCCAGCACAAGTCCTCGCCATATTGGCACGCGTGTCGCTGAGCGAGCGCGTACGTGGCCGAATGATAACCGTGCTTGGTTGTCGCGCGGAAGATCTGGGTTCAATTCCAGGGAGCGGAATGTCGTTCAATTTATTGCTTCTACTTGACGTTCTCGCAAATTCGAGAACGTTTTCGTCTGATGGAGTTACGAATGTTCTACGCGCCGAACGTTCCGGGCCGAATGTTCCAGAAACCGACGCCGCAACAGAAGGTGCTCCGCGTGGAAAGCCGGAGCCCCAGTCTTCGATCTTGCTGTTACGCCGACTTCGACGCGCGCGACACTCTGTTGCTATCTTCTGTCCCCTTTTTGTTTTGGGCACAAGTTCGCCCCATTAAACGTTTCAGTTCCCTCAGTTATTCTTTGTTTCATCGCCTCATCATTCGTGACAATATTCAGCTTCGCTATGCAAAAATACGGGACCTTCAATGTCTTCGAAGGGAATCCAGAAGACTGGTCAGAGTAGATGTAATGCACCGCTCTGTTCTTTGAAGCCAGCAGCATTCCTACTGCAAAGGAAAGATCAGTCTTTCGTAGGACCTGTGGTGCTGAAGCGTACTGAATCCTTTAAGGCATTATAAACCACAAAAATCCAAGCAAACTGACCATAGTGGAGATGTTCGGTACTCTCAGCAGCCATTTGACTCCGAAACCCTCCGTGGTAGTTAGCTGTGACTAGTTCAACAGCCGATGTTGACACACCGGAGAATATGTCAGCGACATTGTTGCCGCACTCAAGGAACTCACTGAAACTCAAGAAACTCACTCACTCAAGAGACTCACTCACCATCTAAAGAATCTCGAGCAAGTACTGGTGCGTCTAGAGGATGCCGGTCTAAAAATGAAGCTACAGAAATGAACCTTCATGATTTCTGAAGTGGAATACCTCGGTCATGTGAGTGAAGCAGGAGGACTGAAATCAACACCACAAATGCTAAAAGCCTTTGTAAATGCTCTCCGACCAGTTGGTTTCAAGAAGATTCAAAGTTAACTCAGCTTAATCAACTACTTGCGGCGTTTTCTTCCCAGCTTGTCCTCAATTCTTCAGCTGTTGTACGACCTCCTCGCTGCTAATACGACATGGCGGTGGCAGCAAGAAGAGGAGAATGCTTTTCAGAAGAGGAAAGAGCTGTTGACTTCTGCATAAGTGCTTCAGCACTTCGATCTTAGCAAAGAGATCGTCCTTAGCTGCGACGTGTCACCATATGAAGTCGGAGCCGTACTCGCTTATCGAGATTCAAAGGGAGAGGAAGGTCGCATAGCCTTCGCCTACCGAAACCTCCTAGTAGCTAAAGAAAACTACAACCAGCTCGACAAGGAAGCGTTGGCACTAGTTTTAAGAGTGACTAAGTTCCACCAATACCTTTGGGGCAGCCAGTTCGAAGCTGTAACTGATCATAGACCTCTCTTTGGCCTTCTGAGCTCTAACGAAGGTATTCCAGAACAGGATCACCCCAAGTAAAACGTTGGGCAGTTACTCTAGCAACGTACAACTACAAGCTGGTCTACCGACCCGGATCAAGCATAGGTAACGCAGATGCCTTGAGTCGATTACCATTGCCAGTGGACAAATTCCTAGTTCAGAGACCGGCCGACGTTTTATGTTGGAACGGGCGTACCCTCCGTTCTCTCGGCTGTGGTCTTTGTTCAGCACCCTGTGACTGCCCCAGTATTGTGACAAGTAAGGCAGGCGCTCTGGTCTGGAAGCAATTTTCCTGGACGACCGCAGTGGTCGCCGTTTCGAACGAAACTGAAAGAGCTTAGCGTTTCAGAAGATTGTTTACTCTGGGGATCAAGACTAATCATTCCACTAAAATTACAGGAGCAAGTGATCCACTTGCTACGCGAGAGCCATCCTGGAGTTGGGAAGATGAAGGCCATAGCACGCAGCCCCGTCCGGTGGGATGGTCATGGAAAATTTTCCGGCTCAAGGTGCCGCCCCGTAATAATAAAATTTTCTAGTTTTAAAACTAAAGAAAAGGTACTTCAGGCCAAAGCTAAACTGAAAGAACACGACGTGAGTGTAACTGAGGATTTTTCACCCGCGACGCGCGAAGTACGGAGGAAGCTGACCGAATTTGCCAAAACGATGCCTAACAGTCCCTCCTTCCAGCTGAAATACAACAAACTGTCCGTTAATGGAAAATTATACACGTACCACCCTGTCTCCGATAAAATTTGTGAGTCACGACTTCCGATATCACAATCAGCTACTACCGATACACCAACAACTGTGCCCTCGGGACAACACGCTGCGTCATCCAGGCAACGTGATACGTCAGACACGTAGGGGTTACCGAGGGGCTGTGGTTATCGTGCATCCTTATCACAAGTCTCTATTTTATTTACTAATATCAGAAGCGTTGTCAGAAACCGCACCGAAATTTCTTCTGCTATTGATTCTAGCTCTGCCGATATTGTCGTGTTAACAGAGACATGGCTTAACAGTAACATTCGTGAAAATGAAATATTCGATTTGTCCAATCAATTTCATTTCTACAGACGAGATAGGGAAACGAGGCAAGGTGGTGGTGTACTAATAGCGATTAAAAAGGAATTTGAGTCATTCGCACTTCATATTGCGTCATGCTTAGAGATTATATGGGTGTCTGTAAAACTAGCTCATTGTAGAATGGTTGTCGGGGTTTGCTATCGCCCCCCGAATGATTCCTCTACCTTTGTTACTGAGCTCTATGATGCCATAAACATCGTTATCACACGGTACCCAACATCCCCTGTATTCTTGTTGGGTGATTTTAATTATCCAGGAATCAAATGGTCAACGTCCCCCCCTTCACTAAATTCGTCCTCGTCTGTTTGCCAGGAATTTATTGAGTTATGTTCATACTTTCACTTTACACAGATTATTTCCGAACCAACCAGAGTTACACCGACAAGTGCGAACCTGTTAGATTTGGTATTAACTACTTGTCCCGAGTTATGCTCAGAAGTAACATACATGCCGAAAATAAGTGATCACTCTCTACTAAATTTTTCTGTGACTATTCCTGTAAAAAAGTTTTCTAATAGAACTAAAGTGATACGTAATTATCCTAATGCTGACTTTAACCAAATCAATGATGAACTGTTTTTATTTCTACAAGCGTTTCTAAACGGGTTCGAAGCACGCTCAGTTGAATATAATTGGAAGCTTCTAAAAACGAAGATGACAGAGCTTGCTAACCGTTTTATTCCAGTTCGTGTAATCTGTTATAATCCGCAAGCACCATGGTATAATTCATTTATCAGGCGCCTTTCCAATCGAAAAAAACGCATGTATAGAAGTGCAAAAACGTCTAGTGACCAACATCGATGGTCTCTATATCGTACCTCGGCTGATGAATATAATTCTGCAGTCAAATCGGCGAAGGAAAATTTTCTAACCAACACATTACCAAATATGTTGCTGAACAATCCAAGACAATTTGGAATGTAGTGAACCCGGCTGATAGTTCGCGAATTGTACTAACGAATTTGGACGGTGAACCAATTGATGACAGTGTTCAGATACGCTTAACAACGTGTTTTCCAGCGCTTTTTCGTGTGTTTTTTCTGACGTTTTGCCTTCATTTAGTAACCCTGAGTATTTACCCATGTATCCTGTGCAGATTGAGACTGATGGTGTTGCCAAAATTATTGACTCTCTCAAACCTTTCTCCTCCTCTGGTGTTGACTGTATTACTCCCATGTTCCTAAAAAACACGAAAGCCTATACCTCTGTCGCCCTCGCTAAAATTTTTCAGCAATCCCTCAATTCTCGTGAGCTCCCGCAGGACTGGAAAATAGGGAGGGTGGTTCCCGTGCACAAATCTGGCGACAAGCACTCACCCTACAACTACAGACCCATATCAATCACTAGCGTTCCTTGCAAAATTCTAGAACACATACTTTTCTCCCATATCGCGAACTATCTGGAATCAAATTCTTTTTTTCACCGCGCACAGCACGGCTTTCGCAAATCTTTTTCGTGCGAGACACAACTGGCTTTATTCACCCGTAAGTTGCAATCTATACTCGATAACCGATCATCCGCCGACTGTATATATCTGGATTTCGCGAAAGCATTTGATAAGGTATCTCACCAGCTCCTGCTACTAAAACTAAAAAAAAATAGGTATTGATATTAACATACTAAAATGGCTTGAATGCTTTCTCACACATCGTCAGCAATTTGTAACCGCGAATGAAGTCAGCTCTCTCCTTCACCCTGTAATATCTGGCGTACCCCAAGGTACTGTACTTGGGCCATTACTTTTCCTTGTCTATATTAACGATCTACCAAACTGTGTATCATCTTCGATTCATCTATTCGCAGATGATTGTGTTCTTTACCGGGAAATAACCTCTATCAATGACGTGCATGCACTTCAATCTGATATTGACGCTATCACTTCTTGGTGCAAAACGTGGCATATGACACTAAATGTTAACAAGTGCAAATTCATGTGAATCTCTCGTTGTTCCGCTAACTTACCTTCATATCACCTTGATAGTAGTCTACTCGAAACTGTCGAATCATACAAGTATTTAGGCGTCCATATTACTTCTAATCTTAGCTGGAAAATTCACATCGACTCCATTACTAACAAGGCTAACCGTATGCTTGGGTACCTAAAACGCAACTTTTACTCGGCCCCTACTTCTATTAAATTACTGTTCTACAAAACAATTGTGCGCTCACAACTAGAATATGCTTCAGCGATATGGGATCCTGGCATCGGAACTCTCGTTAATCAGTTGGAAATGATTCAAAATAACTCGGTTCGATTTATATATTCTAACTACCAACAAGCTGCTAGCGTATCCTCCATGAAATCTAACCTAGGTCTTTCTTCCCTAGCGTCACGACGCAAAAAAGCACGACTTTGTTTGTTCCATAAAATTTTCCACCACACCACTTTACGCGGTGAACTGTTAACATCACCTTCATACATGTCGTCACGGATGGATCACCCACATAAAGTAGGAGTCATTTCATGCAACACTAATTCCTTTTTTTATTCCTTCATCCCACGTACGTCTAGTGACTGGAACCACCTTCCCTCTCTGATAGCCACTATTACTAATTATGATTTGTTTCAATCTGCCTTAAAAATATATCTGATTGATTATTTAACTGTATTAGTAGAAGACGTTGTGTTTGCCGGTTTCAGGCTAGTGGACTATATAGTATCAAAGTGTATTAATCATTTGTAACCATTGTTTTTTTTTTTTCTTTCGTGTATGCTTTCCCAAATATTATTCCATTTTACTTATTGTATTTGCTGTACCACTCCCCTCTATAATGCTTCATGCCTTGAGGGTATTTATAAATAAATAAATAAATAAATAAATAAAATAAAAGACGACAGCATCGCGGCAAAGGTCCAAGATTGTCGCGAATGCCAAGAACGCCACCGTTCCGGTCGAAAGGTACAGTCAACTCCATTGCCATTTTCTGAACGAGCATGGTCGCTTCTACATGTATACTTTGCTGGTCCATACCAAGGGAACTATTTTCTGGTCTTGGCCGATGTCTACTAGATTGTCTATTGTTTTTTATTTTTATACTCACTCCTATCAGATTCCCCGCTGGGGGACTGAGAGCAACAAGAAATAAATAAAATCCATGCCTATTCAAAGTGGGTTGAGGTGACGCCCGTATCGTCACCCTCCGCTGATGCTACAATCAGGTTCCTTCGAATCATCTTTTCAACGCACGGACTACAAGACGTTGTCGTTTAGGACAACGGTCCTGCCTTTGTAAGTGTCAAATACAGCAAGTTTCTTAACCGCAATAGGATCCGACGTATGCTGATTCCACCTTTCCACCTAGCATCGAACGGAGCTTAGGAACGCGTCGTACAAACGGTGAAAGGAATGCTAAGAAAGCCTCTCCAGAAGGTTTTCAGACTAAGGATGATCGGATGCTTCTGACATATAGAACTAGAAAACATTCACTAACTGGTCACAGCCCAGTTGAGCTGGACGTGGGCAGAAAGTTCAAAACAGCGGTATAACTTTTGCACCCGGACATGCGGAGTGGAGTACCCTTGAAGCGGCTGAAGCAAAAGGCACGAGGTCATCAAAGAGCACGCCAAGGGTTTCTTCGTCTACATGAACCAACAGTTTTCGCCCGGAATTTCAGGATGGTCCTTCGTGAGTTCCTGGGGCTGTTTTACAACCAACAAGTTCATCACCTACGCAGGTGGAACTCAGAGATGGTACTTGCTGGAACCGCCGGGGGGATCACCTACGAAATCGCCTTCCGGATGTGTCAACAGAGAACATGCAGCACGGAGCAACTGACTCCTCTGCTGCACAGAAAAGGTCAAATAGAGTTTCCGTCAGCGAAGTCTTTTTAACGCCGAAACAAGCGCATACTGGCACAAGATCTTCGCAAAATCAATAAGCTTCATGACAAATTTTACCATATTTCCCAAAAGGACCGCAGAAGCGAGAATCTATGCGAACTAGAAAGCCAGTGAATGATTAAGAGCCTTAAATTGCAGTGATTCTAATTAACGTTCCTAGAATTAAGGACGGTATTATTGTTTTCCGTTAAAAGAGAAGAAGTGTAATGATGGCGCTATCGGAGCAATGCTTTGGTATTGGGAGAATAAAAGAAAACGCGCCTGGCATCTCGGCCGCACGTACTACACGCTTGGAACAATATTGATCTTTCTTTTCCTACGCCCGATTTACTCGGGATAATTCAAAACACTTACTTGCATGCAAATTGGACGCTTGATTACTTTCTATGAAGCTCGTCGCAATGTGATCACGAAAATATAACATATGTAGATTAGAAACAGTGATGTCGAATTCTGACGTAGTATCTGCGAAGCACCGCGGAAAAGTCAAATTTTGGCAGCTGCTCTAAGCATGTTCAGTTTTAGCTTCTTTATTTATTGTAATGCTCCCAGAATAGTCAAGCTTATTCCAATTTAGGCCTTTCTTTGTCGTGCTGCATGGGTAATGTATCGATCTGAAATTTTGCACGGGGGCTAAATGTACACGGGGGCTAAAAGGGATATATTTCGTGCATCAAGATTTAAGGAATCACGATACCTAAATAAACGATGAAAAATTAAAAGCCTGTATGGGATTCATACTGCGGCTGTCTGCACATCAAATACATGTCGGTAGCTGTTCTCAAATAAGCAAAATAGCCCGCCAAAAGATCTGTCTTGTTGATGTTTTGTCGTTTCAGTCTGCTTTATAATTTATAACTGCAAAATAATTCGCTATACAAAGAAAGCGTGTACCGCATCTGACACGAAAACATAGTGTCTGGTATCGGAGATCAATGTCTGCGGCGCCCTCGACATTTCCTGCCTTTGTCTGTCCACTTTCGCACTAACCAAACGTATTTTGTTACAATTAGCGAAAGTATGCAGGCGAGCTTGTTAAGAAACATCATGCTCAAAACCACGAACTCTCGGTCTTATTATTTCATGCTTTACCATGCATCCATTCTTAAAAATTTTGTTACAAAACAAGCACAATGTTTGATCTCATTTGTACAGAACGTTGGCTAAATACGTTAAAAGTCAATTCACGAGATTATTCAAACGCCCCAAATTCCCTTGACTCACGCGGCAGAGTTTCTGTCTTTTTGTTACGAGAATAATGGCTGTAGCTAAATAAAGGTAGCCAGTTCAGGCACTGAGTATATTCAGGCCACTCTAAGATACGTTTCTTTGAAGCAGGCCTGACTCACAATAAGAGCAAATATAAATATAAAAATGTAGCTTTGACCACTTGTTTTTCGTTTTCTTAAAACTATATCTCAGCAAGCGACATAATTCTAGTTCTGATGCATATTTCATATTTTATTTGTATAAACATTACGTGAAACAGGTGCGATCGACCACACTAGTTTAAGGGACTATCTCAGATGTAACTTCAAGCATCTAAGTTCCGTCATGCGGGGCCAATGACCCCTTATTCTGAATGATGTTTCCTCTTATGTGGCACAGCACCGCTTTAAAGTCAATGCACTCGAATGCTGTCCGTTTGGTACGGGATAACTTCCCCTAGCGATGCTATCAATCAACCACTTTGTCAGGCAAATGAAACGTTGCTTCTTTGAAATTAATCGTCACCGTTCAAAAGACTCAGGCGCAGTGCGAGTTCAACAAACCATCTCAGTCGTGGTAGGCGACGGGACCTGAGACTGAATGTAACGTTTTGTTACTGACGACCAATAAATTAGCAGTTGGTGCAATTCAGAAACGTCAAAAGTTACAAACTGTGCGCGTAAATAGGCCGCGTCAAAACAGGTACTTTTTTGTGCTAATTTCACAGTTAGGAGTCGAGTTGAAGGTGGATAACCTCTAGGCTTGAGAAGTGTATAAAATGAGTGGGCGAAATGTTATCGCCATAGCTCGACCAGGAAAGAACCTGCAAACAAGCTTCTGCCATCAACATCCTGAGGTAAGACGAATGCTTCAGACGTGATGACTCCGTTAACTGACACGTCATGTGCAGCACGGAGTAGACTCTAGGACCATGCTTTCTGCCATACTTTCTTGTTTCGTGAGATATTAGAAGTTTCTGAAGTAATAATATTTTTCATTATGAACTGTGAAATGATAGCCCAATGTCGAAGATAAGTTCAACGATACTCTCTGCTCAAATTCCTTGATATTGCGGAAGCATGCATTAAAGTTTCGCACATTTACTTTGAACCCGTATTGAAATAACAGTCTTTTTTTTTCAAAAATATTTCCTTTTACATTTTGTGAAAAAAATTCAACATGATATTTTATCTAAATATTTCGAATGAATTAATTTTTTTTTACTTTTTTTAGATCATCGTGCATTTATATTGTCAGTTAAACACGTTGAGTAAGAAGGTGTACAGCAGCACAATGTTGCAAAATGTTGTGCAAGAGAAAACTAAGAACATTTAAATATCAGATTGAGCTTTATTTTCTTTAATTACATTTCGTAAGACACCACACTACCCGGCCTATTTCGGTTAAGAACCAAATAAAAAAAAAGTGTTCTTAACCAGGTGACTAGAAACGCTCCAGACTGAACGCAAGTTCAAAGAGAGACATTAGCGTAAACTACTTAATGAGTCTTTATCAGCGAAAACAAAACATATCAAAAATTGTTTCACAGATTTTCATAGCGTTGGGAGAGGAAGGATGGAAGATCAACGTTCTCGAAGACTATGGGAGAATTAGAAATAAAAAATAAGAACTTCGTTTTTTTTTAACACGCTAAAATAGACAAAATGAACAATCTATTTGATATGACGTGAATTGGGAGCTACAATTACCTTCTTGTTTTCGTTTTAGAGATAATCCCTTTTTTTGAAAATGAAGTTCGGTGCCTGCGTCCTCCCTTTCGCTCTGGCTATGCTCGTGGGTAAGATCCTTTTTTTCCCTTTATTGCGAATAAACCTTCTGCTCGATAATGACAACATATACCTGAAAGTTTTGGAAATCGTACGTACTGAAGCACCACATTTGGAAGCCGAGAAATACCAGAGAACTGTGTCCGGATAAACTTCTATATCAACATAAAAACACACATTCCTTCTAGAATGTTTTATAATCAGAAGCTAGTAGTAGTGCTACAACTGAAGCATGAACAGCCTGACGATAAAGTAAGGTGAACTACCTACACATAACTCTAAAGCTGAACGCATACATTCCTCCTTTCTGTCCTCTGAAATATGTGAGAAACATTAATGGGAGGAATGTCCTCGTCCATAAAACTAGTGTAAGGTTTCCTCGAAAAAAAGAAACATTCGTATATTTGTGGTCGTGCACACAGTCAACAAAATACAATGTTGAATCTCACTTTATTGTCCCATCCTTCACTCCGTCACCCTCGCATTTTATGCGCGCGAGGCCCAGAAGCCCTCAGCCGTTTCACACAATAGAGCACACACAAAAAAAATTCAAATATTTAGGAGTACTTTTCCATCAGGGAAATGTAAAAAGAAGTGTCACGTCAGATAAATTCTATTTAAGAAGAGGAGTTGTAGAAAACTGATACCTGTGACCGTGCACTTTATGTGATCGCGCACAAAACACTGTCACCGCTGAAAATAAAGATTATGAAAAGAAATTCAATTGACACTTCTCTGTTAAAATGAACACACTTATTTTATTGCTAAACACAGAAGTGAAACAATTTTCAAAGCTCATGGAACAAGACATGGCGTAAACGCAGTTAAAAATAGGCAATATACAGGGTGTGCAAACAATATTTGGGCGTAAATGAATTCTTATATACAAGCAAATAAAAAGAAAGGGCTTTAAAACGTTTTGTAAAGGTGTCTTTAAGTGGTGCATTAATAACACATATAGTAATAGAGGTTTTAGAAAAAGCAATTTAGCCCAGAAACGTTTCTTTCTTATATTATCAAAGAATAAAACGACCAAACATTCTGGCTGATGCTGCCACTATCAAATGGCACCACATACTCTTGCATCTGCTGGATCTGCTTGAGGGTGTTCATCGGCATTTGGTACCATGTTCATCTATAAGACACATTTATGTTTTTGCTTTATGCTGTGCTGTTTTTGAGCAGCAGCGTCCACAAGAAGGTTTTTGCTGTTTCCCTTCTTGACCCTACCAAGAAAGAAACATTTCTAAATTTGAACCGGTTTCGAAATGGCCGGCCCTTTTGGAATCCCAGCAGGTTGCAAAACGGTCAACCCGTTCACGTCGTGAGATTTCGGGATACGGTTATCCGTTTTCTATCGGAACGCGTTTAATAAGAGTGCCCATGGGTATTGGTACTCGTTTGATTACGGCACACGTTGAATACGACACCCTTTTGAGGGAAATTTTTAGTCAGCCCCCACTGGGTACGGTTTGAAAGGGGTCGACGTGGCACACGTAATTAAGGCACCCTTGACGCGTTCTTCGGTATAGAATTTTATTAGAGCTCGTGACGTACCTCTTGCGAGTAGGAAAGTTACAGCAAATTCGATAGAATTCGTCGTCAAAAAAAGACAGGCCTTAGCATTCCGTCGATCATGAAATTTAGGTTCAAACAAAGACATGTCCTGAACATTACAAAGTACACGGGGACACCGCTAAATTATTTATAAGGACACAGCAGAAAAGTTACACGCAGAGACCCATTAAAATGAACAATGCACTCAATTAAAGCAACGCGAGGTGTTGAAGTTTAAAGTTCAAAGTGCCAAACTGAAAATTTGGAGTGTAGCCGCGGGTGGCAGGTGTAAATGAGATTAGAATTCCTAGACGCGGCCAATGAAAACCTACAATCTCGCTGCTCTATTGAAGCTTGCGCTGCGTGCACATTTGTTTTCTTTCTTTGTCTCCCGGGTGCACCTCTTCTGGTAGCGATTGCCTCTCGTCGACCGCACACGTCGTCTGTCTGCTTACTCGCCAAAATAACTGTCGTTGTCTTCCCTTTCCGAAGATTTCCTCGGCGCTCCTAAGAAGAGATTTGACCGACCTTGAAAGTTCCCTGGAAAGCTGTCTCCGCCTTCGCTCTCTCTCTTCCTTCTTCAAACCGGCCCGCCACGCCGCTTTGCAGTGTGAACAGGTGTGCATACCTCTAAGGTCAAACATTTAAACAGTTTGACTGGCAGCTTAGTAGTTTGAGCAAACCTGTGAGCCGTTTCAAACCGGGCCGCCACGCCGCAATGCGGTTTCATCAGGTCCGCTACCCTTAAACCTGTGAACAGTTCGACTAAGGCGATGATTAGTTTGATCGAACCGGTTTCGTAGTGAGGGTATACTGCTAAACGACGTTATGAACCTGTTTGAATTTCATATCTGTTTTTTTTTCAGTCGGGGTGCAGAAGTCAAAACAGGGTTTTTAGAAATAATTTTCTGAAACCTACATGAATAAAATTTGAGAATGGGAAGCACACGACAGAAGGACATTTGTGTGTGAAGTTTAAATGTACTCCGTTCATTATTCTTTTATACGCTTTTTTATGCCCGAATCGCGCTTGAAATTAAGCAGTAAATTGAACTCATTCCTGGACATTGAATCGGCTGAACTTTTTTTGTTTTTGATTTAGCTCACTTCCCATTTCACTCATGAAACGCGTTTCAGTGTGTGAACAAAAATTTAATTAAAAGAATGATACGACCTTAGTGGGTATTGCTTTAGAGCACTATAGGCGTATAGACAGTTTCTGTTCCCATATTATTATTAAAACTAATATCTTTATTCAACCCTGGAGGTGGACAGCACCACGGAAAAGGCGTTGGCCCGTATCTGAGGCCTGTGGTGGCGCATTAATTCAAGAAACACACCTCGTCTAAACTAAAAAAAGACACTCACACATAAAATAAATATACGCAAATTAAAGAAAATAAAGGAAACAAGAGATGTGGTTCATTGTCCCTAAGGAAAGTGGGATTCCTCCTTGCACCAAGCTTTTGAGGTGTTCCTGCTTTACGGGGAGTGCACTCCGCCATGTCTTTCGGTAGAGAGCGCCAGAGCGTCCCAGTTCTCATTAGGGACGAGTTCTTATGCTCCCCGGTACGCCAGAAGAGTCGCTGCAGGCCACCAAACCTGACAAGTGCTAATTGTTGGGCAAGCTGGTGTGGTACGTTAGAAAACATAATTGCGCTTTGAAGGCAGGGACATAGGAGAAACAGACACCACAGAGCGCTAACTTTCAACTGATTTAATTCAAGAGCCTCAGCGTAGAAACACACTGCGACATCGCACCACATCTCAACCAATCCGTCGCCCCGCCACTGACCGCAAGTACGCCAACTCCTTATCCGCCAAGTCAATTGAAGCCACACTGGCACAACACGTGCCGGAACTATTTATAGCGTCAGCCTATAAGCGTATGCACCGCTCATGTTTCCATAATAATATTAAAACTAATATCTTTATTTAACCCTGAAGGTTGACAGCACCACAGAAACACCATGGCCCGCATGTAAGGCATGTGGTGCCCTATAAGTACAAAATCTCTTCCAACCTAAAAAAAACACCCACACAAAATATCAATATATACAAAAGAAAGGAAGGGAAGGAAACGAGAGGTCGGGTTCATCGTCCCTCAAGGAAGCGTGATTCTTCTTTTCACCAAGCTTTTCAGGTGTTCCTGCTCTGTGGGGAGTGCACTCTGTCATGTCTTTTGGCAGAAAGCGCCAGAGCGCCGCAGTTCCAATTACCAAACGAGCTCCTATACCCCTCGGTACGCCACAAAGATCGCTGCAGGCCACAGGACCAGGTTTGGCGAAGATACCGCAGTAGCGGGAGCTCGGAGTCCCTCTAAAGGAGGCAATTTTCCGGAGCTGGAGGGTTTCCCCTTGTCGAAAAAGTGTCAGATAGGTCAATCTCAACACTTTCAAAAGCTCTTGTGCAGAAAGAATGCCACGGCAGCGTGTGACGCAAAGGGAGGCACGCCGCCTTCGATCTGCATAAGCAGCGCGTCGCTGCACAGTTGTGAGGGATGCTGATAACGCGAGTTGATAGGGGTCCCAAACCGTGGCACACAACTCCAGGTGTGGTAAGACTACTGTAGTGTATAGGGGTCGTAGAGCTGTATCGTCAGCTCCCCCGTTAACCCGCAGCAGGAAACGAAACATCTGCCTGGCACTGGAAGCCGCCTCATCAATGTGAACTGAGAAATTTATTTAGGGCCTATTAGCTTTGCGCGATCGATAGGAGGGAGTGCTGTTTCTTTGAGCTCCAGACTGCTCATCGGAAACACGGCTTCTGGACGTGGTATTCAGGGGTGATCTGTACTTGTTAAAATTATGGTAACATCGGTTTTTATTAACCAAGCGCGGAAAACGTACAGGACATACTGAAGTTGATGGTGCTCGAAGGAGTGCTGGACTGTCTATATAATGACGAGGTCATCGGCGTACAGACGGGGAATGCAATGCTAGAAGGACGTTAAATCATAAATGAAGGTGTTGAACAGAGTTGGTCCAAGAAAATTTCCTTGAGGGATTCCCAAATGGCGAAGTTTAGCGCTTGAATCTGCGTCTCTGAAGGCAGGTCTTTGGAGACGATGTTGTGGAAAGACATATACAATTCTCACGACAGCCGTACTGTCAAGGTGAGAGTCGTCTGTGCTGCTGGATGTGGGCCAGGAATTCGTGTTTTGCTGAGGATTCGTTCTCTAGTCCTGCACATGACGGAGGCTTGTCAAAATGGGCCCGTATGCGGCAGCCGATGATGTTGGGGAACTATTCCCTTTATACCCCGGCGTGACCCGAGTCAGTTTACACTGGTACGGGGCTACTAGCCTCTAGAACGTTGATGAACAGACTCGGAAAAACCATGCTTAAACGTACGGAGCAGGGACACAATAGGATGAAGACCATCGGGGCCGCCACTTTGGAATGGTTTCGGGTTTTTCAGTGCTTTTTAAACTCGTCGCCTTCTATGCCAACATGGCAGGGTTGCACTTCACTTTAGCTTGGAAGGATGCGAGATGTGTGAAGGATGTCGGGTGCAGTCCTGGCTAAAAAACTTTCGTCACTAAAAGAATGTCAATGGCTTAGAAGCTTTGCAGGATGTCTCATTCAACCGAGGGCGATGAAATTCCTCAGTGTCTGACATACGATCAGAAGAGTTTGAGACATTTGACTGCTTTCTGCGTGAGTGTGTTTACGCAGAAGCTATGTGAGGTCCGTCTGGGCCTGTCATGCTTAACTGTCATGCTCTTTTAAAAAGAATATTTTCTTCTGTCGGGAGAGCAGCAGGATGCTCTTGATCATTTCAGGAAACTCTGTTGTACACTGGTAGTTTTGGAGGGTAAACAATTATTTGAATGTAAACTTTTTTGTATTGCTATTTGTTATACTCATATACAAAGTTAGAGTTAATGTTTGGTTGACATTCGATAAACTATACTCAACTCAACAGGTAGGTAGAGGTAACGCTGGCTATAGATTTGCACCAAAGAAATATTACATGAAACAATGCCACTGGCACTCACATCTTGCAGGTGTGGCCCAAGGCCAGTACGATGTCGAAGGTTTTGTGAAAGGTAAGTTTCACCGGTTCGGGAATAAATAAACTTGGAACAAAAATGGGCTCGTTCCAAAGGAGGGCTCTATCAGCCTGGAACTTTGTTATTTTCAACTGTTCTTTTCAACTGGCGTGTTATTTATATATACGCTGAACTTGTAACCGTTCACTAGCAACAAAAACTTCTCGAACATACCAAAATTTTAAACCTTTGGGATATCTCACGTATTATTCTACTGCGGAAACCATCCTGTTTAAACTTCACGGCCTCGCAGATTCCGTTTTGTTTTATATTCGACGAGTGCAACCTGATCGGCGTCACAGACAGGTAAACTTCACCACACTAGGTAAACTACATAAGAAATTGTAAGTGCTAAAACAGTTTTATACATGCTTAATGTATGAGTGAACATTCAGGTTTTGAGTTTTGCAGTTTAGTAGCGCTTTTACTGTCCTCGTTCATAGAATATATTGCAAACTGAATTTATTAGAAAATCAAGAGTGATAAACCACCAGGCCGAAAATGTGGCACTTTACTATGATAAAACTGTGCAGAAATAAAAAAATAACTCCCAATGTAACTTTTCTACTGGGAAGCACTTACAAATTAGTTCAGCTAAGTGGTACAACCACGACTTGTATTTTCAAAGGCACCTGGATATTTTCATGAGCATACTTGCAGCATCTAAAGTGTCTAGCCGGAAATAGTGTCTCGCCGGAAATTATTCGTGCCACGAATGAAACATTTTTTTTCTTTTAATTTGCAAACCCTTTGGTTGTTTAAGCCAGAACCCTGAATAACCCGTAGTAGTGTAAAATTCAATTATTGCTGATTTTTTATATTGCGGTTAAAGTTCGCTCCTGCTCTTAGAAAATATTTGAATGAATCTGAAAGTGTTAGAATAGGATGATATGTGTAGAAGGGAAATAAATATTGCATTTTGCTTCCATTCAAGATTGAAACGTTCTATATACAGTATTGATGCTTGCTATGATTGCTTTGGTTGATAGAATGTTTAAGGAAGTTGATTGGCTAGGTCTCCCTATTTTGTGAAATTCTTAAAACTAAAGCGTTTTAACATTTTTTTAATGTGCCTACCCAGATGCTGTCCCGGCCAAGAATGTCAGCGCCAAAGGTAAGCTTGCTGGTGAACACAATAGCTTAGTATCACTTAATGAGTCTGATGCGAATCTGACTGAAATATTTTTTAATAATAATAATAATAATAATAATATTTTTATTACGTGACAAGTAAAAAGGTACAGAATCAGGCCTGCCAAAGCCACATCGGGCTTGTCTTAGTTACAAATGTAGTTCTCGAGTTACAAATGTAGTCCTCGAGTTAAAAGTGCCACAAAAAATAACAAAGAGCAAGCAAACGAAAACAAAATTGATCGTCCTCTACATTTTGACACCTGAGAAGCAGAATGCACTGTGTCACTTACATATAGCGACAATAGTGATTTAAATTTTCGATTCTAAGTTTTTTTGTGCAAAGCACTCCTATACACAAAAATATTTTTTGCTGGTGTTCGGATAGTGTAGAGGCACGAACCAAATACATTTTTCTGTATTAGATTAAAATTAGATCTACGAACTCGGTCATTGTTTGATCACAAATCTTTGTTGACATCACAACTTTTGCTTTAAACAATTTCTGGTAGTCTGAAATGTTTATTTCTTTTTAGGTCAAGACCTACTCTTTCGTGTGGAATACATCAAAGGTTAGTGAACCACAATACTCAACAGAAAACCCGTTCATAATTGTTCGAGACTTTGAATGCTACAAAAACGTTACGAGAGATGAGTCACACTTGTGAGCCTTTTGCTCTGGCCTTTCTTTTGGATCGCGTACAAACAAACAACAAAAAAAACTTCCGGAGATGTTACAAACACAGATACGCATATACTGCAACAATAAACATTGCTATTCTTAGTTAGGGAAGTTTGCTTTCTACAAGGAAATAACACGCGTTTCAAAAGTAATATTTTTAACTTGTTTTTAAAAAAGGCATTGTTTCCTTCCTATTCCAGGAAAACTGTATGTCGGCATTAATGACCTTGGTGAGTCACGGATTAAATAAAACTTTTATTATAACACAAAATTTGCTTCTTTTTTGTTTTGTTACTGTGTATAAATTAGTTCATCATACTTTTAATACATTAGAATCGGCCACATCTGACCTGCTATGTTCGTCGTTGTACAGCAAAGCACACATAATGCTGCTGATATTAAGCTGCTAAACAACTAAAAAGTATTGTCAATTATTTTTATGTTTATCTAAATTGTACATTTTTCTAAAATATGTTCAATCTCAAAAGGAAGATTTATATTCGAGGGCATTATATGACACTGACCAGGCTCTCTATGCAGTTGCTAATAAAATGCATTATCGAAAATATTTTTCAGGCTGCATGGTTACGGATCCTTGAAAGTATAAACAACATAAATATATTTTATAATGTATATTATCATGAATCTTTTGTATTAAAACAAATGGCATCGAATATTATACGAAACATCCTGAAGTATGGTTTACAGATTGTTTCAGTACCTCTAGGTGGAGTAGTGCATAAAATTAGTAAAATACGGTACTGCTGCATGACACATTTTTGCTTTACGCAGGACAACATGTTGCATAAAGAGGGCGAAATAATATAATGATTGAAAAATCAAACAGATAAGTTTTTTTCTGCGTTTGATTTATATGTTTCAAAAGAAAGATTTATATTATATTATTATTATTATTATTATTATATAAGATTTATTTGCTTTAAATTAAATTTACTTGAATTAAAATTGATAGTTTGAATTAAATACCAGTAGCAAGAGAAAAAGTGATACGTTAAAACTAGATATATCTCTCAACATGGCAGATCGAATGATCAATTCGTGCGATCACTGATAATGATGGGAACAAAAGAATTATTAAAAATAAAATGTACAATTTATTTTAAAACGTTTTATTGATGTAATCTATGCAATCTAGAACAAAATCGCTTGATGATGCTAATTGGATGAAATCATTCAGTATGTTTTTTTTGCGTTCTCAAATGAATGCAAAAGAACATTACTTTTCCGGTTTTCGTTTATTTTGCGTTCTGGTTTAGTTGAAGTAGGTTGGCACGTGACTGACGAATGGATGGAAGGTGGAAATCAAATTGAACACTCCGATGTGCTCAGAAGAGCACTTAAGTTTGCTTGTGTTTTGTATGATATCAGTCTTGTTTGCTGCATGATTCTTTAATAGTAAATACAAAGAAATGCCTATAGAAAGCATCAACTGATAGACAAGCGTTAAATTAAAAATATTGGTGGAATTAATTTGGCGCCATAAGCTTGATTTTCATCATCATAGTAAAACTGCTTTGACTTAAGCCGCACTTTGAATCGCGAATTTTATTATAATTTAATTCCAAAAGGCGGAAAATGACATAATTAAAAAGAGCACCGATTTGACACAACAGAAAGAACTTTTTAATTAGAAGTACCGCCTCCTGTGGGAGAGGCATCGTCAGTAATTACAAAGCAAATGCAAGAATCAACCACACGTCAAGGCTATTTATCAGGAACGTCCTTGTAAGCTTCGTAGAGAGGGCGCGGTTTTTGTTGCGCACGGATTTTACTCTGCGGACGAATCACGATTCTGAGTGTTTTGGGGGACCCCACCTACCCTCCCTCGCCAAGGTCGTGGCAGCGGCAAATTCATGAGAATGGCCCATTGTCGACGCATTGTCCACCAGTTAAGTTTTCAGTCGCGACGTCACAAATGCGTTGTTTGAGCCTGGTCTCTCTCGTGCATGCGGTTTTACGAAAGTGGGACGCCGGGCAGTCACTTCAGGGGATCTTGTAGATAACGCAAAGAGAGGCGTTATTTACAACATCAGCTGCAGTGACTGCCCGGCGTTCTACATGGGTGAAGCCGGACGCACGAGATAGACCATGCTCAAACAACACAACTGTGACGTCACGTACGCGTCCCACGGTACGCGACTAAAAACTGAATTACTGGGTCATGCGTAGACAATAGGTCATGTCTTTCATGCATCACTAAGCAGTATGATTTATCAAGTTTTTTCAGAGTCTTCCAAACGTAAGAACTGAGGTGTTGAATTGGTTTTGGAGGTAATGTGGACAGAAGTGGGTCGGTGCTGACACTTAGCGGGAAAGAAGAACACGCATGAGAGCGTAATATTTACCAAAATTGAAAAAAAAAAAAACTCGAATTAGAGTGTTTATATGCCATTATTGAAGACCGCTGTGACTTGAAGTTTGTTCCCAAAAATATGTTGTTGGTTTTTTGTTTTTTTTTCACCACCGCCGAATTTGGAGGGATTTTCGAAAGCATTTGCAGATATACGTTCAATGTAATATTTTCACTCGGATAAAAATATGACCACAATGAATATATTAAATTGCACCCGAAATTGAGGTGCCACAAAACCGCATTTCAACTTTAAAGTGTGTATATAATTGAGTTTCCTCCTTTTTATCGAGATCTTTCAAACTGCAATTGCTACGCCGATCAGACCAACATAGCAAAGCATCTGACAGCACCGTAGTAAACTCGGTTGGGGCAAACTGACAACGGAACGGGGCATCTCTTAAACACTGACATCGGTGGTTCCGACAGAAAGAAAGAGAGCAAAGCAATAACGAAACCAAGAGTTCATGAAGCGAATACGCAACCAACATGTGGCAAACACCGCCCGGTGGCGCCTGCTCTGCGTGCGGCGCGATACCACTGCTGGTTGCCCGCTCATAGAATAAGCGTGCCTCTGTTCTACGTTGGTCGGCCTTTAACTGCGTATTCACTCCAAACAATTAGGCCTTTCTTCGTTTCTTTTTTTATGCGACGCGGTGAAGTTATATAATTAATAATGTAGGTGTTCCGCGGTGTTCGGCCTTCGCCAGATGATTCTGTAGGAAAATATTGCAAATCACAACACTTTTAATTTCGCCTACTCTCTTCTGCTATCTTTTATACCTCTAAACACTATAATAAACCATAATGCATTGACATCTCTGTGTTTCAGGTGACGTGTACGATGAGATTAAAGCTCTTTTCACCAAGGGTAAGTCACTCTTTAACGACGGTCAAGTTGTTCACTTGTATCTTCGTCGGTTTAGCTTCAACGGCACAGCAGGCCTACATTGGTTTGGGCTTCAACCTTTCTGCTGCATCGTGGCTTTCCTGAGCCGAAATAAATAATGATAATATTATCATTGTTATGATCCCCCTTTCTCAATACCGAACAGCATTTTTTTTTAAATTTTGTATACCTCAAAAATATATAGAAGCAAACAAGTTTAAACTTTTAGACTATTGTTTCGGGTCTTTGGGCTCTATTTTTTTTTTTTTAAGAAACAAGGTTATAATAATTCTACCACGAATAGATTGAATAATCTAAATAAACAAGATCATCTTGACAAACAGACTTCTATACGAAGGTGTAAGAACTCATAACCTAAACAATGAACCTCCTTGACTTTACAGACGGTGTTGATTTCAAGAACAGCGTCCAAAACACTGGTAAGGAATATTGTGTATCCTTAGAACCGAGAGCTGATGTTATATTATCTCAGCTTGGTCTGAGCGAAGACAGAGTGCTAGCACTGACAGACGAGCATAAAGGGAACTTGAACAGAGATTCGGTGTTCACAAAACAACGCTGAAACGATAGGCATGACGCTGTGAATACTGAAAGTGCAACGTAACTACGAAAACAAATAAGCAAAAATCTACATTAAATGTTTTTATTTAATTGTTTTCGTTACCGTAACGGTAGTCCAAATACCCAATATCCGCTGAGCGTATTAAATTTTAAATAAAGACGGCATCCATGTAACCCTCGCCCAATAGTTTCTTAAAATTTAGTTTAAAAAAAACATGAGAGAATGTTAAATTATTCAAGAAAAAGTTTCGTTACATGTAAGGCAAAACTGAAGTGTAAACTAGCCCTGCCGTATCGGGCGCATAGCGTAGTAATAGTATCCAAGATTGAGAAATATAATTGAAAAATAAATAGCTTTTTATAACTTTTTTACGTGAATTAGAGCAATATTGATCAGCGAGATGGTGAATATAATATAACAGGTACAGGGCATAAATCTCCCATATTTATAAGCGCGCTATCGCAGGAGAGATGGTATAAATTCTATTGAAAGGAAACGTGACAGAACGAACCATATCATACATTGAATGCAATCCTGTTGCTGTTTATTGTTTTCTTGGTTCTGAAATACTGGTCACGATCATGAGTCCCTATATTTAACATTTATGCTCAAAAACGTTAGGTGACAATGTTATTCGAATTATTGTGAAGCTGACAATCAATAATATTTTTATTTAAACATGTTTGAGCCAATGTACCACAATATGCTGAAAAACATATCTGTAGAAGTGTCTTATCCACCAGATGAATCTAAGATAATCTCCCCCACAAATATATTTGAGTGTTTTAATGGAGGTTAATAAATTACCTATACTTCAGCTTCTAACATAACTTATGCACAGTATTCCGCTTTGCTAAATTGCCTTCATTTGCTTTCCCCCGTACAGGAATGAAGTTGATGGAAAGAGTGAAAGGCACGACTGGTATGACTCATCGTTTTCTGCGTCACGTATTTATGTCAGCCCACCGTTTACCCTTCTTACACGTGTTATACTAATACCACAATCGTGAGGGGAGGACATCTATGGCTGTAATTTATACAAACAAGCCGTTACATATAAGCAGGGGGTTCCAGTATTGATATATTCATCTTCTAAATAAAAAGACTCCGCCTAAATTTTCCTCATAACCTGGTGCGCGAATGCCAGTCTGAACAAATCATCCCGGAACCTACTGTTTACGAAACAAGTAATGAAATGGGCAATCTATCCATGAAACGTGAAAATTCGGAAAGTAGTTTTTTTATCAACTTATAAATGGCAGTGCTATTAATGATACACATATAATACATTAAAGTTTTCTTTCACCCACATGTTTAAAACCGGGGCTGTACTTCTCAGATGCTTCGATATAAAACACATCAAAATTCGAATGTTTCGCTTGTCTTTTATAATGCCTATAATGTGCGGATTCAATTTCGATGAAAGAAAAACAACAAATGCCGCACAATTTATGCCCTGCTTTGTAAGGGCCACCGGCATCTTTTTTGGTACGTCAAGCATGATGATGCTTAGTCGGGCACGTCGTTGGGTTAGTTGGTTCATCTTAGTTAAACATATAAAATAGCGCAAAAAAGACAAGGACAAGAAGTATACAGGACAAGCGCTAATCCCACAACCCACGGGTTGAAGTGATAAGAATAGGAAAAGTTTCCTGTGCCCAAATCGCCATTGCATGCTCATTCGTTTTGAAGGGACGACCGGCGATTTTCAGGGGGTGACTTAAAGTGCGTCCGAGTTTAATATAGGAGTATGGACTAACTGTTGAGCGAAACTAAACATGCTTTTTTTAATGTTACTGTGTTCAGTATAATATGTTTTGCCCTAAATGCTATTACGTAATTACCTTAATAGCATATCAAACCGCTCGTTACTATCAGTTCTAATGGACGCTTTTTTTTCTTGCTTTTCAGCAAAAGTCAACGTGGGAATAGGCGATCTTGGTCAGTGATGCTCATCAGAGTTTCAGCGCCTTGGAAATAGTTCCCACCTTAACTTCACCAAAGCCCTATCATCGACCGACTCCCGTTCTCTTCATAACCTTGCAAAAATAGATACTGTTCAGAATATAATTCTAAATCACGATGAACGACAATACTGTTGTGGCATCGAGACAGTAAACTCCTTATATTTATTTTGAAGCCCATAAACCATAAAATTATAAAGATCAAAGGTCCACGGCACTATAGAATCTCATCAATTGGCATGCATGAAGTCGCACCATAAAGATAAATACTAAAGTTAGGTTCAGCAAAAACCCAGAAAAAACTAAGTGAACGTTGGGCTGAGCCCCGTACTATCTGCTACATGTTATTAGACTATGTCTGTTTATGGGCTTGAGCTACATGAGAACAAATTTTTGTATTATCTGGCAAACCTAATGAGCTAACATAAAAAAAGTTTCGTAGATGACCGAATATATACGATGGAAATATCGCCGCTGCAGGTTTATATCTCTGCTCATACACCAACAAAATGTTTCATTATCCTGCAAAAAAGCATACATTACACGAAAAACATAAAGAATGGCATCTGAAGAATAGAGATGAATAAATACGCTTGTAAATTGCCGCAAGTTAGTAAGCCATTAGGTGGTGTTACTGTCTCCTGTAAACGGCTAATTTACCTGACATAACCAGAGGCAAAGGTCTTTAATTTGAAAATTTAGATTTTGTTGGTATTCCGGCGTTTTCTCTACAGTCCCAGATTTGCGGGAAATTTTGATGAATACAGCAAGAAACGTTGCTGAAATAGTAGCCTAAATATTCAGCCGAAAATAATTTTTTACGAAGTTATTGAATTAACAATTTTGGTCGTCAGCATGTTTTTCAAAGTGAAAATCACTACTTGCTACAATAAGAAAGTCAGGTCAGCGGAAGTCAGGTGTTTAACTCTTTTGGCTTGTAGACTTTGTTCCCACTAATTACAAGCAGCTTCATGGTGTAAATTGAATGATTTGTAAGCTCGCTCCAGAGTCGGCGCAGCATCACGAAACAGATGCTCGGCATCTTCCATTTATAGAGAGCCCAGTCGACCTGAAAGTGTGCCTTCAACTGATATCACGGCAATCAAAAAGTGCGGGTATATTTTAATGTTAATTTTGGCATAATTTACACTTGTTGATTTCACTGTAACTATTTCTCGATACTGAACAGCATGTGGGAAAGGTAAAGGCCGGTGATTCCGAAGATTTCGTTAGTTTAGGTAGCTCAAAAAATTGTCGGAGAACCTCTTTAGCGATATGTGTCATGGTTTATAAAGAAGAGATATAAAGGCCAATTAGAAATTTCTATGCATTATATTTGCGCACTTTGAATTTTTTTAATCACTCATAATGTGTTATTATTAAAACATCTTTTACAGTCCCCAAATCTTGTTAAATTCAACATTTAATAAAAAAATGCGGCATAAAGCCTTCCCATCAAGTATTTCCTGACGTGCTTGCCCAGCGCGTTAAAACCATTTATATTTATTTCACACCAAGCGAAAGTTTCAGAAATATGTTCTCTAAACAATTTGAACACCTTCGGCTGGTTAACATAAATCATTTAAAATAAAATGGACATAAAAACCGGGAACGTCTATATTACATATGTGTAATTACAAATCACAATGTTTATCGTTTTTTTATCACAGTGGTCCTTTACAATCAGCTGGGCGAAATTGTTCCCAAAGGTAAGCGACATGTTATCAAACCTCATGCGATAACTTATGCGGTAAGCTCGGTCATTCTGGCTAAAACTAAGTCACAACGAAATACTATATGTAAAAGACCGCTGATAACAGCACAACTAAAGCGGTTCTGTAATTAAAAAAAAAAAAAAAACTTAAATCGCCTTTACATGGCCCGTAGTATTACGAATATCAAGATTATATTTCAGATTGATGCGCCAAGGAGCCACAAATGCGCTTTCAAAATAGCGCTGAATCCCCTCCTTCCCATCGCGTTCGGTGCAAGAAGGGAATCATGACGCATTACACAGAAGTCTTAGAATGTCCGCGCATTCTGCAAGCTTTACACTAGCAGGCAAAATTGCTGCCGGCGTTACTCCCGAAGCGGCATGCGCCAAGCAGCAAAATCTTCTGCAAACGACGTAACACAAAGCGTATTTCCCCACGTCTATAGATTCGTTAGGGTCAAATGCTTGCGATATTCAAAATCATGGATGCCAGAATACACCAGAATTTCGTTCTTATTCTAAAACATACTCAGCGGCCCTTTAACACTGCATGCGCTTCGTCATTATCTCAATTTAAAATTACTGAACTTTTGTATCTTAAGCATAAAACATTAAGCTGAATTTTCTCGGATAGCTTAATGCCCTTAAGCTTTTGAACTGTCAACACTTGAGGAAAAAAAGGTGTATTCATTGACAGTAATCTGCAATAGAGAGGTTTTCTTTTAGCTTTATTTTGTCATTCTGACGTAGACCACAGAGCAGACAATGCTTGAACATGGTTAAAGCTGCGCGACAATAGGAAGGAACAGAGGAGAGAGAAGAGACAATTGCCTCCCTTGTTCCTTGCTATTTGCGCGCAATTTTAAACATGTTCAATCATTATCAACTGGCCCAACTAACCACCGTACTACACACAACCCTTTCTTAAGGGAAAGTTAGTTTTTTTTAATAACATGTTTAGCAATCTTTGAAACTCGGAAAGTAGAGAAAGGATCATTGCTTTCAACTTAAATTTAGTTCTTTAAGCAGTATTTTCGCACCGCAGGTTCACCTTCCAGCGGAGATAAAGGGAATTCTCCCGGAAAACTCGCAAACCCCAATCCATAAATGCGATTGAAAGGGCCGCTCCCGAAGGTCGCTCTAAGACCTTTCAAAGATTCAGTGGTCTGTTACAGCACAGCGTGTCCACGTCCCGGGGTACTCTAATGGAAAATAAACTTTGATCTAAAACATCAACATCCAGTATTTTTGCACACCTTTATTTGTAACAGTTAACATAGTGTACTATCGGGGAAAAATGAAATGCGAACAGAGGAGCGCGTGGCTCGCGGTACAGGCTGCGCCGCCTGGAAGTGAACCTAGGGGCGAGGGTGCGTGGCCTACTTCGATGTGTTCACGCCCCTCGATTGGCGCTCCACCAGCTTCGGCAGTGCGCCTCTCAGTGCGCTGAAAGCTGTCACCGCTATCTTTGCCTGCTCGGCGAGTGCGGCGAGCTTCTTTGCACCGCACGCGCTGAGCCAGCAAAGATAGCGGTGATAGCTTTCAGCGCACTAAGAGGCGCACTGCTGAAGCTTGGGGAGCGCAGATTGAGGGGCGTGAACACGTCGGAGTGGGCCACGCACCCTCGCTCCTAGGCTCACTTCCAGGCGGCGCAGCCTGTACCACGAGCCACGCGCTCCTCTGTTCGCATTTAATTTTTCCCCGATAGTACATATTGTTTGTTTGCAGATAAGTCATACACCATTTCCTACAGTTTAAAGATTGAGACAAAGGCACTAGAAGGAACTTACTTTTCGTGCGTATTCCTACGGTCAACAGTGGTCGTCGTAGTCTTCTTATTATAAATGACGACACGTTGAAGACACAGAAATGACAGCAAGAATGGCAACAAAAAGTATGTAAACTCTTGTAGTTTGTTTTTATATATGAAGATACTATTATAAATTGATGCAAAAATGTACACTTCGACGTCATCTCCATATCGCACGAAGTGGCTGATCATATGATCAAAGTTATGATCTGTGTATCTAGAGTGGCGCGTGTGGCCGATTGAGGTTTTACCTACGGGAATTATTTTGTGTGCTGCTGTACACTAGCCCAAAATACAAAATATAAACCTTCAAGTGATCGACGTCTTTGTCCGCGCCTACTTATCACATTCCCCAAGTAAACAAGTTAAATGTGTTTTATAAAATGGTATCTTCGTATTTAAATTACCGCATACATGGAGGGGTTGGCAACGCGCGTGGCTACCATGCGGCGGAACGGGGTTAGAATAATGCTCGGCCTGGATTTTTTTTCTTTTTCTTTTTTATAAATACAAGTCTTTTTTATGTTTCTCAAAGTTGCAACCTATTATCTTATTGTTCGTTCTGATTCAGAACATTTCTGAATGTACCGCGTGTATAAGAGCAACGGCAACACGCTGATCCGGTCAGTCACTCTTTACTATGCAGAAGGTTTATAACTGGTTCAGGTAGCCCGTTTGTTTAAAAAATCTAATATATGATGAAAAAGAACTAAAGGTTTATCTCCCAGCAGGAAGGTTGGATGAAATGGAAGATATTCGGAAAGTGAAGGGAAACTTGTTTGACGTTCTTGATCAAAGAGTTTGCAGTGCCATAGAATGTGCAATATAGTTAGCGATTCACCACGATGCTCGCCGAATGGCGTGTCCTCCCTACAGAGAGACGTCGATGAGTCAGACGTGAATGCCCATTTCTCAAACGACACATTAAAACTTCAAGGTGACGGTCTCTATGGTGCGAACTCTTCCATACCCCCAAACGTGGTTTGACAACATGCAGCTTATTATCTATTTCTTTGTAACAATCTAGCTGCCAGGCATTATAAATTGCTTTTTTGAGAACTGGTGTAAAATCTTCTTGAGGCAGCCCAACGGGTGTATCCAGAGCATCCCTGACAGAGGTTGCTAACCTATCCGCCTTTTCATTACCTGAAATTGCCACATGGCTTGGTACCCAGCGCAGCTTGATAACTTATCCCATTTGGGAGGCCAGGTTTAACTCTATACGTACTTGTTGCACAAGCCGATTCTTATGGCGAATCCCACTGGGCGTTTTGGAGCGCGCCGGGTTCAGTTGACCAGATCCGGAATGGAGCACACGATCCGAACGGGGTCGCGCCGCCTACGGATCCCCCGTGGAACATGACCACTGCTCCAAGATCGGCGGATGCCTCCCCGTCATTCACCTGACCGGGAATCCCCTTTCCGCGGCCGCCGCGGTCGTTTCGAAGACGTTTTCGCAATCGCGGCGCGTGTTTGACGCACGAGCCGCAAGAATTGCTCATTCTACTAGCAAAGGTTGCCGGAATGCCGGTAGCGCGGCAAAACCTTCTCTTCTACTTCCTGAAAAACGAACCGGCTGTCGAACCAAGGGGCAAGCAAGCAGCCATTACGAATTCTCCTGAGGCGAGATGGGCGAGATCAGGCGAGATGCCCCGCAAGAAAGGAAGTCACGTGTGTGCGCTGGCCCGGCTGGCTCCCGGTTGAATCCTCCGAAATCGTCGGAGCGACTTTTCTCGGATCCAGATCGAGATCTGGAGCGGGAGCTAATCCAAAACGACCAGTGAAACACGTCAGTCTCGATCCCGATGGCCCAGTGAAATAGGCTCGCTCTCGAAAAGTCGATCACGGCACGCTCCAAAACGACTTGGAATTCGCCATTAGAATCATTGAGGGAACAGAGAGAGAGCGTAGAGCACTCTAGGAGTCCACAAACAAATTAGCTTTCCTGATATTGTTGCCTAATGTATATTTAATAACCATGAACACACCATAAAGCTCTGCTGTAAAAAGGCTGGCAACAGAGTCAAGCAGTCGAGCTTTCACAGAGGGCTGCGATGGCCACTCCTTGCTTAACATTTTTAGAGTGTCCGGAATCATAAGGAAGAAACCCTTTTCCCGATCGTGCTTGGTATGGCCAACAGACATGCCCTGCTTGGAATTTCAACCCAAATCAAGAAACCGAATTGATCTATTCACTGGAGTTTCATGGGTGAAAGTAAGGCCCATGCAGCTTTTTTCGAATTGTGTCAAGGTGGTTTTGAGGCATCCATCAGCTAGGTCGTCGACTTCCATGGTGCAAAAAATAAGAAAATCATCTACATACCTAAAAATAACCCCTATGCGTGCATCTTGTGTGACTTCCTGGATGGCTTTTCCACACCTCGCAAGAAAGATTGCGCATAGATGCGGGGCCACTTGAGAGCCAATGCAAATGCCACTCTTTTGCACATACTGGTGATCTTGTTGGGCCACTACCGTCGATAACAGGTAGAAACTTACGATTTCCAAGAAGGTGCCTAAGCTCATTCCTGCTGTGTTTTGGAATTTTGTGAGCCCTTTTTCTTCGATGGTGGTTTGGAGAACATGCATGAGGCTTGCGTGCGGAATGGACAAATTGAAAAACAAAATATCAAACCGGCAAAACGTTCAAGTTGTGAGCTCGGCCCCCAATAAGCCTTATTCTCTATGCCGCTAGATCACTCAGACACAAACGGACGAGAAAGACATGTGTCACACCCGACACAGGACAAAATACCTTCCGTGCCAAAAAAGAGTTGTTTACAGCATACCGTTCACGTGTCGACGATGCTATATTGGACAGACCGGGAGATGCATAAAAGACCGCACACGAGAACATGTGGCCAACGTTAAGAATCTCGCGGGACCAGTACACCTCGCTGCCCATAGTCGAACTTGCAAGTGCAAACCAAAGTTTGAGCCAGCTAGCATCATAGGGCACCATAAAATCCAGCTTGCAAGGAATATATTGGAGGCCTTGGCTATAGACAACGAAGAAAACTGTGTGAGCTCCGCCTCAATAACCCTGCAACCGCAAGAAAAGCTTTCTGAAGGGCGCCCTCTCTGCTAAGTAAAAATAGAAATAAGAAAAAAAAAACACAATAAAAAAATTGATACTCATAAGATTTGTAGAAGAGGAGGACGATTCATTAAAATAGTTGGTAGTGCACCGATTGGTTGTCTTTTTTCTTTCTCCTTCCTTGAATGTTCAGCTGGTTCTACCCGCAAGTTGACTCTCTGGATGGCAGATTATACTTCGTTTCAGCGTCGGTCCAGACGCAGCCGATGCTACAAGCGCGAGCATGTGGCCCAGAACAGTGCTTGCACCGCACGAGCGCGCGTGCTTGGCAGGGATGCTGAAAGCCCGGAGGTCGCGCTTGTAGCTTTGGCTGCGTCTGGACCGAAGCTGAAACGAAGTATAACATTGCACTGTATAAACGTTCAAACAACCAATTTATTTTAGGCTGTTTTTTGCGGTTTCTCTGATTCTGGTGGAAGTTCAAGCTTGTATACTTGGCTCTTTAAATTTCTTTAGCTATAGAGGAGCCAATTCATCAGCAGGCTTTTTTTTTTTTTTTGAGGGGGGGGGGGGGAGGCTAATTACCTATTTTCTGTGTGCTGCACTGGAAAGAACTCCTGATGACATTTATCGGTTACTGTAAATAACCAAATTTTTATTAAAGCTTTATTTTTGAGAACTTTAAAAAATGAAAGCCGTTTACAACTCCCTGTAACGCCGAATTAGAGCGCAGCCCTTGAGGAGGAGGAGGGAAGGATACTGGGGGGTGGGTCAAGTGACCTCGGGGGGCGGGGGGTCACGTGACTTTGGGGGTCAAGTGACCTTGTGCGAGTCACGTGACCTTGTGGGAGTCACGTGACCTTGGGGCGTCACCTGACGTCGGGGGGTCACGTGACCTGGGGCCATGTGACGATGCCGATGACGTCATCAGTGACGTCACTGATGACGCCATCAGTGATAATGATGATGACGATGCGGATGCCGGTGACGTCATCAGTGACGTCACTGATGACGTCATCAGTGGCTATGGCGTCAACGGGGGTCACGTGACATCGGGGGTATCCCCAGGTCACGTGACCCCGGGGAAGTCACGTGACCTGGGTAACCATCGTGACCCTCGTGAGGGTAACTCTCGTGACCCTCGTGAGGGTAACTCTCGTGACCCTCGTGAGGGTAACTCTCGTGACCCGCGTGAGGGTAACTCTCGCGACCCTCGTGAGGGTAACTCTCATAACCCTCGTGACCCTCGTGAGGGTAACTAACCCTCGTAACAATCGTGAGGGTTGCGAGGGTAAGTAACCCTCGTGAGGGTTACGAGGGTAAGTAACCCTCGTGAGGGTAACCCTCGTGAAGGCAACCCTTTTGAGGGTAACTAACCCTCGTAACCCTCGTGAGGGTTACGAGGGTAAGTAACCCTCGTGGCCCTCGTGATCCTCGTGAGGGTAACCCTCATGAGATTAACCCTCGTAACCCTCACGAGGGTTAATACACAAGTCCTTAACCATAAACACATCTAAAACTAAGGCTGTCATTTTTAGGTCTAGAAACTGGAAAGTAAATGTTGAAACCAATCTTATGATTGGCACCTCGAATGTGGATATTGTTCCTTTAGTAAAAAACCTGGGAGTGGTCTTTGAAGAAAACTTAGTTTGGAATAAACATATTGAGATGGTTGCAAATAAACTTGCCCGCGTTGTTGGAGTTCTGACAAGGCTGCGATATTTTCTACCAACCAGTATAAAATTGATTATTTACAACTCACTTTTTCTCTCGAACATCACCTACTTAGTTTGGGGGAACACAACCGTGACAAACACTTCAAAAATATTCTTGCTACAGAAAAAGCCGTTCGCGCAATCTCTGGTTCAGCCTACGATGCTCACACAGAACCACTTTTTAAGTGTCTTAATGTTTGTGCTGTACAGTTTTTATATAATGACTTGCTGCTCAAGCGATACTATGCGGAAAAAAACAAAATAACAATTTTATTGAGCAATTATCGAAATTAAAAAGAAACGCTAGCAGCTATAACTAGGGTGTGTACTTTCCGGTGTTTATTTGTGAGAAAAATCGGCGGATGTTTTTCGGTGTTCATTTATTTTAAAAACACCGGTGTATTTCGGTGAAACGTCTCGCGACGAGGCTAAAATCGGTGAATATCGGTGAAAAAAAAGCGATTGATCACAGACAGAGAGTTCCAGCTTTATTCACATAGTTCATACACTGCTTCTCTAGGAAGCAACTATTTCTCACACACAGTTATTATAGGGTGATTTCAGATAAGATCGACCAAAGGATGGCTAGTCGACATTTTCAAATCAACTGATGTTTTTATATGTTATTGTCTAGTGTCTGGTATGAACGAATCCAAACTTAGTTTTGACTAGAAAAAATACTTGGGGACAGGAAAAATCGTAAGGCATGAGGTGGTGGACAGTTGCATTAACGCGCACTGATGGAGGGGGCCCGTTTGAGAGTGAATAACTAAAGCGATAACATTAGGAGAACTCTAATAAGTTTTAGGCGCAAACTATGGGTATAGCTTGCATGTAATATGAAGTAATCATATTTATTTAAAATTTATTTATTTTTCTAAAAATTGACAAACATGCCTGCTCGAACGACAAATGGCAAACTTTGGAGGTCTGTATCTCATGAAATAATTTAATCATTATGATATAATTTGCAGATATTATTTTACTAATATATAGCTAATATTTAAAAAATAACTAAGGTATCTGTGTGATACAATAGTTAGGATATATTTAGTCAAACATGGAAAAAAAATCAAACAAAGAAAAATTCCGATGTGAATAAAAAAAAAACACCACCCTCGATTTTTTTAAAATTTAGGTAACCTGTTATACTCTATTTTGGCATTCATTTCCATTAAAAATATGTTGCATCATTTTATTGAGAAAGAAGATACAACTCCCCAAATTAGGGTCCTTTTTCAAAGCCTACACTTAGCAGTGTTTTATACAAGAACTGACTCTGAGTTCCAGTTTCATGAAACCAACACACATCTTTTATATATTTTTATTCAGATGAGGCCAATGATAACTAAAGAAATCGTTCACACACTTAAATTAAGGAGAAACTACTGTGTACAAAGAGGTATCATATTACGGACTAGTGATCCGAGAAAAGATCATGCAGCCATCGGCCACTAGGAACTTTGTTTACTTTATTCTCCTGCGACACTATATGCTATTCCCTCTTCCGCTCTACCTTCATCTCTCTCTCTCTCTCTCTCTCTCATATATATCCCTGATATATATCCAGAACAAAAACATGTTCCAGCATTCCCTTTCTGCGTGGTAGTGTTCCGTGGCTAGCAAAAATCATTTCCTCGCTAAGCTCACGATTATGGCAAAATAGTTGCCGGAAACCGCAGACGACACTCGTCGCTAGTTCTGGCAAAACGGCCGATACAATCTTTTTTTCGCATTTCCCCGCTCGCTGTCAAGGACAAGGGGGTTCGCTTCAACCAGCAAAACATGGCCGCCGACGCCTGTTTACTGAGCAGTCATGCCTGTCGCCATCTCACTCGCTGGCGTCACGGGCGATAATATCAGGCACAAAGGGGCACACCAACCGGCAGCATTATCCCCAAATACTCGAGCCTCGCGTAAATACATAGAGTGTAAACGCTGTCGCCATGTTATCGTAGTAAGACCGCCCCCCCCCCCTCCCCCAACGGGGGACTGCAGTACGCGACGGCGTACTAACACAACGGCGACGATATCGACATCGCGGGCTCCGAATTTTCCCATAGTTCTACTCCACGGGCATTTCTCGAAACGCTTGATATTGTGTACGCCCGCCTGGAAGGATTTCAGGCGCGTAGTTAAGATAAGGCGGTTCTCCGCGGCAAAAGAAAGCAATTTCACAAAAGCTTAAAAGCGGCGGCGACGCGTGTGCGGTGGACGCTTGTAGTTTTGGTGTAGACAGGGTGTGTGTGTTCTCGTTGTTGACACCAGCCGGCGATAAGGCACTGCAGGCGGTAGCTCAGTACAGCAAGGGCTAATCCGAGTGACCATCAACGTAACCCCACCGCCAACCCCTCGCGAACCGGTCGCCGACATGGCTCAGGCTGTGTCATGAACCACGTGGTAGAAGCTCGGGTGCTTTCATATCAGCGCGTGGAGGGACGACAGTGCGATTCCGAAAAGTCTTTTTCGAAGGCCGCTGACCACAATTTTTTGTCTGGAGACTTTCCCTCTTTCTTCCTTTGACGTGGATCAAGCTTTGCCGACAGCCTCAGTTGTGACCTCTCTTTTCAAATGTACGTTTGCAGTGAGAGAGCTCCTCAGCCTCGGACTTGTCACTTGTGCACCCAGTAGTTCTTTCACTTGGCAATTATATGTCATCAGTTGGGGTTTAATTTCTATTATTTATGTATACATTATGAAGACGTTTTGGAGCTCCGAACGAGTGTTTTGTGCAGATTACTTTTGCAAACACAAAAAGACTATACCAAAGCAGCGGAATTTTCGAAGTGCTGGCGAGTTGGACCTAAACTCGTTGAAGCAAATTCTTCCGCCTGACTGTTCCACCAAAGTGAGTGCGACGGACTGCCTGTGCTACCATTGCTTCATGCACATCACTAAGGAGATCTCGATGCGAAGCTCAGAGCAGTGCCCTGACATATTTGTGCCAGCTGAAGAAGCAATTGAAGATCTAAATCGCAGCATACTACCTACAGATGTGTCGCCGCTGAGACAACCAAGCTTCGTAAGAAGTCGGGACAGGCCTGCCTATGTCAAGAGAAAGCAGACAGAACTGGAGCAGGTTGCTGTCAAGAATATACGCTCAAGGCTACGTATTGCGTACGACAGGGACGCACCATCGGGGTCGTCCGAACCAACATGCTCCACATGCACTGAGTGGGTGGACAACTTTCGGCAGGCCTTTGAAACCGCCACCTCTCTCCGGGAACGTTGTCAACTGCTTACACTCCTGCCGTCAACACTGACGAAGAGTGAGGTTCAAAAGATGATTCCACAGGCTTCAATGTACCTCATCAGTAAATCCCGAAAACTCAAGGAAAAGCATGGCGTGTGGTATGAGCCGGATCCTTACACGAGGTGCAAGGTGAGCCCTGAGAACCTGTCTGCTGCCCTAGAGTACTTCACGAAAGACGAGCTACAATGTTCGCGCCAAAGTCCCAACCAGAAGGACGTCATCTCTGTCATGCTCCACGGAGAGAAAACGTTCGTGCCAAAGCGCTTCATGACACGCTCAATACGAGAGGCCTTCCGTATACACAAAGACAAGCATCCCGATTCCGGCGTTGGGCTAACGAAATTTTATTCGTTGCGCCCTAGATGGGTCCAATGTATTCCACACCAGGAAGTGTGCGTTTGTGTGCGCTGCGCCAATTATTATCTTTGTATTGCCGCTCTAGAGAACGTTACAGGCTCAACATTCAACACTGGTGAAATGAACTCGGCATTTCTGTGCGACCCAGCAACAGAACTGTGCCTTCAAGGAGACTGTGATCACTGCCCAAAAGGCCAGTTTCTTACACTCCAGGAACTTGATATCCCGGAGGATGAAGAGATTGTGCTTGCAACATGGGAGTCCGGCGACCTTGTGAAAAAAACTTTGGAACCTGAGACTTTCCTAAAAGTCATCCAAGTGACGGTTGGAAGTTGGGTACTTCACAACCATATCCGGCAAACGCAAGGTAAAGCGATCTACGATGAAAAACAGTGCATGCAACGCGGGAGCATTGTCTTTCATTTTGACTTTGCTGAAAACTGGACCATCGTGCTTCCTGACGAAGTGCAAGCATATCACTGGAAAAAAAAACAAGTTTCGATATTTACATGTGTAGTGACGACAAGAAAATCTACAAACAGCTTTGCCATCATCAGTGAGGACCTGTGTCACGACGCCGCTCACGCTTGCTTGGCTCTAGAAAAAAGTGAAGGAGTCAGTTGAAGACAACGTTGCGGTATACTCGTACGTCACGTACGTAAGTGACGCCGCCGCCAGTCATTTCAAGAATCGCTACCAGCTTCACCAATTTGCAAAGGACGATTGCCCACAAGCCCAGTGGTTATTTTCTGCATCTGGACATGGGAAAAATGCATGTGACGGAGTTGGCGGACTCGTGAAGCACCAGGCCACGCTGAACAACCTGAGAGAACGTTCAGTAAGCGCAATTCAGACGGCCAGGACAATGGTGAGCGTTCTATCAAAGAAACTGAAAGGCGTGCATCTTGTATATCTGGACGAAAATGAGGTTGTTCGGTATCGTGAACAAAAAAAAGAAGAGTGGCTGACGGTGCGCGCCTTCCCTGGCATTCAGTCTTGGCACGCGTGGCGGCTCAGCAAGTCATCAACAGAAGGGACCTGTGGCGTATATGTAGCACGGACAGTCGGATCTGCTTGGAAGCAACTTTATTAAATGGGTACAGCGAGGAAAACCTTAGCGTAAAGTGCCGAATTTGATTTCCCAAGGACTGCTCATTTTGAATGCAGGGACATCTTATTTATCACATTTTTCTTCACGGGGTATTTAACCTACTGCTTTTGTTGGTGGTTACTAATAATTTTTATCTGATCACTATAAAAAAAATCCCAAAATGTTATCCTCGAGCAGGATAAAATATATCGGCTTGCCACGATTCATTCATACACCGAGAGCATCGAAGCTGCTCCAGTTAGGCACTATGGCATCCGTCACCTGAAATTGTTTGTAATCGTAAATACACAGCCAACCTAAATATCTTACTATTATATCTTTGTTTTTGTGTGTGGAAGTAAAGTTATTTATTTTACTCTAGATGTAAAATATACCGGAAGGTACAACTTGACACTGCATCATCTTTTCTCAAATCATTAGTCTCTAATATGATACCACTTTGTACGCTTATGTAAAATGCTGTATATAGTTTCTCCTCCCTTTTACTGTGTGGCCGATCGCTCTTTTTATCAATGACCTCATCTGAATAAATTTATATAAAAGATTTGTGCAAGTTTCATGAAACTGGAACTCAGAGTCACTTCTTGTATAGGACACTGCTAAGTGTAGGCTTTGAAAAAGGACCCTACTTTGGGGAGTTGTTTCTTCTTTCACAGTCCAATGATGCAACATGTTTTTAATAGAAATGAATGCCGAAATAGAGTATAACAGGGTACCCAAATTTAAAAAAAATCGAAGGTGGTGTTTTTTTTTTATTCGCATTGGAATTTTTCTTTGTTTGATTTTTTTTCCCATGTTTGCCTAAATATATTGTAACTATTGTGTCACTCAGATACCTTATTTATTTTTTCAATAATAGCCATATATTAGTAAAATAATGTCTGCAAGTTATGTAATAATGATTAAATTATTTCATGAGATACACATTTCCAAAGTTTGCCATTTGTCGTTCGAGCAGGCATGTTTGGCAATTTTTAGAAAACTAAATAAATTTTTAATAAATATTATTACTTTATATTACAAGCAAGTTGTACCCATAGTTTGTTTGTAAAAAGTTTTAAAATTCTCCTAATTTTATTGTTTTAATTATTCATTTTCAAACTTGCCCCTTCCATCAGTGCGCGTTATTGCAACTGCCCACCTCTCCCTGCCTTACGATGTTTCTTGTCTCCAAATTTTTTTTCTGGTCAAAACTAAGTGTGGATTAGTTTATACCAGACACTAGACAATGTCATATAAAAACATCAGTTGATTTAAAAATGTCGACCAGCCACCCTTCGGTCGATCTTATCTGAAATCACCCTATAGTAGATGCAAGCATACTTCCATGCTTGCATCTACACGCAAAGAACGTGCTGCCGTCATGGGAGCACGTTCCTTGCGGTTCGCAACCCGCAATTATGAAAACGCACGCTCCTGTGCGACACGGACGTTGGCAGTGTCTTCCAGGAACCACAGCAACCTCTGAATATATGGCTTGCACCGACATCACTTGGCCAGACACATTAAGGAAAAGGCACGTGAGAGCCTACCCTCCACTGTGTTAATTTTTTTCACAAAAGGGGGCCATGGGAGACACAATAAGGGAAAGGTGTATGAGAGCTTAGCTTCCACTGCGTTCACTAGAGCTTTTGACCCCCAGAAAGGAGGGCGGACTGACGCCACCTGCAAGCCATGTATAAACACGGGAAGAATGCAGGATCCACGAGATAACACGTTTGACGAACCTCTATGGGGAAAGAGTTGCGCTAGGTCGGAAACTAGCAACGACCGGTGTTTTTCGGTTTTAAACAGGGCAAAAATATCCAACCACCGGTGTTTTTCGGTTTTAGCCGATTTTATATTTTCGTAACCGACGGATGTTTATCGGTGTTTTTCGGTTAAAACCGGAAAATACACACCCTAGCTATAACACACGTCACAGTGAAATGTGGAATATACCCTTTGCACGTACAAATTACGGTACTCAATCAATTCTTTACACACTGGCATCATTACTCAATTCCTACACTCATTAGAAAGTAGATGTGTTTTTGATGTTATTATGTTTCCTTTTATACAACCTTGTTTTTCCGGTTTTTGTTTTCACTGCATTGTTGGCCTGACATATGCTAAGTTCTGTTTTGCCAACTGCTGTATAGATTGTTACTTGTTCCTTGTTTACTATTGTATAATAGCCGCTGTCGCTAATTAGATCAATCGGGGGCACAGACCTCGTCAAGCCACACTCCAGTGGCTTTTTGTCTGTGCTCCCGACATCACCATTCTTGCACGATGTGGTGTCAAATAAATTTGATTTTATTTGATTTGATTTGGTGCTGATGATACTGATTTTGTTCATATGTAGTGATGATGGTGCTGATCTTTTTTTATTGCTCATAGGTAGCGCTGAGTTCCGGGTTGCGTTTCGACTTCATTATTACAGCTTTATGGTCGGTCAAATGCAGAGCCAGTGGTTGTTCTAGCGGATCAGCTTGAATCCGCTAGAAGCCATGGGAACGCATCTCCACCGCTTAAGCCAACGGTCCATGTCAGAAAGAGAATGTGTGGTATGGATCCTGGTTATATACGCAGTTGAGCGTTTGACCGCAGCGCCCTCTCGTCTATAAACGTTGAGCCAATGCATTCAAAGTTTAACGCGATTATATACGCATTTGACCGCAGCGCCCTCTCCCGTATAGACTTTGAGCGGCTACATGCAACGTTTCACCCATGACATCCCCAGCCCTTGAGTTACTACCATATTTCAGATCCCCCTACTCGTCCCGCAGTCGTGGCCTAGTGAGTAAGGCGATGGACTAGAAATTCATCGGGGTCTCCCCGCACAGGTTCGAATCCTGTCGACTGCGCAAACATTTTATTTTTATTTTTTTAAGAAGACAGATGGGATGGCAATCGATGTGAGCACGGACGCCGGACGGACAAGGCTAGACACTAAGGAGCTTCGCCCCTACAAATACTGGATTACAAGGAATCCGTTACTTGTAAAGGATTACTTCCCAAGTCGGCTTCAAACGTGCAAACATGTCCGCCAACCCTTTGTGGCGCCAAGACGGGGGTCCTCTTCGCGGGGCCGTCTAACCGTATCCAACAATCACCTGACAGATCATTTACATACCTGCTTACGATAGGGTGCGCACTATTTGGATCTTCGACAAAACTGAATCCTGCGCTTTCAGTGACTTCATAAGACGAGTGTGAATTGAACAAAGCAATGAAGCTCGCTCCTGCGCTGGCACGCCTCGTTCGAACGTTCGAATTCTACAAAGAAAGACCGTCATGACTCAACCTCGTCGGTAGCCGGTCAGGCGGCTTTCGTCGGACGGGCGCTCGCCCACGCATGCGCGATGAACGACAAGCGCCTCGCGAGTCATACGCGGAGACCAATTAGCAATCTCGTGTGCGCCAATCAAAGCAAATCACAGCTGTCAAAACTTGCGGCACCATGACAGAACAGCACACGGCAAAACAGCACGCGACAAAACAGCACGGTCAAAACAGCACGCGTCAAAACAGCACAGCGTCAAAACAGCACGGCGACAAAACAGCACGCGTCAAAATAGCACGCGACAAAACAGCACAGCTTCAGAACGGCACAGCGACAGAAGAGCACATGCCAAAAAAGCACGGCGTTAAAACAGCAGAGCGTCAAAACAGCGCAGCGACAAAAGAGGACAGCGTCAAAACAGCACCGCGACAAAAAAGCTCAGTGTCAAAACAGGACATTGATAATATAGCTAGGGTTTGGCGTTTTCGGTTTCTATTGTTTTGAAATTCGGCGAACTTTTTTCCGTTTTTATCCAAACAAACGTTTTCGGCTTATCGCGGTGAATATTTGTAGACTCATAAACTTCTCGGTCCTTTTCGGTTTATTGACGAAAATCAGGATACTGACGAAAATTCAATATGTAAAAGCGTTTCTTTGAAATGTATAGTAAGTAAACTAGGTACTGGTTTTGTTCTTTGTTGCTGTCTGTGGCAGCCGACGCACTGGCAGCCGACGCACAATCACGACAGGGCGCAAGACGCACTTGCGCCCTGTCGTGATTTGACATTATCGTCGTATGCTCATATTTGTATAATGGACTACCACTTCGGTCGGAGAGGCAAATATCAAAATGCAGAAATTTTCAAGCATTGTACTCAGTGCGTTTTTTTCCCCGATTTTCACGACTGCGAGAGGTGGTAAATTTGTGCCGACCACAGAAACGACAATAAAACAATCGTATTTATGCCCTCCTCTAGTAGATGGAAGCTAGGAGTGTCATAAAATGTGCGGCATTTACGGATGCCCTTGATTTTCATTTTTCAGTTCACGAATAAACTCTTTTCTTTGAACAAAGAATTCGGCACACAAAACTCAGGTGAAAAGATTTCGCCTTGAAGACCCTTGCGCCTCCGGAGCTTTTGTTGAGAGTTAAACTGATCTCGGAGACAAGCTGAAAGCTGCGAAAGGAAGTGGTCATACGGTCATTAATAAGTCACATCCCCCCACCCACCCCTCCGAACGCCGTAGAAAATAATAACCTTTTTCAGTTAAAACCGAATTTGGAAAATTAATTCGGCGTACCTTTACCGGTTTTATGCGGTAAACGCTGAACCCTAAATATAGCGTATGGAGTTAAAAAATACATGTTTCAAAGTAGGTACTGTAAAGAAATGAGGGGTCTCGGCCGATTCGTCGAAAGCCAACACGTCGACGGCCAATTTGTCGAATCCGTTCTGTTGGGAGCAAGTTCGGAGTGGGGAGTATACTCGATATGGTGGCACGTGAAGGCTTTCTGGGCAGTACCGAAGCCTCCGCTGGTGCGTATTCTGGCTATTTCTCGAGCAGTTCCGCTAATTTTGGCGCGCAAGTTTGCTGGTGATGTCGTCTACAGTAAATAAATCATTCGCACGGCATGTTGCTCTCGTTAGTTAAAAGAAAAGAGAAACAGAAAGCGTCTGCGGCAACGATGCGCTCAGCACATGCTGTAGGGCAACAGCATTGAGGCTGTGGCATGTTTCTGCTTCACCGGTTTTCACTTGATCGATGCCTTCGGCGGCAATAATCTGTGAATTTAACTCAAAGTAACTTCTCGCCTGCAAGCTGGAGCCGCGTGTTTCGGGGACATTTTATTCACGGCGAATGAACCCTGCAGAATCAGTGCCCATGTCCACCTTGAATACGCTCAACATTAAAGTGCCTTATCTTACCGGTTGTACCAATGCACCTGCAATCAACGCATCTCCCACTTTTCTACTCTTTTGTTGTTTTTTGTGTTTTTTTAAGGGGGGGGGGGAGGGGCGTTTTACGCTTAGGTGGTAATTATGAAACAGCGAGTACTACGGAACCTCACCGGACCGACGCAAACCAGGCGGTTCATAATTTGAACTTATGGATTTCTTTTTCCCAATAACTTTTCCTCTTTCGCTAATTCTACAAAAAAAAACAAAACAAAAAAAAACAAGACAACGCGGCTAACATCGCCACGAAGAAATCACCTCTAACTACCCAATCTCTTCAGAGATCACCGTAGTTAAGTAGTGGTAGTAATAGGCTCTCATCCTTTACAACCTAGCGACAATAAATGAAAGCGTCAAGGAGGTTCGAAAGTATTCGCGCAGAGAGAGGTGAAGAGCGAGCTCGAAGTTGATAAATGCGTGCTGTTTTGTCTCCGTGCTGTTTTGGCACGTGCTCTTCTGTCGCTGTGCCGTTTTGACGCTGTGCTCTTTTGTCGCGTGCTCTTTTGACGCGTGCTGTTTTGTCGCCGTGCTGTTTTGACGCTGTGCTGTTTTGACGCGTGCTATTTTGACCGTGCTGTTTTGTCGCGTGCTGTTTTGTCGTGTGCTGTTCTGTCGCGTTCCCAAAACTTGCACCCTTTGGGAGGTAATATTTTGCTTACTTTTAGAGCCCAGGTCACGCGACACCCCCAGGTGCGGGCGTCACGTGACCCCCTCCACCCCCCCTCCCCCCGCGAGATCACGTGACCCCCGTGAGGGGAGGAGGACGGGGGGGGGAGCAGGGAGGTTGAGCAGGGGGGACGAATCGGAATTTTCATTACTCCGAAAAATGATGTTAAAAGACTTATCTCTTGTCCCTCGGCCGGCTTCCAACCGGAGCCCTTTCGTTCAGGAGTAGCAGGCAGGATCACGAGGGAGGAGAAGGATGGAGGAATATACCCTCCCCTCAGTACCCTTCAACCCTCCTCCTCCGCAAGAGCTGCGCTCCAATTCGGCGTTACGGGGAGTTGTAAACGGTTTTCATTTTTTACTTCGAGCGTTACGGCGGTAATGGACGCTAAGAGGTAAAAGTTCGCCTTCCCCTCTTTTTCGTACTCCTTTAAAAAAAAAAAAAATGAAGCAGAGCCGAGAAAACGAGCTCATTCGACAATTTTTTAAAAGCAGTTCTTTCTAAAGGCTTTCCAAGTGCCCACGCTGTCCACAGGAACCTCTTTGTGGAGGCGAAAATCTTTTTCATAAAACAAGTTCATATAAAGTAAGGTCAAAAATGAAAATGATCGAGACGCAGCCTTCATCAAAGCGCACATTGAGAAGGAAGTGGGCTTCTGGCAGGTGTGCCGCATCCTGAACGTCTCCGACAGCCAAGTGCGTGTCGCGCGGCGCTACTGGTTCCTGGCCCGCTGCTGCAACCGGCGACTGGCGTGCATGTCGGGGGCTGCATGCCACTGGCCCCGGACCTACCTGCTGGGTTGGAGCCCCAACTCCCTGTGGCCGGAGATCTTTAGCATGTGCCTGATCGGGATGATGGCCCTAGCCGCAGTCTGCCTCGCCGAGACCGACCTCTGGAAGATGCTGAGCCGCGTCTTCTACAGCACGCCGCACCTGTACGTGTCCCGCACGCCCCTGCATTGCCTCCTCTCCACAGAACAGGAGCGAAAGTGAGTATAGCGCAGACACGCTTTGCGAGAATACGCGTGCGTATACCTGCCAAAGAGGTCGAAAAATAATGCAGGAACTGAAATTGCACACCTTTTTATGTAATGTTTTTAGTTTACCAGTCACTTCGTACTAGCCATGTCTTACAGATGTCTGCAGCTCGTGGCTGCAGGATAGCTAATTGAATGACAATCTCTTAAGTGGCTGCATAATAGCTAGTTGAATGAGTGTGTCCTAGCCTAATAAAACAGTTTTCGCAAATTCCGTCCACCGACCGCTTAAACGTCATCCTTTCGTTCCTACGCATGACCTTAGAGAGAAGGCAAAATTGATTCCATTCTTCTGCAGGCGTCCAAAGAAAAACAAAGTCAAGGCGGGCAGAATGAATTGAGTTTCGTCATAGGGCACATTGCAATATTCATTGACCGCCCAATTTTCGGTTAATTGAAAACTAGATAAATGGGTGACTCCAATTGTACACGCGACGAGTGATATAATGGAGTGTCAGTGAGAAAATAGGCAGATCTGTTACCGCCGAAACCTCATGGCCATTGATATGTCGGATTTCCCCCTCGCTGGTGATGGCGCTTAAAGTAAGCATTAGGGATTTTCATAAAAGTGGACACTATTTTAAGAATATTTTTTTTTAGAAAAACATTTATGTATTGTGGTTCCACACCCTCTAAGTCGACAAGACCAGCCATGAACACCCAGTCGTCGCAGACCTTGACCGCACCATCTGTCGTCTGTATGCCCGCCGCCCCAAGAAATCTGACGCCTTTCCATGATGAGGCCCACGAGGATGTGGAGGACTGGCTTAAACATTATAAACGCATAGCCCGTCATAACGAATAGACTACGGAACAGCGCCTACAAGATATTTACTTCTGCCTGGAGGAAACTGCGAGGCACTGGTTCGAAATCCACGAGTCTTCGCGGACGTCGTGGGACGGCTGCGTCACCGAGATGAAGCAGAACTTCATGAATCAGCATTGTATGCAGACTGCCACATATCATCTCCAGGCGAGGTCTCAAGCACCCAACGAAAGCGTCACGAGCTCTCTTAAAGATATTCTGCGGCTGAGTACCCGTGCAGGTCGTTAAGCCACCGAATAAAAAATACTGCGCGTCCTTATAAGAGGCCTCGTCCGAAAACCTCCAACGGCAGTCGATGGGCTTGTTTCAGAAGCAAGAAATATCGAGCGGGCGCTAACGGTCCCAGCTTACCACTATCGTCGGCTCAACGACGTATCAGCTATGGCTTCAGCCCGCTCAGAGCTCAGCGCCAAAGCCGACGAACTTTGCGAGATCATCTGCGACGTTGTTCGCGAGGAACTCAAGAAACGTCTGTTGGCAGTGGTCCCTCCAACATCCTTGCTCATCGCCGAAGTCGTGCGAGAAGAGCTTCAAAGAGCCAACGAACCACAAGCTCCCTATCAACCCTGCGCCACTCGAGCGACCGGCGCTCAGCTACGCCACCATGGCACCACGACCGCTGTCTGCTACCCGTAAATACCAGTCGCTGTCCCGACGGGAGAATCCAACACTGCAGTGCCCGCGACACCAGGAAGAACAAGTCTTGTGCGTCTGACCAGAGCGTCCTTCACCGAGAAAAACCGACACGTGGTGAACGCCGACAAGCACCCGCTTTTCTACCATTGCGGGAAAGTCGACTACATCTACATCCCATGCCCCTAGCGACCACGGGGCTGCGCGTATTCCACCCGAGCGACCCGCACCCAAGTTACGGCGAACGTCCTCGCGACATCCATGAGTACCTCCGACGCTCACCACCCCTAGCCCCGTCTCTCCGCCGTGAATCCAACTCACTATCGCAACGACGTTCAGCGTCTCTAGCGCCACAAACCGTATACGAGAAAAAACTGCCTCCACTGCGGCACTGGAAAAACTAAGTGCGACAACGCCTGGAGGTGGCGTTGCCGATTACGATCGAAGAAAAAAGTGAAAGCCGTTTACAACTCCCTGTAACACCGAATTAGAGCGCAGCTCTTGAGGAGAAGGGGGGGAAGGTTACTGGGGGGGGGGGTGAAGTGACCTTGGGGGGGTCAGGTGACCTTGGGGGGTCACGTGACGATGCCGATGATGTCACCAGTGACGTCACTGATGACGTCATTAGTGACGATGACGATGCGGACTCCGATGACGTCATCAGCGATGATGACGATGACGATGCGGATGTCGGTGATGTCATCAGTGACGTCACTGATAAAGTCATCCGTGATGATGACGATGCGGATGCCAGTGACGTCATTAGTGACGTCACTGATGACGTCATCAGTGACGATGACGATGCGGATGCCGGTGAGGTCATCAGTGATGATGATGATGCGGATGCCGGTGAGGTCATCAGTGACGTCACTGATGACGTCATCAGTGATGATGACGATGACGATGCGGATGCCGGTGACGTCATCATTGACGATGACGTCACCGGGGAGGTCACGCGACCTCGGCGGGGGGTCACGTGACCCTGGGGTGGTCACGTGACCTTGGGGTGTGTCACGTGACTTCGGGGGTGACCTTGGGACCACCAAGGTCACCCCAAGGTCACGTAACGCCCAGAGGTCACGTGACCCCCAAGGTCACGTGACACCCAAAGTCACGTGACCCCGAGGTCACGTGACGCTGGGGGAGGGGTCACGTGAACTCTGGGGGTCACGTAACCTTGGGGTGACCTTGGGGGCCGCGTGACCTTGGGATGACCTTGGTTACGCCGACGCCGACGCCGCTCAAGCCGGGAACGGGCCCCTAAGAGCTGCGCTCCAAAAACTGCCAAGAACACCGGAGCGCTCTCACACTCTCTACTCCACGCATCAAAACGACGTTCCTGCAACGGTGCCCAACAACCTAAACGTTGTTATCGACGGCCACGACACATCGGCACTCGTAGACACCAGAGCAGATTATCCAGTCTTGAGTGGGAGGCTCTCTCGCCGCCTGCAAAAAGTTACAACGGCCTGGGATGGACCACACATTCGAACCGCCGGAGGACACCTTATTACAACCGTCAGAAGGTGCACTGTCTGAGTCCAAATTCACGGCGAGACGTGTGATGTGAAATTTCTCGTTCTATGTGACTATGCCAGAGACGTCATTTTCGGCATGGACTTTCTGTGATTACGGCGCCGTCATCGACCTTCGAGAAAACAGGTTAACGTTGCCGACACCTGTTATGCCTTTACAGGAACCCCAAACGACGTCAGTTGCCACCCGAGCCGCTGCCGAACACGTAAACCTGACGACGTGATCAAGTGCTCTTCTACCTGTCGTAACCCATGCAGTTAGCTGCGGCAAAGTTGTTAAGAAAGTCAACATTCAATTGCTCCAAGGAAGAAGAATAGGTGTCGCAAGGGGTGTAGCTGAACTTCAGGATGGACGCACTGGGGTCCTCGTGACGAACGTTAGACAAGAAACGCAATACCTCACGAAAGGTGCCGCTGTGGGCCGCGTCGAGGAACTCCGGAACTCCGCCGAAATCGCCGGGATTGCTGGAAAATCCTCGCCGCCTAAGCAAGAAAACAAGTCGCCGGCGCAGCTTGACATTGAAGCTTTTGGGCCCGAAACGACGGCAGCTGATTAACTTCCTCGCCTAATACAGCGTCTGCTTTGCGACATCGTTGAAGGTGCCCCAGACCGCAGTTTCGAAGCACCGCGTCGTTACCGAGGACGACGCATCAACCGCCGCACAGAGTTTCCGTAAAAGAAAGGGAGGTCATTTCAGAGCAAGTCCAAGAGATGCTGAACGACGACAGAATCCAGCGTTCAAGCAGTCCGTGGGCCTCCCCAATCGTATTCGTTAAGAAGAAGGATAGAACGCCTAGGTCCTTCGTGGACTACCGGCAGCTGAAAGCGGTGGCTAAAGAAGACGCCCATCTAACTACACCGCTACACCGCGGCACGTCTATTCACCTACACCGCTACACGCTACACCGGCTGCGCCTCTCTCGGTACTTTTCATCCACGAACTTGAAGAGCAGCTACTGGAAGATCAAAGTCAACGAATGGGGGACCGAGAGAAGACAGCCTTCGTCACGCCGGAGGAACTGTATGAGTCAGGGTGATGCCCTTTAGATTATGCACGGCGCACCAACTTTCCAAGACGGTGCCCTTTTAAAGTGGGGAGTAATGTCACGCGCGTTTCAGGGCAAGCGTGCCCGTGGCTGAATCATTATCGTGCTTGGCTGCCACGCAAAGGCCAAGGTTCGATGGCTGGTAGCAAAAGCACATTTTTGTTATTTTGGTAAATGTCGCGTTCTTGTAAATTCAAGGACATTGTTGCTTATTCGAGGTTCTACACCCCAGCCTTCTACGCCGCTTGTTCCAGAAGCCCTCACGTGGGCAAAAGGATTTCCGCGTGGCGAGCCGGGGGCAGTCTCGCCCCGGCGTCCGATTCTGCTGGTTTGCCGACATCGACGGCTGCAACACTGAACTTCTATTTAGTTTTGGGCACAAGATCGCCCCATTAAACGTCTAGTTACTCGAGTTATTCGCCGTCTCATCAGTTGTCACTCGTGACAATATGTAACTGGACTCCTAGAAATATTTTCAAGATAGTGCTCTGGCACAACTCCATCCCCAAAGGAAGGTCCATTTGGCGACAGCCACGCGGTGGGAAAAACGATGGGCGCGTGATAACAAAAAAAAAATAAATAAAAAGCTATTTCCACACGAAGCTGGGCATTACTTCTGCAACCTCCACACAACAAAAATACAAACATTTCTTCCCTAATATAGGTGACACCCTCAGTATACACTGAAAAATGATACGAAAGGTAGGACAGTCACTATTGAATATCCCTTTGTCAACGTCATGTAAGTAGCCGCATTGGGCGTTACACACCGGTGTTCCACGACTCCAGCGCTGTTCTCGTGCCAAAGTCGTATCATTGTCCAAGTCGACTGAGTGCCCCGTCATCCAACGGTGTTCGACGAGTTCAGTCTTTGTGCTTGTTGTGCGAGTCGTTTTTGTCATGTCTCTTTTGTGTTGTCACACTTTCCGTTTTGTTCTCGAAATGTGTATAGCGTCAGAATCCCCACACTGTACTTTATATTCCACCCCACTTCTAATGCCCCCATAGGTAGAGCCTTTTGGATTTGTGAAAACATTCACCAAAGTGTAATATGAAACAGCTGTACACCCCATGAATGTAAGGCTCTTCTAACAGTGAATGACACTTGCTAGACATATGGAGTAGACACAGTCGATGTTCTCCTTCCCTCACTCTTTTTTCCTAGCTTCCTGGCTGCACCTTCACGTGTAGCAAATAACTGAGGATAGTGATGCTGACCTACTAGCCTGATTTGTGAAGTTTTGCAACCGCGGATGTTCGCTGGATGAGACGTCTCCAGATTGAAGAATGGGCGTTGGGAAGCCAACTGTTCTTAGAGCGCAGCTCTTAGGCGCCCGTTTCCGGCTTGAGCGGCGTCGCCGTCGGCGTCGGCGTAATCACGCGGTGCATTATGGGTCAATTTCCCCGCTGAATTTAGTGGAAAAATTACCCCGCTAAATATAGCGGAAAAATTGCCCCGCGAAATCTAGCGGAATATTTTCCCCGCTAAATCTAGCGGAAAAATTTCCCCGCGAAATCTAGCGGAAAAGTTTCCCCGCCAAATCTCTTCTAATGAGCTCACTGACCTTTCCGCAGTTACAGAACTAAAGCAGCTGTCGGTGTCAGTCAAACCACCCTGTAGGTTTGATGCACCAACCAAGTTATAATGGTCATCGCGCAAGGCAGCCATCTTGACAGGCTTCACAGTCCTCCTGACGTCTAAGGTCTTTTTTCCGAAAAACTATCCTCCATCATCACGAACCAGCGCAAGTAGACAGTTATTAAAAATCCAAACACACAAAAAAATACACTCACACAGCGCTGAACTATCAACTGAATTGTATTTCAAACTTCCTCTTCTTCGACCCCAAGGAATAGGTTGCCAAGGAAGAAAAGGGGAAAGAAAAGGCAAATGGGGGAGGGCAAAAGAAAAAGAAAAGGAAAACAGATGAATAGAAGACAAAGAAAAGGAAAATAAAGGAGAAAAATACTAATGCATCAGAGTCCAAGAGTTACAAAAATTACAAAAATAATTACAAAATTAATCACGCACAGGTATAAACCAGGTGATATGCCGGCCTACTGTCGACTACACTCTACCATTCAACTCTGCACATTCCAAGCTTGTAAAAAGAGGTATAGTGAGGTCATGCCTTAAGGACTCTATTAGCAAGTCATGCTTACATTCAATGCAGGCAAGCTTCGACGCTCAAGTATCAAGGCTAAGGTCCGCTGGATATCCTCTACAAATATTGACGTCGGTAACCGAGGTTCTCCTCAGAGAAATCAAGCTCGGTAGCGCCGCAAAAATACCCAGAGACAGGACAACCAGACCGATAGTCGTGCCATATATGCATAATATATCGCATGGTCTAAAGAAAATAGCGAACAGAGTAAATGTAAATGTAGTGTTTTCAGCACCACACAAACTTCACAGCCTCTGCAAAAAAGTAAACACCTCCTCAATCAGCACCGTCAGCTGCGCAAAGAAACACAGATCCAACTTTGTCCCATGTGTTGAAGGGGTAGTCTATTCGTTTCCCCTTTCCTGTGGAAAAGAGTACATTGGACAGACGGGGCGGTGTTTAAAGGGAAGATGGGGCACTTCTAGATTTGAGAAAAAACGCTTGAATTGCGTTCATTTGGCCTTTAGAATAACATATATCAAAATTATATTTCAATGCGACGCGCCGGAGAGCCATAAGAGCAATTTGAAAATAGGGCTGAAGCCCCGCCTCCCTAGCCTTGGCAAGCCAAAAGATCCGTCGATGACGTCACGGACAGCGACTCTCTTTCGCGTTTTTCTCCCGTTTAACAATACTTACGCGGCAAATGGTTTTGGTATTCGGGTTCACGAGGTAAAAATACACTTGAATTCACTTCTAACTAATTTTTTTCAAGAAGCTCCGTAGCTTCCCTTTAAACGACCGCCTGCGAGAGCACAACAACAACATTGCCAATGCCAACTCCGGTCACCTAGGTATTCACTGTAGGGATTATGGCTGTTTTGCGCGACTGGACAACTGTGCTGTGTTAGGCAGGAGTAAAAACCAGCTCACCCGAGAAATTATAGAAGCGGAGAACATTGCAAGACGAGAAGCCCAGTGCGTTAGCACTCCGTCCTTAGCTTTATCGGAGAAAGAACTACATTATTTAGACAGAAGGTGTTTAAGACAATAAGCCAGTATAACCACTGATTTTTGTTTACATCTTATATTATTTAACAACTAATTTCTGTAACTCTTGGACTTTTTGCATCACTCAAACTATTTACGCCGAGAGTGTAGTCGACAGTAAGCCAGCATATCACCTGGTTTATACCTGTTCGTGATTAATTTTGTAATTATTTTTGTAATTTTTGTAACTCTTGGACTCTGGTGCATTAGTATTATTCTCCTTTATTTTCCTTTTCTTTGTCTTCTATTCATCTGTTTTCCTTTTCTTTTTCTTTTGCCCTCCCCCATTTGCCTTGTCTTTCCCCTTTTCTTCCTTGGCAACCTATTCCTTGGGGTCGAAGAAGAGGAAGTTTGAAATACAATTCAGTTGATAGTTCAGCGGTGTGTGAGTGTATTTTTTTGTGTGTTTGGATTTTGAATAACTGTCTACTTGCGGTGGTTCGTGATGATGCCTTACCAACTCGCCCAATCTGCAGTATCCTCCATCATTGTGTCACAATCCATGCGAAACCTCCCACAACTATTACGCGTTCCTTATCGCTATCCACTCGTGGATACTCTTTATGCTTCGCGCACCATTGGGTAAAAGTCCTCAATATTCTGATGGTCACGTGAAACGAAAACGCAAAATTTTCGTGCGAGAATTATTTGAGATATTTGAGCACGACATACGTCGGCATCTATGTCAATGTCTGTCACATCTCGCGCGATACGTGCTGAGCCATAGCCTTTATTCTAGAAGGCCTATCAATTCCTTGACGGAGGCAATGAGCGCGCGGCCGCTAGAAAAAGGCTATACAGCTACTCTGGGTTACCCCTATAGGGTAATCCAGAGGGGTAACTTATAAAGCATATACAGCTACCCTGGGTTACCCCTCTGGGGTAAGACAGGGTAGCTGTATAGTTTTTGCTTAAGAGCCAGAGTAACGCGCTCCTTTTTATTTTGCCGCCAACTCCGTATTGGCGGAGAGGCGGTCACGTGCACCGAGCTGGATTCGACGTTTGTGCGATAAAGCGACCTTGCAGGAGCCGAGTTTCGGGCGGATCATGCTTCTCGCTTTGCAATTCCGAAATATACAACCTACACTAAAACAGAAGGGACTGGAAGCTTTCTTGACCCTTCAACATTTTGTGTTGCCACTGGATACAGTATAACTGCGTTGTTTTATAATGCGAGCGATGTTTTAAAACATGTTTTCAAAGTCAGGGAAGAAGACGACATGGAGGACGATCGCGTAGCTCTCACAGCCGGGGCTCTTGCAAAAGTGAAGGTCGCTTCCTGCAGTGGGGCCTTGGATTCAACATGGCCGTCCTGGAATCACCATTGCGGTACTCTGCTCCGCAAGGCGCAGTATATACAGTTACTCTAGAGGTGACCTTTCAGCCAGCGCCAACAATAGGCGCGGTGGTCTCTCTGCGAAACAACAAATCAGAGCGGAGAAAAAACAAAGGAGGCTGTCGGTGCGTGGACAAACGGGAGAGGGGCGGAATAAAAATTAATCGACGCAAAATGTTCCCGTGTTCCGAAAAAAAAAAAAAGGAGTGCTTTTGTGTTTGTCTGGTTTTTATCGCTGTGCATTGTTTGGCGCCACCCGAGACAAACCCCGTGAGCGCCCTCTCCGTTGATCTCCTTTCCACTTTACAGAGGCCACGCCCCTTTGCGATATGACAGGCTTTCTATTAAAACAGAGGCTATATGGCAAAGCAGGTTCCATTTATTCGTCGTCTGCCCAGGCAAACGTGGCATACGCCACAATTTCTCATTAATCAGCTCCCACAGAACGGTTGTCGCGGGTAAACGCGTCTCGCACCGCTGCGCTCGGCCCATTTCTGGGTGCAGCCATGTTGACGTCACGTGACCACTAATAGGGTATTGTAGTAGACCGTTCCTGCAGCCCGCTAAGCACCCGGATAGCGCTCCGTAATCCGCCACAAGACCTTGAACTATGCAGACAAGGCTGGCGGCGCAGATGCGCAGCTGCGGCGTTTTCTTCGGGGATACCGGAGCGGAGGAGAAAAACGATCTACTACAACTCCCTAATATGCCCAACGGGAAAGATATCGGAAACCGGTAAGTTGCCATTTTTGGCCGCCGGTGTGCAGCTCTAATTTCCCGAGATGCTCGTGACGCATTGACAGGTAGTCGTCGTGAAGGGTGTCGATGGAGCTATAATGAGTTAGAAGGGTAGCTCTGGCAATCACTCGCTCCTGTTAGCGGCCGAGAGCGGTTTTACGCTTCATATGAGTCACTGTCAGAACCAACCACAACGTCGCAGCTCCACCCCGCTTTGCATGCGCAGTTCTGAGCTACTCTCGCCCTTATGCCATCTCCCTCAAACACTTTGACTCTCTCAGAAGCTCGGCGAAAGGATGGCCTGCAACGCCGGAACTTGATGCATCTCCTCTTTTCTAACCTTGAAATATTAACGTTTTCAAATTCATTGCACTAAACCTTAAAAGACACGTGCAAAGGATTTTTCAAACAACCTACAGGGTGATTCAAGGAGACGCCAGGCTCTTTAAATCTACCGCAAAATTCGGTTTCTTAACCTATCGCGCTACGACTTTGTGCAGTGTTGCCCACAGATGGTGCATTTTTTTGTAAAATTTGCAAAGAGCGAACCTACCTGAGGAAAAAGTGAGCAAAGAAAGAAGCCTTAGCTCTTATGGAAACGCAGCGACGCCACCGGTCTTCAAACAACACGGCACCGTTTCGCACGGAGACAAGAGATGGCGCAAGTGGTCGCGACGCCAACTGCCGCCAACGAACGAGCATACGACGCATAGAGCCGGCGTATTTAGCAGACAAGGAACTGCAGTTCCTTGTTGTTACCGCGCCTGTTTTTGTTTCTGTGACTGTCGCCGCCTGCAGAACGCGCGCCGCTTTTGAGTCGAAAAGATCGTCTGCTAAAGACGCTGGCTCTCGGCGCCGCATGCTCGTTCGTTGGCGGCGTTCGTTGCGCCATCTCTTGTCTCCCGTGCGAAACGGCGCCGTGTTGTTTGAAGACCGGTGGCGTCGCTGCGTTTCCATAGGAGCTAAGCCTTTTTTCTTTCTTTACTTTTTCCTCAGGTAAGTTCGCTCTTTGCAAATTTTACAAAAAAAAAAAAAAAAAAAGCACCATCTGTGGGCAACGCTGCACAAAGTCGTAGCGCGATAGGTTAATAAACCGAATTTCGCGGTCGATTTAAAGAGCCTGGCGTCTCCTTGAATTTCCCTGTAGATGAAAAAAGAACGCCATAAAACAAAACTTACAACGACAAAACTATTTTAGAGCTATATTTACGGCGCGAAACGAATTCGTATTTGGCGCCCCCTGGCGCTCGTGGAAAAGTGGCCGCTATGGTCACGTGACTGGCCACTATGGTCACGTGGTACTTGCGCTCTTTCGGGAGCTTCATATGGACTCTAACAGTTACTTATTAATCTTCGTTTTAAGTACAACAAAAACGAAAAAAAGAAGATTAATAAATAACTGGGTATGACGAGAAGGCGTCCGCCGATCACGGAGGAGCGGTCATGTTTCATGGGGGATCGGGAGGCGGAGCAACTCCGTTCGGGTCGCCTGCTCCATGTCGGATTTGGCCTACTGATCTAGGCGCGCTCCCAAACGACCAATGGAATTCGCCATTAGATATGTTTGCGCATGCGTTCGCCTCCTTCTCACCGCGCCGGAGCAAAGGCTCGCAGCGCAGCATCGTAAATCGCTAAAATCACAATATTTAGGCTTCATTTTCACTAAGATTAAAATACAATGATAACGTATCCTATTCAGTTTCCTGTAGCCTTATTCATTTCTTGCTATCGGCTTTGAACGCATTGCGTGGCCTTGACCTGCTGGTTACGGGTTTTCGTTTGTCTTAAGGGATGGATCTCGCGCTTGTCGCGTGAGCTCCCAGCCCAAGTTATGTCCAGCGACGAAAATCACCAGATAACGAAATAAAAAAAGAAAAAAAGAAAAGGAAAGAAACAAGTTCAAAGCTAGCTACAACCTCCTTCTGAATGCCACGGAAGTGAACATATTAGACAGTTTTAGTATAGCGTTGCTGGCTCTTACGTACGCCATAGGCAATAGTATAGCGTACGCTAAAAGTGACCTGCTCGGACTGAATTTATTTGTGCGTTACATTTTCGAGTGAACACCGCGCATGATTTTGGTTAAATTTGCAAGAGCCGTAGAATTCCGCGTGCTTATAGCGCAGCCATGCTCCTGGAAAGAAATATTGAAAATGAAAACGTGTCAATCATTTTATTTCAAATTAAACCAAGCCGCAGCTGCTTCGTCAAGCGCGCTTTTCTGCGGGGTACAGAGGCTACGAGTACGAGTGCGTAGCCAAATTCGATCACAGAGCCTCCCTCAGTCGTCCCGTGGAAACGGCACTTTTATCAATGCTATCGCGAATGAAATTCATGACCTACTGATGTCCACTGCATAGCGAGAAATTCGGCGATTTCTTTTAGAGTCGTTCGTCCGTCGGCGATGAACTATGCGAATAGGCTTAGCGTTCAGCAGATCGCACCGTTGAGGCACATTCCGAGCGGCGAACATTTTCACTGTTCACTCCTTCAGCTGCACGGCGATCTGATTCGACTGCGGTAGGTCCCAGAAAGCATTGCCGAGCTGAACACCACGCAATTTCACGTAACACAGAACTTCGAAAACACCACGTTGCCCCCTTGTTGCGCCAGTCGAGGTAACCGCCACCTTGAAACTGGCGCTCTCGTCGGGTCCGAGATCTCTCGAGAGCGTCCCGAAAGCCCGCTAGCCCGCCAAGCAAAATCCCCAGCGTTGCGTTCGTACGCAATACGCTAGCCTTTCTACTGCGTTCTGCGCACGCACACTCACGACCCGCAGTCTCCTCGCGTACGCAAAGCTATAGCGTACGGTCCACTAAAACTGTCTGTTATGTATGCTGACTATTCAAGGAAGATCAAGCAAAGTAAAGCGTAAAAGTTGCAATGCGGGAACAGTAATTCATTTGACTAAGCCCCTTCTTCAAAAGGCCAGGTGATGTCAGCGCGAACCAGCTGCGCGCAAAGAGGTTAGGCGCTGTCGCGTGTACCTGGAACAAGTGGTGTAAGCACATAGCTGCGCGCTCGCAATGGCCTAATGTAGGGGAGCTCTTAGCAGCGGGCGAACAATCTCTAATGACGGACTCTGAGCCAAGGTTGGATGACTGCGCTTAACGTTTCGCCTGAGCTCGGCTCGGCTCGGTAGAACACGGGTGGTGTGTAAGCGCGCGGCGAGTACTCACATTCTTCGTGCCAGGATGGATGAATGAATGGATGGATGTTGAAAGTTACACCATTTGTAGCGGGCGGTAGCTTGCGCCACCTAGCAGAAGTCTAAAAAGACAAGCATACGATTTCTCCCGCCCTTCTAAAACCAATTTTCTTTTCCTAACAAGAAATGGTGACCACCAGTGTTGGTCGATAAAATTTTGAAAAGAATCTACAAGGAAAGCATTTATGAGCTCTAAGTCAAGGCCGTACGTGCGTTTCCAGACTCAGGCGTCAGCTGCCTTCCAAGACGCTCGCGTGCGAAGACACGCTGTACGTGAGCCACCTGCGGCAGGAGGCTGGGCCGTACGCGCCATTGCACGACGTCACCCTGTGCCTGCACCGGCGCGAGGTCGTGTCCGTCCTGGGCCCCACGGGCTGCGGCAAGTCGCTCCTGCTCGAGGTGTTGGCCGGTCGGCAGCTCGTCACCGACGGAAACGCCTACCTGCTCGGGCTCAACCTTTTCATGCACACCAACCAGGTACACCTTCTGCCGGATGGCCGTCATCCCGGCGTAGAGTAACGGCTCCTATACTTTGTTCACCCTTAAGGTGAGACTTGAGCCAAGTCTACGAGAGCGACAGAACGGTATCTGGGCTTTGAAAGGCTCTTCCGCAAAACAAGCTCAAGCGCCAGCAAGGCACGTTTCAAAACAAGGTGCATGGGTTAGCTCCTGCTTACACCTTTAACTGCAGCCTCACCTTAATGGTGAACGGAGCTGAGGTGGCGTCGTGTGAAGTCATGTAACCGTGTTATCGCGTCTCCCATCTACGGGGGCAAGGAAGATAGTGGAAATGACAGACTTTTGTATCGTCAATTTAGTATACTTTTGTTTTAGTGCTCATAAAATCCTGGTTAATTTTGGAATTCCCCCGGGAAGACTCTTAGCGTCTATTTTATTTTTGTTATTAAAATCTAATATTTGGAATAAAATTTCTTGGAAGCCGCGGTTATACGTCCAATGACCGCGCAATTGATAAGAAAGGGAACGATTTAATCAAGCAGTACCATTCGAATCGGAAAATTTGGGTTTGATTGAGAAGTATCGTAACTCAGGAGAGATGGGCATAACTTATGGAAGAGCGTTATGTCCCTAGCCCACGAATTGAAGCACACTCGTGTTGGCTACATGCTTGGAAACCCGAGCCTTTCGGAGGTTTCAGATTTTAAATATTCTGAGATATACATAGTCTACCTTTTAAGCTGCATTAAGCATATTACCTGCGTATGTCAACCTCCTCCTAAATTTACCAAAAACTAACTTTATAAGATATAATATTAAAAATATATGTTCCTAAATTATGAATATATTTTTCGGCAGTTGCGGGATGATGCTATCGGGCTTCGGGGAGCCGTTCACGAAACCAATCTCTACGAAGTTAAAAAGGATTGAGGATAGAATGGGTAGGTTTGTATATCGCTAACCAGATGACGTCAGTGGCTGATCTACTTCAGGGAGCTGGTCTGCCATCAGTGACGAAAATAAATTGAGTATTCCAATAAAAATGCTTACGTCAAGTCACATATAGGTCTTTATACAGGGGGTGCGAGTGCTCCAAAATGCTTGTTTGGCGAATGCAAGGAGGAGCACGCCTATCAAACGGAAACACACGGAAGGCGCAGCCAATCGCGCAGCGTTCTTGGTTCAGGTCGAGGTGCTCAAGGAGCAGACGAAATTGCACGCCGTATAGTAGTGCCCAATAGTGAAAAGGAATACCTGTTCTTTTTACCCGAATAGTTAAAGTATACGCACCACAGAAATCTACAACTTCGTGTGACGCTATAGCGGTGCCGACAGAATGGAAGTTTGAGTACATAACATTAACAGAATCGAAACATTCAAAACAAAGACATTTCTCGTGAGCGGACGTCGAGTTATTGGTAAAACAAACTTTCAAGAAATGTAATTGTCGGCGCCTGTGGCATTAATTTCAGCTAAAATAACCTCGTTTCATCACGAATAGAAGCAAGACTGTCCTTTTTGCTGCAAACCCAATGATCGAACAAATCCACTCGATTCATGAACTGGAAATTTTTTTTTTAGTATGGGTATACGCGAAGGCGTCTTCCCACTATATTATGGACATTAGCTTAACCCTTCCTCTACAGCAAAAAATAAAAGAAAAGAAAGCGCTGTCACATTTTCCGGCTTTAATATCCCATAAACAACATCAGCGGCAGTAACCTATGAAGTTCCAGCTTTATAACAATTGAACTGCCATTGAGCTTCATTCGCGCAAGTAGGAGTCGTTGTGGTTGAACTTTAATTACAATGAAATTCTAACGACAACGTCGGAAGTGCTCTGAAAATGGGAGCTAAGGACGAGAGGAGGAGGAAGGGTGTTGAGATATATATTCAGCTTTCCGAAAATCAGCTATAACAAAAACTAAATATTTTCGTCTAAATGCAGCCAATCTACTTAGGAGAAGCTAAGTTTATGGTAGCCCTCTTGCCTGAAAACGGCACGCGTTTTGTCGCCAAAATCATGAGACGCATGGAATGCAGTACTAACGCATGAAAGGCTTTTTAACAGAACCCCCAATCCCAAAGTTGCGTCCGTCTGTCCGAATGTCTGAGCATTTTCTGCTACATTTAGCTTGAAAACTGAGATCACGTGACCGATATACCAACTGAGAAAATTAACATTACGTGAGCTATTCATCAAGTCAATTTCCCTGCTAAATTTAGCGGGAGTAAAAAAAAAAAAAAAAAAAAAAAAAACAAGAGGATATTATGATAATGGAAGTATTGCAAAGGTGCAACCGAACTGGACAAGAATTACGATAATAATCCCTGGAGAAGGCTAACAGGAGGCACAAGGGACAGACACTAATCTCCAAACACAGCTAGGGGACTGGTGCGCGACCGAAAAAATCCGCCTGGTTTAGGTATCGAACAAGGCACCTCTCCGTTTCCAGTGGCTACCAACTGAGCTAAGCAGGAAATAGACGTCAGTAGAGCAAACGGGTTTTATATAGGGAGACTTCATGTGCGCTTTGCTGGGGTGATGCCACTTTTTGTAATACCACTCGCCGACAAACCAGCAGCCATTTTGGTCCTCGGCGACAATCTGTGGACCTGTAACCCTCCCGGAAACAAGCACCTTATCTCACAAGTTCGGAGCAGCGTTGTGGAACCCACGGAGGGAGGATTAGCACTTCCCCCCTCGGATGGGAGGACCGATGGACACAAAGGCCACTTTCCGGCGCACGGGGAAACAATGAGGAACAAAATGGCGGTGGACGAGGGTGTGGGAAAGGGAAACAGGCAGTTGGCATCACCTTATGCGAAGCGCACATGGAGGCATACTAGTTTTATCAGCTGCCACGAGTCTACCACCAACAAGGTTTGTTGGTGTTAGATTGGTGGCAGCTCATAACACCCGTTTGCTCTACTGACGTCTAACTCCTAGTTAGCTCAATTGGTAGAGCGCTCCACTGGAAATAGAGAAATCCTTCGTTGGATACCAGGACCAGGCGCGTTTTTTCGGTCGTGCACCAGTCACCTCGACCTGTTTGGAGATTTATGTCTGCCCATCGTCTCCCTTGTTCCTCTTCTCCAGGGATTATTATCATCGCCAAGAGGCCCTGGGTTTGATTCCTGGTGAGCCAGTGTTAATTTATTGTCTGAAAAAATGATTTTCCTCGTTGCCTTACTTATGTGGCTGTGGTACCCAAACCGGTCGTGCTGGCAAGCCCTACCATGGTGTACCTGCGGACGGATGGACGGATGCCGGTACGGACGAATACATTTTTGGCACTAGAAGGTTCTGCTTTAAAGCATTTCAAATTATAAAATACATGTGTCGTTCAAATTAAGGTGGCCATCGCTATCACGTGAATTGCTTGAGCACGCTCTTGAGTAATATAAAATTGTGGCAGAAGTATTTCTGCGGCTGTCCAAGCTAACGCAGAGCGTTTGGTTAATCGCGCCTTTTTTTGCGCAGTTTGTGCGTCAGCTCGGCTACATGCCCCAGGAATTGGGAAAGCTCTCCTGGATGACGGGACGGCAGCTCATGCAGCACATGGCCAGGATGCGCCGGATTCCTGCAGCTGTCATCTATAACGTCGTGAACCAGGTCATGTACATGCTGGATCTTTTCGACGATGCCGACAAGCCCATCGGACATTTCAGGTATATCTTTTATTTCCTCATCTCTATTTCCGCCACCAATCAAATAAACACAGTATAATAGATAAAAAAAACAGTGTATATTGGCGATGCTTTGCTACAGACTACGTCGAAAGGAGAAATCATTGCTTGTCTCCCGTAGTCAGTGACAGGTTATGGAATTTCCTCCCACCTCTTGCAGAGCAAACGCTGGAGAGGACGAGACCTCCTCTCCGACATTCGCTTTAATAAAGTGGAAAGAGGTGGGAGGAGCCTCTAGTTTACTCTTCACTTGCCACCGACTAGTGTACTTGAACAGCACGCTTGTTAGGACTATTTTAATGATATTTTCTGGCGGCCCTCTCGCGCGTCGAGCACAGTCACACTGAGTAAGTTGGCGCTTCCTTTCAGCCATTTCCGCGCAGGTGGGCAATAAGGAGACGTGAACGGCACATTAACTTGACTTTCCCGCGACCCGAGCATATGTGAGCTATAATGGGAGCATGTCTCCGGCAGCGCATGTACACCCGCCGGCAATATGAAGATGAACACTTTACCTGGTTTCTTGCCTGTTTTACGGGTCCCTAAAGCTCTATTAACTCTCAGCGTCTCAAATGGTACGTGGCCAAGGGTCTAAACTTTGCGTTCTAGCCCTCTTCTGGGACAGAGCTTGTTCCAAAACTTGCAGGATGTCAAAAACAAGAGGGCTGTTCACCTTCATATCGCTCACGGGTGTAAGGGCGTTTTGATGTGGTGATCGAAGTTTTGGCGGGGAAGGGATGACTAGACAAATTGACAAGAACGAGAAAATTGCTACCGCCTTCCAAAGAAAATCGAACTCAGGGCACCAACGTTTTGAGCCCGGCGATGAATCACTACGCCGACGGGAAGTCTCGGGATGCGGTATTTATTATGTGCCCCTATCCTTATAAAGTGCGTGTCGGGCCAAGGTCCGAGGCGCTTTCTGGACGTGTCGCAGACATCTCATCTGGAAAGAAGAACGAGCGGTGTGAAGATAAGATGACTGAGCAGAAGCTGCGCCGTGATGAGTTTGTCTATCTTGAATGGGTGAAGATGTACAATATTCGACAACTAGTTGCCCGATTATGGGTTTGTCGCAATTTAATAGAACTCATATGAATGTAATCTACAGCAAAGAACTGTAGAAATACAGTCGCGATTTTATAATCTTTATTTGGTCTTGTTTCCCAGTATATACAAAGTGCATTTGGTATGATCACTGGAATATTTATTATATTTATTACCCATTTTGTGTTCGTTTTGCAACCGTTTAATAATGACATACCCCTAAGAAAAAATTCATCGTACAAGGGACGTACCATATTGATTTACCATTTATTTTTACGCTTCAGATACCGGTCACTTAGGGGTCTGTACATATGTCAACATTCTCAACAGACTGACCTTGGTGCCCAGTGCCCTTGCACTATCTGTGTAGCTGCCTCTCTATGCCTTGCTGGAACCACTTTTCTAAGTGCCTTGCACCCATGCCTGGAACGGTGCTTTCAGCTTATTGATCACCTTTAGGTGTTGTCTTTGCAGGGAGTTTTTTCATGCCACTGAACGGGTAAAAACACGTGGGGGCTGTCGTGCCGGGCTGTGGCCGGCGGTCAAACCGCACGGCCCACCAGCGACGGCAAGCAAGCAACTGAGCCAACTGAGCGTCCAGAGCCGGGAACCAAAAAGCATGTTTATCTCACGAGGCAATGGCTTTTTACAGAAAACGTGGGCACAGTGTTCGCAACCCAATTATCGAAAGTGTCCTAACTTGGCACTCACGCCGCCCACAACATCTCCCCCCTTAAAAATGTCCGAGAATGTCCCGGGCATTTTAGCTGTGAAAAAAAAAAAAAAACAGTTTTACAGATAGTGTCTTTTGGGAGCAACCACTTGTCTCCCAGAATGGGTCGTGTAGGCTTGGCCTGTGTCATAACCACGAACACCTGGTGGTAACGCCGGACGAGGCACATCACAATGAGGGGAGTCGTCAGGTCCCCCCGAGGCCGAACCATCGCCGGAAGCTGGAGTAGCAAACGGCGTCGAAGATGCGCTCCTGTCACTGCGTCAACGACATAAGACCTCGGGCGTTGAGCCGGGCTTAAGGCAGTGCCACGCAGCCTCTCGGGTTCAACCCAAACTCAAGTGCCCTGTTAAAGTCTTGGAAGAGCACGGGCTCGATGACGGCTGTTGAAGTCTGCTGTCTGTTTCCTACAGTAGTCGGAGTCTCGGGTGACAACCAGGTCTCGTCCCGGATTAAGAGGCTGTAGCTGCTCCTTCCTCTTCTGAACCCGCGTTCGAAGCTGGCGGCCCATCAACAGCTGTGCTGGGTTGTAGCCGGTGACACCTTGCGTGTCTCTGTAACTGAGGAGCGCCAAGTACGGGTCCTTGGCCTTGCGAAAGAGGTCCTTAATGGTTCGAACCATTCGTTCAACTTCACTGTTTGACTGGGGGAAGTTTGGGCTACTGGTCACACGTGCGAAGCAGCAGGAGCTTGCGAATCGGCCGAACACCAGAGACAAAACTGGGGGACCGTTACCAGACCGGAAAGTCTTGGGGATTCCGTGACGATCAAACATACTCTTGAGGACGTCAATGACCTTCCCTGCTGTCGTGCTTCGTAGCGTCGCCCGGGGTACCGGGAACAGTAGTCAACTAGAAGAATGAAGGTTTTGCCGTTCAAGTGGAAGAGGTCGACACCGAGGACTTCCCTCAGAAGGCACGGGCTCTGGACTTGCAGCGGTTGATACCTTGATGGCCTTCGTGGATCAAGGCTAGTATCGTCGGGCGGAGTGCTGCTGAGATGACGATACGGGTTCCCTTCAGCAGAAGACCATTGCAGACTGAAAGTTCTTCCAACACGGGTGCATACATTGCAACGTGCGTAGGTAACTTTCCCTTGGATGCCAACCGCCCTGGAAGGATGAGATGTGGGTACTGCATTCACCCTCGGATGTTTGAGCCATCTTGAGATCTTCTATGGAAGCTGAAAGCACCTCAGAGGAGCCGTCCACTTTTTCTGCAGCGAAAAGCTCGATGGCGTCCAGCTCTCCCGGCCCGACGATGGCCTTGCAAGGGATTCGAGACAGTGTGTCGGCCGTGACTAGTAGTTTTTCAGGAACGTGCAGCATTCGGAATCGATACGGCATCAGTTTCTGCCGCAACCGTTGAATCCGCGGTGGCACGACGTCGAGCTACATCTTTCCGAAAAGGGAGACCAATGGCAGATGATTCGTCTCAACATCAAAGGAGATGCCATGCCTATACTCACTGCATCTCTGTACAGCCCAGGTAACCGCCGAAGCCTCCTTCTCCACCTCTCTGTAGTGCTGCTCAGTTGTTGTCAGGGGTCTTGGCGCAAAGGCGACAGCTGGACTTTCTCCTGTTGGTTGAGTCAGGAGCAACACCGCGCCTAGGCCGAAGGAGCTTGCATCCGCTGAGACCGTAGACGGGTAGGCTGGGTGGTAATTTCCCATACAACGGTCGGACGTCAGCAGCTTCTTGAGAGCATCAAAGACGACTTCCTGTTCGTACGATCAGGTCCACTCCGTGTTCTTGCTAAGCAGAGCCCTGATCGGCGCTGTCACTTGGGCCACGTGTGGGAGGAAGCGGGCCAAGTGATTCACCGTGCCGAGAAGTCGGCGTACCCCAGCGACGTCCGTTGGTGGGTCCATGTTTTGCACGGCGGACAGCTTGCCGGGATCAGCCCTTATCCCTTCCGCTGAGACAACAACTCCCAGGACTGACACTTGGGACACTCCAAAACTGCACTCCTCCCTTTTAAGGGTAACGCCGGCTTCGGAGAGACACAACAGCACCTGCTGCAGGCGTTGGCCTTGTTCCTTCTTCGTTCTGCCAAAGACTAGGACGCCGTCGACCATGTTAACTGTTCGGTCTAGGCCCTCTGAAATCCAAGCCATCTGTCGCTTGAAAAACTCTGGGGCCGACGTGATGCCAAATGGGAGGCGGCAAAAGCAATAACGCCCAAACGGCATAATGAATGTCGTAAGCTCTTGCGGGTCCTGGGGAAGCTTGACCTGATAGAAGCTTCAAGTAGCATCGAGCTTCGAGAAGACTGCTGCATCCCCCAGAAGTCACAGGACTTGATCAACAGTGGGGAGCACATGGCGGCCTCTCAGGACAACTTGATTTAGCTTGGTAAGGTCAACACAGAGGCGGGAGCCTCCCGACGACTTTGGAATTACGACCAGTCCAGCGCACCAAGGTGTGGGGTTGGTGACACGCCAAATGACTCTGTCTTGCTCCAGTTTGGCCAGCTCCGTTCGCACCCCCTCGCGCAGGGGTATTTTAATGTCGTCCAAGAACTTGACCACACCAAGAGCCTGGATGGCTTGGACCCCAAACTGGGGCACGGGGAGGGACTTGATCACGTACAGACGCTGACGACGGGTCTTGCCTCGCCATAAGAGGGTAGCCAAAAAAAACCACGACTAGCGACTGGTCTCCCGGTCCTGCCAGCAGGTCGTCGACCATGTGCAGATGACGAGGTCAGTTCGGAAAGGCTTTCGAAACAGCAGACACGTCCGCGCCGGAATCTACCTTGAATCTCGCCGTGTAGTTGTCGACAGTGACCTCGACGTACTTGGCCTTGGCTTTCTCAATCTCGAGGATTGCGTGGAGCTGTAAGGTCGCCACCTTGCTCTGCTTTCGTTTACGAGCGCGAATGACATCCACGAAGTGGCCCTTCTTCTTGCAGTAGTTGTACGGAGACTGCCGAGCAGGACAGTCGGAGCGTGCGTGGGGGGGCTCGACCGCAGTAGCTGCAGGAACCCCAGTCGTTATCGCCACGTGAAGACACGGCTGACGCGTCGTCTGACCGTTTCGTTGTCTTGCGCTGGTGCGTCGGACCACGACGAGACTTCGTAGCGTCAACGTTGACGGTAAGCTGGCCTGACTCACGCCCACGAGTAGTCTTTTTTTTTTTTTGGCGTCTTCGGCCTGTCTCGCCTACGTCCACGCGTCCTTGAGGCTCAGCTTGGCGTTCTGGCAGAGTTGGTCGGACAGGCGTCCGTCGCAAAGACCGACAACGAACCGGTCGCGAACCAGACGTTCTTCGACATCGGGGGACGGGTAGTTGCACGGCTTGACAAGCTTGCAGAGCTCGGCGTGGTAACTGTCGACGCTCTCTCCCGGCTGCTGTACCCGCTTGTGGAACCTCGATGACTTGTACACCTCGTTGAGGGGGTGCACAAAGCGTTCCGAGAAGCGTTTGACTACCGTGTCGTAGTCGTTCAGGGAGGCGGCGTTCAAGCCGAACGTGTCGAGAAGGACCCGAGCTTCGGGGCCCATACAGTAGAGAAGTGTCCGCACCTGAATGTACGGTGGTGCCTGGCGATGTCCGGAGGCATAAGCGTAGCCCTCGAATTGCGTAAGCCACGCAGTACAAGAATCGGTGTTGTCGAAGTTGAAAGCAGCGGGCTGACGTAGGGAGACGCCCACCCACGTTGGAGCTTCTTGCGAGTTCGCCATGAGAACATGAGACTTAGGCCTAATGCGCTGTCATGAGGACCGAAGGTACGTATGCCTAGTGGACTGCTTCTGGCACTATGTCGTGCCGGGCTGTGGCCGGCGGTGAAACTGCAAGGCCCACCAGCTACGGCAAGGTAGCAACTGAGCCGACTGAGCGTCTAGAGCCGGGAACCAAAAAGCATGTTTATCTCACGAGGCAATGGCTTCTCACAGAAGACGCGGGCACAGTGTTCGCAACCCAATTACCGAAAGTGTCCAAACTTGGCACTAGCTCCGCCCACAACAAGGGCCAGGCCATGCCATGCCATATCCATGCACAACTAAATGTTCTACTGGTCGTACAACGCGTCAGAAAGACGACCGCACTCGGTCAGGTGCTGGTCAGTCACGGCCTTACTCAATGCACATGACAGTGATTGGCGGGAGCTTCATCGGGTGTGGCCGTCTTCCTGACAAGTCATACGACCTGTCGGGTGTTTGTTCGTACATAAGAACGGCCTGATCGGGCCCCCAGTGGTTATAACCTGTGACGTGGCATCAAACAAACCCTGCGAGAATATAATTTTGTTAGGTATAGCTGTCAGCTCGAACATAAACACGAAAACAAAAAGGATAAAAAGGGACATGCACACCGATGCGTACACACCACTGTGCAAACAGCGGTGTGTATGTCGCTTTCTAACCTGTGTGTTTTTTTAGTTATTTTCTAGCTGACACTTATACCTAGCATGTACCAGCTAGCTCAACTTACGACTGTATTGCACAGTAAAAAAAAAAAAAAACGTGCTTGACGTTTTTGATTACAGATCGTTAATACAACAATATGTGCAATACAGTAAACAACCCAGCACAATGCGCCACACAATGTACGAGTAAAAAAGATAAAATGAAGGAAAGAGGGCTCATTCCGGAGCGGATTCAGCACGGTCAAAAAGCCTGCGCTTGTGACGCCAGAACTGGCCGCCAGTTTGGGAGACAGAACGACAGATTGTAAAATAAAGAGCACAAGAATAGTATTGTTCTCCGGGAGAGGCGGACACATTCCGAAACACATTTCTATTCCTTTCTTTGTTTTTTTAAACTAAATTTTTCTGGAGCTTTTTTTACTTACGACGTATCATCTCTCACTACAACTTCGCATCCTTACACTGCCACTAGGAAAGAAGGATAAGGATTAGGCCTTTTTAGAGCGCATCTCTTAGGCGCCTGTTTCCGGCTTGAGCAGTGTCGCCGTCGGCGTAATTGCACGCGTTGCGTATGGGACGTCACAGACCTACACAGCAACTCAATTTCCCGCTAAATTTAGCGAAGAAACTGAATTGGTGGGCAGCTCTGTGACGTCCCATAACGCAACACTGCGGATTCAATATCCCCCGCTAAATTTAGCGGGAAAACTAACGTCGCATGAGCTCAACCCCAATTCAAAGTCCCCGCTAAATTTAGAGGAAAAATTAATTTGTGTTTAAATCACGTCGCGTCAGTTTTTCCGCTAAATCTAGTGGAGGAACTGAATTTGTTCATAGGTGACGTGACACAAAGTCATAAGACGTCATTTTCCCCGCTAATTAAAACAGGAAAGTGAACTGGGGTTGTAATGACGTGCCATCAATTTCTCAGCTAATTTTAAAAGGGAAAGTGTGGGCGGAGGGGAGGGTATGGGAGGAGGAGGGGAGGGTACGGAGGAAGATGGGAATACCCTCCCCTCCGTACCCTTTCCTCCTCCTCAAGAGCTGCACTCTGATTTCGAATTCCAGAGATAGGTAAACGTCTCATTTTTTTAGAGCGCAGCTGTTAGGCGCCCGTTTCCGCCTTGAGCAGCGTCGCCGTCGGCGTAACTGCGCTTTGCATGCAACGCGCATGCAAAGCTTGCAAGCGGCGTAACCGCGCGTTGCATTATGGGCAGTTTCCCATAATGACGTCACGAGGGTTACCCTCGTCAGGGTTACGAGGTTTACTCTCACGAGGGTTACCCTCACGAGGATCACGAGTGTTACCTTCACGAAGGTCATGAGCGTTGACGCCACGAGAGTTGCGAGGGTTAGTTACCCTCAAAAGGGTTACCCGCACGAGGGTCACGAGGGTTACTCTCACGAGATTCACGAGGGTTATGAATTACCCTCACGTAACCCCCGCCTGAGATCACGTGGTTCCCCCTGAGGTCACGTGACCCCCACCCTGGTGTCACCTAACCTCAGCTATTTTTCAGTACCTTTCCATCCTCCTCCTGAAGAGCTGCGTTCTAATCTGGCGTTACAGGGAGTTGTAAACGGCTTTTATTTTCTTTGTTTCCCCCACAATATGCAAAACCAAACGAGAAGTGGTTCGCCTTGCGACACCTATGCGGCACTGCCTTCAATATGCTCTCCTTTTTACCTACCACATCCGCCTCCCCTCTTTTCTTGCAACTTGGCTGTATAAAGTACTGTCACCGAGGGTGCAAGCTTTCTCTCTTTGTGGTAGGCTATGGCACGGTAAAGCGGAGCATAATCCTAGAAAAAGTGGTGATGTTGAGGGCGATTATTGGTCAATTTCCTCTGTAGATACATATCATTTAGAAAAAACGACAGCTGCACCACACAAAAAATGCACTTTAAAAGAAAAAAAAAATATCAGCTTCATTGTATTTCTTAAAACGAGCCAAACGTGCTCTCTGTTTGCAGCTCGGGGGCCCTACGCAAGCTGTCGATGTCCTTGGCAGTCTTGGGAGCCCCACAGGTGCTGCTGCTCGACAATCCGACCCAGCATCTGGACCCCGTGTCGAGAAAGCGCTTGTGGCACACCATCATCACCTTCGTAAAGAAGACGCACGCATCTGTGCTCATCGCCACAGACGAGTGAGCTTTAACCTCCGAGACCGGAGGTTGATGCATTTAGGATCTGTCACGACTAGGGATGTCGTGATTGTTCGTAGGACCTTGAGGTTCGACTGGTCCAGCGACTTTTCACATGCTTAGCAAACGTCGACAAATTTAGGCTTCAAAGAAAAAATTTGACTTCTTGGGGAAACAAAAAGTTGGAACATGCTTAGAACTTGAGATAACAAGAAAGAAATTTACACAACATAAAAACAAAGAAATAAGCATTTCCAAATATTGCGGATTTCAGCGAACTAAGGAGGGCACTCTGGTTAGGCAAAATGTTGGAAGAAAATAGGTCAGTTTCATCATTTAGCACGCCAAACAGCTTAGACGTCTAGCGTTGCATCGTGCAGTAGATTTTCGCTATAAAAATAAAGTGCTTTCTGGGCGGTAAATACCTTGCTTTTTGCGTATCTGTTACCCGAGCCGCCACCAGTCGACGCGTCCTCCGAGACACCATTGCTGACCTCCACATATGATCGCGCGCCTGCTCTCCCAGTTTACAGAGCCATCGTTTGCGGCCGCTAGCGTCCGATACGCGACAGCAGTAGGACGCGTAGACTGCGTCTAGCGAGAAAAAAGTGATCAGTGCTAGTAGCTTCCGAAGACTGCGGTGACGACGTTGGGTTCAGGAACCACGATGCAGCGCCCATGGACTGTCCGGGGCTCTCAAAGAAGGCCGTTGTCGCAGCAGCACTTTTCTGTCTGAGCCTTTTCTTCATATCTGCACTTGACACAAATTACAATTGCCAATGTGTCAAAAAAAAAAAAACAATCCTGAATTGAGTTTATGTTTTACGTTGGGGAATAATACCTTTTCACGATGTCTTCTCAGAGCTCCTCACGGAATTTTGCGCCCAAAACAACCTCCGGGGCGTAAGAACTAGCAGCAGCGCCCCCTAGCAATTCGAATTTGCACGGGAGCTGCTGTGACGACACAATCGAAGAAAGAAAAGGAAAGCTGAGGCATTTTCTGCTGACGGAGAAACGTCTGCTTCGATCGTCCGACTGTGTCGTCACAGTCGCTCTTTCTTGTGTTCATGCATTAAAAGAAAAATAATGTAATCATTTTACTTATCTTGTTCTTCTTTCTGTCTTTTTGAGACTTCTCTCAGTAGTGAACATGCAGAGTAAACAAAAGTTTTAAATTGTATTCGGTGTCCCTTAGGTTACTATATGCTAAAGCCTTTGTAATCAATTACTTACCAAAATCATAGAAGTTTAAGTAACTGATCGTATTGTTGTTGCATTTGAACAATAACGTTTACAGCTCCACTCAGCACAGCCATGGTATGCTGTAGTAAACAAAACCTGCCAAACAAACATCGAGCTGTTTATTTATGTTCTTATTTGTAACTAACTGCAAACCCCTGGATCTTAACAGGATGGGCACAAAGTAGGAGAAAGAAATCGCACAATCAAGCTAAACAATCAATGCCGCTATAAAAAGCAAACATCGTTATCTGACGCTGCAAATATTAGGAAGTTTTAGGGACCCGTTTTCGCACATCCGATACGGTACGATAGGCCCTGCGGTAGCGCATGCGCAGTTCGTACCGGAGGGCCCATCGTACAGTATCGGATGTGCAAAAACCGGTCCCTAAAACTCCCTATTACGATTGTACACTTAGGCAAACAACGCGTAAGATATAAAACATCACTATCCAATAGGTTTACAAGGTATTGGCAGTGGCGAAATTATATGACAGTTATAAATCTTTATCTTAAACAAAAAAATGCACACAAAAGCGCACTCAAGCAAACAGCGCAGTACATTAAAAAGTGTAATAATATAATCACATTTCAATAACGCTTTCTAGTGATGATGCCAAATCTGAAACATGAAACAATTCAGCCGACGTTGCTAATGGAACAAACCAAGCCGCATCAAATCTACAAGTCACTGGGTCTTTTTTTTTTTAAAGAGTGGTTCAGAGATGGTAAAACATGTACAGAAAAATGGCAAACGCCATGATGGTGCCCTTTTGACGTATGATTGGTCCTATAAGCTCGTATTGTCCGCTGCATCTAAACTTAAGGTAAAGCAAAGCATAGGGGCAATATATACCACTCATTTTCTCTCTGCGGAAAGTATGAGAACATAAATATATTAGTACGCGCCAAATATGAAGTTAAAAAATAAGGCTCCAGTCCACGCTGTGATGGTGGTTGGACAGCGAATCTGTGGTATCACCTGCAACGATTGCCCACTGCACGATAGACCCTTTTTATGGCAAACGTCACCAGGTGGTGCTCCAGCCTTTGACGTGCCAGAGAACTTCCGGTTAAAAAAATTAACAAAGCCGCTTGAACACCACCGCTTGAAACGTCGATGAAACGTTTAACCGCCGATTCTCCAGGACAACACCAAAAGAACGAGAAAGTGCGAGATCTGTTAAAATGTTTCGACTGGTCTTGTAAGTCAACTTGCCTTCCCCAAGATGCAATATTGTACAGGCGAAAACCCTCGTTAAATCTCAAACTTCGTTGTTCGTCTAGAATTTATGCTTTCCAGCACTGGTGACATAAGCAAGCTCAACAGGTTTGCAAAGACGGTGCGACCGGAAGTCGCCTGGGACTCAAGCGGCAGTTCATATTGGTAAACGGCAAAAGGGTCTATACCAAATGAATAACTTAAGAAAAGCAAATGCACTGCACCGAAACCTGTTTATAAGCTTTTCGTTCTTTTTCTAAGATTTAGAGATCTGTTTAAAAAATGCCGTGAAAGTTGCACTTACGCGGTTTGTGCGGTTGATTTATACAGCCAGGGGGACATTATGTGGGCGGTAATCTTTGCGATAAATCGGCTAATTACTTAAAATTCGTTAATTAACTTTTTAATTAGTGAAAATAGTTATGTGATTTCAATTAGAAACTTATTGAGGGCCATCAAAAACCACTAAACCAACTTTTTTTAGAACTACTTGCAGCTCGAGAGGAACTCAGCAGCACAGCAAAGTTACTACTAATGCAGCAGGCGCAAAGCTAGAAGTGGCAAAACGCGGATGACTTTACCATCGCGTTCCCACACTTCAAGCTTTGCGCCTGCTTTACGAGTGATAAGTTTGGTGCGCCCCCAAATACGAGCATCAAGTCGTTCTAAAAAGAGTTGATTTAGTGGTTTTCGATGACGTTCAGTAGGTTTCTAATTGGAACCGTATGTCTATTTTCACTAACTGAAAAGTTAATTAACAAATTTTTATCACTTAGTCGACTAGTCGCAAACATTGGCCACCTACATAATGCCCCCCTGGCCGTATAACTCAGCCGCAGAAACCGCATCAGTGTAAATTTCACGGCTTTTTTTAAACAGAAAAAAAAAGAAACCAAAAAGAAAACAGCCTGTATATGAAAGACTGTGCGCTGCAGCTTATGCAACCGCAATATTTACCGAGAAACGAATGCGGGGAGCGCAACGTGCTTATCATCGTTCGCGCGCGCCTTATAATCTATCACGTGGCTTTGACACTTGTTTTTTTTGTTTTTTTTATTGAAACAAGTCTCAAAACCGCATGATCAATGATAAGGCGCGCGTGTGGGTTATTTGTCGACGGACACGGAAAAAGTCCCACCTGCGAATCATATACAGCTTCGTTGTAAAAGTGTTCATGGTTACGTCTATATTTCGTTTTACCTTAAGTGCAAATGTGGCCGACGCTACGAGCTGATGGTACCAATCAGAGGGTGTTCAAAATGCACAATCATGGTGTTCGTCATCTTCCTGTACGCATCCTATTGTTCCTGAACGAATGATAAACAGAAAAGCCCAGTGACGCGCTTTTGACGCTGCTTGATCGGTCCCATTACCTCGTATCAGGGAGATTTAGCGAGTCGCTTTTCGAGCACACGGCTCCGAAATCACGAACGGTGCAGCTGGTCCGTTCCGTGAAACCGTATACGTGAAATTTGACAAATTTTAGCGAGTCGTGAAACTGGCGCAACTGTGTAAACGAGGATGATGATTGTGTTTGACGGTGGCGCCATCTTCTAGTAACACGTCAAACATTCTGCAACGTGTAAATCCGTGCCGGCTTGTGTTTCCGGCGTACGATTGATGTAAACAAGACAGCCGACGTAGCAAATGCCGGTCAGAATTTCAAGAACTGCGAAGCTAGATAGAGTAGTAAAGTGGTAATTTGAGCTAGTTGGTACATCTTTAATATTAAACAGCGCACAAAAAGTCGGCGGAAGAGAAAAGGACAGTAGAACGAAAGAGCGCTGACTCCCAACTGATTAATTTCGAAAGAAGAGAAAAGAAGGTAAAAGAAGCCACGAAAATTGGACCGCACGTAAAGTGAAGAAAAGATAAAAGAAACAAAGAAAAGCGAAGAAGAAGAAAAGGAAGAAAATATGTACAGTGGGATCTATAGATTTAAGAAAAACAAGAAAAGAAATATAAAGGTAAAAAAGAAGAAATAAATGGATAGAGTAAAATGTTTCTGAACAACCGTAAAGGTATAGGGAGTATTCACTGGACGCCATATTTGTGGGTACTGTTTAAAGCGCATGCTCAGAACGAGCTCACATCAATATGGCTAAGGCCGGCACTCTTGACCGGCCTGCAAAGGCCGGCACGTTGCAAAAGAACTGTGGAAGCTCGCCATCAGCACGCGCTCAGCATTCGCGCACACAGCTATGGCCGTCAGTGAATACTTCCTATATGGTGCGTCTCCGTCATCTTGAGCGCGAACGATCGTCCACGCTGTGTGCCGTCGAACCCAATCATTTCGTCTGCTCGCGGTCGCCATGGCAGCTAGTCTGCCCGCATATTGCAAAAATTTACTAGCATGTACAGTTTACAGCCTTCACGATCGCTTACCATTGTGGGCAGTCCTAAAAATGATTTGGTTCAACCTCTCAAATAAAGCAGACAAACAGGATGGAAAATCTCCTCCCGCTGTCCTATGCCTAACGAAGCAAATCGCCAAACCGACCGCCATCGTTTTTGTCCCCCGAGAAGTGAACGGTACTGGCTGCGTTGCGGTGATGACTCCAGCGGCCGGAATGGGGGAAACGAACGAGAAGAGCCTCCCGACGCCCCCAACAACTCGCACGCGCATGCACAGTGGCGTCGCCGATGCGCTCACGGACGAACCGTTCGTGTGGATACGACCTGCTAAAACTACCTAATGTCGGCTACGTCTGGAGTTGCAGAAGAAACTGACAAGTTGACATCACTGAAAGCTGCCTTAAAGGCCGACCTACAAGCAGAAAGGAAGAAAACTCTCTTTCGATTTCTCCTTTCCTTTTAAATAAAAGGGAGACCATCCTCGTTTCGGCGGGGAGTATTTGAAACTCGGTATTGTGTGTAGAGGGGACGACAATGCGAGAGGGAATGGAAGGAAGGAAACTGGAAACAGATTTCATTCAACCATTCATGTAGATATTCCAAGTAATTACTACAGTTATGTTAGATGGCTTTCCGCACTGAAGCCAGATAGAAAATTTAGCTGTTTGTCTCACTTTCTGCGGGTTTCGGGAGGAGAAATAATTCCGTCATGTTTCGATTCTTCTGTTTGCGCTAACCTTTTGTTGGTGCTTCTGTGCACTTTGCACTTTGAAAATGGTGGAAACGCAAGCAAGCTACTGCCAGGTTACCGCGGTATGAGACGTGGGGGGGGGGGGGGGTGCTTGCGTGTCCCAATAACTATTTCTGGCTATACGGTCTATGAGACGTGGGGGGACGGTGCTTGCAGGCCCCTATAATCCTTTCGGGCTATATCGGCCAGAGTCACTCAAGCCGAACAGGCCGGAGGAGGTGGGACAGACAAGCAGAAATACCTGGGCAGAAACCCATCGAAGCATCCCGTGCGTAGGATTATATTGCAATGCGGGGGAAAAGGCATTTTGGCGGCAGAGCTGTCCCTGATGATGATTTGTACCATTCAGAGCCCCTCGAAGAAGGCAAAACTCCGGTTTGCACTTGGTGCCCTAGATGCTGGCCCTTCAACCATGTGCTATTCGGAAGGCATTCTACTTCTTTCTTCCCTTTTACTTTTTCCTTTTTCACTGTCCTATACAAAAATGGTCTATGGTCGGCTATACAAAATCCTTTGTATGGCCGGCTATAGCAAATTGGCCCAATTAGCTATAGCCGCTTCTATGGCTGTCTATAACTTTTCCTATGGTCTCCCCTATGGTTGTCAATAGCTTTTTCTATGGAAATTTCGCCATCGAATTTTGTATGGTTTTATCAATGGGTCCCTTTAGAAAGGATGCTATAGGCGCCTATGGCTTTTTTTTTTTTGTTCTTCTGGCCGTCTATAGCTTCATGTAAGGACTTCTATAGAGATCTCTATGGCTTACTTTATGGATCTTTTTAGACACCGTGCTATAGCTGACTATGGCTTTTCCTATCGTGTCTTCAGCCGCATATTGCTTTTTGTATCGTCCGCTATAGCTCCCTCTATAGTTCGTCCTATGGTTCTCTCTACCCATCGTGCTATAGCCGCCCATGGTTTTTCTTTTGGTTCCTTTGGCCGTCTATAGCTTCGTGTAAGGTCTTTTATAGAGATCTCTATGGCTTACTTTATGGATCTTTTTTAGACACCGTGCTATAGCTGCCTAAGGCTTTTCCTATGGTTTCTTTAGCCGCCTATTGCTCTTTGTATGGTCCGCTATAGCTCATTCTATAGCTCATCCTATGGTTCTCTATACCCATCGTGCTACAGCTGCCTATAACATTTCCTATTGTTCCTTTAGCCGCCCATAGCATTTCGTATGGTCTGCTATAGAAATCTCTATGGCTTACTCTATGGATCTTTTTAGACGTTGTGCTATAGCTGCCTATGGCTTTTTCTATAATTTCTTTAACCGCCTATTGCTCTTTGTATGGTCCGCTATAGCTCATTCTAAAGTTCGTCCTATGGTTCTCTATACCCACCGTGCTACAGCTGCCTATAGAATTTCCTATGGTTCCGTTAGCCACCTATAGCATCTTGTATGGTGTGCTATAAAAGTCTCTATGCTTTACTCTATGGATCTTTTTAGACACCGTGCTATAGCCGCCTATGGCTTTTTTTATGATTTCTTTAGCTGCCTATTGCTATGGTTTGCTAGGTTCTTCTATATCTTGTCTTATGAGTGTCTTTACCATCGTGCCATAGCTGCCTGTAGTTTTTCTTTTAGAGCGCAGCTCTTAGGGGCCCGTTCCCGGCTTGAGCGGCGTCGCCGTCGCCGTCGGCGTCGCCGTCGGCGTAACCAAGGTCATGCCAAGGTCACGTGACCCCCAAGGTCACGTGACCCCTCCAGGTCACGTGACCCCTCCCAAGGTCATCTCAAGGTCACGTGACCCCACGTCTCCCAAGGTCACGTGACCCCTCCCAAGGTCATCTCAAGGTCACGTGAGCCCAAGACCCCACGTTACCCTTTGAAGGTCACGTGACCCCCAAGTCACGTGACCCCTCTGAGGTCACGTGACCCCCGAGGTCACGTGGTCTTCTCCCCAAGGTCACGTGACCCCTCCCAAGGTCATCTCAAGGTCACGTGACCCCAAGGTGACCCCCACGTGACCCCAGGTCACGTGACCCCCCCTCCCCGAAGTCACGTGACACCCCCCCCCCCCCCGAGGTCACGTGACCGCCCCCCCGGAGCATATTAAAGAATGAGGGGAGGAGGAGGGGTCTACCCTCCCCTCAGTACCCTTCACTCCTCCTCCTCAAGAGCTGCGCTCCAATTTGGCGTTACAGGGATTTGTATACGGCTTTCACTTTTTTTACCGCAATCGTATGAAATGTGAAACAAATTATTTGTTGTCACTGGACATCTTAAAAAAAACCTTGTAAGACATGCCGAACTTCATAGCCCCATTTAAAACAAAGAGCTAACATTTCAACAAAACAACAACAAAAAACAAATGCACTCACCTAGGTGTTTGCAAAAGCACAGGTAAACAGACACAAGGTATTGTTTTCAAATCTCCTAGAAGTTTATCACACACAGCCCATTCTGTAGACAAGCACGCACTAAGCAATCTGTACTATGTGAACAGGTACCACTGAGCTGTTATACAACTGAGAATATTGCAAAACAAACAAGATCCAAAGGTAATTCCTGGGTAGTGTCTAGTCCCCCGGCAGCCGGCCGAATTCCCCACTTCCCCACGAAATTCTAATTCCAGTCGCCACTCATTGGCGCTGCAATCAGTTCATTAAAAGACGTTTCATCGAGATAGTTTCATCAACACGTGATGTTTATAAACAACTCAAATTATGTTTTTTTTTTTTTTTTTTTTTGTAACGAGTTGCCAAGAAGTGGCGTGAACGGGTGGGCTGAGTCGGTGAGCACGCGCCTCAGGAATACAGGCGCGACGAAATGTCCCTGCAGCGTGCAATTCGCATAACGAGTGTCGACTAACCGTGTGTCCAGGAAACGTGTATCCACGAAAAGGTGTCCATGAAACGTCTTTTCACAAAACGCAGGGAGAATAAGAATGTAAGTATTCTAACTGCAGTTTTCACATGATTTCAGAGAGCTAATGGCAGGCGACTGCGGTAGAATTACGGGAAAATTATTCTCCCATCTGTCAGAAGATAGGCACTGTCAGGAGATAGACACTACAGAACGGTCAATTGTCACCGAGTAGGTTGCAGCGCACTTACGTTCAAAATACCGGACTTGAAAGATGTAATCCAAAATATACGTCGACACGGGCACTGCAGACGAACCACTCAAACACAAAACCGAGAAGGAAGGGATCCGTGAAGATTCACCACGATGTAGCACAAGCTCTCATTTGCCGAACCGAACACTGAACGCATCACAAGAATGTCTTGGGCTTCTTTGAAGAAATCGCTTGTTGCCGACATACGGGTAGGACTTTTCGATCGGGATGCCTTTTACCATAGAAGCGAAATCAACAGCAGCCCCGCGGGCCGCACGACACGCGAAACTAGGTCCGCAAGCAGCCTCATTCAGGGACTGGCAGCTGCTAATGCGTCATCCGTAACCACGTGATCACGCTCCTTCCGTTATATGCGCACAGAGAGCAGAGTGAAGCGATAAAAAAGTCTACGGTTGATTGGTCCGCCGAGTCCGCACCTTCTACAATGCTTTCAGCTTAGGGAGAGAAAGAAAACAGCAATTGAAAAACAGAGCTCCTTCAAGGCCAGAACGGGGTTGCGATCACAAAGACTAATTAATCTTCGGGGGCATACCAACAATGAACACAACGCGAGAATGTGTCACTTATATCCTGTTGACAGTTTGAGCCAAGGTTGATAGTGCAGTGGATGCTATGTGTGGCCTTGGGCTTAAGGCAGGTGCCGTGTTCAGCGTTATCACCAGCCTCGAGACAGTTGTCACGGGACCCTAACCGGAGACATGATTGACCTCAAACACGCATAGCGTCTACTCTGCTGTCACTACCGAGTGAACAGGACAGCTCCATGAAGGCCAGCTTTTGGACTTCTAAAGCTGCACTTCCCAGAAGTGAGGGAGGTTTGAAGATATCATATTTTACGTCGTGGAACGCACATTATAATTTAAAATGAATAATTAATGGCGAATACTTTTTTTTTCGCAGGATTTCCACAAATAAATAAATAAATAAATATATATATATATATATATATATATATATATATATATATATATATATATATATATATATATATCTTTTTCTTTTTTTACCAAGCACTTTTGAATTATGTGTACACTGCTAGGTTCGCATTTTTAAACTCCAATATTTTTAATCTTTGCATCGTTGTGGCATTTCTGATTGCGTGGTTTAAGAAATTTGTGCCGTAATACGTTTTTAATCCGTGAGTTCAGTCTATATCACTGCCATCAATTACAATCTCTGAGCACCATGATGCCACATGGTGGGGCTTTGTGCTCCAAGAAGCTCCAACGACTTTAATGTCTTATAATTTAACAAAAAAGAAGAAAAATTAGCCACAGCACTTGCTGATTTGTTGAATTCGCAGAACAGAGATATAATAGGACGCACCTAGGGTAGCGCGTGCCAAATGATATTAATTTCTTTTCGGCTGTTATTTGTGTATATTTCGCCGTTCTCGAGATGGGCGTTGACGGACATTGCACCGCTGCTTACGCCCCTGCCGGGGTAAGCGTTTTTGTTGTCACGACACTCTATCGCGCTATAGACGCGTCGATTTTACGCTCATGAAGTCTCGAAAGAACTGTCAATTGTTTAGTCAGAGCAACGACGCAGCAATCGCGAAGTGAGAGACGACTGCCCCTCGATCTGGCTGTCCGCCTTCACTCTGATAAAATGTTAGCGTGGGACTCTCGAGCAGCGTTAGCTTGCTGATGGTACAGGACGCTGCTTTGTCGTTGAGGATCATTGCCCTGCGAACGCCGGCGAAAACGTTCCAGTGCTCGGCGTACCTTAGGCAGCAGCGCCTGTCAGCGACCGCCCGCGCAGCATCGCAACGTTTTTGGAGCCTACAGGCAGTCTGCGAGCGCCGACGATTTATCGTCGCGACTTGAATGGGAGCATTTTATGAACTCCTGCGGCGAACATGAAACACCGCGAACATAAACTCCCGCGAACATAATCCCCGCGACGGCGAACCGCCGGCGCTCAAAGACGGAGGGTTCCGATGCTGTGCGAACGGTTGTTGGAGGACGCTGCGTAGGGTATACACCGGGCGCTGGAACGGCTTTGCAGCCATTCGAAGGGCAAAGGATTCGCGACGACAAAGTAGTGTCTTGCATCTTTAGTAAGCTAACGCTGCTCGAGAGTCCCAAGCTTACATTTCCACAGAGCGAGCGTGGCCGGCCAGGTCGAGGCGCAGTCGGCATTCGCGTCGCGATTGCTACGTCGTTGCTCTACCTACACTGATGACATGTGCACCGGCATTCGAAACCGCCCTCTCAAGACTTTATTCGAGTCCAATAGACGACTTTATAGCGCGATAAACCGTCGTGACAAGAGTATAAAGCTCACCTCTGTAGTGGCGTAAGCAGCGGGTTTATGTTCGTTGACGCCGCGTCGAGAACGACGAAATATACACAAAACATAACATTAAATATATTTAATACAGCAGGCAGAAAGAAATACAAACATGGCAGGGACACGGAAAAAAGTAGAAGGCGCGCTACGAAATAAATATTTACTTACAAAATACACTGGAAACGACAGATAATTAGAGCTAAAAAACGGAAGATTGAGATGACGTCAACGCCGAAATAAGGCAATGTGCAGGGAAAGCAGCCGACAAAACTGCAATAGTCCTATAGGCAGTTAAGGACGCTTTTGTGATCGCAGGTGTATAGCCGCGGCGACGTACGCCCCGTTAACCTGGCTGAAGAAAATTCTCGCCCGATCGAGCGCGTGAATGACTCTCCTTCCACTTTCCTACATCTGCAGGAAAAAAAAAAAAAAAAATGGTCGCGGGCCTATAGCCTAAGCAATATACCCCATTCACAAGGTCAACATAAAGGTACCTTTAGCATGGGTCCCTTTGCTACCGGCGAATCAGCCCGTCGTCTTGTGTCGCGAGCACACGCCACGTTCGGAAGATCGTTAATTGATTGGCCGCAGAGCCTAAAAGTCCCTTAGCTAAAGGTACTTTTACAGTAGTGTGAATAGGGTAAACCATTGAGCCGGCTAAAAAAATTGGATGGTCGCAAGTCTATAGTTCGGGAGACATACATCCCTTTATAGCCGGCTAAAGCACATTGAAAAGTCGGTGGCTATAGCTTTGGTGACATAGAACACTATTGAGTTAACTAAAGAAAATTAAATATTCGCGATTCTATAGATGTAGGGACATACAGCCCTCTATAGCCGGCTAAAGAACATCGAAAGATCGGAGGCCTATAGCTTTGGTGACATAAGACACCATAGAGTCGGCTAAAAAAAATTCGATGGTCGCGATTCTATAGGTTCAGGGATATACACCACTTTATAGCCGGCTAAAGCACATTTAATAGTCGCGAATTTATAGCATTATGGACATATATATTTCTATACCTCGCTAAAGATTACTGAATTATCGCAAGCCTATAGCTGCATAGTCATAAATTATTCTATAGCCAGGTATAGAAATCGAAATGGTCGAGATTCTATAGCTTTGAAGATATACATTTTTCTATAGGTTGCTATAGCGTGTATAATGGTTTCTTATAGCTGACCATAGAGGGCCATAGAGGGTGATAGCTCACCATAGGATTTTACGTATACGTCCATAGGCTATTTTTTTATGGGCTTATACTTCCCCTTTGCCACTAGACATCCAAAGCTAACCTTGTTTAGGAATATCATCGTCTTTTGTGACGATTATGTGATGGGTCATACCTTTTGCTAGCTTGTTTTTTTTTAAGTATCGCCTCTTCTGGCAAGGTGCACTCGAGATGCACCTTTATTGAACTCCATGCTGGGTGAGCAAAGTCAGTGGTGAAGTGAACTTACCTCTTTTGACAATATCATGCCAAACCCTCATGACAGGAAATCACTTCGGACAGAAGAAGACGAACTAGTCGAACCTAAAAAATAAATGTACACAACGTTTTGAGAAATAACGAGCAATGAGCCGTATTATCCAATGAGTAAAACCTCAGCATTCCTTAAAAGAAAGTTACGAAAAGGAATCCCAACTGTCACAAACATCAAGAAAATGACCACAGGCGACTTCCCTCTGGGGGCATCATCCGAGGCGGCAGGCACGACGTTCCTGAAAGCCAAAGTTCTCGAGTATATCCCGGCCACTGTTGCACGCCATCGCACTCTCAACTCGACCTGAGGGGTGATGCATGCGTAGAACCTCCTAGACAACTCCTCAAATACAATTCTCGAGCGGCCCAATACTTGCTCATCTTCCAAATACTTGACTCACCTTTACTCACCAAGCTTGTCTACCTAAGATATAAAATTTCGCCATACATGAAGCAAAAAAAAAGGGGGTGTTGTATAGCAACGCATTCATTCTTTCTTGAAACCAGTCCGATAAGCTTTTAATTTTGGAATAACACTATATAGTAATAAAGTGTCCGGGTTAAAAGTTTTTAGGGCTTTTAATAATTATTTTCGAGATCTGGTTAAAACATCAAATTATACTACAGACCTGCTTGTAACATCGTGATTAGTTCTTAATGAATCTATACCCTTTTTCGTACTACAGAATATAAAATTATTAGTACTTTTTAATTCTTAATCACACCCAGATCGCAATACATATACAAACTGCAAATTAAACCAATTAAATATGATAATTATATGTTTGCTTCATCTCTTACGTACATTTTTAACCTTGCCTAAACGACCAGTGATTTTCCAAGGAATGCAAAAAGTAAAAAATAATGGTGCTACGTAAGGGTGGAGATAAAAGTAACCTAATTAACCATAGTCCAATATCAATTTTACCCGTACTGTCTAAGGGTCTTGAGAAAATAATTATTGTAAGACTTACCAGCTTGCCTAAAAACATAATCTTCTCTATAACTCACAATTTGGCTTTCGAAAACACAGATCAACAGAAACTGCATTATTAACACAAGATTAACTCACTGCTGACGCATTTGAGGGTAAAAAGCTTGTTCTAGGAATATTTATTCACCTCACTAAGCGCTGGACCCTATAAACCATGAGAAACTAAACTTCAACTTCCACTTTATTGTATTAGAGGAAGTCCAGCGTTACAAATTCAGTCTAACTCGGAGTACCGGTCTCAATATGTTTGCATAAATTCTATTTTTTCTCCGCTTGAAACCATTTCAATCGGTGTGCCCCAGTCAGCATCTTCTTATACTTATACTTTTTACACTTTACATTATCCTCTTATTTTTAGAGCGCAACTCTTAGGGGCCCGTTCCCGGCTTGAGCGGCGTCGGCGTCACCGTCGGCGTAACCAAGGTCACCCCAAGGTCACGCGGCCCCCAAGGTCACGCGGCCCCCAAGGTCATCCCAAGGTCACGTGACCCCCAAGGTCACTCCAAGGTCACGTGACCCCTCCCCCAGTTTCACTTGACTGCCAAGTTCACGTGACACCCAAAGTCACGTGACCACCCGAAGTCACGTGGCACCCCCCCGAGGTCACGTGACCACCCCCAGGGTCACGTGACCCCCGCCGAGGTCACGTGACCTTCCCGATGACGTCACCGGCATCCGCATCGTCATCATAATGATGACGTCATCACTGACGTCGCTGATGACGTCACCGGCATCCGCATCGTCATCATCATGGATGACGTCATCAGTGACGTCACTGATGACGTCACCGACATCCGCATCGTCATCGTCATCATCGCTGATGACGTCATCGGAGTCCGCACCCTCATCGTCACTGATGACGTCATCAGTGACGTCACTGATGGCATCATCGGCATCGTCACGTGACCCCCCAAGGTTACGTGACGCCCCCAGGTCACTTCACCCCCCCCCCCAGTACCCTTCCCTCCTCCTCCTCAAGAGCTGCGCTCTAATTCGGTGCTACAGGGAGTTGTAAACGGCTTTCACTTTTTATATCTTCTTTTTATACTTTACGTAAATGACGTTTTCAATATAGTGACTTCAGCAGGATTACTACTCTAGGACGCCGATATAACTCTTTTTTTTTAGTGGTACAGACACGACTACGGTTTGAGAGACGAACAGTTCATTTTTTTATTTAAAACAATAAATGGATGCAAAGTATCTAAAAAATGGACCATACCAAAAATATAGCCATTTTTATAGACGTAGAAATGAATTAATTAGTGTACAAAAATATGTCCCCCTTGACAACCAGAAAATAGAAAATTAAGAGAAATAATCTCTTTCGGCGTTCATTTTTCCGAACACCTCACATGGGACATTCACGTTAATCACGTCTGTACAAAAATTAACAAAATAAACAGCCTGATGCATAAACATACATACAGCCTACCGTTTAATATTATAAAAAAAATATTGTACAATGCCCTAGTTATGCGACACCTAACTTATTGCCATATTATATGGGGTACAACTTCAAAGCAAAACAAACTTAACCTTCTTCCTACGAAAAAAATCAATTATAATAATAGCTAATCTCACATGGAACGAAAGCACAGTAAACTATTTTCAGCGGCTACGCGTTTCAAATATATATATTTTTTTTTTCTGTTCTAGTTCAAACTCACCTGGCCTTAAAGATATGTTTTACTCACAAAGTCTCGATACCCTATTGGAAAAACGTACAAGAAACAAACCTGCTGCTTGTACAGTTCTGGTCTGACACCAGTATAATTTCTTGTTATTATGTATGCAGCTAGTTTGGTTCGGCTTTTTGCATAACTGGAGATACCGGCACCGCTATGGTTCCGGGTCTGTCTATACTGGCAGCCAGTTTGCTTCCCGATATGATTCGGTGTGCTGGTATGATTTTGCGGCCGATGACGTAGGCGACCGCAATCTTTCCAACAAAAAACGCTTATACCACACCACCACCGTTATATCCAAATCATACATGAAGAGACGACCGCCATCTTACAACAAAACGTCCATCGTTTACCACCGGTATCGTTACATACACCATACATGTCGAAAAAGAACATAAGCCGCGTTTACATGAATGCGACTTAGTCGTATTGAATCCAGTTGCCGCATTCCATATGCGGTCATGTAAACGGCATAATGCGCAAAGCGCATCGCATTAAAGTCGCTAGACAGAGGTGGATCGAGATGTCGAGTGCGCATTCATTCAGCCCATGTAAACGGAGATCGCATCGCATTTTGGAACGGGGAGGATTATCGGAAGGCGCTCGCTGCGGGAGCGAGTGAACAGCTGAGAACATGGAGGCGGCCAATCTCGTCGGCGGCGCGGAGAGCGGTCCCGCAATTTTTTTCCCGAGAAAAAACGCAAGCTTTTATTGTGATCATAACTAAGCGGAATATAGCGGAGCTGCTCGGTGTGGGCGGCCCCGTCCAAACCTTTGCGAAGTACGACTTGCGTGTCCGAAGGGGTCACAAAGACATCGGTGCAAGCACGAACGACACCGAGAGCCCCGAGCACTGTTGAGCACTGCATGGTAGCGCAGAACGAGCAGCTCCTACCTCGGTGCCGTTCCCGGCTGCGCAAGAGCCTCTCGGACTCGGGGTCCGATTGGTCCGGTCGCGATCGGCGAGTTCTGGCGCGGCGAAACGCGGAGGCTTCCTCAAAGCGTGCGCACACATGTCGCCTCTCGTTCAGAGTGAACCGGCGGCCCGGCCTGGAGTCCTAAACGCCTTGGTTTCGATGCTTCTTCCGTCTCGCAACTTCTTCTACAGCACCGAAGACAGCGGGCACCATCTTTACGGTCACTAAATGCGTCGAAAGGCCTCCACGTGCGATGCACCGGAAAACGTGGTGCGGCTGGTGCCGGAACGGAACTGCGTAACTTCGAGCTTTGAGTCAGCGTGCACGGCAACAAACCGATCGTGACACCAAGCCGCGGATACCGCATCGCCGGTCGACAGCGGCAAACGGCCCGTTGCTCGTATCGTGGGCCGTGACTCGTACTCGGCCAACTCGGCGTTTTTTCGTGGCCCCTCGCGTCGTCGCTACCAGCCGCAAACCCGGCGTCGGAGAAAAGTGAAACCGAAACGTAAAGCTTCCGCCCAGTGGCTTCCGCTGTCGCGCCTTTTCAGACTTTCCGGCTTCCACGCTTCCGGTCGTCGCGGAGATGGCGACGTAGTGGTTTTGGCGGTTTTGGCATCGCTGGCTCGTTCTGCGTTTTGGGGGACAGATGTTTTACGGTCCGTTTCTACTGCGTCTCTGGCTCTCAACTCGACGGCGCCTCTCATAGTTCAACCAGGCGTGGTCAACCTGTGTCAGGCCGGCTCGACTCGTCCGATCGCCGGACCGCAGGCGACTTCCCAGTTCGGCCGTCAGGCCTAGGATCCGAAGACGTCTGTCTCCGTGAAGCGGTAAGCGAATCTCGTCCCGTTTTCGTTCTACTTTTAAATTACGTTAGGTGCGCTACAGTGTAAGCATGCGTCCCAAGTGTTCGTGACAATTTTGAACTAGAATAATTGTGCTTCATTGCGGTTTGTCATTTACGGAAAATATAAATCGAGCAATGAACGAGGAGCCATGCTTGAAAACGATGCATGTATGTACGATGTTAACTTCTACCTCGGCGGCTTTAAAAAAAAAAGTCAAGACTGGTTACGGTTGGATGCGAGGCTGGTCCCAATGCAATGGTAAGCACTTAGAGCGCCTTTCTGAACGGCATGTAAGCAATATAGCGATCAACGAGACGAGCGACGGCGAGAAGCTACGAGTGCCGGCGCCGAGCGACGAAGATTTCTCACTCTCGCTGCTTGCGCCACTCGGTTCTTGGGCTTCTCAAAACGTCGCTCATCGCTTTGGTCGCTCGCACCAATCGCTTTCATAATGTGTGTCTCGTCGCGCGGCTGACTACCGTGTTCATTCAAGTATAAATCGACCTTTTTTTTTTTTTTTTTTTTTTTTTTTTTCGGAAATTGCGATTAAAGACTTTTGACCTACATTCGCGACCAAATTTTGCGACCCTACCGGAGGCATGGAGCTATCGAGTCACCGAGCCGGAGTTGCCGTAGAGCCGCGCCGCTTCTTGTTTCAATACGCTTTTGGTGCACGAAAACAACCGCGGTGGAAGATGGTTGTTTCGCCATCGCGTTGTTTCGCCTGGTTTCGCCATCGCGCCTCTAGCCACTACCGTTCCCCTTGCTGGGCAACGGGGAAGGAAAGAAACGCGATGCGCCATGCACTTTGCCCTCCATCCTCGCAAACGCGCACAAAAAAAAAAAAAAAAAAAAAAGTTACTTTTGTTTGTTGTTTGAGGCGGCTCGGCTCGCGTGTTGCTCATGGCGACACGGCGGCTTTGCTTGCGTCTTTGTAGTTCGTATTTTGTCGCTTCGCACCTTGTTTCGTTTCTTCTTGTCGCCATTTTACCACGGTGTCAGTGAAGTATTGTTGCGAATTTGCGAGGATGTCTACCAAGCTGACGAAGCTTCGGACGACGATGACATGTCCAGAAGTTCTGACGGTGATTAAGTTTTTGGCATCGCCCCGTGATTTAGCTGAGAGTGATGTAAATAAAGGTTTGTTTCTTTTGCCCAAAATTTCCCCCGTTTTTAAAAATAAAAAAAAGGTCGACATATATTTGAACTATTTATTTTTTTTTATTTTCGGTGGGTCCAACAAATAGGCTTCGACCTATTTTCGAGTAAATATGTTAACTTTAATTTTTATTTTGGGTTACGTCGGACGTAACTCGAATGCTTGACAGTTACGTTGGGCGTAACTTTAATTTTTATTTCGAGTTCCGTCGGACGTAACGTTAGACACTGCGTTAAACTTAAGCAAAATAGGGGCTGCTGGTTCATCATATAAACCAACCATTTGTGTATGATTAAAGCGCATCACTGGCCTAAAAGAAATACTGCCATCCTATAGGAATGTAGCGCTTCATATAAATTTGTTAATTTTCACTTTTAGTCCCTGCCCCACCAGATACAACATCTGACCTAAAGCAGTGTTCCGGATCTCCTTCCAAGACCTCAGGCGGGTCGTCATTCAATCCAGGAGTCGGCGGCGTCTCATGGGCGTGTTGCTGGTGCTTCTTACTGGATGGTGCTACCGAGGGAAAAGTGGTCGTGCTTGGGAAAGGCAAGTATGGCCGCCGTAAGTATAGATATTGTTTTTACCTTTGCTCGAATCCACCTTTAAGTAATGCACAGTTCGCATGTGTGCATCTCTCAATGCTTCTACAGTCGGCTGTTAATATTTGGAGTGCTCCAACTCTGTTAGCGCTAGTGTCTCTAGATCATGCAAATGGGATGCAGCAATAAACCACATATGCTCTCGCAACAAACAGCGCTGTGCCGAAACACTGTGGAATTTACTCTAGCTTAATAATGCAGCACAAAATAGTTGACGCCAAGTATAACTGCTTTTGTGACTCCGTTTTACCAAAAGCTCTGCCGAAACAAACTTGCCGCCTTATAGGTAGTGCAAAAGAACCTCGGTGTGCCTAACCTGGAGAAGGACATTTTTTTTCATAGGTCAGTTTTTTCTTAAAGCAATACCTTCAGCCTCCTTGAAATGTTAACATCATGTGACACTCAGAAGAACAGTAAACCCCTTAATGTTGGCGACCCTTTAATTTTCGTGGCCTGTAATTTTGCGGAATTCAGTGGCTGTGATTATGTCCTCTGTGACCGATTCGAGAAGAAATAGGGGCCACCAAGATAAGGGGGTTTTACTGTACATCGGAGGAGAGAGGAAGTCACTTTTGTTTGTATGCAAGAGTAAAACCAACAACAACAATCATGGTGTCGACACTTTGTGAGCCTATCTGTGTCTATTGAATGATATCAATTTTGTTTTAGTTCGTTAAACATTGTTGGCTGTACACTGTGGGATGTCGTCTTCAACAGGAGCAGTGGTTTTCCTCTGAAGCAGGCAGCATGGACGCGTGCCGCAGCACAACATAGTTCATTTGCAGGTGGTACCGCAGTTTGAAGGATGGTTCGCACAATATCGGGGAATCGCAATTCAATGTTCTACCTCGGGCGTAGACAAGATTTGCTCATTCTAAATCATTTTGTCTACAAATCGGGAACTTGCAACGAATGTACCCGCATGGTTGGAAGGGCCAGACAAGCCTTGTGAGTGCTTCGTTGTCTAGCCTCTCAGTCCTGAACCTACTCACGTACCATATGTGTAGATGTTACGATAGGTGGGAGCACTTACTTGGAAAATGGTGAATGGCAACTGTTGTTATCTTTAAGGTGGACTGCATATTTGCAGTACTTTTCCTCACTTAAAAATATGTCTTACTAAAAATATGTAGTATAGCCGATGACAAAAAGAGAATGGCTGGGCGTCCTCCAGCACGTGCTTGTGCTTTTCACCCCGCTTTGGACAGATGTGCTCGCTCTAGGCTCATCAGGCGCTGAAACGTCATCGAAGGCAGCAGACGGGCTGGAGGTGGAACAACGGAGACTTCTCCCTGCCTTTCTGATGGTGTCAGTGAGCGTGTACTTCTATATTCTAACTTAGCTTAACCTGCACAGAGCTGAGTAGAATAGGCTTGGCAAGTGCCCTTATTGCATATGCATTTGTACAGCTGAGGCACTTTCTAAATCAAGAACATTGTGTACCTTACCTTCAAAAACACATCATTTTGGGGGTGCAAAAGGAATTCTAAGGCATATTTTTGTTTGTATTGTCCTATTACGCATCGACTCCTTCAACTTAATGCAGAGTCGACCCAGCCTCTTAAAAAATTTAATGCTTGCCAGGTAATTGTTTTGCATTTAGTTGATATATCAGTATTCAGTTAGGTATCCCAAGTCATTAGTCGTTGAGGTGGAGTCTCTCTGTAAGTCAATCATGTTTAACATTCATAGAAATGCTTGTCAAATAATGGCACTGTCGAGGATATCTATTCAGCTCGGAACAATCGCTTTGCACAAGCTGATCGTGTGGTTACAGGCAGCAAACATCCCGGTTGGAACGTCCTATTTCGCAATGTAGCTGCAGACTAGGTGAGGGCCCCACTCATAAACGTCTATACTTTTAGTCTCTTTAAGCTGGACCACTTTTGACACTACAAGCCATTGCAGCTAAAACAGCATGACACATGATTATAAGCTAGACGTACCATGGCGTCCAACTAGAAGGTCACATGGCTTGCTTTGTGCACTGAATTTGCAAGGATGGCTTGAAGCTTCTGTCGTGGTTAACTTTAAGCTGAGATACTTTAAAATAATGCTCTCAGTTTTTAGTGTTGCCCGGCATGGTTAACAAGTTGGTGATATAGCGCTGCATTGAAAAGTCTGTGCATTCATGACTGTATCACCTTATGAATGCATACGAGCTATTAAACTCTTCGTTTTTCAGAGAAATGAAATGCACTTTGCTTCCAATTGCACCTGCTTCTGTAACTTCATGGTATGAAGCACCTTACGGCTGCAAGCTCTGACCGATCTTGTTCTCTGGTCTGCGCAGGCCCATATCAGGGAGTCGCTCAGAGAGCCTCACCAAAGTTTCCTGCCCGTGGTCGTTCTAAATTTTTTTTGTTGTAGGTATGCATCCTTTCTGTCTTTCCCTTAATTGTACTCAAACGTCTTCTTTTCATTGTCGCCGATTTGCCTCAAAATTGGTTAAGCACGCAAATGGACGCTGTACAACTGTATTATACATATTTTGTTCAAGGTAACTTTTCTTTGCCACAGTTACAGATTTTTTTTTATGAAGGTTAGTCTTTTTTGTTTTTATTTACAAATTTATGTGAGTTTCCATGGGCAACACTAAAACGTTATGCCAGGAGCAAGGAGTTCACTGCTGTAATTTGTTCTCAACTGATTGCAAGAAATTTCGTTAATGTCGTGAAACCTCCTTCCAGCGCTTGCTTTGCAGCATAAAAAAAATTATACATAGGACATACTCTGTTTTTTAAACTGCTTGCTCAATCTGCAGGTCTGCCTGCCATAGATGTCGTGCTACTGGAGAGCAGGCAAATTCGATTGCTGGTTTTGCCATTGCTTTTTTTTTTTTAGCCGTTGTCTTAGTAGTTCTTGCAAATTTAGAGATTTTCCTAAAAAGCAAGCCGGGAAGAATATTTAGTTTAGTTAGGTAGCTGAAAGTAATGATTTAGTACCCCTTTGTCAGTAAAATAGATACTGTGTGCCGCTGTTAGTGTCAAGCCGAGATCCACGCTTTTTTGGCATTTTGCTCAGAGTAGTACCCATTCTTATTCGTTAGCCTCTTGGTGTGCCAACTAAACTCTTTGTATACAGACACCTGCCCTCTGCTGGTACACTCTACCCTCATGTTCAGCGAGTGTATGAACTGGAGTTGTATCCACAGTCGACACTCGCTGAGCACGAGGGTAGGAAAATCTTTCCATTGCAGCAGAGCCATATATGGGGAGAGTCTGGCAGTCGATGATTTCGCTGCCGTAACGTCTTCCTTCCGAGTGAGCTGATCAGCCCGCGGCACAGAGCAAGAGGCGTGAGCGCATGCGCGTGAACTCTAGGCTGCTCCCAGCTGAGCGGGGAGGGCCGCCATTTTCATTCATTCGCCCGGCATGGGATCGATATTCAAATTTCGGTTCTTTCCTTTTATTTGGCAGGCTCTGGCAATAAAATGATATAGTGTTATTCCTCGGTGGCTTAAAAACCTAAAAAAAGAAGTTCCTCTATGTTTGAACGGACTTTTATTTAGACAAAAAAAAATAAATAAGCCCGTAGCAGACGACTCATAGCCTCAACAGTGCTCCGTGCCGACAGCTTTGCGTCAAAATGGCGGTCATCTCTTTGCCTCTTTGCTGCCTTCTCTATCCCTCCTTCGGCGTTCTCCTCCCTTTCCTCCTCTCCGGCGCCTTCGTTGCCACACCCGCTGGCTAAACTCTCCCACTATACGGCTTTGCATTGCAGTAGTAGTTTTATTTGTAGTCTTTACAGTTGAATGTGAATATTTGACAGAAGTCTCTCAGGTTGGGGCGAAAGGGGGTTAAATGAATGCATTTGATCATTCGCCTAAATTCGGTACCCATCATTTTAACGCCTACGTAGCCTTGTCCTGGTGGGTGACTATGACTAAAATAAGAGGATCTATGTGCTGATCACGAAAGAATATGCTAGCCATTCTAATGTAGCTCTGCCAAGTACTTGATTGTGATTTGTTTTTATTTTCAGCTACTTGGGTGCCTCGAGATCTGGAGATCCTAGTGGCCACAAGCTTGGACTCAATCTTTTTCTGTGGTCTGGCCAGGACCATGGGGGAGGTAATCCCAGCAACAAGAGCATTGCAGTATCTCCCTGCCTGTGACTTTCGATCAGCGTCACGACAGGGGAGTCCTCGTGCCACCAGGCGTTAGGTATGCCACTTGAAATAAGCATTTTTCTTACCTATTAATAGAACAGCAAAAGCACTACTAAGCCTAAAATGCAAAAAAAAACATATTCAAATCTTGGGTTGGATGAAATTCCAATTACAAAAAGGAGTCTGCAGACATGATTATCATGTGAACTTAAAGCCCGCAGATGTAGGTTCGACGGTGTCACAGAAATAACTTCTCGCAGATCGCCTTGCTCGTGCTATACCCAAACAAATTCTTAAAATAATCATTGTGTTTCGTTGGTGTCATCAATCTTATGTCCCTACCACACCCACCAGTCGGGACATGTGAAATATAGAAAAACAGGAACTTGCACGTTGTCAGCTCTGCAAAGATTTATATAGTAAACAGAGCATAGCACGTTCAGCTTAAGAAAAAAATTTAGTGCAGGCCTATATTCATGGTTCACATATGTGTGATTGCTCTTTATAATGAAGTGAAAACTGCTTAAGTTGTGGCCCACTACAGGCTTTCCATTAGTGTTAAAAAGTGCGGTAGAAAACATGATTGAGCTTGGAAGACGGGGACATAGGAAGGACAGACACAACAGAGCGCTAACTTTCAACTGATTTAATTCAAGAACCTCAGCGTAGAAACGGACTGTGTCACCGCACCACATCTCAACCAATCAGTGGCCCTGCCACGGACCGCAAGTACGCCAACTCCTTATCCGCCAAGTCAATTGACGCCACACTGACACAACTTGTGCTGGAACTATTTATAGTGTCAGCCTCCATAATCTCGCTAACAGTCCTATCTTTGTGCCTCTCAAGAGCAGTAGACGAAGCAAATAATGGTTTGCACCCGCAGTCATGACAGTGACACGACAGATCATGACTGCGAGTGCAAACCATTATTTGCTCAGTCTACTGTTCTTGCTAGGCACAAAGATATGACTGTTAGAGAGATTATGGAGGCTGATGCTATAAATAGTTCCGGCATGTGTTGTGTCAGTGTGGCGTCAATTGACTTGGCGGATAAGGAGTTGGCGTACTTGCGGTCCGTGGCAGGGCCACGGATTGGTTGAGATGTGGTGCGGTGACGCATTGTGTTTCTACGCTGAGGTTCTTGAATTAAATCAGTTGAAAGTTAGCACTCTGTGGTGTCTGTCCTTCCTATGTCCCCGTCTTCAAAGCAAAATCATGTTTTCTAACGTAGTCAGCACTTGTTAAAAAGTGCTCTTGTGTTTTAAGCAGCTCGTACCAAATATTTTCTTGAAATACATTGGTTCATGCAAATTATTATGTAGATGTTGGCAGACAGTCATGGTGAGGCCAATCTTTAATGCCAAGTGGTCCACTTATTCAGAGTTAATTGAGTTTGTAAATATTGTAGGTCGCAAATTAAATTTTTATGGTACGCAATGGGCACAATCATCCGTAATGACTAGCTCTACCTAGGGGAACTTCATACGTTTACTACGGCAAGATGGTTTCGAAAAACAAAGTATTTAGTTTATTCAACTCCTGCACTAACCTTGTCTTTAGAAACTTTTTATATTCTTTGCGATGCTGAGATAAGATTCTGGAAATAGTTTTTCTAGAACTACTCTAGATATTTCCAGTTCATCATTTTTCTCGCAAAGCATTCGAGAGAGCCAAACCCTGTAATGTACGGAGGGAACTCACAGAATGATGCGACTGACAGTTTGGAACATTCGGCACTGTAACAGTAATAATGACATGTCACTTATGTAATGCTCATTATCGCAGATCAAACTGCTTTTTCCGTCTACACTCATTTTCAGTAGACTCATTCAGCGAACTCCCACCTGAGACTGCAGCGCTGGGTTCTGCAAAGTAATTTGAATGAATATAGATGCAACAGGTTTCTTTGAGCGTGCATCTAACACACATTCTTCATATTGAATCTGCTAACTGTATTCATGACCATGTCCATAATTGTATCCACATTCCAGCTTATTTTTATTTTGACATTTGAGTTTTCTTCAGTACTTTTCTCAACATCTGTGCTTGCTGAGCCGTACTCAAGTCCATACATCTTGTCTTTCGCTATTACATTAATATATAAAACTGTTGATGCCAAGTGAGAATTCAAGGTACCGAATCTGTCGTGCGAGCTAAATAAGAGCCAATAAAAAGCTCTACAAAGGAAATTTTGTTAAAGGATGCTGTATGAGCATTAGAATAGTACATGCCATGCTAAAAAAAAAATACAAATTCTTGTTAGGTATGCGAGGATGACAGTGCTGTGCTGTTTCTGATGTGTCACAAAAAAAAAAGAAATCAGTGCCATACAGTGTTCCTTATGGGAGTACAAACTGTTGAATTCGAAGCCCAGAAGTTTTATTCAAGAATGTTCCTCAATACAAATGTATTTAGAGATCTGAGCTACTGACTCATACATGACTATGTGGCAAACATTCATTTTCATGTGGATTATAGTTTACAAGGTCTAGTCTGCATTGATTTATTGCATTCATGCTGAAACTGGGAGGGGTTCTCTGTGTATGAATAAAGAGATAAACATTTCTTGAAATCAAAACATTTGAGAACGGACAAAAGGAAGGATCTGAGAACGGTATCTTAGATTCTCTTCTTTTTCTTACAGTATCTCTAATGTTCACTTTATTTCACCTGATGCATTTAGTTTTTAGCGCAGCTCTTAGCACCCGTTTCCGCGTTTTGCGGCGTCGCTGTCGGCGTAACCGCCCAACTAAACTTGGCAGGAAATTGAATTAATGTTGTGGTCATGTGACGTTAATATTTCCGCTAAGTCTAGCTGAGAAACTGAATTTTTTTATGGATGACGTGACACGGTCATGCGACGTCATTTTCCCCGCTACTTTTAGCGGAAAAACTGCATTTGTGTTGAGGTCATGTGACATCAATTTCTGCGCTAAATTTAGGGGGAAACTTAACCAGCTAAATTTAGTGGGGAAATTTTCCCGCTAAATTCAGGGAAATTTCCCGCTAAATGGGAGGGAGCAGAAGAGGAGGAGGGGAGGGGGAGGAGGGGCATACCCTCCCATCCTCCTCTTCAAGATCTGTGCTCTAATTTCACGTTACAGAGAATTGTAAACGTCTCATATTTCATCTCATGTTTATTCAACTTTTATATTGCAGGTGCGCTCGCAGCACAAATCTGGGTTATGCTGATCCTCCACGCACAAGTTAGGAACTCCTGAGTGGCAAGAGTGGGAGTTTGGTCTGACAGCTCAAGGGACACCATTGTTCAGTATTGAATTTTTAATAATCTTCTTTTGAGCAAAGTTAAGCTTTGCTGCATGCAGTTCTTGTAAAAATAAATACCTGCAACCAAATTTACCAGGTCACGACATTTCGCCTCTGCTCTTAGTGCTCTTGGTGAGCCTCGGATAAGAGCTTACTGGTGTGCAAACATCATGCTTGTTTGAAACCACTCACTGATGTAGAGACTCGCTGACATCCAGCATTCCAATGAAATGCTGGATGTCCACAAGTCTTTCTTGAACAATGCAAGCGGGGAAGGAACCATACAATCGTATCGTATTGGGGGACATTCTACAGTGTTTTTTTCTATGTTTTACAGATTTTTTTTTAAAAAAGCCGTAAAAGCTACATTTACACGGTCTGTGCACGTGAGTTATATGGCCAGGGCGGCATAGTATAAAAGGCTAATTTGTAATGATCCGTCGGCTTATTACAGAGATGTGCCAGACTTCTTTCAGAAAACTAGATGGAGGTTCATTCTAGCGTAGTTTTATCCCGCGAATCTGAATATCCCGTTCGTTTTCCTCAAAGATATAACTAAACGTCAGAAAACACACAAAAACATCCTACCAACAGTGACATCGTAAGAAGACCTTTCGGCCGCCAAGCGTGTGTCGCTTAAGGGCCGCTCGTCCAATCGCAAGTTTTCTAGGTATATTCTCCGGCATTGGCACCAGTCGTGACACATTTTTCTGCCCTTTTAAAAAATAGCATGTGCGTGCATAGCTTTGATAGGCGCTGAAGATGCGTGAACAAAGATTTTGAAAGCTGCTCTTGTGACGTCGCTCTCTAGGGAAGTGCTTTCACAGCGCTTTAAAAATGACTATGCAGCCTCGATTAATTAAATTAGCAAATAATTTTGATATTTGAGATTCTGGAGGTCGAATGAAGAAGATTTAAGTGTTTTCTCAAATAGAAAACTGCTTCAGCCTCTCTCTAAGTATAGTATGTTCGTGAAATTTTTAATCAGTTAAAATAGACCCATGGTTCCAATTAGAAACTTGCTAAGCATCATCAAAACACACTAAATCAATTTTCTTTGTAAAGATATAAGACAAGAGTAGCATTTTATGGCGTTCTAAAAAAAATGGTCAATTTGGACGCGTTTCCAGACTTCGGTTTCTTACCAGAGCGCATCTTTGCACCTGCGGTCCAGCTGCCCAGTGGCCACAGTGCGAAGCCGCCCCCTCGCCTCCCTCGTAGGATGAAGGGAAGCAAGGCGCACGTGTGTTGCGTGTCTAAGCCCCTGGGGAACAGGACCGTGGGCGCAGAGATGAGCTCTGGTAAGAAACTGAAACCTAGAAACTCATCCAAATAAAGCTTTTTACAGAATGCATAAAACGCTACCCCTGCATTATATCCTTCTAAAAAAAACTTGATTTTGTGGTTTTCAATGACTCAGCAAGTTTCTAATTGAAACCATATTTTCATTTTCACTAATTAAAAAGTTGATTAACAAATTGTATTTAATTATCTGACTGATCGTTACGACTAGGTCCCTATACTACGTACGCCTGGCCGTATAACTCGCCTGCACAAACCGCATTAATTTAGCTTTCACGACCTTTCTAAACATATATGTAAAGCTTAAAACTAAATCGCCCTGTACAACAGTGAAAAGGCGAAACCAACATGCTGGAGCCATATGGCTCCACCATGCTGGTATCGCCTTTTTGCTGGTATAGGATGTCCCATATTACGTTATGCATGTATGGTTCCGTCCACCTCCATGGTTCCGCCTTAATCCACTATGCTGGTATAGGATGTCCCATAATACGACACGCTCGTATGGTTCCGCCCACCTGTATCGTTCCGCCTTATTTCACTATACTGGAGCCGCCTTTTTCGCTTGTATAGGATGTCCCATATTACGGTTACGCTTGTATGAGCCTTTTCCGTCATCTTTCCATCATCAATATTTTCCAACAGGGTACTTTAAATTCTGAATCTGAACCAGCATTTCACACTTCATAATACACGACATAAATGGTTTGTCCCGAGATATCAAACAACATATGAACACCAATAAGTGAAACAAAACCTACCTGAATTACTAAACGAATTGGTACAATATCATTTCATACCTAAAGCTGTCACAAAGTCGCAAATGATTTCCCTAGGGTGCCTACATGTTTCCGCTCCGCTTTAGGGTGGCGCCAACTTCTTGTTACCCTTTCCCAGATCCTCTCCCACCACCATTCTTTCCCACTTCTTAGTTCGCTAAACGTACACAACGTTGAGTTTCTGTAGTCTCGACACACCGGCAACACTGAGGCCACTTCCGTTTCCGTTCATAAGAGGGGTCGGAGGCTCAGCGGGATTACGGTGTCCACCGTAGCGGGATGGCGGTATTCGTGGCTGTCGCTCTCTTTATTAGGGTGTTTCATATTTTGAAGCTGCGAGCAAGAAGTGTGCATTGCTTTTATCGAAACGCGAGTTTCCGCGACAAAATGGAACGCCACAGACCGGCATTGAACGCCGAAACCTCGCCATTGGAACGAGAGCGGTGAGCGCTCCCTAGCCCTAACGAGGATTAGCGGCGTAGTCCGAGCGCACGACCGGCGAGGGAGACAAAATGGTCGACCAAAACAGCGGAGCTTGCCATGGTAACGAGGTAGGCAACACTGGTTTGTCGGCAACAGGTACCACAAACGTTGTCTCCACCCTAAACAGCGGACTGGCGGAAATATGTAGGCACCCTAGATTTCCCTATCTGTGATGTTCAGCCACTAACGCATTCGAACCCACTTAGCTTTTTTTTTATAAATGCTTCATTTTATAGTGTGTATAGTTATATTTTTGCTCGTTTTCTATGTATGCATCACTGCGTTCCCTACCCTTTGAACTCGGGCAGGGATCTCGTCAAACTACTGAAGTAAATTTTTGTCCCTGCCCTTCCACTCACTGGAGAGGAAATTAAAAAAAAAAAAAAAAAAACTAGTATAGCCCACTTCGTTGCTTCAAGTGAAATCGGCGCGGCAACCAAACTGCACTATGTCGATGATTGGAACGCTCTGCAGAGTGCTCCAGCAATTAACATTATTCTAAGTAGTGCTCTCGCTCTTTCCATTGTGTAAACTGCGGGGGTGAACGCCTTATCTACGCGCGCAGCAGCCGATCCAGGCAATATAAGAATAAAATTGTACGGCTCAGGCCCTACAAAAGCTGAGCTACCGTGATGCACAGAAAGTAGTATCCCCACCTCTTTTTCGGAAATCCTATGCAGACGCACTGTGGAAGGAGGTACAAACTGCCAGTATTGGAATTGAGACCACATTTGTTGACATCCCGCCCCAGCTACGTTGTGGTCATAAACCGAGAGCGGCCATAGACAAGGTGTCGAACCAAGTGGTTTGCTGCCAAGAAGATGAAGCCCACCAATTGACTGACTAGATTATCACCTAAGAAAACAACCACGTTTATACACTTTTTTAGTCGAAAGTATAAATGTGGAGATAATTCATTGTTTATATTAAGCAAGTTAGTTTTAGCAAGGGTTCAGTCAAAAATTACAACAATTCTCCTGTGAGAACCCTTTTATGGGCAGCCGATGTATATGTGTTGTTTAGAGCGGAGCTGTTAAGGGCTAGTTTCCCGAGGATCGTGTCCGTCCTCAAATGACTTGATGACACAGAACTATTGACAGCTACCGCCATTTATGCGCGACGGCGACAACCAGGAAACCGGGAAGCCGGTTGTCTGGTTGCCGCCATCGCTCATAGATAGCGGCAACCTTTCGAGCCTCTTCACTCTGGCTTGCCGACTTGCGGCCAGCTTCGCTGGTCTTCCTTCTTACCAAAGTAGAAAGGCTAAAAGATTTTTCTCTCGGTTAGCTTATATGTTGTATTGCATTGAGCAAGTATTTTTATGATCTATGACCGGATGCATAAATCGAAGACCCGCTCGCAGCATCGAGGAGGCCGAGGCCATCGGAAAGCGCACCATGTTCCTGCACCGTGGTCGCGTGCGACCCTCGACGCTGTACGAGACGCGCCACGCCGAGACGGGGTACGAGCTCACGTTCTCGCTGGCGGGGCTGGAGGGCCTGGCTGACGCCGCCGAGCAGGCGATCGCCGACGAGATGGAGGGGCTCTTCCCTGAACGGGACATTTTTGAAACGAGGCTACAGGTGAGCTGGTCGAACATGGTTCATGTAGTCTTGCAGACAGCTAGGGCTTTAAAATTACTCCTAGAGTGCCCTTAAAACAAGGTTGCAGACAATCACGTTAAAATGCACAGTGCTCACCTAATTTGCATAAAACGCGCGAACTTTCTTTTTTTGAAGGAGGGGGAAGGAGAGGGGGAGCGCTCATTTTGTGCGCATAAGCTCACGCTACGTAAATCCAGGCATAGCCGAGCTAAGCCACCGCAATTTTTGTATACAATATTGGCATAGAGGTTTCACCGTTGGCTGAACCAACATTGGCATCCAGCGCTCCCGCGGCAGAAGTGAAACTGGTTCATGACGTAGCGCTCAATGAGTGAGCGGACTCTTCTGCCCAAGCAGAGAGTCCGCTCTCTCAAAGCCGGAATCGACCCTGGAGCCTGAGACACATCAGCGATTTTGCCGGCCGGGCAATTTATGCTTATCGCCACCCCGCCGCACTACGATGATTAGACGGCTACCGAAATCCCGGTGTTTACCGACCAGCCGCGATTACGACGATAAGCGGGCACATATCCGCTAGGGATGCTCCATTGAATGCTACGTCTAAAGGTGTCTTTCGATTGCCGTTAGGTTCCACGAGATAAGATACAATACGCGTGTTTCGTACAAGGTAGGAGAGAACTGTACCTCAGGTACGCATCGAGGCACTCATGTCAAGGCGTACATAAATACAGACGTATATACATATGTCCGAGTATCTTGCTACGTATACTCCGTTTCACTTTGAGTGTGAGCGTAGCAGAAGATACAAGAGCGAGCTCCGGGCATTCAACGCCCCTGCCAAACGCGCGCTCTCGTGCAGTGCAAGCACTGCCATAGCCTGCTGTATTAGCGGCGAGATGTTTCGGTGGCGCCCTCGTTCGGTTACCTTTCGTGACGTCATTACCTTGTGAACAACAAGTTCGATGGTGTTTGTAACGGGCATGGTGGAAACCTGAAATCATAGCGCTCTTAAAGCAACACTGCCAACACCGTAAACATTGAAGTTCTTACAATCCTCTTATTTCTGTCGATGAGAAATCCTTTGTTGACGTCATAGTCAGCATTCGGCCAATCCTGAAGGGCCGACCACAGCGACGCTTTCGATCGCTCACGTCGCCTATACTCACAAAGACTGGCAGTTCGACGAAGGAGGCATAGATTGCACGGTCGCAGATTTGGAGAGCGAGGATCGGATAGCACAGAGCATCAAAGAGCCATTTCTCGGAGAACCTGGATGTCAGCGCACAACTTTTGCAGCGTGAGGACCCGAAACACACTTGTTCGCTCGCGAGAAGTGTGTTTCGGCGTCTCGCCGAAGCTGGGCGCCAGTCAGGTGGCTCTCCTCTCATCAGTTGTCTGCATTCCACCTTTTCCATTTCGGTGGCCGCTTCTCGAGGCGATCTGCCAGGCTTTGTCAGTATAAAAGAGGCTATGGCACTGTGCAGGGTCATATGCCCGCGCATGTAGCATCGGCTGCGTCTGAACTTAAGATAAACGAAGTGTAGACAGCACGAAATTATATTTGAATATCTATTCATCACAACTTTCTAATAATTAGAAGTATAATATTGAGGCTGAATGTCGAAATTGTGACATTCATGCGGATAGATCCTACAAGTACAGCCAGTGCCTCCTATATAAGTTACACTATGCCTGTCGGCTTCTCTCCACGAGATGTGCGAACGGGTTATAAGTTACGCGATGCCCGATACTCCATCCCACGACACGCACGAACGGGTTAGTGACACCTCCAAGCGACTGTTTGAATGTTTTTTTTTTATTGTGGTGTATTTGAATTATTATTACAAAAAGAAATGGTTTCTAACTTGTGCAATGTTTCTACAAATGTGGCCGCCTTGTTTCCAAGTGAGTTCGGTGCGACATAATACCGAAACATAATCAATCGCGACCAGGAAGCTCTGATGCAGTGCAAACTAGCGCGAACGCTTGGTCGTCTGCTTCGTGCGTCGTGCGTCCGTCGATACTTGGCTAGTTGGTGATTCAAGCTTCTAAAATATGCCAGCTAAATGCAGGAAGAAGTACGAAGAAAAGAGAGAGAGAAAGAGTATAAACACACTGCTGGTCTAGCAACCATTCACTGATGATCTTCTCCCACACCCATTAGTCACATATCTCGGAACGAATGGATGAGGAAGAAGACGAGGTTTATCTTCAGTAAATGGTTGCTAGGTTAGCAGTTCCGAGCATGTTTCTCAAAAAGAGGCAGGCACCTCAGCCAATCCGAAGAGTTTACGCGAAGCGGAGACGAAAGGAGGTAAGTATTGCCAGTTGATCGCTGGCGAGTTGCTTCGTAGCTTGCGTTGGGCTTCACCGCACAACAAGTTTGCGAATGCTTCTTTGGCTCCACCACACGGCAGCGACACGTATTCTTTGCCCCCTTCCTTACGCTTGCCACTACTACTGTTCGCAGCCCACAGGAATAGTGTAACTTAAACAGGAGGTGCCAGTACAGCGCGGGGTTCCCGTAAACTGTTACACATATTTCGATCTCAAGTGACCTAGAGACAAAACGTCGGCACTACAGCAAGAAGTTTAAATTTAGCAACCATTCCTCTAACAGCATGGAACCCTAAACATTTCTATGCGTTCATTGAGCACGGTATTTATTTGAGGTTTGGAATCCCCTAATGAAGCATTACGTGGCGCCTTGAGACATCTACAGAAAAACGTCCCATGTCCGCTTTAATACGTTGCGGAGTTGCTAACTTTCAGTGCTAAGAATCTTCCATCAAATGGAGGACGTTGGGCAGGTGACCTCGTCAGCGGGGCGGTAGACACCTAACCTTATCAGCTAGCTGGTAGTCACGCGCTGTCATAGCATTACCTGAACACGTGACTCCAACCAGCTGACCACGTCACGTTACGTCACTCACTACACGACGCGACACCATAAACATACTGTAACCCCGTCTATCTGATGACGTCACGTGGCCACCATCCGCTAACTTTGGCGGTCTTCGGGTCAGCGTCTGTCAAATTCAGCAACACCCAGCGCACCTGACAACACGCTGCGCATTTAAACTTTCGCCCTGATCAGTAGGACAAAGATACATATAAATTTTCACGTAGAATGTCTTTAAAGGGATCTTGAACCAAAATTTGGATTTCAGAAAACAATGCAAGAGCTGTAGGCGGGACGCTACAATCCCTAGAACACTACTCGTAAGGCGATATTTCGTATGGCCGGCCGTATTTTCAGAAAAAGAGGTCGAAATTAAACGACGCCGACGAGGCGACGAGGCGCGTGATGTTAAGAAATCTCATTTCCTCTCCTCTTCGCTTCGCCCCCTCAAGGCGGCGAGGCGTACAAGACGCGAGGCCGTTCTCACTCCTTCTCGACTCTTCTCGGAGAAACAAAACGTCCATATATCTGTCAAATGCGCCTCCTTTTTTTGAAAAATACGGTGATCTGTTTGAGATATCGCTGTACGAGTTATGTTTTGTTGTTTTTAACATCCCGGTAGCACGCTTTTGCCTCCGTGTCTTGTGGAATCCAGATTTCGGTTCCGCATCCCTTTAAAGGCTGGATTCTAAGCGAAACTAGTAAAACTAAAGCAAAACGAGAGACCGTTACACACCCGCCAAGGACCACATCAAGCATACATAGCCAATACTGCTAGGCTTTACGTAAGTGCACGGTGTCAAAAAAAAAAGAAGAAATATAGGGTTTTTCTCACCGCAAAAATAAACTAGGCATCGCTGAACGCTCATTCTCCGCCCAAAGGTAGCACTAGAGGTCACAACCAGATGCCAAAGTTTCGGCCCGATGCGATAACTTTTTCAAAAGTTATGCGTGCTTTTCTGAGTGTTTCAATGGGAAAATGGAGCCTATTTTGGCCCGTTTTCTGTTTCTGGTGCTATAGAGACCCATGTATACGAAAACTCAGTGGGCCGCCATCCTCCCATTAAAATTTTCAAAAAATCACTAATAAATTTTGAATAACTTATCGGATCGGGCTGAAACTTTGGCATTTCGTTGTGACCCCTAGCGCTACCTTTGGGCGGAGGATGAGCGTTCAGCGATGCCTATAGTTTATTTTTGCGGCAAAAGAAAAACCTCGTAATTTTTCTTGTGACACCTTGTATACAAAACATACTGGAGGCATACTTAGACATAGTGATTTACACTGAATCATATAGAAGCGAATTAATCATACCTAAACGTTGTTTGAGGTAATTAATTACATTTACGAAGCGGTTCAGCGGGAACCAAAACGGAAATTCGCAGCCCAGAGTCTTTTCACGGCTCCACGACGGGAAGAGGGGGGGGGGGGGGGGGGGGCGGAGGGGGGGGGGGCGGAGTGCAAGCAGCTGGACTAAATATGACTGACGGGAGGCGCACCTTGCTGGCTCTGAATCACAAAGCGTAACCGCACACGTTCTCTCAAGACGTCACGTTGCGGATCACGCACCAACGCTATTAGATGAGCTCAGTTACGGAACTGCCCATAGACTAAGCGTGCACACGAGCAATACCCCACCCCTCTCCTCGCTGCTTGCCTCCCGTCGTTCGACACCCCCCCCCCCCCCCCCTTTTTTTTGGGGGGGGGGGGGGGGGGGACGGCTGCTATAGTAACTGCAGTGTAGCCTATGGAATAGGCACGATTCGAAGCACATCGTTTAGATGGCGTTACACCGTACTCTATGGAACACACAGTTTTGAAACGAAAGTCAAGATGGCGCTTCAAACGGCGGGAGGCGGACTGAAGGGAGTGAGGGGTGGTACCCTCCGCCTTAGTTCCACAACTAAGGTGATCTCATAACGTCGTCACGCACCAAAGGATAGAGGAGGCATCTGACGTTACAACTCTCCATCACATCAAAAAAGTATTTTTTTTATACCTTCGTTTCCTGCCACGTAGTTGGGAAATCCGGGATAAGAAAAGCAAGGCTTTACAATTTAGAACAAGTAAAAATATATTAAAAAAAAAAAGAAACAGTCGCGATTAAAACCTGAGCTTCTCCCAGTCATGTGGCCGGAGCAAAACAATGTTTTCCAGCCTGTCGGAAGTTCCGCGTTTCAAGATGGCGGCGCCCGTGTAGAAAAGTTTTATAGGGAGCGTAGCGAATGGGGACAAACCTCATCCTACCGCTATACGACGTCGCGTGAATCAGCCACGTCGCTTCCCTGAACATCAAATACTCGCATCATTCGACGGGATGCCCGGTCGTTGAACGCATTCACAACCACGCTAAGCTGCACCAAACCGAACATAACAAAATCAAAACGCACGCAAAAAAAAACGATAAATCGCAGTGAGTAAAAAGTATGGAAACAAGTGCGATTTTTACACAGTACCCCACTAGGTGATGAAAGGAACTTGGCCTAGAATATCTAGATAGGCAACCAGGCGCGCTGGCTTCGCGCACGCAGACTCGCGTGAGGTTCCGCGTCACGGACGACAAGGTGGACTGGGAGCGGATCATGCTGTGCCTGGAGGAGCTGCGCCGCCAGCTGGGCATCGTCGAGGAGTACGTGCGCGTGACCACCACCCTGCAGCACGCCTACTACCGCTGCCTGCTGTCCCAGCCGACCCCGACGCCGTCGCTGGCCCTGTCGCCCGGCGCGTCGGGCGCGCCCTTCGTGGCCCCCGCCGACGCTCAACAGCTGCCCGACATGTACCGGGCCGAAAAGCCGCGCTCTGCCTTTCCCCAGGCCGCCGCCTACGGGAGCCCATCCTCATACGTCCACTCTCCGCCTCCCCCAAAACACCCCATTTCCCAATAATAAAAAAAAAAGAATTTATATTTGGTTATTGGCAGAACAGCTCGCATCAAAATCGAATCGCGACCTTGACCAACACCGGCTATAAGACCATTCCAGAAAAGGGCTTCTGGCCGTTGCCATCTTCTGGGTTCGTTACCTATACGTACCGTATGCTTTGCTCGCTTCCCGAAGCCACGGATACGTTCGCTCTGTGGGGTCGCACGCTGGGCCGTCGATTTGAAAACAGTGAAAATGCCTCTACTCGGCGTCAACTATTGTGGCACGTTTTCAAGGCTAGCTTATATTTCTTAGTGCTGCAACTGTCTCCTTCACGCGAGAGGGTGTCCCTGCAGCAGAATAGAACTGCAGCACCGCGGGAGCTAAAAAATGCATTGACACGAAAGGAGGTGTTTGGAGAGTAGCATCACCACGGACCACAGCCACGCTGGCCATCATACCCGCATGCAGGGCTTTAATAGGTGCTTGGTGAGTGGCGTCAATACAAACCCCGAGCCTTGTGGGTTCGCCCCCCCCACGTCTGGCTGGGCGTGGCTTAACCCGTGTCCGGGAAAAAGGGGATCCTGGTTGTTGAGCTGAGCATGGGGTACCCTCGGCCCCTGCTTCTCGTAGACAGCTTGGCCTGACCAGGATGGTTGAGTCAGTCGCCTTTCTTCTCTCCTATATCTAACCTTCTTCTTATCATCTTCCTTCCTATTTCACCTTCTTTGGCGGCCACAGCTAATCTTCGGTGGCAACAGAACATACAGAGACAAGCCAGAACTGTTATGAGATGTTACCTATCCTATCGTTGGATTCCGTGGTGGGTGGTTCGCTAGATGCCGAAATTTCTGCCCTTCATAAGGCGCCCCTTCTCTCTAAACCCGGTTTAAGGCAGGCTTCCAAGAGGCCTCGCCCTGAGCAGCAACTCATTGGGGAAGCCCCTGAAATGGGGACATTTACAAAGCTTTTTTTGTGATCCACTCGAACCTCGAAGACAAACCAGTGTCCAAACTGTCCCCCCTGTGGTAGCCAAGGTGCTAGAAAACCTCATCAGGTTCTTATACAAAGCAAAAAAAAAAAATTTACTCCGGCGACCTTCTTGTTGAAGTAAACACGGAAGTCCAAAGTGAGGCACTCTCCAAGATGACCAGCATAGTTGACGTCAAGATGTCCGCGAGTCCTCACCGGAAGCTCAACACGATCCGTGGAGTCATTTCTGAAGACGGCTTCCTCGACGCTAGCGAGGAAGAAATCCTGGAAGGACTGAATATGCCGGTGTTGTCGCTTTTAAACGTATCATGTTCCGGAAGGATGGCAAGGAAACCTCATCAAAGCACGTCATCTTGACTTTTAAGAGACACACCCTCCCTGAAACTGTGAAGTGTTGTACCCGTCCCTATGTCCCCAACCAGCAACGCTGCTTCCGCTGCCAGTGCTTTGGGCATGCGACATGCAGTTGCCGAGGGAAAAAAACTTGTGCGATATCTGTAAGCCTGGAACATGTTGTTGACATCTGTGAGGCAGCGGCCCGCTGTAGTTACTACAGTGGGCCCCACCCAGCTTACTCCCGCACCTGTCCCATTTGGTGTCAAAAAAACGAAATTCTTTCCCTAAAGGCAAAGGAGAATATCCCCTACTTGGACGCTAAGAAGAAGCTATCCTTCCTCGCAAAAGGAGGTTACACGGAGGTGGTGCACAGGGGCCCTGCACCACGCTTGCAGACTAGGGCCACCCAGGCCTCTCCTGAGAACTTGGCGGCTGACCTAAAGGCCCCATCATCGCAACAGGAGCAGCATGCTCCTGTTGCGATGATCCCTATCTTCAAACCGGGAAAAGACAGAAGTAAAGCCTCCAGCTATAGGCCTATAGCCCTGACTAGCTGCCTGGGAAAGACATTCGAGCGGCTGGTTAACAATAGGCTTATCTTCATTCTTGAACGGAACTCGCTTTTAAGCAATTTACAGCGTGGCTTTCGTGCCGCCAGGTCCAGTGCCGACCACCTCGTACGATTGGAAAAGGCCATCCGAGAGGCCTTTATAAACAAGCAGTTCTGCCTTTCAGTATTTTTTGACCTTGAAAAGGCTTACGATACCACTTGGCGGTACGGTACCCTTCAAGACCTTATCAAGATGACTATTGGCGGGAATATGTTTAATTGCATCGCAGACTTTTTGCAGGATCGCACCTTTCAGGTGCGATTGGGAACAACCCTTTCGTCATGTTTCATCCAGGAGAATGGAGTCCCACAAGGATGTGTCCTGAGCGTTACCCTCTTTCTTATTAAAATCAACTCTCTGTCCCGAGCAATACCACCTTCGGTCTCCTACTTGCTTTATGTCGATGACGTCCAGGTCTGCTTTTCGTCATGTAATTTAGCTATCTGTGAGCGCCAAGTCCAAGTAACCATTAATAAAATGAGTAAATGGGCTGATGAGAATGGTTTCAAGTTTTCTGCTGACAAGACCGAGGCTGTTTGCTTCTCCCGGAGAAGGGGAATGTTTCCCGAACCATCGCTCCACATAAATGGCACACCCCTTCCCGTCCGACCGGAACACAGGTTCCTCGGTGTGACGTTTGACAGCAAGCTTACTTTCGGCCCCCATATCAAGGCACTGAAACTGAAATGCCAGCAGAAACTAAACATTTTAAAAGTTCTTTCACATCGCACCTGGGGCGCGGACAGGGTATGTCTTTTACGAATTTACAGGGCTGTAGTGCGCTCTACCCTGGATTATGGAAGCCTTGTTTACGGATCTGCGAAACCATCCGCCCTCAAGATGCTTGATCCTATTCACCATCAGGGGATCCGTTTGGCAACGGGGGCATTCCGTACGTCGCCGGTACTTAGCCTGTACGCTGAATCGCACGAGTGCTCGCTCGAGAGACGTAGACTTTTTCTCGCTGGTCAGTACTTTCTAAGACTCCGTTCTTTTCCGCAAAATCCTGCTTATGAAATAATTAAAAATATAAACTATTAGCGCTTATTTCAGCACAAACCATCTATAACCCCTCCCTTTGCACTACCTGTAAGAATTGCTACAGAACAATACAATTTTGATGACCTCTCTCCTGTCCTTGAAATTCAACAAAGAACTGCACCCTGGAAAGTTGCCAATAATTGTTGTAATCTTTCTTTGACCAAGCACAAAAAAGATACAGTTGACCCTAGTGTTCTCAGGCAAGAATTCCTAAAGCTGTGTACCTCGTACAATGGCTACAAGCATTTCTTTACTGATGGATCAAAAACCACAGACTACGTTGGCTGTGCTGCTATCGGCGAGGGCTACAGATCTGTAAAAAGGTTAAACGAAAATGCCTCAATTTTTACTGCCAAGCTTTATGCTCTGATAACTGCAGTTGACCACATTGTCAGACATCGATATAGAAAATCTGTCATTTTCTCCGACTATCTGAGCTCACTGAAAGCACTCAACTCTCCAACATCTTGGAAGCACCCTCTGCTTGTGCAACTTTGTAATACACTAACACAAGCACTGGCAAAGAAAATACAGATAGAATTCTGCTGGGTCCCTAGCCATATTGGCATTGAAGGCAACGAGCTAGCTGACCGTGCAGCTTCTGCGTGTGTAGATAGGACAGTTGACCATAACAGCATCCGTGCTACTGATTACGGAGTACCACTAAAAAGGCAAATAAAATATGCCTGGCAGAGGGAATGGGATTCCCAGCTGCAAAACAAACTCCATATGATTAAGCCCATCCTGAGCGAGTGGCGCAGTGCCAGACACCGAGAGCGTTTTTATGAGATAGTTTTATGCCGATTGAGAATAGGACATACCCACCTTACCCATAGCTACCTCTTGCGTAGGGAGAGTGAACCGACCTGTGACTTCTGTTCTGAACCATTAAGTATACTTCACATTTTGATAGTTTGTCCACACTTTGAAGAGAACCGTCGAACCTGGTTTTCTATATTCTATCGGAAACATGTACCATTTCACTTGGCACTCTTACTGGGTGACGAGCCTCTTGTCCCAGTCTCACAAGTTTCCAATTTTTTGGAAGAAATTAATATTCTGCGGAAATTATAAGTCTAGTTCCTAGTAAGGTCCGCTTTGAGGCTTTAGTCTGTCCTTAAAGAATGTAGGCTCCCTTTACACAATGTTTCTAGCACACTATGGCCCGATGCTGCTGCGCCGAAAAACCCCAAAACCAAAACCAACCTGTCGAGATAGAGAGGTCATCGGCCCGTGTCATCGTTGACTAGTTGCCACACACGTCACTCAAACCGTAGCAGGACTTGTTTCGCGAATCCCCGTAAATGCTGTAATATCAAGCGAAAAAAAAAAAAAAAAATACCCGAGACTGTGGTGACGAATACAAAACGACGGGTATGAAGATAAAAAAAAAAATAAAAAAAAAACCACACACGCACGAGAGCAGCAGCAGCAGTGTGGGACGAGCGGCTTAAAGGGGCCCTGCAATCATAATTAAGCGTCTACCTTTTTTGCGGTCTCCACGTCTCTCGGGGTTCGAGCAAGCCAGCGGGCACGGAGAGAGTAACGAAACATCAGTGCGTCATATTTTAACCGGACGAGGCCGAAACCTCCTCCACCTACGATGGCGAACCGCGTTGCCGAAAGCGCGCAATATGTGACGTCTTCGGTCCTGGGCTTACTACTGGTCAGAGCCGCTAAAAGCTTTTCTTTTTTTTATTTAGTCGAGATACAAAATATAAGTGTCGCGAACCGTTTCGATTATGTATGAAAGTAGTTTTTGTTCAGTATTTTAGACCAGAAAAGAAGCAAATGCAGTTTATAAAGCACCGAAACAAGAAAAGACCCGTCGACAAACCCGCCACCAAGCGGCAGAGATACAAGGCGCATACTAAAAAGTGCTAGTGGGATGAGGCTCCGACGAACGGCGCGCGTAGAGAGGTCCCGGACATTTGCGGCGGCGCTGCGGTCGTATACCGGCTCGAGGATCCGACCGGTTCCGAGCGTTCCGAAGGCCTTCGGCGCAAGTTTGGTTGGCGATTTAGCCATTTGCCGGTATGACAGCGCGAAGTGGCTCCCGTTCTCAACTAATCTTTACCCCGTCTTTGCTGTCGTTTGTGGCCAATGAAGTGTTATGCCGAATTAGTTTTTAATCGCGCAGCAAATGCAATGCGAGCCGCCCTGGCCGCCCGCTTCATACAGCCTATCTAACACGTGCTTTAGTGGCGCCCTCTCGAGCCGTCGACACGGAGTGCGGCAGCCGTGAGCGCTCGATGAGCTTACCAGTCCTCTAGTTCACCGCCACTCAAGCCAGGACCTACGACGTTATGAAGGAGGTTATTTTTTGCTCGTTTTTGTAGTTCTAAATTGCCTATAACTTTTAAAATAAAGCGAAATTTGAGAGAAAAAAAGTTTCTTAAAGTTACTACGTTCAGTGCGCTCAGGCTCGGTGCAAATTAAAAACCCATCAAAAAGTTGCTGCAGGGCCCCTTTAACATTGTCGACCCATTTCTTCTCGTGTGCGCTCCCTGCGGCGATGACTGGATCGTTTCGGTTCCTTTCCCTTCTGAAATGTCTCAGGGTTCCTTTTCAGACAGTCAGCAGCTCGCACACGACGTAAATTTACCAGAATCGGAGCCCGTACCAGAGAAAATGCCGCATCGGAAATTCGGAGCCGGTTCATTCAAAAAGTGCGGGGAGCAGCGGGAGTGCGCGTAGTCCCGCGGTTACGGGGATGATCAAAAATATAAATTTAGTCAAATTTATATATATTGTATATTGTAATAAATTGTAATAAAATATAAATTGTACAAGACTGCGCTTTTAAAGCGTATATTAATGTCGGATAAACGCGCACGAACACTCCCGCGCCTTTCGAGAAGAAACATTTTTTTCACGTCAATATGCGTCGGTAGCAGACATTTTCTCACGTAGTTGCGCGATGGCCTTCCTTCCTCCGACATTGTGACGTAATTAATCGGAGCGCTACGGCCTTATTTTTAAAAGGTGTTGGTCCCCAGCTCCCCTCCCCTACCCCTCCCAAGAATTTCCTGCGCAAACTACACACAAAGCTATACACCCCCTTCCTCCTTCTTCTCGTCCCCCCCTCCCCCTCTCTCCCCCTCCCCCCTTTCCCCGAGTTAAAATTTTGGATAAACCCGTGCCCTGGTGGGTGTTGGACCGGCCCTGGGCATCGTTATCGCGGTCGTGGGGACGGTAAGGTAGATCTCGACTGTCTCGCCCTCAAATCACATCGCTCCTCACTCAGCCCCCCCCCCCCCCCTCCACCGGCCTAAAACGCGAAGGAAACAGGAATTGTCATACTCCGCCCACCATTGACTCCGTAAGTGTGACGTCATGGGTCCAAACAAACCGTTGCTAGGGTCGTCGTTATGGACAAATACATGTGGCTAGGTTTCGCTACGAAAACCCGACCGTTCAAATATAAGGAGTACGATTTAAACTTCTAAAAATCACAAATATAGAAAACTTGAATGTTTTATATGTTTCGATAGAAGTGTACCGGTAATCGCTTGTTTCTGCAATATTTACGACTGCAAGTTCCGGTCCTCAAGATGCCTGCAGCAGACGACGAATGCAAGAAGTATGCCGTCTGCCACACGCCTGCCGGCCAATCCGGCGCCGTCGTTTGGATCGTGTGAATAAATACAATATTCTGATACTGCATTTGTTTGAAATATAATGAGTTTCAGACACTTTAAGAATTCATAGTGGAGTGTGATGCAAAATATGGTTTATCGAAAGTCCGGGCGTCGATCAAGATGATCGTCTACTAAAATATCGCATTGCACCCGTGAGAAAAGCACTTCAGTCGATCGGTTGAGATCCCGAATTTGGTTTGCGGACTCGTGCTATGGTAGGGTGCTCAGTACCTGGCTGTAACTAAAGGTTGTAACCATCCCGCGGAGAAAGATTCTTCAAGTTTCTTCAGACTTTCGCAAGACCCCAAAGCGCGGAAGGACTGGATAAAAAGCATAAGGGGAGTACATGTAGCACTGGCGGACAGTTGCATTTATGTAAAAAAGGGCCAAACTATTGCAACCAAGAGAAAACCAACCGAGAATCAAGGGAAAAAAGCGAAATACTGCAAAATCTCGATAGACATGCAAATCTTCAATAACCCGACAACCTCAATAATAATAATAATAAGCGACTTACCTCAACGGCGCACGATTTGTTTCTCCCGCTGGACTGCACTACGCCGGTAATGCACTTCAGGTCGTCGTCGTAACTGACATGCATGACGTAGCTTGATTTAACGGCATTTTCACCCCCCTGAACTAAGCTGGGTTCTTCACAGAAAAAAAGAAAAAAAAAACGCACATTGCGGAGGCCTCTACGGCCATGGCGATGCACTTGTTTTTGTCGCTCGTTTACGGACGCAATTCAGTGAAGACGCCCGCTGGAACAGAAGCCAGCAAATCTATCGTGTCGTCTGCCACCAACGCGAAGCGGAGAGTAATACTTCAGAAATGGCTTTCATCGTGGCAATACGACACTGAGACGACAAGAACATCTTCATAATTAGATATGAAGAAGTTAGTTTGTTTACAAAAAATTATTTACTTACTTGGAAGCAAAAATCTAGCCTCATGTGGAGTCTCCATGCATTCGTCCATAGCAATGCCCCTAGCAACAATTTGTTTGGCCCCAGACACCATGTTGTGACGTAGTCACTTACGGGGTAAATTACTTAGTCTACTGGTTACTTGGCTGAAGTAGGGACTTCAGACCCATGCAAGCCACCACGACCACTTGCCGTTACACAAGGTCAGCCGTAGGCATGAATACGCGAGAGGCGCTCTCTTGAGCTCTCTGAGTGACGGGCCGCGCTATCAGTTCGCTCGCGACGAAATACAACACAAGGGCTTAAATCAGGTTTCGTGAGAACGTTAAACGGCGAACGGGAACTCAGAAGTGCGACCGTCGTCATCAAATACGAAACATCTCGGCTGGAAGACTCCGTAGTTTTTTTTTTTTTTTCACCCCTACGGGAACCCGAGTTTCAGAAAGGTGGACCCGTACCTCACGTACAAAACCAATATTTACGCGCAGAGAAACTCACCGTTTCGATCAACAGATCGGCCTTTTCATCTTGAGGTTCAACACCGAGGACGTCTAAGCGAGACCACGAGAAGACCGACGCGAGCGGGAAAACCCGGCAAACCAGAGTACGGTATGGTTCAAAAAACAACCGCATCTCCACGTAGTGAATGATGATTGGGGCGAAGCTCTGGTGGTGCTTGTCTGCGTAGACGCTGGGCCGCAGCATGCCCAGCCTTTCGTTCGTTTTCGTCCGTGTCACGCTGCGGTCAAATGCTCAAATGCGTATTAAACCACATTCCATACCACACATTCTCTTTCTGACATAGATGAAAACGAACGAAAGGCACGGCATGCTGCGGCTCAGCGTCTACGCAGACAAGCACTACCAGAGCTTCGCCCCAATCAACATCATTCACCACGTGGAGATCCGTTTTTTTTTTTTTACCCTACACGAGCACGGGAGCACGTGCACCCGACAGCGGACGGACATAAGGACATGGCTAGCCCCTAAGGAGCTTCGCCGCCAATAAATAAGTGATAGTAAGATTCTACTAGACCAACACCGCATCTTCTTTTGCTTATAACTAGCGCCACCTATTGCTTAAAGTTATCAAAACGGTTTAAGAGTATGTTAAATGATTTTTTTTTTCAAACAGGGGATGCGTTGTATAATGTTCTACATCTAATAGAACGCTTTTAAGCTTATCGTGGGCTCTCTACTAAATTGTTCAGATAATTGTAATTCTAGACGAACAGACAAGTTGTCCTTAAATACGATTACGGACGAGTTCTCATTAGCGGTAACGGAGAACCTATCCTTTTATTTACGGAACTTTCTTAAAGTGCACGCGACTCCCAACAGGTCAATGACCGACACCTCACTGAGCTTCTTTAGGTGATCATGTACCAACTGGCCCAAATTGCTACCATAACGCAGTTTATTTCTTTTACATCCGGCTCTTTTCTATGTTACCGCGCTAATCATCTTACTGTTTACGCCCTTATTAACCTCACCGCTTTGGCATGTTGTCGCTCAAGGGAATACACCTTTGCCATTCGTTACGGATGCTACCCCTTACAAAAATGGCATATCTGAACTGATATTAAAAAAAAAACAAAAAAAAAACGGATATGGTTATATAAAAAATTGGGCAGATCTAGCCATATCAAGCATATCAGTTTAAATAAGGCATATCTGCCCAGATATGTCTAATTTTTTATATATCCATATCTGGGTCTGCCAAATAGGGGTATATCTGCCTCCATATCAGGCTGCAGATATGTCCAAATCAGGTAAGGCAACCTTTATAAGGGGGATTTTTTTGTTTTCATTCTTTCAGATTTGTTTAAAAAAAAAAAAACAGTGAAAGCTACACTTATGCAGTTTGTGGAGGTGAGTCATACGGCCAGGGGGACATAGTATAGGGAGATAGCTGCGACCATCAGTCGGCTAGGCTAATTAAGTAAAATTTGTTAATTAACTTTTTAATTATTACAAATAGTTCCAATTAGAAACTTGCTGAGCATCATTGAAAACCACTAAATCAACTCCTTTTAGAAGGATATAATGCCGGGGCAGCCTTTTACGGCATTGTGGAAAAGCGCTCTGTTTGGACGCGTTTCTAGATTTCAGCCTCGTATCAGAGCGCATCTTTGCGCCCGCGATCCTGCTCCCCAGTGACCTAGACGCGTAACACACGTGATCCCTACTTCCCTCCATTCTATGATTCTATTCTATGGCTGTGCGCCGCGATTACCGGTGGGCAGGACCGCGGGCGCAAAGATGAGCTCCGATAAGAAAGCGAAACCTAGAAACGCGTCCAAATGAAGCGCTTTTTTTAAAACACCGTAAAATGCTTCCTTGGCGTTATATCCTTCTAAAAATAGTTGATTTCGTGGTTTTCGATGAGGCTCAGCAAGTTTCTAATTTGAACTATATGGCTATTTGCACAAATTAAGAAGTTAATTAAGAAATTTTACTTAATTAGCCGACTAATAGTTGCGACTATCTCCCTATACAATGTCCTGTTGTCCATATAACTGTCCTGCACAAACCGCATAATTGTAGCTTTTGCGCTTTTCTATTAACAAATCTGAAAGAATAAAAAAACACCCTGTATATACGTTTTCTAGAAATATCTACCAAAAGTTCCTTCTCATCCATATGAAAAAATATAAATTGAATAATGAACATGTACAAAAAATTTTTTTAAATTTTTACACAAGCTGCTTGACACCGCACCTCATCTCGCTCAGCTTCGTTCCTAGGGACAGGAGAATCACCTTCTCATTGTAGTCCCACCCTCTAGTCTGGCACATGGCCTTCGTGTGCGCTGCAATTGAGATAAAAAAATGTACACACTTCAGCTTTGAAAAACTAAGTGACTGCAAAAAGCACTTACTGATGGAGTTATACCCTTTATATCTTAATTCTGCAAAGAGATATTCGAATAGAAGTAATAGTGCACCTGCATGCCTTTTTTACAGGGCCGTGCAACGATTCTAACATTGCAAGAATCTGCACAATGTTAATATTCCTTAGATTAGCTTAGCACCGTGTATTGCAAAGTAAAAAGATTTGAATTTCCAGATGTACAGTAGCAAATGGCTGTCAAGGATTCATGCGACTGTGAGAGACACTGCAGAGAATTAGCAAGTCGACAGATAAGTTTTGAATTTGTGCCAGTTTAACGTAAGCAAACATGCCAAGAGCCTTTTATTGTCGTCAAGATTCATTGGACAGAGTGTCAATGGTTCAATCTGCCAGACGTCAACAAAACCATTCCACAACTGCTCGTTCCATAATGAACGGGCAAACGCCTGTTAACACTCGTGCTTTCCTGCTCGACCAAAAACGGATACAAGCTGCGAACATCAGCAATGCTGACTAGTTGTGGTTTTCCGACACGATAGAACCAGAGCTTGAAGAATGTTCCGATTTAAGCCAAAAACCTTCAGAAACAGAGCAGACTAAAATAATGCAAAAACTTACACAAAATAGCCGTGACGGCTAAGACGTCCAGTGGGGGCCGCTGCTCAGATGGCCCATGGGAGCCCTTGGCCCGTTGACCTTTGACCGAGCAGATCACAAGGGGCTGCTGTGTGAGAACTGCGGCGAGCAATCCACGCGCCGTGGCTGTCGCGGTCTTCGAGTACGTCTCAATACTCCGGAGCTGGCTGCTTTCGATGAAAATTGCAGAGCCAGGCCCTAGCTCCACAACCTACAAAATCACACCACAGAGAAGAATGTTTGAGAGAAAACTCAAGAGCAGAAAAAGACGTGATGAACTGCCTTAAGATTGTCTGAGCAGGAATTAAATAAAAACACAGTCGCTCTAGCTCTTTAGTTTCTATTTTCCGTAATATTACTTCTGTTGTAGCAAGAAAACAAGCCACTATCATAATTGTGCTAGTCACACGACTGATAATTTCTGAAAACGATGGGTTGATAATATGCTAATGGTTGGTGTCAAAATGCTTTTCAACTGTCAGAAAAAAAGCATTAATATTAAGTGGAGCCAACTTACACTGTAATACAACTGCCACATAGATATTTGACCCCTTAACTGCTGATGTCGAGGCATCTTGTTACGTGGGTTCGTGGGCGTGGGCGGCCACTGCGAATGACGAGAAAACCCGTCACTACACTTTCTGACCGATGAAAAAAAACTCTGCAAAGATTTTTTCAAGGAAAACATAAGCCGCCGAATGTGGATCCATGTCCTCGAAATCACCACATGCAGTATTTCATTACGGGAAATTTCAAAAGTAAAGGACATGATGCAACTGCAGAGAAGTAGAGGACATGTTCTAAATTTAGCAGGGTCACATGGTCATGTTACCTCGATTCACCAACAAAACTTTAGGACTGGGGTTTTATAAAGTGCACTCCATGCCGAAAATCAGACTATCATAGAATACCGCGTATCTGCCCATTACACACTAAGCGCCCATTCCCAAATTTGCGAGATCTGAGAAAATACGTACAGTACATTTATGTTATCCAAAATTGATGACTGGACAAGCGCCCATCCCTCATTTTCTTGTGATTATCTCAAAAGTATGAATGGGCGCTTGCGCAGTATTTTACGGTACTCACACCAGCATCGTTCCAAGAGTGAAGCAGCTGTACCGCTCAAAATGTGTGGCTGTGTGGCCATCTAGCTGCCTAGTTGTGTGGCCATCTAGTTTCCCTATGACTCCCAGATACTCCTGGGGGACATGTTGGGCCTCCCTGGGGGCTTCCAAGAATTGTGTAGCCTCTCTGAGGACTGGTGGGCATAGGTCGGCATTTTAAGTTGTCCTCACTCAAACTCACGATCACCATTTTTTCCTCAATCAGGACTCACGCCCACTCATGATTACGATTTATTCAAAATAGGGTCATCACCAGGACTCACCCTCACGGTTCAACACAGAACCAAGACTCACTCGCCGTCATCATCACGGTCGTCACGCTCACAGATTATCACGGTCATCACGCTCACAGGTCATCGCGAATAATCAGACTCACAGGTCATCACTCACAGGTCATCACACCCTCACAGGCCCTCAAGGTCCTTACACTCACAGGTCATGACGGTCCTCGCACTCAGGTCCTCACGCTCACAGCTGTTCACGGTCCTCACACTCACAGGTCCTCACGGTCCTCACACTCACACAGGCCCTCACGGTCCTCACACTCACAGTCATCACGGTCCTCGCACTCATAGGTCCTCACGGTCCTCACTCACAGGTCATCACGCTTACAGGTCGGTTTGTCTTCGCGTGAGTCGTGCGGCGGGGAAACTACCCCAAAACAGTGAACTATTGAACCGCTTACCCAAATTGAAAGAAATGTACTATGTTTATGTTTATGCTCTGCACATTTCTATCAAATTCCGTTCACCTGGATTAAGTACGAAATGAACTAATTGCAAGCTGACGAAATTGGGTGTGTTGAACTTTCGCCTGTTGACAAGGGCAGCGAAAGTTCAACACACCGAATTTCCCTCTGTTTCCTCCATTCCTGTATCGAATGGGAAATAAACTTTATTATTATTATTATTATTATAAAACACAAACGCGCCTTCCGACAGGTTACACAGACAACGCCGCAGTGATTAGAGCATCGCCTCGCTGTGCATACCTCGCTCATTTGTACACAAATAAACGATTATTACATTTATCACCCCCGTTTCTTTTTTTTTTTTTTTTTGTGCCACCCACACGTACTTCTACGGAAGTTTATGCAGGATATATACACAATAAACATATGCATCGACCAAACTTTTTTTCTTTTTTTTTTTTGGGGGGGGGGGGGGCGGTAATATTAGGTAGAGTGATGTACCTCTGGTTTGAAATCTCACCATAATCCCTGTTGGCAGCGGTGTCTGTCAATCGTATGCCATTCTATGAGGAGACCGTTAAGGGCCGAGTTTTCCTTCTCACTCGAGTTGTTTCTGCTTTTGTTGATCGACCGTGCTTGCCGGAGTGGGTTGCGATTTAAGGAATCATCAGCCGGCATGGTTTTTAGTCATCTCGGCATTTATAAAATACTGTCAGCATTTATTATCTTGATACGTGCAGCCGTCCTTGGATTGGTTTTATTTGGATTGGTTTGGCATGGCTGTGCTTAATTTGGTTTGGTCGTTTGGGGTCGGTCCCCATGTGTCTCTTTGTCGCACTCTCGATCAGGTACGCCACTTTTCATGTGGCAAGCAGCGTCATTCTTGGCGCGCAGTTCATCGAACAAGGTTTCATAGACAGATCGTTTCATCGAAACTGCGATGTTTCATCGGCAGGTCGTTTCTTCGACATTCGATGCTCGACAGAGTTTGCTACATTTCGCCGACACTTTTTTTTTACTTGGACGTTTAGACGACATTTCTCTTTCTCTCTCTTTCATCGACGCGGCGTCGGCTTCTTGACGTCTCGCGTTCTTCGCGTGCTCGCAGCGCACTGCGGTTTGGACAGGGCGCAGGTGGGGCAAGCGCAAATACTCCTCACTCTTTGTACGCTGTGCGCTGTGCGCTTACGTTGCTGGAGTGGTGCGTGCGGCGTGGCGGCCTTTTGAATACGTTTGGCCGTACGGGCGCGTGCTCGGACTGTCTAGCGGATATTTTTTTACGTAAGAAGCTTGCCCTATGAAGCTGAGGCTCGGCGCTCGGCAGCCAGACGGCCGGACGTAATTGTTGCTTTCTATCGTGCTTTTGGCTGCGTGCAGACTCGAAGTTCGCGAGATGCATAATCGTTCCAAACTTTTTCTAAAGGGTTGTTTTGTGCCCAGTAATGGACGCGAAATAGCAAAACTGACGTTTTGCATTGTCGTCTTGCAAGTGTTTCGAAACAGGTAGTGACGTAGAAATTAACCTGACGGTTTCAGTAGCCTTTAAGAGTCGATATACGAGGTATTTACATTGTGGTAGTAGAGTCGGAGCTGGCGGAGATCTATCGTCTGCGTCGTCTTCTTTGACATTGGGCAGCTGACCGAGTCTACGTGCTCGAACTTATGCTGGAAGCGTAATCCTATTTATATAGTATTCAACAGTGTTCATTCGTGTGTACTGTGGTGAACATTTCAGGCACGAGATATCAATAGTTTCTTGTTATTAACCAGAAAAAAAAAAAACCGCAATATTTGTAAACACCTCACGACAAATAATAAAAACCAGAGCTCGCCGTTCGCTTTGACCAATAGACCTATCTCACACACTTTCACGGCTACCACAATAACAATTGTGGTAGCCGTGAAACGCGAACTTAATCGCACCGCCGCTTCGCGGCGACGCGACAGACTTGTGTGAGTCATATGAATCTGAAAGAGACACAACTACCAGCTAGATTGCGCGCGTCGCTGTTTCGCAACATGTGACTTAAGCACCAATTCCCATATGAACTATGATCTGCCAACCGCTCCACGTTTCCTCTCCTTTTCCCTCACATGCGTTGATTGATTGGCACCCTTCGGCATATTTGCGGCCAACTATTTTTAACAAACCCCTCACATCTTTTTTCCCCCTTCCCCATTGCATATTCGAGTCTTTCCTTTTTCTGGAGGATAACAATCTGCATAGGCATTAAACTCTTTTTTCCCGTCTTATACAACCCCCTTTTTACCAACCGTCTGGAGCGTGCGTGACGCAGCCCTAGTTGTACTTAACAGGAGGAAGCGGTAGTGCACGAGACGGCTCGTGATCGACATGCGCAAGCCTTCAGCGGCGTTGACCCTCGTGCGGAAAGACTACAGTTCCCGGAAATGCATTGCGCCAGAGGAGGCGTAGCGAAACTGGCGGTGGGTCGGTCTATTACCTCAAGCCCGGTTCATAAATCTGCGTTCCGAGCGACAGAAACAACACAAACGATATGACGCCGGGACGATTCAGTTCGCATTACAGAGCGTGAGAGATAATGCAAAGAGCAGCTTTATCAAGTAATCATGTGTCACGATTGTCCCGGTGTCACGTCGTTTGTGTCGTTTGTGTCGTTTCTGTAGCTCGGAACGCAGATGTGTGAACGGGCCTTTAGAAGCCTACTCTGATGTTACGCTTGAACGTGAACGTTCAAGCGTAACATCAAAAAGGCGGGAAGACGCTTGAACGTCTTCCCGCCTTCTTTTTGAGGCGTCGCCAAGGGTACAAATACTAGCGGGTCTATTTAAGTGATTTGCTCGGCACACAAGCGTCAGTACAGGTTATGACTATACTCCGTTTCACCTTATGTTGTACTGCAGCGAAGGCTAGAAGCGCGAGCTCATAGCGTTGGCAGCTGCCCTTGCTGCACGAGAGCTTGTGCCGCCGAGATGTGCCCTACAGCAAGGAGCTCGCGCTTGTAGCCTTTCCTGCGGTACAGAACAAGTTGAAACAGAGTATAGGGATGCTGCGAACTTTTTCGAACCGAAGGTTCAATGATCGATTCAAGCGGTTCGAAAGGGTCAAAAATTTTCGAGTTTTGGAATTTCTTATATTGAGAAATTCGACGGGAGTCGAAGTTTCGACCTTCTTAAGCTAAGAAGTTCGACGCTTTTCGAAATTTCGAGCTTTACACGTTCACAAACACAATGTTTTTCGAACCTTCGACCTTATTACGCTAAAAAGGTCGATCCCTTTCGAACTTGCTACGCTGCGAAATTCAATGCTTGTCGAACTTTCGAATTTGATAGACTAAAAAGTCGATGACTTTCGAACTTTCGAATTTCTTCCACTAAAATGTTCGAAGCTTTTCGAACTTTCGAACTCCCTACTCTACAAAATTCGATTATTTTCGAACTTTCGGAGTTCTTTATCTAAAGAATTCGAAAATTTTCGAACTTTCAAATCTTGAAAAGTCAAAAGGTCGAAGAACTTCAAACTTTTAGGGTAAAAGTTCGAAGTTCGTCGAACTTCGAAAGACGGGACGATCATTGGGATTCAAGCCGTGATGTACATTCGTAATTTTTGTTTTCGAATTTTTACATGCGGTGCCGCATTCCTTGCGAAAAACAATGTCGTTTATTTCAATGTTCTGGCATGCTTAGTTTCAAAAAAATAAATTCCCGAAGGAGCAAGCAAGGACGACGGCTTTTTAACGATTGTCGTTTGTGCCATATTTGAAGCGCGCTATAGCCGAACCTATTTATGGTAGAGATGTTAAACTTTTTAAGACTTATCTATGTATAGCCTAGGTAAGAGTCGTTTCAAGATAAGAATATTCCTGTTCAAGATGAGTTTCGAAGAAATGTCCAAACATGTATCTTCGGCAATTATACCCTAAACTTGGTAACTGTTTTCGTCTAAATTGTTTGGGGTGTCGCAATTAAATTAACACCACAGACTACATATTACTGCCATCTGCAGAATACTAAATAATGTATTTATTGTTTTTTTCACGTTGAGGAAAAAAATAACTCATGGGAAAGGATTTCAAATATTGTTCAAGTTCAACGCGCCAATAAAAAAAAACATTTTTTTTTACTCGTTTTACGCTTTTGGGACGTGTTTCTTTTAGCCTGTAAACATTTTGGCAGAAAAAGCTTGTTTCTAAGTTCTGGGCCTCTGAATCTGCAAGAATACAACACCTCCGGCAGATTCTTGCTAGTTTCTTTTTTCTCGCCCGCTTTTATTTTCGCATTTATTGTGATGCTTCTTTTTTTTTTTTTATTAATGGCACAGCTATTTAGGTCGCAAAGACAGAGCTTTGAACTTTCGAACCACTAAGCATGTGACGAGTAGTAATTCTGACAACGAGTTTTTAACAATGACCATCTACGCGATCTTTTATGCAGTGAAGAGTGACAGCAGCTATACATATGCATAAATAATTTAAGATTAAAATAAGCTCGACCATGCCCTTTGTCCCCGTATTGTTTTCTTTAACAGTCCAAAATACCCCACTCCCCACTTTTTTTTTTTTGTCCCCCGTTTTTTTTTTTCCGACGCCACTTGTATGTATAAAACGCTCCTCGACCTCGAATTGTGTCGGCTTCTGTGCTTTTTGCTCTGCGTTCCTTCCATCCGGGAAAATAAACCTCCAGAGCAATTACAAACCAAAAAAAAGTCAAGGTGCAGGCGAGCTGGTGTATGTTGATCATGATGCAAAATCCCGAGACTCGGAATGAAATTCTAAAAAAACAGTGTAAGGAGAAAGAAAAAAAGGGGACAAGACAACGTCTCAAACTCAGCTGAGTTGAGTTGAAGACGTTGTCCTGAGCTGAGTTTTCAGCTGAGTTGAGTTTGAGACGTTGTCCTGTCTGTCTATGCTGGTGAAACCTATAAACTAAGTTCATCGTGACGTGGCCATGGGGGAGGAGCCATAACTTCACAAGCACCCAACTTCATCGGGCGGCATCTTCACAACGACGTCACGGTTCGCGGCACTTGTTAACTTGAAACTTCACAGATTTTTAGGAGCGAGGAAGTCCCGAGAGGGAAATCTGGGGAGCACGCGCTTCGTCGACTGCGGTGCTATTTTTTCGGAAAAAAAGCAGAACAAATATACATATTAAATTCAGAGATATCCGTATTCGAAATACATAAATTACATCCGTTATTTTATTATAAATAGTTCGCGTTTATATGTAACTCTAAAACGGCATTCGAGGTTCGCACCGTTCCTGCTCCATTGTTTTTCTCTGACAATGGCGGAGAACAGCGGCTGCGCTTCGACTCCCGCGGCGAAAAGAAAGAAGCAAGGGGCTCGCTGCTCGGACCGACAGCTCGACATGCTCATTGATTACATGTTTTCAAATCGAGTGTTGGTCCGGGCAGCAACCGAGTCCACGCTGACCACGGCGGAGAGGACAGCCCTCTGGGACGTTATTACGGGCCGCCTCAACGCGGAAGGACCAGCCTGGAAGGAGAGGGTTGAATGGAAGAACTTGTGGAACGCCCGAGTGTGTGCCGCTCGGAAGCACGACGGCCTGCTGGCGGTGGAGGCGGCGCGGACGGGCGGTGGGGCCAACCCGGTGGGTCCCCTCAACGAGGTTGAGACCCGGATCCTGGCCATCGTCGGGAGGGACTCATCGAGGGGCTGCGGTGGCTTGCGTCCCAGGCAGTCCCTCCCGTCGTCGTCCGAGACCTCGGTGAGAAACCCACTTTTTATTTAAGGCTGTGTCTACAGTGCCGTCCGACGGCACTCCACTCGCGCCTACAAGTGCCGTCCGAAAGAAAGTCGGACGGCGCGTGTATCACTGGAGAGCTCGTTAACCCACTCCCTGGCCTGCGTTCACGCCGCTTCGCGGTGAGAGCAGTGTTGCCACAGTTCCACAGAAAATAGTAGTAGATTTCAGCTTCAAAAATCAGCAAAAATAAGTAGATTTCTAAATTTCTGCAGTTTTGTCTATTTATTTCTGTTGTACGGTTATTGCATTAACTATTTTCAGGGCACCTGACCACTTGGCCGATGTGAGGCACACTGGTGAGGCAGCAGTGTATCACGTGTTGGAGCCATAGAGTTATTATAATCTACGCTAGAGGTTCAACTGGCACTAGTGTCTATGCGACTTCCGGGAGGCAAATTGAAGCAGACAGCAACCAGTCTACTTTTGCGGTGCTCCTGTGCATTCCTATGGGAAAACGCACGTGCATATTGAAACATTTTGGCCAACCAGCAAGAAAAAACAAATGTTTTATGTTGAAAAGGAACTACACGTTTTGTTGCAATGCAGTAGAGGGGTAGCAGTGATTACAGGGAATCTGCTTTGCAGCCTCCACTGCCAGCAGAGCTTCTCTACCAAGAGGAGAGCCTGGAGGCGCCTCCAGAGGTGCCGCTGCAGCCGGTCAGCCAGCCAGCTCCTTCAGGAGGTGGACAGCCGGCTGCTGATTGTGGTGAGTAGGAACTAACTCCTCTGTTGACAGGGGACACATGCATTCGGCAATTCTTGTATGCATCGAGAAAAGCTATCAATGGCTTGTACAGTCTTTTGCAATTTGAAAGACTTACTAGGAGCGCATGGTTGAGACGGTGGCTATCAGGGTCGCTGCGCACGCTTCAGGTGATTCCATTCTGGTTCGAGAGGAAGGTACTCGGTGCTCAGCCGAGCATGGACACTCTTAACAGTTTTTGCTTTCGGTTTAGTGGAAGCGCGCGCTTCATCGACGTCATGCCCAAAGATATGGTCATGAAGGCTTGAAACATACGAGTTATCAATGCTTTTATCAGTTGTTTCTGGTGTAAAATGTTCGAACAGGCAATGCAAAATAAATAAATATAGAAGTTATACCTGAGTCCTATATTTAAAAGATGAAATTTGTTCAAGAGCGCATTCATTGGTGAGAAGGATGGCATCAATATCGCGCTTTATCAGAGTCCAAACCATCGCCTTGGCTCAGGCTGCTCTGTCAGACAGGACGTGCCGCGTTAATAGGACATAGCCGTGGCATGACGCTCAAACTGCTCTCTGCAGCGAAACCGAAACTAAGTACATATGGCGCTTTAGCTGAGTGATGCCAACCACCGTCTCCGCCACGCACTCCTTGTGGGTTTTTCATTTTGCAGGAGACTACATCTCACTCTAATGAAATCGCATGTCACTTAAGTGACAGAACCATTGTTGCAGGTAATGACTAGTGGTCCACGATCACAGCTTTGACACACTGGGATCATGATGTACTGCTCTAGATTAAAATAATCTCTTACAAAAAAACAAAAAAAAAAAACTCGGCAAGTCGAGCAATTTTGTATTAGATTTGTTTGGGGCTTGGCGATTATTCAAATGCTCTGTCTAAAGATGCAAGATTTATGAACAGCAATGCAAAAGAATGTGCCAGCTGAATCGAGTTGACAGAAGTGATGCTGCCACACATTAAAGGGGTTTGTGACGTGCATGAAAGTAATGTTTTGTTCGTGCCCAATTTATACAGGGTTGACTCTTTATTCCACATTGATATTGTGTGTTGCTTGAGGCCCGTTCACACTGGAAGCTGATCCGCAAAGCAGTTTTGAGTGTGAAGTTAATGTTACAGTAAAGAAACCTGAAGAGTAGTGCAATTTTTACGCGCAGGACATAATCTGCAGCGATAACTGACATAAATTCAATATTTGCCTACATTTCTTGGAGCCTGAGTCCCAGTTAGCTAACTTGCTGCTCGAGGCATAAGGCCAATCACTGAGAGGTCTTCCTTGTCTTGGCCCTTAAAACTCAGGATCCCCCCCCCCCCCTTCAATAGCCTGAACCAACTGGTTTCATACCCACTTTGGCAGTTGTATGAAATGGTTAAAGCTGCCTGCAGTGCACATGACCAACATGAAGACTGCAGTGAGCATCATAGTTATGGGTGAACAGCTGGGAGAGTGCCCATGATGTTCAACACGGCAGAGAGTTGGGCGAGTTGGTTAAGCATCTTAATAGGTGGGAACAGCGCAGGAAAAACCGACGAAGGACGAGTAGAAGAAGTGCATGTCTGTGCACTTCTTCTACTCGTCCTTCGTCGGTTTTTCCTGCGCTGTTCCCACCTATTAAGATGCCCATGATGGCTGGTCTAAATTGACCTCTGTCGAAGTTTTTACCACCGTCACATATGAATTAAAAGTACCTACTAAAAATATAGTGTATATACACTGTGCTACACCGTCAGTGCAAACACGACATTGGCACTTTTTCACACTTAACATATTAAGAGGTATTGGCGGACCTAACATTTTACTGCTTAGATCAGTGCTCCAATTGAGAACCTTTCTCCATGCTAGTAGTTTTGACGACAGACTTTTAATTATCAGGAAAAACAAAAACTAACAATCACTTCGAACGTTAAGTGTCACACAGGTCACGACACATGGGTAATCCATGCCGCATTTTATTGAGCTACATGTAAAGAAAATAAAAAAAAATTCAGTTGACAAGTTCAAGTATTGCTTTGTGGTGAGACTGCATGCCCCACCAAACCAAGACCGGCATGTATGAAACGAACACATAGCACACAACGCTACAGCTACTCGGTGCTCCCCAAATTAAAAACTAGACAAAAGGGCCCATTTGAAAACCGGAATTGAGATTAAGCAAATCAAACAAAAGTGACTACTTTGCAAAAACGGTTGATGCCGGCATTGTGTTCTATTCAGAAGGTGAGCGTTCTCCTTGTTGTGTACAGCTACCCTGGATCCCCCCAGGACGCAGCCACGGAGTGACCCCCCAAGGCGGCGCAATAGGGATGAGCCAACAGTGGCGGACATTCTTGCCGTCCAAAGACTGGTGCTGGCAGCGCAGGAGGAGACTGCTGCGGCTGTCAGCCGCTTGGCCGATGCAAGTATTCTGATCATTGTTTATTCCCTCATGTTGTGACCTCTCATGGCTTCGTAGCAAATTTTGTTCCCGTTATCAATGCTTAATTTCACAGCGTTGCATTTGTTTTTTTCCGTGCCCGTTAGAGGCCTTTTTATGTTTTGCCAATCTCTTATAGACACTTTAAACACGCGCCAGATTGAGCCGCCATTGTCGGCCTTCTTTTGTCTTTCTGAGGTGCCGAACCACTGAAGCAGGCGTTGACAAGCTTCCACAAAGGCAAATGCTGAAGAGAGGTACACAGTAACATCTAAAGTGGCAATTACCCATCCTGCTGTGGTGATGATAAAGTGAAGCGAACGGAATAAGAGGAAACATAAAGTGAAGGTTGGTTAGGTTTGAGCAGCACCATCTGCCCAGTAAAATACACATCTGAGTATTTTACTAGATTTAGTGGTGCGACAACAGGAAGGAAGAGAACAGGTCCGAGCGCAATAATTAACAACAAATATGTTCCATTAAAGTTTAATCTTAAGTGGCCCTTCCAAAAATAACTGGAGCAGATGGTGTACTGGGTAAAATTCAGGATTAGCACTCTGGTCCGAGGGCAGGCATGTAGCCAGTATACACAGCCCCCCCCCCCTTCCCAAAATAAAAAAAAAAGAAAATCTTCCATTTTTTCTGGGGTTTCCTCTTCCCCTTATACAGTATTTTGTCATAAGACCCCCCCCCCCCCCCTCCCCCCTCCCTGTCCCCTTAGAAAAAAAATCCTGGCTTCGTGCCTGGTGCGAGGGGGTGTATTTCCTTCCACTTTGACTCGTTTTCTCCCCTCAGTTGCTATCCAGATTGTACAATAATGCCTCTTTGTACAAAGGATGCAGCAAACCTTACAAGAAACATATAGCTATAAACTTACAAAATGTTGCATGATTAGGGAAAATTGGCAGAATACATTTGTTTCACATAGTTCGATTGCCTATTTGCATTTTACATCTCTTTGCAGGCTATGGAGGCACAGACAACTGCACTCCAAGCGCAGACCACTGCACTACAAGTGCAGTCTTCTGCAGTATGCAGAATTGCGGATTTTATCCTTAGCAAAGGAAGCAGCGATTAAAGAAAGTGTAAAAGGAAAAACAATGTGTTTGCTTCGCTTCATATAATTCCAAAACTGACAATGAAAGCAAGTGATAGAACCAAGCGCCTCAACAAGCTCAAGCAATTGATCCTCACTCTGGGGAAAACTTTGGGTAGACTGCAGGAAATGCTGGAAGTCGTGCAGACCTGACTAGCTAGGCTTGGGACTAACGCTGCACACAAAAGCTTTACAACAGTCTACCATGTATCCCAATGAATGCACTCGTAAAGTGTTGATGGCAACAACGCCAGCAACACTGTAGACAATCTCTAACCACACCGCTCAGTGTGCACCCACCACCCCCTTTGTCAAAACACCCTAAACTAGCAATGGAATTGCAGGAGTTGCGAAAGTAAGAGATGCCTCCTGACACATTACCTGGGGGCGATAAAACAAAAACCAGATGTAACGCACTTGCAGGAGAACATGCGCATACAGAGGTTGACAGGGTATAACACTTGCGAGCCCACAACAACACGGAACGCCAGTGAGCGTTGCCACCCTGGTTATCAAAGCCCTCGTGACTCAATAAGTCGCCCAGCACAATGAGGAGCAGCTTAGTGCCCTAACAATTAATGTCCCGCAGCCAATGCACACAAGCAAAGAAGAACGAAAATTGTATGTTTGTAGTGTGTACAGTCCACCCAGAGCCTACACAGAAGATTTGAAACCCGTGTTTGGAGAAACAAAGTGCACAAACTCAACACACGGGCATTGCGATGCAGCTCTTAAATTGGGTGCAATGTCTGCACGGTCTGCACTCCCTGCTGTGCACGAGGGGCTCGCTGTGAACGAGGGGCCCGCTGTGAACGAGGGGTCCGCTGTCGACGAGGCGCTCTTGGGGCTTGTGGTGTGTGGGCTGGGTGAGGAGCTCGAGGCAATGTAGATGAGCCCCTGCGAGTTGCATAACTTGCCACCTGCCGTACCTTCCTCTGGCGAACCACCATGCCCCGGTCATGGAGACTCCCGGTCAAGGGGTCGTCAGAGTCGCTATCGCTCGAATCGCTTGACTGCGGCTCGACGACAGCGACTGGCTCTGGCTCGGGTGTTGGTTCAGGTGCATTTATGTATAAGCACACATTGTGCAGGATGGAGCACGCCGTGACGATGTTGCACGACCGGATGGGGTCGTAGTGTAAGGTTCTGTACCTCTGCAGGCACCGAAACCGGTTCTTCAACATACCGATGCACCGCTCAACCACGGATCTCGTGGATCGATGAACCTGGTTGAAGTGGGCCTCATCAGATCCCACTGCAGGGTTGCCTGGCACAGGGTTGAGGAGCCACGGCTCAAGGGGATACCCACTGTCTCCTGCATTGAGTATGATAATGGTTTTGCAAAGAGAGCATACCAGCAAGCTGCAATGGTTTGCTGTTATTTCAGCTTCTGGTTTAGGTTGCACGCCAATTTGTTGCTGATTTGCTGCTACCTTCGTTCTGTCTTATGTGTTCACTACACACACTGATCCTCTATTCTGAACGTCGGGCAAAGAAGGGAACCGATCTGTCATGCAACAAAGGTGTCTGCATCTCCGTGTCAGTGATGTAGAATGTGTTCTTATTTGGAGAAAGGGGGGGGGGGGGTGTATTGTATTGGGAACTTTGAGTTCTGGAGTGACGGGAAATGCATCATGCATACGTACATTATAGGGTCGGCTGCATTTCTGGGTCAGGGGGGACACTTCAGCCCTTTAAGCCCCTGCCCACACCACTGCACCCAGTATGCTATACTTCTCAGCACCTGCTAGCAAACACCATTCTAAAAAAAAGAGTAACTGTCATGGTGATTCTAGGTATACACTAATGCCAGCTCTGACATCGCGCTGCTGCAGTCAGGGTGGCGCGTGCATAGACACTTCACTTTTCGAAATACGGTGCGGGTGTGTGTTTGTGCAGTGCCCGCAGCTGATGTGGGCAAACATTAACTCGTTTGCAAACAGTGTGTTGGTATATATCTTGCACAATAAATCAATCTCACTAATTAGTATCGTTAGGCCACCGCTGCCAGCATAAATAAGGGAACTGCAGTCTTTATGCATGCGTGACAACACCTCTGGAGCTCTGTGCAAGCCAAGCAGAAGACTGCACTAGCGATCTTGTGCACTGGTGCCTGTCCCCTGTAAACTACAGTCATGTAGGCGTCACGCGTGCGTGGAACGCTTTTGTGAGATTAGTCTTTTAAGGTAACAGAGGAAACTATTTTTTTTTTAATAGGAGTTATGACATCGATGTAATGTGGGTCGAGCGGTACTGGCCATCAAATGGCTTCTATGTTAATCGCATTACTGGTTGACATTCGGCCAGACCTCAGTTTGGCAGCAGCCGGAATATTTTTTTGGTTTTGACAAGACAAAGGAGATGGCCCTGTTCAGTTAAGACAGCTAGTTTTCTTCCCTTTCAAGAAGTCGATGTGAAATGAACACGGCATGGCAACTTAAAGTGACCAAGAGCAAACCTGAAAATTTTTAGGTCTTTGCCACATGACACTGACATTGTGACGTATCTGTATTATGCAGCTGTTATGTGGAGATCCTTCATTTGATATTTAATATTCTCTGGCAATGCCTTAACTCAAAGGTGCAGCACAGTGCACTACAATTGAAGTATTGTTACTAACAGCACACACTGATTAGCGAAAGCATTACGACCACACCTACCCTCTGGGAATGAGTGCGGCTAGCTGACTCGCCATCCATGCTATCTACCACCTGCTGCTGCAGATAATAGTTAACGGCTGCCAAGGATACAAAAGGATCATTTCAACGACTACATGTGCATGGATTGGAAATGGCTGGTGATTTAAGCGACTTTGACGAAAGGCAGATTGTAATGGCTTGACGGCTCGGAACAAGTGTCTCGGAAACTTCAAAGCTCGTTGGGTATTAACAAGCTGCCATCGTTACGCCCTGGCTTCATCACAAAATGAGGATGTTGGATGGTTTTCCACTTGGTGAAGCAAAATAGTTATTTAACCATGGCTCAACTGACGACTAGATACAATGCAGTTTAAAGTACAAGTGTTTCTGAGCATACAGTTTATTGGATTCTGTCGAATATGGGAATCCGCAGCAGCCGACCTCTGCAACTGTTTTGCGTGCCAAAGGTACACGGAAATCGGTAGGTTTTCCTAATGTTTTTTGCCTGGGCAGTGTATGTTAGTTGGGGTACACAAAACACACTGAGCACTTGTTTACACAGCCTCACCAAGCAGGCACTCGTCCTCTCGTAGGAAGTGGCCTTGCAGGAAGGCCTCCCTCAGGAATGACATCCTCCACACGAAGGAGTCGTGAACCGAGCCGGGAAATGTGGCATCCACGTTCAGGATCCTGAGGTCAGCATCACAAACCTGGGAAAGTAGGCTCATAACTGTGAATATCATTGCCCCAAAAAGATACTTTTGGGCGATCGACAGGGACAAGATAGTTACTTCTGTCACAAACTGACGACACAGCCAGACGGGTTAATTGTACTCGACACCTACGCCTCTCGATGCCGGGTCACGCGCACAGTAGAGAAACTCGGTACTCACGATCATCGCATTCAGGGCATAGTAGTTCTTCCTACACCAGTAGGCTGCCTTCGTGAAGCGTGGATCGTTCTCGGACGGGTCCTTGATGGCGATTTGGGTGCCGTCCACGCATCCTGTGACGTGATAGGGTTATTAGATACAGCTATAGGCAAATCTACTGTTCACAAAAAGAGAGTTCAATGGCGCGACGGGAGTGGCGCAAAAAGCACTCGTGTCCCGAGCACGTCGCGACCACCCCGCGAGCCGTCATTCTTCGACGATCGCTCGGGAATGCACGCGTATCTTTTCCCAAAAAGCTCCCGGACACGTTGGATGAACAAAATCGCTCATTACGTACCGACAACGCCGCTGATTTTGCCGACTCGCCAGTAGCCCTCCTTGGCTCTCGTTTTCTCTTCCTCCGTTGCCGGAAAACGAATCCAGCGATCCGCCAGGCGCTGGACGATCGCGGTTGTGACGGCGTGGAGCGCACGAGACACGGTACTTTGGTGCACCGCCAAGTGCTCGTCGCTAGCCACCGTTCCTTGAAAACCGCCGGCTGCGTAGAAACGCAGGGCGCACAACACCTGCTGCTCGACGGTGATGACGCGAACGGTCGTGCGGTCCGGTTGTAGGTCGGGGCGGAGCTGCTCGCTCAGCCACCTCGTCCCTCCCTTCGTTAGTCGATAACTCGCGACAAACCTGTCGTCCGACAGCAGAAAGGCGTCGCGGTGCTCCCGAAACACTCTGTCGGCACGTTGGGAGACCAACAGCGCACAACAGAGTTCCGCCATCTTTACCGATGAACTTTCTCAACTTTGAGCTCCCAAGCTCTCGAAGTTTTCTTTACAGAAACAACTTCATCGTGACGACATTCTGACGTCACGGCGAACTTTACAATTTTGACGAGCATGCACCAAACTTTATCGCTAGAACTTTACTGCGACGTCACAGCTCGTCCTCAGGAGCAGCAGCCAATGGGCGACTGATGAAGTTTTCTTTACAATGAAGTCTGCGCCACCAGCATAGACAGACTGAGCTGAGTTTTCAGCTGAGTTGAGTTTGAGACGTTGTTCTGAGCTGAGTTTGAGGCGTTGTACTGTCCTTTTTTCTGCCCTCTTACACTTCTTCCTTCGAATTTCATTCCCAGTCTCAGGATTTTGCATCATGTAGAAACTAAACTTACTATATGCCAGCGTCACTCGGGCAGTGTTCGATTGGATTACTACTAGTGTTCAAAGGGGTAGGGAGGCAGTTTGCCAGATCGCTTCAAGGTTTTTCTGAGCCTCAACCACCTGCCTGCCCCTGGCCGTTTCGAACTGGATGAGAATCGTAAAACAGTGTATTCGTGTGATCACTGCTTCGTGATGCACGTTAATGACCCCCCCCCCCCCCCCCCCCGGGCTGGTGGTCACAATTACTAATCTGTGGTCACACGTCACTCTGCACTGACAAATATTCCAGCACATCCGGGACACCTGTCGTCTCATTTTATTGCCTGACCAACTTCGCACAGTCTAAATATCTAAATATGACACCCGCACTTTTCTAAAGCTGATTTCGTGAAAACCACTAAGGCGTGAAAACGTTATTTGAAACTGAAACTGTGGCGGAACATGAAAACTGGATTTCGAACTTTGCGCACTTGGACTTTAAAGAAATTCGAAACCTTCTAATTTTTTTTTTAGTTTAGCCTTAGAAGAAAAAAAACCTTCGAACTTTCCGTAGAAATGAATTCGAAATCTTCGACATTATTGAACTTTATGTCAATAAAAATTCGAAACGTTCGATTTTTGATATTCAGATCCAAAGAAATTCGAAATCTTCGCATTTTGGAACTACAGATTCAAAGAAATTCGAAATGTTCGAGCATTTCGATCTTTAGATCCCAAGAAGTTTTAAATTTTTGAATCTCTCAAATTTCAAGTTAGGAAAGTTCGAAATCTTTGAATTTCTCGAACCTCAAGTAAAAATATATTCGAAATAATCGAATCCGACTTTTTAGAAACCGTGAAAGCTTCGAACTTTTCGATTTCGAAACTCCATGGTGCTTAAAACTTGCGAACTTTTCGAATTCGAACCTCGGTACGGTCGAAAATATCGAAATATTTTGAATTCGAACCTCAATTCAGTTCGAAAATATCGACACCTTTCGCGTTCGAACCTAGGGTGGTTCGCGGCATCCCTGGTTATGACTTTGTCAACATTGCCTGAAGCCTATTCCAATTGTAAAATAGAATATCGAAAGTGTCTTCAGTGTGCGTGCTTGCATGACATGAAGTGTCAAAGCTTGGCGACCACAACACCTTACGCGGGCACAATGTGCACCCAAATCAAAATTGAACTGGGCGGTGCTTTTAAATACAGTATTCAGCATTATTTCGCGCATTTATTTCCGGGAAATTAGCAGCACATTCCGGAAGTTGAAGTTGAGTGGCATTTTTTTTTCATAACTGGCAGAAATTATGACAAACGGTTTCTCTAGTCATTTAGTTGCGCATTCACAATAAATATTATAATTTATGTTACATAATTATCAAACCCGCGTCGTTTCTGTAACCATCGGTTCGAGAAAGGTTCTCCGTCGCTCGGTTAACAAGTGTTCATTCAACGCAGTAGCGTACTTCAACGACCCGCTGATCAATCTTGCCCTCTGCTACACCATTGTAAAATTTGATTACGGGCTTGAATCATCGCGATATGTGTCATAGGCCTTCAAGCGATAAGAAGAATTTTAGAATTTAACTAAAAAAGTTGATTCTCAAATATATTCTTTTTGTTTTACAAGAAATTTTTACCGCCCTCTGAGTACCCACGCATTCAACCATAATAACGTAAAAACGCAACATGAGTAAACAACGGGCAAGGGAAGCGCAGCGTTATGCACGAAGCCCGAGAAGCCCGAGCAATTGGCGCCTCGCATCGCGCCCAGCCGGAGCGCCGGCAACCCGGCCGCGGCCGTGGGGCAGGCGCCGCGACGTTGCGGCGCCGCCGTCCTCTACTTCTCAGTGTAAGCAGGCACACGGCACACGACGAATTCTACTAATCCTGGGGAGCCAGTAAATTCATTGGAGCAAGACACGTGGGTAGGCCAGGGCGACCAGGGTCGCGCGGGGACTGCAGGCGGGCGCATTTAGAAACCACGTGTGAACGTGGCATTTCGAATCGGCGTGAGCCTTTTTGGAACTGTTTTTCGTAAAAGTAAGCGTCAACCTCACGTCCCTATGACCTCACCGGGTTCCTGCGACATATCGCCCTACTCCTGGAGTTTCTGCAAAAACTAAACGTCGCTACTGCTGCGTGAAAGAGTGCCACAGTCGCGAAGGTGACTCAAGCGTCAAACTTTACCGCTTCCCTTCAAGATCTTGGGGAGCGACGCGGCGACAAAGTGGATTACTGCAGTGCGACGCATCAAGTAAGTGCATTTTACATTAATTGTTGAAGTGAACGAAAATACATGTGCAAGTTTGGAAAGTGGTCTGACAAACTCGTTTTGCACACTACTGGGCAAAATAACATATTTACACGAGTTGTTTTACAAGTCTCTGAGACAGCCAAATAGAGAAATACGGTAGGAAGAATCGGGCCGATTGTTGCTTCGCTGGGACATCGAGGGTCAGGCGATCAGCTCTTTATACGAGATGCCCGTCGCCGTATTCCGGCACTCGTAGCTGTAGGCATGCATTTGGTTGCAACCGCGCGAGCCGTTCAAAACGCGCGGTCGCAACCAAAACCTTCCAAACCTGCGAGCTTTCAAATAGTGGACTTTCGTAGAAAAAAGGTTTTTTGTTCGTTTCGGCTACCAAATTTAATCCTCAGTCTGGTAACAAATGTGACGACGGGCAAAAAAAATAGGATGCAAATGTTTTTCTTCAGAAAAAGCTCATGCGAAGCGTAAATATCCTTCTCACACGTGCACTTTGTTGCCTGTCGCCTTTTTACACCAGGCTTGTGTACTGTTCTCTTGCATGCAGAGTTCGGTTCTAAGTACCCACATTTCATTCTAGTGTCGTGGGGGCGTCCGGAGAAGAAGAGTACGGTCGAGCGAGGCGCGAGCGGGGGCCAGCCGGCGAGGAAAGAGGAGGAGCGTGCTGCACGAGGCTCGGGCCGGGCAGGAACGATAGAGCCGTCCTGGCTGGTCCGGCCCATGTCGCTCCCCGGAGCATTCCATCAGCGAGGTTCGGATCAGGAACGGCGGAAATGGCGATCCCTGGCCATACCGTCCTAAGCCATATGACGATCCAGGAGTGGTTCCGCAGCGAGGCTCTGACTGTGATAGCCCGGAACAGCTAGCCTACGCAGCGCTGGCGTGGGAGGACGATTCACAGGCCTGGACACGGACTCTGATCGCGAGCTGTGAAGAACGGGCAAAAAGTAGGGTCGGCGGGTCCAGACTGCCGGCTTTCGAAGACGGGCGACCGGGAAGTGCAGTAAACCCATTCGCTGCCTTCTCATTGTGTTGTGTCACTTTCTGGAAGACGAGCGAAGACAGGCCGATCGGGCGGCGATTATTATAGAGCGACCCCAGAAGTCGTGAAGACAAATTAAACTGGTGTTCAAATGAAAACTCTAGAATATGCTCTAAACACTTCGGCCTATCAAGGCTCCCGATGGTCTTAAAAAAAACGCATAAAATAAACAAGAACATGGCGCGTGCGTGCACACGGGGACTGTTGAAATTGGGGTCGCCGCCGCTCGCCACGGCCCGACGGGCAGACTGGCCGCCCCATTACCAGAGACGCCTCCACTTATGGAGCTGAATGCAGCACTCTCGTGGCTCCGCCTGGCCTTTGTCGACTGGCTATCATGCGCTTGCGCTATCTTGCCCCGAACGACACACAAAAGCATGATATCGCACAATGTAAACAATCTCACTCCAAGCTTCGATCTATCATGACACCACCTTCGTTGCATTTTTTGAGTGATGACTCATATGCGAAAGGTATGGTGAGGTGCGCGGAAAGATAAAATTGTTTGTTTAACTGGGTGCTGATGAGGATCATGCGAGTCGCATAATTTTGTCGCAGCCGTGCGAACGTTACAGTTGACCCAATCATAAAATTCTATGCCCACCGGCACCAACTTGGCAACAGGAGCCGAAATCCACACGAGCCTTTCTATGCCACAGAGAGGAGCGCTAACCGTTTGGAGCGCTTTCCCCAACCCCGACGTTAGCGCGCCGCCTCGAGGCGCTATCAGTCCGATGGCGCATCGCCGTATGCCGGAAAGCGAAGAGCGAACGCCGAGGAGAAACGAAAGCGACCCCCACCCACCCCCATACTCGCTCTTCCCTCCACAGCTGGTTGAGACATTGCAGAGGACGCTGGCAAGGAGGAGCCCGCAAGAACAAACACCCCTCCCCCCCACCCGCTTTCCTCCTCCACCCTTTACAGGACCCAGCGCGCTTACATGGCGGAGGAGCAGGCGAGCGACACCCAAACCAACCCTGAGCCCCACGCAGTAGTTGCAAAGCGGGAGTCTTCTCGCCCACTACGATGGCCCGGGAGCTCAAGTGACAAACCCAGCTAATACCAGCGCTCACCGCGACCTATCATGGCCATGGTCCTCAGACTCACGTCATCAGGCAAACTAATGCAATCACCGGACTCATATCTACCCTAAGGCTCACGTCTTGATTCAGGCTCATACTCATGAGCCTTGAAACTCACAATCACACTCAAGAGATGTCAAAACTCACGCTCATGAGTACTTCACTGAGAGCCCAAGCTCACACTCACACTCATGAGTCCTAAGAACTCGCACGCTCATCAGTTTTCAGAACTCACACTCAAACTCACAGTCAATGGTTTTCAGAACTCACACTCAAACTCACAGTCAATGGTTTTCAGAACTCACGATCACACTCACGATCAAACTCACGCTCATGTGTTCGCAGGACTCACACTCATGAGTTCTCAGAACTCACGTTCACACTCACAATCAGACTCACGCTCATGAGTTCTCAGGACTCACGCTCATGAGTTCTCAGGACTCACACTCATGAGTTCACATGACTCACGACCACACTCACACTTATGAGTTCACATAACTCACGATCACACTCACGAGTTCACATAACTCACGACCACACTCACACTCACACTTATGAGTTCACATAACTCACGATCACACTCACACTCATGAGTTCACATAACTCACGACCACACTCACACTTATAAGTTCACATAACTCACGATCACACTCACACTCATGAGTTCACATAACTCACGATCACACTCACACTCACTCACAATTTTTCGAGACTCGCGGCCTCACTCACGATCACCTCAAATCTGGCGGTGAGCGTGAGTGATCGCACTCATGAGTGAGAATGGCGAGGTATGCTGGTGGGGCCTCCCTGTGGACTGGTGGGGCCTCCCAGTAGACCGGTGAGGTCTCCTTCGGGTCTTTCAATAACCGTGCAGCCCCACTAAAGACTGGCGGGGCCTCTTTGAAGGTTTCTAAGGATTTTGAAGCCCCTCTGAAGACCGGTGGGGCCTCCATGAAAATCGGTGGGGCCTCCTTGAAGACCAGTGGAGCCTCCATGAAAATCGGTGGGACCTCCCCTAAGAGCGGTGGGGCCTCTTCGAAGACCGGTGGGGCCTCCTCAAAGACCGGTGGGGCCTCTCTGGCGACCGGTTGGGCCTCCTTGAAGACCGGTGGGGCCTCCTTGAGGACCGGTGGGGCCTCCATGAGAACCGGTGGGGCTTCCCTTGAGACTTTTGAGGCTTGCAGGGCTGCATGGGAGGCAAAAATAATACCTTGATAACTATGTGAAGGCAAACCACAGTTAGCCACCCGCTAACCATGGTTCGGCTCAACTGAACTGACCAAATGTTGCACATAACTTTTGCTCTAAGTTAAAATTCTCTAGTATTACAATATTAACCTAAATTTGAAGGATATTCATGTTAGCATGCTACTTATTAATATTTAGTGATCATTAAAAAGCCTATCAAAACGTATCAAATGCATGAAGTTGAGAAAAAACCACTGACATTAGGTAATTGCATTGCCATCAACACAATCAATGGTAGCCCGTCAACGCCGTGGATATCTGCGAACACGGACAGCTGCAACGACTTTGTAGAAAATCGCGTACCACCGCCGATTCGCCGTTTCCCCCGTGGTCCGTCAACAACCCGAGTCCAGCCTGGTTCTTTCACGGGAGCGGGATTCCGCTCCCAGTTTATTGGTACAATAACACACAACGCTACAAAACACTCAATATAAAATACAAATACAAGCTACATTACACAAATATTTACAAACTCACGTTAAGCCCAACGCTAAACACAAAGAAGGCCCTTAGGCCTCGCGTTCCGCGATATCCTAGATCCGGTCGCCACCCACCTGCCTGCCTGCGTCTCGGTCTCGTCGGCAGTTCTCAGAAAGCCCCTCGCCCCCTGCTTCACCACGTATATATATATTGATGGGCAAGGAGGTTTCTCCTCACCCGCCACGGGGACGCCTGCAGCGCCCTCAGTGGCTAGGAGAGAAAGCGGCGCGTCGGGAGCCGAATTCGAGATCCCGATCGACCCCGCGGCGACACGACCATGTGATCGTGTCTGAGGCGAGGCAGCTACGCAGCTGCCTGGCGGCCAAGGATTGGGCGAATGGTTTGATGGGCGCCCTCGTGAATACACGGTGCGCCATACTCCCCTCTCCTAAAAATCGAAGTACGCCGGAATTCAGACGTACGGCTATGCTTCGTGGGAACACCGTCGTTTTATTCGGCCCGGAGTCTCCCATCCCTTACAAGTCCATCAGGTCGCCCGAGACCGGAGCTGCTGCCGCACCGATGGCCGCCGGCATGGCCGCCCCCAGCCTCGCCGCAAACACGAGCAAGCACGGCCTCCACCCCCGGGACCCTCTGCGCGCAGTGGTTGAGGGAAAGCACGTGCTGCTGCTGCACGACCAAGAGGCCCCCGCACACGTCGCAGTAGACCGCGTTGACGCCGGGCTGGGCGTCGGCCTCCGGGGCAGCGGAGTTCGTCTCGCTGATGGTGCAACCCCGGAAGGGGTATGGCACCTTGTCCACTCGGGTGTCGGCGGCCACTTGCAACTGCTGCCCCCATGGACGGGCACTCGAGTAGGTGCGCGGCGGCTGGTTCCCGGTCTGCGTCGTCCACGTCGCCACGGTCCTTGTCGTCCGGCTGCGGGCCGGTGCCCCGACTGCCGGCTGCTGGGACTGCCGGCGGAACCGTTCCGGAGAACGACGCCCACGGCCTCGATAAGGCAGGCGTCGGATGCGGTGCTGGTCGCAGTTCCGACTCGATACGCCGTCGGCACGCACACAGTCGATGGGGTGTCGGGGACCCGCTCGTTGGTCTGTTTCGCCGCCGATAACTTTATCGGCGGCCTCCTCCGTTTCCCGGAATCTCCCTTGTGCAGTCGCGCCTATAGTGCCCGATTTCGTGGCACCGAAAGCAGCAGCCTCGCCAACCTGGGATAGGATTCTCCCCAGTGGGACGTCCGATGCGCTCACTCCTTTGTGGCAGCGGGTGGGCGGCAGACTGCTCCTGGGCTGCGGCGATCCGTGGTGCGCCGGTCGGCCGGAATTCCGCCGCGTGGACGGCCGCGCTCCCTCCTCGGCGTGATCCTGGCTCCAAGGCGTCATCCGTGAGCTCCCAGAAATCCCCGCTCGGCTCCCCGATGGCCGCCGCCATTGCGGCCTCCCCCCGTCGACATCCACGTGGCACCGGCCCGTGCCACGCGCATCGGGTTCGAGCGTGTCGATTGGTGCTGGGGGAAGGTGGTACCTGCGCTCCGCCAGTATGTCGGCCTGAACCCTGCGCGCCTCCTGTGCGAGCTCACTCAGACTTCCGAATGGGCGCCCACGCAGATACCGCGAAAAGGTGGGATGCGCCTGCCTCATCACCCGCTCGACCTGCACCTGGTTCGTAGCATTCGGATCGGCGACCTGCAGGAGTTTTTGCATTGCCCGCAGGTACTCAGCAAAGGGCTCAGCGGGAGCCTGCGCTCTTTCATCCAGTTCCCTGCGCATTCTTGGCAGGTAGTCTGCCGGCAAGAACTCTTGTCGGAAGAGGGCCATGAACTCGTCTAGTGTTGCGGCTGACTTGCTCACAAGGCGATGCCACCTGGCTGCTGGGCCTACAAGAGCCACCGGCAAAACCCTGCCTAGCGTTTCCTTCTCGGTCAGGCCAGTAGACTTCCGATATCGCTGGATTTCCAGCAAGAAGTCGGTCGCGCTCAGAGCTTGATCGCTGTGTCCGCTGTACTCCGGCACCGGAATACGGATGAGGGTCTTTGGCGGTGGCGTTTGCCTCTGCATGCTCTGTAAGGCCTGAGCGAACGCCGCAACCAACGCCGTGGATTCACGGGACATCTCCGTGCTTTGCGGCATAGACACTACTGGCGATACCGTCGGCATTTCCGGACTCCGCACTACGGTCATCTCCGCGGCTTTCCCCTCCGCCAACCCCGAGAGCCGTCGCTCTTTTTCCGCTTGTGTCGTCGTCGCGACGTCAGCCAAAAACATTAAATCTGTTAGCGCGAAATTACCCGCGGCCATCCCGAACACTTGTTTGGACGTGCCTTTTTCAACTTCAAAGTGCCGTGGTATAGACCCGCCAACCAGGGGGACCACACCGCGTGAACTTTCACGCAGTGTCGTCGACGGACGTTGCGACCGTAATTACGGCTCGCCTGCCCCAACGTTGATGCGCCATTTGTAGAAAATCGCGTACCACCGCCGATTCGCCGTTTCCCACGTGGTCCGTCCACAACCCGAGTCCAGCCTGGTTCTTTCACGGGAGCGGGATTCCGCTCCCAGTTTATTGGTACAATAACACACAACGCTACAAAACACTCAATCTAAAATACAAATACAAGCTACATTACACAAATATTTACAAACTCACGTTAAGCCCAACGCCAAACACAAAGAAGGCCCTTAGGCCTCGCGTCCCGCGATATCCTAGATCCGGTCGCCACCCACCTGCCTGCCTGCGTCTCGGTCTCGTCCGCAGTTCTCAGAGAGCCCCTCGCCCCCTGCTTCACCGAGTATATATGCATCGATGGGCGAGGAGGTACCTCCTCATCCGCCACTGGGGCGCCTGCAGCGCCCTCAGTGGCTAGGAGAGAAAGCGGCGCGTCGGGAGCCGAATTCGAGATCCCGATCGACCCCGCGGCGACACGACCATGTGATCGTGTCTGAGGCGAGGCAGCTACGCAGCTGCCTGGCGGCCAAGGATTGGGCGAATGGTTTGACGGGCGCCCTCGTGAATACACGGTGCGCCATAACTTTAACTGCAGCTCTCACCCCTAAGCATGTTCCCTCCCACAATATTTTGCGTCGAACCTTGACTGTCAAACCTAGAGCCACTGAATGAGCCATGTTTAGAGTATCTGCAGTACATTTGGCGATTTTATTGTAGGCACCGCCATTTCGATAATTAGTGTAGAGTAGTTGCAATTGGGGATCGTTAGGATTTAAAAACATGATTTCCTGAGGTTCAGAGACAGTATCAGGAAGAACAGACAATATCATGTTGCTATTTCATGAACAGTTTTAATGTAGATGTAAGAGCATTTCTTACGATGATGATCTTAAAGGGCAACTCCGGTCGAAAACGAAACCAAAATAAACGACTGGAATCGCTTTAGTGGAACGAAGTGTGATCACAGCCGAAATATTACGTCAAAGTGAAACCGCATACTATTCTAAACTCGATTTTAAAGATGCAACCCGCTCCTCTTTAGCGGGCAACAAGCGGGTTAACTGTTTGTCAAGAAACACTGGCGCAGGATTCCCCAGACGTCCCACCGTTGTGGGGCTCCCGTCATTTCCACACGTTGTACAGTGTACCGCAGCACCGCAGTAGCGTCACGTCGCGGCCGTATCTGATGATCAATGTTGCCATCTCTGTAGCAAATGTTTTGGTCTCGCCGTAGACACCCGAAACCAAACTTTGAGCCTTGATGTTTATAAAACTAAACGCAGTATGAAAAAGCTTTTCTACTTTTGTGAAGAAGGAAGACCAGCGAAGCTGTACTACGGTGGAAATTAACTATTTATAAATGTAAGGATTAAGGTATAATTTAGTAATTGGGCTTCCAGGCGAGCGATGTGCTCTTCTTTCGCAAGGGAATCTGAAGCTCTCGATGCAGTGGAAGTCGAGGCGACAGTGGTTTTGCGGACCCATTCGCGCTGCTGCGTACGTCGCCGCTCCTTCCGCACCCGATCTCCTTTCTCCGAAGAAAAAGCACGCGGCCAACCCATCGTGAGTCCAAACCGAAACTGATAAGGGCGTAGGAAACAGCACGCAAAACAGACGAGGACGAAGAAGAAACAGGTGACGAGCACTGCGCTCGTCATGTGTGTTACTTCTTCGTCCTCGTCTGTTTTGCGCGTTGTTTCCTACGATGAACTCCCACCAACTCGCCCAACTATCCATTCTTCTATGATAGCTGGAAAGGTTTCTGCAATCTATGATCGACGGCGGCAACTAGACTGGTTGTCTGTTGCTGCCGTCGCTTATGAATGGCGAAGCTGTCCAGAGGCAATTGTGTCGACATTTCTTTGGTACTGGACACGATTTTGGGGAACCTAGCCCTTAACAGCTCCGCTCTAAAAACCTTGTTCAGGGACACTGCCTGAGTTGAAAACAGTCGTAATCCAAAATTCGAAAGTACTGACCGGAGTTGCCTTTTAAACACCAAGATGACTTAAGTGTTACTCTGAAGCATAGCTTGTTTAGTGACACGCCCAAACTAAGCTCGCCATGCTCAATTATTCTAACTAAGGCTAGGGGATGATCTGCAGTCCTATCTGCCGTGTAACTGTGCAACAGGCCTCTCACCAACCCCACGCCATCTAGCTGAGCCTATTCCAAACTATGCGCACCCTCTAAAAGTGCCCATGTGCGCTGCTACCACCCTGTTGAAAATAATTATAAAGGGCCCATCAGCCTTGAAGGATTATGGGACCTCACAGGCCTTTAGAACCTTTCAGTAATACCCCACAGAAAAACCCTTCAGCCAAACCCCTTGGCCCACCAACCTTTTAAACGCGCAAATAACTGTGAATCATAGAAAAAAATGCAGGTCAAAACGTTATTGAGGTTTATTTCAGACATTTTGTTTTACATGCATATTGCAACTCAAAAAGACGATAAAACCAACGTTTGTTCCATCCCGGACGGAAGCAGCTGTAGATGAAAGCGATCACATCAAATAGGGACAACTGAGTTCTTTATCACACAAATCAAATATATTAAAGTACTCACAGTGCCGCTAGTAAATTCCTGATATACGGTAGTTCAGCTAATAAAACCGAGCAGTTGCACGTCACGGACATATATACACGCTAAGTAAGCACGTTTGGCAAAAACCACGATCTCGCAAGCAGCACCCGCCACCGTTGAGAAATTCTGAGCACAGTCAAGGTGTCCCTGGTGCCGTCGTGGCGGCGTCTTCGGCGTCATTCTCGCTAGCTGGATGCTTCTGAAGCTCGACGGACGAAGTGGCGCACGGAACAGGTCCGGACAGCGGCCGTCATCCGCCGTCTCAGGTCCCGCAGAGGCATGATCCCGGTGCGCAGGCGCTACGTGCGGTGGGAGGCTGACCCCGACTGCCTGATTTGCGGCGAGTAGGCCGATACCGGCTGGCGCAGGAGATCGCTGGAGAGGCCGCCTTGCTGAGGGTCCTCGGGCATCGCCTTGCCTTCTAGTGGGTCCCTGGTCACTGCGGCATCCAGGGCAATGAGCAGGCTGACAGGCTGGCCGACAACGTGCACGACGAGCCCCGGTTCCGGACGTCCAGCGTTGGACCCTTCGCCGACGGCAAACTCCTTACCGCCCGAGCGGACGCGGTGGCGCACCCCGACGAGCGGTGCGCGGCCGGGAATCACGCGGCAAGCCCCCTCCCCCCCCCCCCCCCCCCCCCCCGCGGCACGATCCGTCGAGTCAACGCTGTCGTACACCGCATCCGAACGAACTGCGCCATGACCCCGCTGCGGCTCCACTATTTCCGTCGCGACGCCGAGACGCCAACCCACGCTGCCCGAACTGCGGAGAACGGACAGATAAGGCGCACCTCCTCCTCGGCTGCAGGGAGCACGACGGCGCTAGGGCGGCCATGACAGCATCCCCTGCCGCGCTGGGCCTTCCCTGCGGAACGAAAGACGAGATTTTGCTGCCACGAGGCGACAGACGCACCAAGGAAAGAGCTCTAAAGATCCTGCTTACCTTTCTCAAAGATACCAGCCTCATCGTATCGCTGTGAGCCCGTGGACGAGCGGATGGCGCGGCTGGTTGAGTAGACCACCGGGTGCGCGCCTCAAACCGGAGAACTTGCCAGGCGACGAAAAAGGAGCAAATGGCATCCGCGCGGCTTTCCCGAGCTATCCTCCCCCAGCGCAACCGGTCCGGCGACTCCTCCTCGCCCAACGGGGATTTTTTTTCCCCTGTTGGATTCCTGTTGTTCCCTCCTCTACCTCCCGGCTTTCTTCTTCGGCCATTCCCCACCCCTCCCTCGCCTCTATTTTCAACTCTATCTCCCCCATACCTCCCTGCTTTTCTCCCTCCCCCCCCCCCCCCTCCAGAGCCAGTGAGAAATGCGCCCTGCGCCCCCTCATTTTCATTTACAACGCTTACAAACACACACCGAGCGGACGGGATTGCGTTCGCTTGCAAAAGCCGCTAGGCCGGTGCCTCGTCGATTCTCCAAATGGGGCGGTCATCCCCAGTGGCCTCCTTGGAGACCGAACACCTGGGCAGTGAAAGACGGGTCCAAGAGCCGACTCGTGTTTGATAGAAGGGCAGTAATAAAAATTTGACCGGACACACATACGATCGGCATTCTCCAGACGTTTATTTTTTCTCATCGCCAACAATAAGTAGCTTATTAAACTTAAGGAAGAAAACCAGAAGGACGGGCAACTATGAAAGATTATTGTTGTCCATCCTTCTTGTTTTTTTCCTCAAGATTAATTATCCCTATCATCCCGCTCGTTCGGTCCTTAGAGAAGTAGCTATGTTCTAATTCTGCGCAATCTGTTTTCTCCACCTAAGCCGTGGCCCCACAGACATCTCAAGAAGCCTGAAAGTTTTTCCGACCCCATTAGAAAAGTTCTTCACAGGCTTTCAGACATTTCAAGGCATTGTAAAGGGGACTTCATACATTTCAAGAGTGCCTCTGACGGGGCCAACGAACCCACCAGGAAATATCGGTGTCCCTTCAAACATCTCAGAAATTCCTGAAGTCCCCTTCACACCCTTTAAAAAATCCTGAAGTACCATCAGAGCGATTTTCAATAGGGCAGCGGGACCGCGCCTGCCACTACATGACATACGGTGGCAAAGGCCAGTACTCCGTAGTGCCCATACAGCACCTTTCCAGATGCGTTTTTATTGCTCTGCGGCACTGCGCAGGCAGAAAGGAGTGATGGATAACCTCCCAAATAGGACGAGATTCACTGTTGTGCTGCAGTAATACAGCTGTCAACAAAAAACATCTATATAATCCAGTCGTTTAAGTGCGCGCTCCCTACACTCAAAATGAATTAAGTCAGGACATGCTAGCGAGCATGAGGATTCATTTTGACAGCTCGTGCAATAAAAATAATTATCATAGCTACAGCTCTCCCTGTGGATACTTCATTTGGGCACGGCATACGAGCTATTCTGAAATTTAGGTACCCTCGTCTCCCAGGTGTCCCATTTCTTTTCTGTCCGAGCGATCCGTTGTTCATAGAAACCGAGACATTGTTATAAAACGTCAGGGGGGAAACATAATAACACAAAATATGCAAAGCTATAGGCTGAAGCAGTTCGGTAAGGTGGCTACCTCAAAAACGTTGCTGGTAGCCGCCGCCTTTTGATGCAACAAGTTGTTCCTAGTGCATTGTAAACGACTTAATTTTTGCAAGGACTTTTTTTCCACGAATTTCGAGTTTCAAGAAATATTGCGAAAAACAGATCACACAAATTAATTAGACTATGGTAAGGAATACAAACTACCACTCCACATTGCGAAGCATTGTGCCCGCCAAATATTCCCAAAACCCCTAATTCGTAAAATTTGCAAAATATTAAGGCTTCAAAAATAAAGTTCACAATATTTGCCTTCAATATTGCCGAAAGGCCTAAAGGGAGAGAATGTGTCGAAGACCGCCAGAGCTGCCGAAGCAAACATTCTCTGCTGCCGCTGCCAAAAACGCGATTAGGGACGCTATCGTAGACAAATTCGGCAGTGATGGCGTGAGAAGTAAAGGCTGACTCACATAGGGCATATTCTCAATGAAGTTACGCATATTTCAGCAGGCGTAATCATGGCATTTAGCGAGCGCTTTTTTCACAGAAGAGAAAAGGGGAAGGTCGGCCAAACCACACACAGCGCTTTTCGTCGGCATCTCCTCGCCGTTTGGTGCAGAAAAGTGTGAGTCGGCCCGACTAGCGCGTCTCATGAAACAAGGCAAAATGTAAATCGGCTGCTATAGACCCTTTCAGGCAACATTTAATTTGCGCCGCCATCTTGACGTCACGTGACCTTGCCGCCATAGCCGAACTTCAGTTTCTCGCCATTGCTCCGCGTTGTGTGCAGCACCGGCCACCACCGGAGCTTTGATTTCGTGTTCTTTTACGTTCCGCGTTGAAATCGTGTGTTTTCTTTAACTCTTTTTGATATTTCAGGCTTTTATTTAATCATTTGATATCGATATTTCAACATAGCTCCTGTATTTTTTTTATTTATGAGATAGAATCGGACAGCGAATGGATCGACGATCCAAGATTATGGCGTAGGCTTCAGAGACCATGGATGTAAGTTTATAACATTATTTCGTTTTGGTTGCTAATAAAGGGCAGTCAACACCACTGCGACATCTGGAAATTTCAACTGACGCAGTAAGGCTATCGCAGTCGTGCTTCTGGCTGCATGCGCGCGCTTTATACGTCGTTTCCGTATGTAAAAGCCGAACCGCATATAAGCGCTTTAGCGAGCGACGGCGACAACGACAAGAGTCAGCGACGAAGATTTCTCACTGTCGCCCGTCGCGTCGATCGGTTTTTGGATTTCTATAAAACGTCACTCACCGTCTTGGTCGCTTTCTCCCGTCGCTTTCATGCGGTTTCCCTCGTCGCGCGACTGACCAAGCGACAGAGTAGTGGGTCGCTGTCGCTTGTCTCGTTGCTCACGAAATCGCTTGCATGTGGTTTATAATTAATATCGAGTCGCCAATGGTTCATTGCTGTGTGCATAGATATTGATTAAGTATAAACATAAGCGATTTGGCGAGCGACAAGACAAGTGGCGGCGACCAGCTTCGCTGTCGCTCGGTTAGTCGCGCGACGAGGCGAACCGCATGAAAGTGACGGAAGCAAGCGACCAAGACGGTGAGTGACGTTTTCTAGAAGTCCAAAAACCGAGCGACGCGACGGGCGACGTTGAGAAATCTTCGTCGCTTACTCTCGTCGTTGTTGCCGTCACTCGTATCGTCGATCGCTAAAGCGTTTACATGCGGTTCGCCTTTTACTTACGGGAACAATGTCTAAAGCGCGCACATGCAGCCAGAAACTCGACTGTGACAGCCTTACTGAGTCAGTTAAAATTTCTATATGCCGCAATCGTGCTGACTTTCCTTTATTAGCAAAAAAAAAAAAAAACGAAATAATGTGATGAACTTACATGCATGGTCTCTGAAGCATAATCTTGTATCGTCGATCCATTCGACGTCCGATTCCATTTCATAAATAAGAAAATACAAAAGCTATGTTGAAATATAGATATAAAATGATTAAATGAAAGCCAGAAATAATGAAAAGACCTAGAGAAAACACACGATTTCAACGAGGTACGTAAAAGAACACTAAAACAAAGGTCCGGTGGTGGCCGGTGCAGCGCACAACATGGAACAACGGCGAGAAACTGAAGGTCGGCTATGGCGGCCGGGAAAGCGCACTGAGGGCACGCCGACTCGTGGCAGCTCGAGTAACTGACTCTCTGAAAGCGTCTATATTATCGCCTTCCGCAAGGGGACAGAAATAACTGAATGTTAATCTGCAACGAAAGTCTAATTTGCTAGCGCTTGTCTCAAAAATGTACCTTGCCAGGTTGCTAACAAGTGCCGGCAAGAGGACGACCGCAATCTTTGCTCAAAATTTTCCTTTTATAACTTCTACACATGACCCGCCACATAGACGGTCTTTTTTCTCTTTTAATCGTTCATTGCTCGTACAGTTCACCGATAAACCGGCGAACGCAACAAGCGGCTGATTCAAGACAGCCAGCAGGCCTCAAAGCTAGGCAAGTCAATCCTTGAGCAACTTTCGGCTGTTAACTCGTGAGCTGATAGGCCGGCACTGCGTTGTACGCTTCCGGATATGCCACGCCGAAATACGCTGGGGCGCTGAAATCTGTCTCGGTCGGATCACCGAATATGCGTGTATTTACTCCGACCTTGAGGCATCGGGGAAATCTTGTCCCAACACCTGCTTTACGTCAAGATTATGTCCGCCAAAACGCCCATTAATATGTCGAAAATGTACCGTATGTGGCTTGGCCTCCGTGTCCGTGTAAATTGCATCGCCAATAAAGACACGACAAGCGATTCCATAGCCTGCGTGGACAGCGTCGCCAACAAAAAATGAAACAACCTATTCAACCGCCAATGTAAGAACGAAGCCAAAAAAACAAAGTTGCAGTTTCGTGCGAAGACGCCTCCACGTACGTTTCAATCACTAACTTGAACTGCGCCTTCGGTTTATGAAGTAGGGGCTTCACCGCCATGATGCTGACCATTGCAGACGGACTACCGTGCGCAAGGAGAAGTAGACGGTCTGTGAACAAACTAAATTTGAAATAAGGACTAGCGGAGATGGCCGATTTTCTCTTTAGCGTCGAATATTCAGACAATCCTCCCACTAAAAACAAGTTTTTCTGGTCATCTGGTAGCCGTTTTTTTCCTTTGGAACATGGGCTAAAGTACCAAACTGCCGTTAAGCTTAACCGCAGTCAGCTTACCTACCGCGTGAGTCAGAGGTATTGTTGCGTTTTGAAGGGGCAGCATTCATCTCCTAACAAAAGGCTTCTGATTAATGTCACAGCTCACAGATGGCAGTATGCCGTCTGTAATGCTTCCCTTCATCTGGACACTAGCAGATGATGTTACTGAGACAGACGTGATGCCCTCGTTTGTGTGTCAAGTGTCAGTACATGATACTTTTATTCTTACCAATAAAACATAAAAAGTTAACACCAACCTAGAAAAAAGGTATGTTGTTTCGTGCTTCTCATTATTTTTGGCTCCAAGTTGCAGTCTTTAATGGACTCCCTCGTTGTTATTGAGTCTCTTGTCTGCAACATTTATCGGTGCTCTCTTAGGCTGTAAGGCAGCTTCATTGTGCACTTAGCTCCAACAAGTGAGGAACAAGTGACCGAAAACTGTTCTCTTGTAACGTGCCTAGATTACAGTGTTTCCAACTGCTTGATCGGGATCCCATGATTCGTAGGCCGTGTTCGTATTACGAGCTGCAAGAAGGAGCCGAAAGTGTCTGTCGGTCCTCAAGCGTCTCTGCCTTTCCCCCTACCCACGCAATGATGCAACACTTGCGCACTCGCAACCAATCTGCACAGGAGGCGTCTGCCTTTACATTGCAAATACTCTCCAAGCTTTCAGCCGCTTCGCCTTACAGATCTAGGCTCTGTATTCTCTGATACAGGAAGTGCTGCCATCTCTTGTCTGTGGCACCGATCAGACGCATTTTCTTAACAGACGTATGCCGTGAGTAGATACTTCCAGCTTATTGATGTCTAACTTTTTCCTCGGTTAAGTTTGCTCAGACGTCACACGCACAGTGTGACGTCACACGCACAGTCTGGAGCGCACTGCTTCTGCTGTCTGTACGTCCTTCTACACGATAGTGGAATCTTATAATGCACACCTGTAAAGATTTCAACAAATTACCTGGCATGCTTTTAGTTGCACATTCAGTACAGTTTATTCATCTGTACATATAGACTATTTTCTCTTTAGACAATATGTAAGGTAAGATGAAGCAAATGCTCGAGAGCTTGATTTATATCTCCGATTACCAATATAAGCATTAATTGTCAACATTTTTTTTAACTGGTTAGAGGCTTGGGTTCTGAGTTGGGAAGGGTGGTCTTGAGCTGCTTACCATTTCTGCTATTGTCCCTTTTTGTTTGGCAAGTTTGTTGTTAGGTTTACTATACATAATAATGAATTTTATTTTGAATCTTTAATTAAAGCTGCCACTGCAAACCTGTCGACAATGGCAAGCCTCAGCAATGGCAGCCTCCAGTGCAACAACCAGCCCAGCAGTTCTAGACGATGCACCAGATACTGTCCTCTCCTCAATGCTGGATGGTGCCCAAGCTCAATCGTCAAGTCCTGCTTCATGCTGTCAGAGTGAGACGGAGGAACCGATTCACTGTTCCGACTCCGAAACTGACGATGATAAACTAAAGATGAACTCTAAATCTGACGATGATGTTCTAGAGATGAACTCTGAATCTGACAATGGTGCTGCAGAAAGTGATAGTTCAGCTGCTCCTGACAGTCCTAACATTGATGATTCTGCACTTTTTGAAGGCAGCCCTTTCACTAACATTAAGGCTTGCCTCTTTTTGATGACAGTGTTTTTTAAGTGTGGACTAACAAGAGAATGCTTAGGTCAAATCTTGTTGGCTTTTACAACACTTCTGCCATCATCTAACACCCTCCCGAGCACCACATTTATGTTCTTCAAGGCTCTGTTACGCTTTCAAAGAGGCAGAGGAATGTGCAGCCACTTTTTCTGTAGTAAATGCAATGAATACCTAGAGAAAAATGCGACACATTGTCCATGTTGTAATGAGCCGTGCCATAGCAAGGGCAGTTTCCTGCAGATGAAGTCGGCAGACACTTTGCGATCATTTCTAAAGGATGATAAAATATATAAATATTTCATTAAACCAACAAGTTCAGCCAGTGACAAGATATTGAAGATATTATAGATGGTGCGATGTACCGGGCACAACCTGCTTGTTCTTCAAGATTTAATTTCTCTCTTTTCTGGAACACGGACGGTGTTCAGCTCTTCAAGAGTTCGGGAAAGTCTCCTTGGCCCTTACACTCCACTATTCCTGAGCTTCCACCTCTCATGCGTAAGAAGTTCCAGATTTTGACTTGTTTGTGGTTTGGTGTAAAGCCGGTAATGAATACATTCATGAAGCTTTTTTGCGTGGAGCTTATGGAACTTGCCACTAGTGGACTTGCTTGGCGTCACCCAGAGACAGGCAAAACCATAATTTCTTACATTACAGCTCCTGTATCTTCGGTAGATGCAGTTGCGAGAGCAATGCTTCAGGGTATAAGACAGTTCAATAGTCTCTACGGTTGCTCCTTCTGTGAACATCCTGGAAAATCCCTCTCGTTGCCAGGCAAAGGGCATGTCCATATCTATCTGCCTGGTAGCACACACTCCCTCAGGAATGGCCATCGGATGCAGCGGCAAGCTGCAGAAGCACTTGAGAATGGTCACCCGATGAAGGGCGTCAAAGGTCCCAATGTTTTGAGCCTCATACCCGAATTTCACTGCGGTAGCGGATTTGTTGTCGACTACATGCATTGCGTTCTACTCGCGGCGGTGAGAACATTCTCGCATTTATGGTTTGACTCAAAGTACCATGGAGAGTCATGGTACCTGGGCCGTCAGGTACACGTGGTGGATAAGAAACTACTGGCCATTAAGGCACCGGACTATATCACCAGGACCCCACGTTCCTTGAAACACAGATGCTATTGGAAAGCAAGCGAACTGCGTGCCTGGCTTTTGTTATACTCATTTCCTGCTTTGCACCAAAGCCTTCCGGATGTTTACCTTGATCAATTTGCCCTTCTGATTGGCGCAGTTTACCTCTTGCTGTCTGAATCTGTCTCCGTAGAGGACCTTGGTATTTTGGAGAGGCTGTTGCTCGGATTTGTTGATGGTGTTAAAAATTTGTATGGAGAGCTGTTTTGCTCACTTAATGTTCACCAGTTCACACACATTGCTGACTCAGTAAGGAACTGGGGACAACTTTGGCCCACTTGAGCATTTTTATTTGAGAATAGAAATGGGGAACTGATGCACCTTGCGAAAGGGACAAAAGCTGTGGAAAAACAGCTTGCGAGCTTGGTTGCTATAAGCAATGCCCTCAGTGTCATCCAAAATCGTGTTAGAGACCGCTTGCATGTTGACTTTGTGCTTAGCAAGCTAGAAAATTTACATTTCACGAGAGTATCATCTAATGGTATTGTTTTTCATGGCAGACCATGTCAGACAATTGGAGCTGCGAGGACAGCTCTTGGTTTTTTCTTCTCCAACAGAGAGCATGTGTATGTTTACAAGGTCACAATGGGCACAAAGACATTTTCTTCTGTGTTGTGCAATAATCGGAAGAGAAGAAACAATTTCACAATCATGCATGTTGTTGAGAGAGAGAGAGAACTTTTGCATTAATTCGGTGCTTCGCAAAGTATGCTGGTCAAGTGTACATGGGTTATTAACAAACTTCTGGAGTGTGGTGTGCAATACAGGCCTGAGAGGAAGGGATTTTCGATTCCACACATCATTGCTGTGAAGCAGAAATACCATTTGGACGTAATTCCTGTTCCCCCTAAGATGACGAAATGTGTCAAGGTGTTGGATTTTGCGTGCATTTCTCCTAAAACTTATGAACTGAATTTGTAGTTAAAAGCTAGTCTCCTCAGTTCGAGCCCTTTCTTGTCCCATCATTCATATCTCAACAGAAGCTGTTAATGATGTTTGTCAGAAACTTTGTTTAAAAAGCCAACGATACGTACAACTGGCACCACCTTAGTTAAGCATGACAGGCCCAGACGGACCTCATATAGCCCCTGCGTAAACGCAATCACGCAGAAAGCTGTAAAACGTCTGGACGTGTTCTGATCGTATATCAAACATTGAGAAAATTCATCGTCCTCCTCGTAGTGTGTGATTGACTGAGACAACCTACAAAGCTCCAAAGCCATAGCGGATTCTTTAGTGACCTATTCTTTTTAGACTGGACTGACCCGACATCATCCACACATCCCCCATCTTTCCACCGTCAAGTGCATTACCACGCGGTCATGTTGTCATACAAGTTGACGACACTAAAGAACACTGAAAGACCCGAAACCACTCGAAAGTGGCGGCCCGGGTGATCTTCATCCTATTGTGGCCTTGCTCCGGATGTTTCAGCGAGGTTTTCAATAATATGTTTGCCAACGTTTTGTGGGGTGGTTGAGCCCCTACAATTTGAAACTGACTCGCGTTAGGCCGATGTATAAAAATAATAGTTTCACAACATCATCAGATGCCGCATACCGGCCCATTTCGACAACATCCGTCATCTTGAAAACGACAGTACTAATCGTCAACAAAAAAGAAAATACCTCGCCCACTTCCAAGCAGCACAAACTTCTCTCAGCTTGCCAGTACGGCTGTCGTAAAATTTGGATATCAGGCTTTCCAGAACACCGTCTCCAAAGAGTTGCCTTCAGAGAAGCAGTGTCAAGCGCTAAACCTGTCCTTTAGAAAATCCCTCAGGAAACTGTCTTGGACCAACTCTGTTCAACACCATCATTTATGAATTAACGTCCTCCTAGCATTGCAGGGCCCGTCTCTACACCGATGACCTCATAATTACTCAGCCAGTCGAGCACTCCTTCCAGCAGCAACAACTTCCGAATGACCTGTACGTTGTCAACTCTTGGATCGTTACAAACAAGGTCCTCCTAATTTAAAAGAATACCCTTCAACCCTTATTACCACATTCACAAGCCGTGTTACCGATCAGCAGTCTCGAGCTCAACAAAACAGCACTTCCTACGCTCAGTCGCGCAAGGCTCCTTTGAATTACATTGGGCCCTAAATTAAATTTCTCGGCTCACATTGGTGAGGCGGCTTCCAGTGGCAGGCGGATGCTTGTTTTTCTGTTGCGGGTAACCGCTGAAGATGGCGCTACTGGTCTGCGGCACCTATACACCACAGTGGTCCCACCACGCCTTGAGTTGGGTAATCCCGTTTGGGACCCCAACCAATTTTTGTTATCAGCATCCCTTGAAAGTGAGCAGCGACGCGCTTCTAATGTGATTCAGAGGCGGCAGGCCTCCCTCGCTTTACACGCTAACGTTACCTTTTTACAAAAGAGCTCATGAGAGTGTTTGAATGGACCTCTCTGACACATCGTCAACAAGTGGCATCCCTCTAGCTCGAACAAAATCGCCTTCATTATGGGGACTCCGAGCTCCCGCTGCTGCAGCATCTTCTCCAAACCAGGTCCTGTGGCGTGCAGCGACTTTTCTGGCGTACCTGGGGGCATAAGAGCTCGTTTCCAATGGGAACTGCGGCGCTCTGGCGCTCTCTACCGGAGGACATGACGGAGTGCACTCTCTACAGCCGGAACACCTCAAAAGCTTGGTGCGAACAGGAATCACAATTTCTGTAGGGACAATGAACCGCACCTCTTGTTTTCTTTATTTCCTTTCTTTTGCATATATTCATTTATGTGTGAGTGTCTTTTGTTAGTTTAGAGGAGGTGTGTTTTTTGTATTAATGCGGCACCACAGGCCTCAGATACGAGCCAACGCCTTTTCTGTGGTACTGTCCACCTCCAGGGTTGAATAACGATATGAGTTTTAATAATATTACGGGAGAATAAACTGTTTATACGCATATAGTGTTTTAAAGCAATACCCACCAAGGTCGTATTATTCTTTTAATTATATTTTTGTTCACACACTGAAACCCGTTTAATGAGTGGAATAAGAAGTGAGCTCGATCGGAAACAAAAAGCGCTCAGGCGCACCAATGCTCAGGAATGAGTTCAATTTACTGCTTGATTTCAAGCGCTATTCGGGCATAAAACAAAAGCCTATAAATGAATAAACCAAGTGTGCTAAAAGTTTGGACAAACGTGTGCTTATGTGGTGTGTTCATGATTCTCAGATCTTATTAATGTAGGTTTCAAGAAAATATTTCTAAAAAACCTGTTTTGACTTCTGCACCCCGAATGAAAGAGAAAAATATATAATTCAAACAGGTTCATACTGTCGTTTGGCAGTAGAGCGTAACTACAAACCGGTATGATCAAACTGATCATCGCCCTAGTTAAACTGTAAACAGGTCATAGGGTAGCGGTATGCGGACCAGTTCAAACCGCACTGCGGCTTGGCGGCCCGGTTTGAAACTGCTTACAGGTTTGATCAAACTACTGAGCTGCCAGTCAAACCGTTGCAATGTTTGACCGTGGAGGTATGCAAACCTTTTCACACTGTACATCGGTGTGGCAGGCTGGCTTGAAGGAGGAAGAGAGAGAGCGAAAGCGGGAACATCCTTCGAGGAAACTTTTAAGGTCGGTCGAATCTTTTCTTGGGAGCCCCGAGGAAATCTCCGGCAAGGAAATTCAAAGACAGTCAATGTGGCGAGGAAGCAGACAGACGACGTGTGTGGTCTACGGGGGGCAATCCCTGCCGCACAAGGAGCACCAAGGAGACGAAGGAAGAAAACGAATGTGGACGCAGCGCAAGCTACAAAATAGCAGCGGAAATGTGAGTGTTCGTCGGTCGTGTACGGGAGATAACCAACCTGGACACAGCTGAAGCTTCAAAACGCTAGCGAGATTGTAGGTTTTTTTTTTTGGCGGCGTCTACGAATTCTAATCTCATTTATACCTGCAAGACTCGGCCACACTCCAAATGACCAATTTTGCACTTTGAACTTTAACTACAATTGCTCGCGTTGCTTTAGTTTTGTGCATTGTTTATTTCAACGGGACTTTCCGTGTAACTTTTCTGCTGTGTCCTCATTAGTAATTTAGCGGTATCCGCTTGTGCTTTGTGGTGTTGAGGACTTGCCTTTGTTTGAACCTAAATTTTATGATCGACGGAATTTTAAGGGCTGTCTCTCTTCGATAACCAATTCAGTCGATTTTGCTGCAACTTTCATACTCGCCAGAGGTACGCCACAAGCTCTTATAAATTTTTATACCAAAGAAAGCGTCAAGTGTGCATTTTGGCGCGCGCTACGTCGACCCCTTTCAAACGATACCCATTGGAGGCTAACTAAACATTTCCCTCAAAAGGGTGTTGTATTAAACGCGTACCAGAATCGAACGAGTGCCGATATTTATGGGCACACTTATCAAGGGCGTGCCGGTCTAAAACGGGTAACCGCATTCTGAAATTTCATGACGTGAACGGGTCGACCCTCTGGCAACCTCTTCGAATTCCAAACGAGCCTACCATTTCGGAACCCGTCCAAATTTAAAAATGTTTCTTTTCCGGTAGGGACATGAAGGGAAACAGCCAAAAGCTCCTTTTTTTACGCTCCTGCCCAAAGCAGACATGTACAAATTACTCAAAAAATGTAGTTAAGTTAAGTTACAGAGTGTCGACGCCAAAAGTAATTGGAGTAGAGTAGAAATTACGCATTTGTAATAGTAATTGAGTAAACTACTAACTACTGTAAAAAGTAGCGAGTTACTTTGAAGTTACTTTCGAAGTTACTTTTTTATATTTTTGTGGCAGCAAAATGAACAGCAGTTTTGATCCATGAAAAACCCTGCGAGCGTAAAATAAATGCAGTCTATTTATGGCTTGCGTTTTCGCCAAAATAGTTTATTCGCTCGCAGAAGCAATTGACTGTCAAAGTTCTTGATAGAAGAGTTTTCCCCTTTTCCTTCTAAGGACGTCCCCAGCCAAGCTAAATAGACGTTCCACGGACGGGCTGGATGGAACGGCAGCGTTGAATTTGAGGAACAGGCTGTGCAGAGTCGGGTAAGCGAGTGTCGGCATCTTAGGTGTCCATGAATAAACACGTGAGGTTTGCCTCGGGTAGAGGGTCTTTTATAACAAACTTTCCTCTTTTTTTTTCCTTCTTTCTTCGTCAAGTTGAGATTGTTATGACTGGCCCCTCTTTATTTCGACGTCGCTCTGAGAGTACGCTGAGCAAGTGCACCAGACCGTCAAGGGTTCAAGTCTCGCGCCACAACGATGCGATCATCCGGACGACTGCGCGTCCCGTTGTAGTGCTAGTGCTACGCTACTGAAAAAAAAAATTGTTTTGGTTTAACAGAAGATGAAAAGTAGTATGCTTCGCCGCTGACGCCGGGTCCAACAAAATGATCTCCCAAGGGTAACTCGCAATCCTCGCCGGCGACTACAATATTCTGATGGGCCTGACACGCCTAACAAGTAAATCGTCTTTAACAAAGACGAGATCTTCCAGGCATGGATGGTGGGAAGGACGCGAAGGATTACGTGAACAAGCATCGAAGCGGGAACATGCTCCCATGAACGGATTATCCGGCCAGGGTTTGTGCGCGGGGGAGTCCGGCTTTGCAAAGGCGTATGCGCCGACGACAAGGCGACCGTAGGAACAGACGCCCAGCTGCGAGGTCATTCCAGTGGCGCCTCCCGCGGAACCTACCGCTTGTGTCAGAACTCACTAAAGACAGACAACACGAAAACAACAACTCTCGGAGTGTCCCCGTCTTTCAGGGTTGCAGCTGGAAACGCGGCGCCTGCGTGCATTGCCGGATTAGGTCAATACCCAACCAAGGTTTGTTAAGCATCTCTTCCTGCGTTCGTGCGTGCCGGTGTTGTATTTTGGCTGGTCGTCGCCACGTTGGCCCAAGGACGCCTTCCCGAACAACGGGGCCCCTTGTTCGGGAATGCCACTTTATCTGCCGGCGTCCTATTCCTTTCTGCGCTCAAACTTTCGTGATGGACACACTTAGAACTATATAATTTCGAAAGTAGTTAGTAATTTGAGTAGAAGTTACCTGAAAAAAGTAGTTAAATTAAACTACTAATTACCCAAATCAAGTTGTAATTGAAAGTTACCAAGTTACTCGAAAAAGTAGTTAAACTACAGTAGTTTGAGTAGAGTAGTTGAACTACGTCCAAGTCTGGCCCAAAGACAACACAAAATAAAGCAAAAACGTGATTTTTGTCTTACAGATGAACACTGTACTAAATACCGATGAGCACCCTCAAGCAGATCCAGCAGATGTGGGAGCATGGGGTGCCATTTGAGAGTCGCCGCATCAACCAGAATATATTGGTCGTCTTCTTCCCTGACAATATATAAAAAAGCAAAGAAAAAAAAAAGACGTTTCTGGGTTGAATTGCTTTTCCTGAAACCTGCATTACTATATGTGTGACAACTACTCCACCTAAAGACACCCCTGTGAAAAGTTTCATTGCCCCCTGTTCATTGGCTTGTATATAAGAATTGCTTTGCGTCCAAATAATGCTTGCTCACCCTGTATGTTGTCATTTTTTTAACCTGCGTCTAAACCATGTCTTGTAGTGAGTTCTGAAAATGGTTCCACTTCTCTATTTAGTGATAAAATAAGTGTGTTCATTTTACATACAAGTGTCAATTGAATTTCTTGTCATAACTTCTATTGTCATTTTCAGCGGTGAAAGTGTTTTGCACGCAATCCCACAAAATGCACATTCGCAGGTATCAGCTTTCTACAACTCCCTTTTTTGCCTATAATTTATCTGACGTGACACCCATTTTTGCCATTTCCATTGTAGAATAATACTCCTATGTAATTAAAACGTTTCTTTATTTTATATTTATTTTGGTGCTCTCTTGTGTAAAACGGCTGAGGGCTTCTGGGCCTCGCGCGGGTAAACGTCGCGAGTGAGGGAGTGCAAAATGGGACGATAAACTGAGATTCAACATTGTATTTTGTCAACTGTGCACACGCTCACAAATATACATATAAGTTAAGAAAAACTAGCACAACCACTGCAATCGGGCATATTCGCCCTATAAATGTTTCCTCAAGTATTTCAGAGGACAGAAAGGAGGAATGTGTGTGTTTAGCTTTAAAGTTATGAGTAGGTAGTCCCTCTTACTTTATCGTCAAGCTGTTCATGCTTCAGTTGTAGCTCTCCTACTAGCTTCTGATTACGGTGTAGATTGCATATAACGTATGTCGCGGGAGTCGCGAAAATCCGCACTCTGAGCGGTGCTGCACTATAACCAAAACATCAATTTTTCAGGCCAAAATGCAAGCCATCAGACAACTTACCTTTGTAAAAGAATTTATTTTATGTCAGATGAAAAATAAAGCTTTAGATTGAGGAAAGTCTTTATTTCACCAGACTAGTACACTTCTCTCTCAAGTGTGTCACACATTTTGAAAGAAATGAGCGTCTTTTGCCTGGCGCAGCCTTTGGACGGCGTCGCGGGTTGCGGACGGACGTTGCGAGCGTTCAGGATTGCTAACCCTAATCACTTTTCTCCGTCGATGAAAACGCGCGAAAATTCACATCCTTTAAACGGTTCGCGCCAGTAATACCTTCAACTTGAGCACAGGCATGAAATGCTCCAAATAAGAAATCCGGGCGATGTTCGAAAACACAAATGCTTAGAAAGCACCACTGTAGTCGAAGTAAACAAACACGACGACACGAGCGTTTCTGCCGTTTTGAGAGTGGCGCCACAACATCGCCGCACGAGTAGGTGGATCTTCCCTTCTAGTACGTGCTGGGTTATCACAGCGACACACAACGAAAATTCACAGTAAAGGATAGCGCTTTTACGCGGAACGATGAGCTTCTACGCCGTCTACGTCGACGATCAAATCCGACGCCATGTTCGCGGATAGAAGCAGCCGGCCCCCGACCGGCATGCAACGAGCGCGAACACTTCTCGACCTGCGATTGGTCTGTCGTTGCGGTTTTTTCCAACGCAGCGGAGCGACGCACGCACGTGAACGACACGTGCGTGCGTCCCTCCGTCCCTACGGAAACTGAAGCCTCTCTCTTCGCTTCTCCCCGCTTCTTCGAGCAACTTCCTTGCGCCGCGAGTGCCGCTTGCGGCTCGCGCCATTATCTAGTGTCGCACAGGGAAGCGTGCTCTCTGCCTCGGTCAGTCGGCGCGGTCTCCGGGCTGTTCCGAAAACCGCACTATAACCGGCATTTCCCTTCGCGCGCCTACATTTTAAGCGGTATGTAAATACATGGAGTTCTATGGGAGGCGAATCGGTGGTTTTAAAACGCCGCGTTATACCCGGTCCTGCACTATAAACGGTTACGTTGTAAGTGGTCTATATAAGAAATTTCAGAAGTAAATTGAGTTTTTATGTTGAAATAGAAGCTCCTCCGGCAAAAGTTCTTTGGTACTTGTCGGCTTGCGAATGTAATGTTTCAGTACGTAAGATTTCCAAAACTTTCAGATATATGCTGTCATTCTCGAGCAGAAGGTTTATCCGCAATAAAGAGAAAAAAAAGTATCTTACCCCCGACCATGGCCAGAGCGAAAGACAGGACGCAGGCACCGGATTCCATTTTTAAATAAAAAAGATCTAAAAAAAAAGATTATTCTAGCTCACAATTCGCTTCATATCAAATAGCATATTCATTTTCTTAATTTTAGCGTGCTATATAAAAAAACACGCTCATTTTTTAAAAGTTTTTATAGTCTTCAAGAACTGATCCTGCATCATTCCTCTCCCGAAACTATAAAAATTGGTAAAACAATTTTTGACATGTTCTGTTTTTGTTGATAAAGACGCATAAAGTAGTTTACACTAATGTTTTTCTTATAACTTGTGTCCAATCTGGAATGTTTCTAGACACCTGGTTGAGAACACTGCTTTTTAAAAATCTGCTCTAAACCGAAATAGCCGGATAATGTGGTGTCTTAAGAAATGGCATTAAAGAAAACAAAACTAAATCTGTCATTTACCTGTTCTTTGTTTTCTCTTGCACAACTTTTTGCAACATTGTGCTGTGCATCCTCTTAGACAACGTGTTTCAATGACAATATAAATGCCTACTAATATAAAAAGGAAAGTTACAACAAGTTAAGGCAAACCGGCTATTCTGATAAATTATAATATTGTTGCATTTTTTATTTCACAAAACGTAAAAGGAAATTTTAAAAAAGCAGACTTTTAATACGGGTCAGAAATATATATGCGGAACTTGTATGCATGCTTCCGCAATATCAATCAATTTGAGCAGGGAGTACCGTTAATTGATCTTCAACATTGGACCATAATTTCACAGTTGATGACAAAAAATAATATTACTTACAGACCGACGACCAGTTGCTGCCTTCCACATTACCCTCACTCCCCCTCTCCCCCCCCTTCTACCCTGTCCACCAGTGCCTGTTTCCCCCTACCCCATGTTGAGGAGGATCTTCTGCTTGTAGAATCTCTAGTCCGGTCGTCGGCCTCTAAGGAACTTCTGATTTCTCACGAAACAAGAAAGTATATATAAAAAGAAGAGTTACCTGAGTCAACTCTGTGCTGACAAAAGACGTGTGAGTTAACAGAGTCATCACGTCTGAAGCATTCGTCTTACCTCAAAATGTTGCTGGCAGAAGCTTGCTTGCAGGTTCTTTCCTGGTCGAGGTATAGCGATAGCATTTCGTCCACGCTTTTTATACTCTTCACAAGCCTAGAGGTTATTCAACTTTAACTCGACTTCCAACTGCAAAATTGTAATAAAGTACATGTTTTGGCGCGACCTAGTTACGCGCACAGTTTGTAACTTATGACAACGGCACCAACTGCTAATTTATTTGGTCGTTAGTGACAACGTTACCTCCAGTCTCGGGCCCCGTCACCTACCACGACTGAGATGGTTTGTTGAACTCGCATCGCGGTTGACTCTTCTGAACGGTGACGATTAATTTGAAAGAAAAGTTTCATTTATCTTTCAAGCTGGTTGAGTGATTGCATCGCTAGCGGAAGTTATCTCTTACCAAAGGGACAGCATTTGAGTGCAGTGACTTCACGCGGTGCGTGTCCCAGATAAGGGGAAACATCATTCACAATAAGGGGTCATTGGCTACGCATGACGAAACTAGATGCTTGAAATTACATCTGAGATAGTTCCTTAAACAAATGTGGTCTACCGCACCTGTTTGACGTAACCCGTTTCTATAAACTGATGAGGACACTAAAACACATAAGTGGGTCTAATATTTACACCAAGGACACACCAGACCCTGTCTCGTCAATTTTTCGATAAGGACTTAAACGCTTCTAGGCTGGCAATAAAGGCCACCGTCCCAAACAGAAGGTGTAGCCGGTATCATCAATTTATACTCTCTATGATGTAGGATATGCGCTTGCTGGAAGTACTTTGGTCGTTGTCATAAGGCCTTGCAAGAAAAAAGAAAGCGCACTGAAAGGAAAACGTCAACAACCCACTGAAACTCAGCGCCTTCCCCGTTCCTATGAGACGCAAAAAATACAGAACAGCGTTTGGCTAGGGACAGAGAGGCAAGGGCGGCTTATTTTTCTACCACCAAGGGCTGAGTAGGAGCAAGAGGCTCGTCTCAATGCAACCAGCGGAATATGTCCCTCATAGCAGGAAGGTCAAACAGCTGTCAGGTTTCGACGTCGTTTGTAGCAAAGCACTGAAAAAACGCTCTACCGTTCTTTTTCTGCCCCACGCAAGTTTATGCATTTTTGGTGAGGTGAAGTGTCTTGAACGCTCATATTAAGGAGTGAATAAAACATGCGTAAGTTTATTTCTCAAAATGTACAACACCGACTGGAGAATAGCAGCCGTGCTCGCAACCGCGACATCCAGATGTAAACTGATTCTTGTTTGACCTTTGTTGTCGTTCAGTCAGCTTTATGTAGTGCGTTGGATCCTCGTGTATCTATTTTCTCAGTCAATTTCGACAAAAAAAAAACGCGTTTTGTTTAATTAATTTTACATCGCTAGGGGTAATTTCAACCAACTGCGGGACCCTCGTAATAAACTCGCGTATATGCGGTAGTTTTGTTGATCAAAAATGATGAATAATGAGGTCATCTAGTGCAGCAGTACTATATGCAATCGATGACCTTCTACTTAATAATAAATTTTGTGCAACTATCCACTTAAGCAGCAGCTCTGCAGTCAATCTAGCTTATAATAGCTATATCACAACACCAGACTGCACCGCAGCGTGGCGTGTATGTAGCGCGATACTCTTAGCGAGGTCGAGATGTCGTCGGTATTTTGTGTTTTTGTCTCAGATTGAGATAATGTCGTCAAACATTCTGTTGTGTTGGAAAGTACTTATTAGACGCACTAACTCAAGGTGTAACGTTTGGTGCCTTTCCGTATATCCATTCGAAATAAAATGAGATGCGCCTCAGTCACCTTAGCATAGCAGTGTCGCGCAGCGTACTTTTGTCAACATGTGTTTCGTATGTGATGCATAGCTTTAATTCCAAACGCTATTTCGCTCTTGAAGAAGGGTTGTCATCGCATGCGCTATGTGGCAGGGGTTTGCAATGGGAAGGCATGTTGCTTGCAGTTGTGGAACTTTACATGAGTAAGGCCTTTGCAAGGGTAGAACGCTGTATTTTTTTTTTGCTGTTTCGAAGCAAAGTAAAGATCAACACCGACTCTTCAACAATATGCGCAAATGAAGTCCACTTTAAATGTTGTATAATCATTTTCAGTCTTTCAACCCTACCACCGAAAAAATTCTGGTTGCCATGTCAGAACGCTTACGCATGCGCAGCCGAGTGAGGAACACGTGCCGTACTTTTGACTCTGCCACGCGTATGTGCGGGATGAGGTGACTACTGGATGTCGCCGTAGTCTTCACAATGCCTTGGAAGAGAAAGCGGCGAACTGAAGACGAGATAGCCGAAGAGACGCGGTGCTGCGTTGAGCGTGACCATGCTTTACGTTTAAATGATAAACCGGAGAAGAAAGAGCGACGATTGGCTCGATATGGGAAGGAATGGTGGGCTTGGTCTGGTACGGCGGTGCAGAATCTAGGAACTAACGAGCTATAAGAAACAGGGCACACATTTTCAGGGGTTTGGGCCGGCTGACAAGTACTTCCAAGTACTTAGTGTGATGATAGTGTTAGCGGCGCCATGCTTGGTAGCGCCAATATATAAGAAGTGTCTGGCATCTGAGTTGCACGAACTACACGCTTGGAACGATGCTGGTCTTTCTTTTCCTACGCTCAATTTACTCGCGATAATTCATAACAAATTGGCGAAGGGGTAAAACCTGAATCAGCTTCTTCCAGCACAAGTCCTCGCCATATTGGCACGCGTGTCGCTGAGCGAGCGCGTACGTGGCTGAATGATAACCGTGCTTGGTTGTCGCGCGGAAGATCTGGGTTCAATTCCAGGGAGCGGAATGTCGTTCAATTTATTGCTTCTACTTGACGTTCTCGCAAATTCGAGAACGTTTTCGTCTGATGGAGTTACGAATGTTCTACGCGCCGAACGTTCCGGGCCGAATGTTCCAGAAACCCACGCCGCAACAGAAGGTGCTCCGCGTGGAAAGCCGGAGCCCCAGTCTTCGATCTTGCTGTTACGCCGACTTCGACGCGCGCGACACTCTGTTGCTATCTTCTGTCCCCTTTTTGTTTTGGGCACAAGTTCGCCCCATTAAACGTTTCAGTTCCTCAGTTATTCTTTGTTTCATCGCCTCATCATTCGTGACAATATTCAGCTTCGCTATGCAAAAATACGGGACCTTCAATGTCTTCGAAGGGAATCCAGAAGACTGGTCAGAGTAGATGTAATGCACCGCTCTGTTCTTTGAAGCCAGCAGCATTCCTACTGCAAAGGAAAGATCAGTCTTTCGTAGGACCTGTGGTGCTGAAGCGTACTGAATCCTTTAAGGCATTATAAACCACAAAAATCCAAGCAAACTGACCATAGTGGAGATGTTCGGTACTCTCAGCAGCCATTTGACTCCGAAACCCTCCGTGGTAGTTAGCTGTGACTAGTTCAACAGCCGATGTTGACACACCGGAGAATATGTCAGCGACATTGTTGCCGCACTCAAGGAACTCACTGAAACTCAAGAAACTCACTCACTCAAGAGACTCACTCACCATCTAAAGAATCTCGAGCAAGTACTGGTGCGTCTAGAGGATGCCGGTCTAAAAATGAAGCTACAGAAATGAACCTTCATGATTTCTGAAGTGGAATACCTCGGTCATGTGAGTGAAGCAGGAGGACTGAAATCAACACCACAAATGCTAAAAGCCTTTGTAAATGCTCTCCGACCAGTTGGTTTCAAGAAGATTCAAAGTTAACTCAGCTTAATCAACTACTTGCGGCGTTTTCTTCCCAGCTTGTCCTCAATTCTTCAGCTGTTGTACGACCTCCTCGCTGCTAATACGACATGGCGGTGGCAGCAAGAAGAGGAGAATGCTTTTCAGAAGAGGAAAGAGCTGTTGACTTCTGCATAAGTGCTTCAGCACTTCGATCTTAGCAAAGAGATCGTCCTTAGCTGCGACGTGTCACCATATGAAGTCGGAGCCGTACTCGCTTATCGAGATTCAAAGGGAGAGGAAGGTCGCATAGCCTTCGGCTACCGAAACCTCCTAGTAGCTAAAGAAAACTACAACCAGCTCGACAAGGAAGCGTTGGCACTAGTTTTAAGAGTGACTAAGTTCCACCAATACCTTTGGGGCAGCCAGTTCGAAGCTGTAACTGATCATAGACCTCTCTTTGGCCTTCTGAGCTCTAACGAAGGTATTCCAGAACAGGATCACCCCAAGTAAAACGTTGGGCAGTTACTCTAGCAACGTACAACTACAAGCTGGTCTACCGACCCGGATCAAGCATAGGTAACGCAGATGCCTTGAGTCGATTACCATTGCCAGTGGACAAATTCCTAGTTCAGAGACCGGCCGACGTTTTATGTTGGAACGGGCGTACCCTCCGTTCTCTCGGCTGTGGTCTTTGTTCAGCACCCTGTGACTGCCCCAGTATTGTGACAAGTAAGGCAGGCGCTCTGGTCTGGAAGCAATTTTCCTGGACGACCGCAGTGGTCGCCGTTTCGAACGAAACTGAAAGAGCTTAGCGTTTCAGAAGATTGTTTACTCTGGGGATCAAGACTAATCATTCCACTAAAATTACAGGAGCAAGTGATCCACTTGCTACGCGAGAGCCATCCTGGAGTTGGGAAGATGAAGGCCATAGCACGCAGCCCCGTCCGGTGGGATGGTCATGGAAAATTTTCCGGCTCAAGGTGCCGCCCCGTAATAATAAAATTTTCTAGTTTTAAAACTAAAGAAAAGGTACTTCAGGCCAAAGCTAAACTGAAAGAACACGACGTGAGTGTAACTGAGGATTTTTCACCCGCGACGCGCGAAGTACGGAGGAAGCTGACCGAATTTGCCAAAACGATGCCTAACAGTCCCTCCTTCCAGCTGAAATACAACAAACTGTCCGTTAATGGAAAATTATACACGTACCACCCTGTCTCCGATAAAATTTGTGAGTCACGACTTCCGATATCACAATCAGCTACTACCGATACACCAACAACTGTGCCCTCGGGACAACACGCTGCGTCATCCAGGCAACGTGATACGTCAGACACGTAGGGGTTACCGAGGGGCTGTGGTTATCGTGCATCCTTATCACAAGTCTCTATTTTATTTACTAATATCAGAAGCGTTGTCAGAAACCGCACCGAAATTTCTTCTGCTATTGATTCTTGCTCTGCCGATATTGTCGTGTTAACAGAGACATGGCTTAACGGTAACATTCGTGAAAATGAAATATTCGATTTGTCCAATCAATTTCATTTCTACAGACGAGATAGGGAAACGAGGCAAGGTGGTGGTGTACTAATAGCGATTAAAAAGGAATTTGAGTCATTCGCACTTCATATTGCGTCATGCTTAGAGATTATATGGGTGTCTGTAAAACTAGCTCATTGTAGAATGGTTGTCGGGGTTTGCTATCGCCCCCCGAATGATTCCTCTACCTTTGTTACTGAGCTCTATGATGCCATAAACATCGTTATCACACGGTACCCAACATCCCCTGTATTCTTGTTGGGTGATTTTAATTATCCAGGAATCAAATGGTCAACGTCCCCCCCTTCACTAAATTCGTCCTCGTCTGTTTGCCAGGAATTTATTGAGTTATGTTCATACTTTCACTTTACACAGATTATTTCCGAACCAACCAGAGTTTCACCGACAAGTGCGAACCTGTTAGATTTGGTATTAACTACTTGTCCCGAGTTATGCTCAGAAGTAACATACATGCCGAAAATAAGTGATCACTCTCTACTAAATTTTTCTGTGACTATTCCTGTAAAAAAGTTTTCTAATAGAACTAAAGTGATACGTAATTATCCTAATGCTGACTTTAACCAAATCAATGATGAACTGTTTTTATTTTTACAAGCGTTTCTAAACGGGTTCGAAGCACGCTCAGTTGAATATAATTGGAAGCTTCTAAAAACGAAGATGACAGAGCTTGCTAACCGTTTTATTCCAGTTCGTGTAATCTGTTATAATCCGCAAGCACCATGGTATAATTCATTTATCAGGCGCCTTTCCAATCGAAAAAAACGCATGTATAGAAGTGCAAAAACGTCTAGTGACCAACATCGATGGTCTCTATATCGTACCTCGGCTGATGAATATAATTCTGCAGTCAAATCGGCGAAGGAAAATTTTCTAACCAACACATTACCAAATATGTTGCTGAACAATCCAAGACAATTTTGGAATGTAGTGAACCCGGCTGATAGTTCGCGAATTGTACTAACGAATTTGGACGGTGAACCAATTGATGACAGTGTTCAGATACGCTTAACAACGTGTTTTCCAGCGCTTTTTCGTGTGTTTTTTCTGACGTTTTGCCTTCATTTAGTAACCCTGAGTATTTACCCATGTATCCTGTGCAGATTGAGACTGATGGTGTTGCCAAAATTATTGACTCTCTCAAACCTTTCTCCTCCTCTGGTGTTGACTGTATTACTCCCATGTTCCTAAAAAACACGAAAGCCTATACCTCTGTCGCCCTCGCTAAAATTTTTCAGCAATCCCTCAATTCTCGTGAGCTCCCGCAGGACTGGAAAATAGGGAGGGTGGTTCCCGTGCACAAATCTGGCGACAAGCACTCACCCTACAACTACAGACCCATATCAATCATTAGCGTTCCTTGCAAAATTCTAGAACACATACTTTTCTCCCATATCGCGAACTATCTGGAATCAAATTCTTTTTTTCACCGCGCACAGCACGGCTTTCGCAAATCTTTTTCGTGCGAGACACAACTGGCTTTATTCACCCGTAAGTTGCAATCTATACTCGATAACCGATCATTCGCCGACTGTATATATCTGGATTTCGCGAAAGCATTTGATAAGGTATCTCACCAGCTCCTGCTACTAAAACTAAAAAAAATAGGTATTGATATTAACATACTAAAATGGCTTGAATGCTTTCTCACACATCGTCAGCAATTTGTAACCGCGAATGAAGTCAGCTCTCTCCTTCACCCTGTAATATCTGGCGTACCCCAAGGTACTGTACTTGGGCCATTACTTTTCCTTGTCTATATTAACGATCTACCAAACTGTGTATCATCTTCGATTCATCTATTCGCAGATGATTGTGTTCTTTACCGGGAAATAACCTCTATCAATGACGTGCATGCACTTCAATCTGATATTGACGCTATCACTTCTTGGTGCAAAACGTGGCATATGACACTAAATGTTAACAAGTGCAAATTCATGCGAATCTCTCGTTGTTCCGCTAACTTACCTTCATATCACCTTGATAGTAGTCTACTCGAAACTGTCGAATCATACAAGTATTTAGGCGTCCATATTACTTCTAATCTTAGCTGGAAAATTCACATCGACTCCATTACTAACGAGGCTAACCGTATGCTTGGGTACCTAAAACGCAACTTTTACTCGGCCCCTACTTCTATTAAATTACTGTTCTACAAAACAATTGTGCGCTCACAACTAGAATATGCTTCAGCGATATGGGATCCTGGCATCGGAACTCTCGTTAATCAGTTGGAAATGATTCAAAATAACTCGGTTCGATTTATATATTCTAACTACCAACGAGCTGCTAGCGTATCCTCCATGAAATCTAACCTAGGTCTTTCTTCCCTAGCGTCACGACGCAAAAAAGCACGACTTTGTTTGTTCCATAAAATTTTCCACCACACCACTTTACGCGGTGAACTGTTAACATCACCTTCATACATGTCGTCACGGATGGATCACCCACATAAAGTAGGAGTCATTTCATGCAACACTAATTCCTTTTTTTATTCCTTCATCCCACGTACGTCTAGTGACTGGAACCACCTTCCCTCTCTGATAGCCACTATTACTAATTATGATTTGTTTCAATCTGCCTTAAAAATATATCTGATTGATTATTTAACTGTATTAGTAGAAGACGTTGTGTTTGCCGGTTTCAGGCTAGTGGACTATATAGTATCAAAGTGTATTAATCATTTGTAACCATTGTTCTTTTTTATTTTCTTTCGTGTATGCTTTCCCAATTATTATTCCATTTTACTTATTGTATTTGCTGTACCACTCCCCTCTATAATGCTTCCTGCCTTGAGGGTATTTATAAATAAATAAATAAATAAATAAAATAAAAGACGACAGCATCGCGGCAAAGGTCCAAGATTGTCGCGAATGCCAAGAACACCACCGTTCCGGTCGAAAGGTACAGTCAACTCCATTGCCATTTTCTGAACGAGCATGGTCGCTTCTACATGTATACTTTGCTGGTCCATACCAAGGGAACTATTTTCTGGTCTTGGCCGATGTCTACTAGATTGTCTATTGTTTTTTATTTTTATACTCACTCCTATCAGATTCCCCGCTGGGGGACTGAGAGCAACAAGAAATAAATAAAATCCATGCCTATTCAAAGTGGGTTGAGGTGACGCCCGTATCGTCACCCTCCGCTGATGCTACAATCAGGTTCCTTCGAATCATCTTTTCAACGCACGGACTACAAGACGTTGTCGTTTAGGACAACGGTCCTGCCTTTGTAAGTGTCAAATACAGCAAGTTTCTTAACCGCAATAGGATCCGACGTATGCTGATTCCACCTTTCCACCTAGCATCGAACGGAGCTTAGGAACGCGTCGTACAAACGGTGAAAGGAATGCTAAGAAAGCCTCTCCAGAAGGTTTTCAGACTAAGGATGATCGGATGCTTCTGACATATAGAACTAGAAAACATTCACTAACTGGTCACAGCCCAGTTGAGCTGGACGTGGGCAGAAAGTTCAAAACAGCGGTATAACTTTTGCACCCGGACATGCGGAGTGGAGTACCCTTGAAGCGGCTGAAGCAAAAGGCACGAGGTCATCAAAGAGCACGCCAAGGGTTTCTTCGTCTACATGAACCAACAGTTTTCGCCCGGAATTTCAGGATGGTCCTTCGTGAGTTCCTGGGGCTGTTTTACAACCAACAAGTTCATCACCTACGCAGGTGGAACTCAGAGATGGTACTTGCTGGAACCGCCGGGGGGATCACCTACGAAATCGCCTTCCGGATGTGTCAACAGAGAACATGCAGCACGGAGCAACTGACTCCTCTGCTGCACAGAAAAGGTCAAATAGAGTTTCCGTCAGCGAAGTCTTTTTAACGCCGAAACAAGCGCATACTGGCACAAGATCTTCGCAAAATCAATAAGCTTCATGACAAATTTTACCATATTTCCCAAAAGGACCGCAGAAGCGAGAATCTATGCGAACTAGAAAGCCAGTGAATGATTAAGAGCCTTAAATTGCAGTGATTCTAATTAACGTTCCTAGAATTAAGGACGGTATTATTGTTTTCCGTTAAAAGAGAAGAAGTGTAATGATGGCGCTATCGGAGCAATGCTTTGGTATTGGGAGAATAAAAGAAAACGCGCCTGGCATCTCGGCCGCACGTACTACACGCTTGGAACAATATTGATCTTTCTTTTCCTACGCCCGATTTACTCGGGATAATTCAAAACACTTACTTGCATGCAAATTGGCCGCTTGATTACTTTCTATGAAGCTCGTCGCAATGTGATCACGAAAATATAACATATGTAGATTAGAAACAGTGATGTCGAATTCTGACGTAGTATCTGCGAAGCACCGCGGAAAAGTCAAATTTTGGCAGCTGCTCTAAGCATGTTCAGTTTTAGCTTCTTTATTTATTGTAATGCTCCCAGAATAGTCAAGCTTATTCCAATTTAGGCCTTTCTTTGTCGTGCTGCATGGGTAATGTATCGATCTGAAATTTTGCACGGGGGCTAAATGTACACGGGGGCTAAAAGGGATATATTTCGTGCATCAAGATTTAAGGAATCACGATACCTAAATAAACGATGAAAAATTAAAAGCCTGTATGGGATTCATACTGCGGCTGTCTGCACATCAAATACATGTCGGTAGCTGTTCTCAAATAAGCAAAATAGCCCGCCAAAAGATCTGTCTTGTTGATGTTTTGTCGTTTCAGTCTGCTTTATAATTTATAACTGCAAAATAATTCGCTATACAAAGAAAGCGTGTACCGCATCTGACACGAAAACATAGTGTCTGGTATCGGAGATCAATGTCTGCGGCGCCCTCGACATTTCCTGCCTTTGTCTGTCCACTTTCGCACTAACCAAACGTATTTTGTTACAATTAGCGAAAGTATGCAGGCGAGCTTGTTAAGAAACATCATGCTCAAAACCACGAACTCTCGGTCTTATTATTTCATGCTTTGCCATGCATCCATTCTTAAAAATTTTGTTACAAAACAAGCACAATGTTTGATCTCATTTGTACAGAACGTTGGCTAAATACGTTAAAAGTCAATTCACGAGATTATTCAAACGCCCCAAATTCCCTTGACTCACGCGGCAGAGTTTCTGTCTTTTTGTTACGAGAATAATGGCTGTAGCTAAATAAAGGTAGCCAGTTCAGGCACTGAGTATATTCAGGCCACTCTAAGATACGTTTCTTTGAAGCAGGCCTGACTCACAATAAGAGCAAATATAAATATAAAAATGTAGCTTTGACCACTTGTTTTTCGTTTTCTTAAAACTATATCTCAGCAAGCGACATAATTCTAGTTCTGATGCATATTTCATATTTTATTTGTATAAACATTACGTGAAACAGGTGCGATCGACCACACTAGTTTAAGGGACTATCTCAGATGTAACTTCAAGCATCTAAGTTCCGTCATGCGGGGCCAATGACCCCTTATTCTGAATGATGTTTCCTCTTATGTGGCACAGCACCGCTTTAAAGTCAATGCACTCGAATGCTGTCCGTTTGGTACGGGATAACTTCCCCTAGCGATGCTATCAATCAACCACTTTGTCAGGCAAATGAAACGTTGCTTCTTTGAAATTAATCGTCACCGTTCAAAAGACTCAGGCGCAGTGCGAGTTCAACAAACCATCTCAGTCGTGGTAGGCGACGGGACCTGAGACTGAATGTAACGTTTTGTTACTGACGACCAATAAATTAGCAGTTGGTGCAATTCAGAAACGTCAAAAGTTACAAACTGTGCGCGTAAATAGGCCGCGTCAAAACAGGTACTTTTTTGTTCTAATTTCACAGTTAGGAGTCGAGTTGAAGGTGGATAACCTCTAGGCTTGAGAAGTGTATAAAATGAGTGGGCGAAATGTTATCGCCATAGCTCGACCAGGAAAGAACCTGCAAACAAGCTTCTGCCATCAACATCCTGAGGTAAGACGAATGCTTCAGACGTGATGACTCCGTTAACTGACACGTCATGTGCAGCACGGAGTAGACTCTAGGACCATGCTTTCTGCCATACTTTCTTGTTTCGTGAGATATTAGAAGTTTCTGAAGTAATAATATTTTTCATTATGAACTGTGAAATGATAGCCCAATGTCGAAGATAAGTTCAACGATACTCTCTGCTCAAATTCCTTGATATTGCGGAAGCATGCATTAAAGTTTCGCACATTTACTTTGAACCCGTATTGAAATAACAGTCTTTTTTTTTCAAAAATATTTCCTTTTACATTTTGTGAAAAAAATTCAACATGATATTTTATCTAAATATTTCGAATGAATTAATTTTTTTTTACTTTTTTTAGATCATCGTGCATTTATATTGTCAGTTAAACACGTTGAGTAAGAAGGTGTACAGCAGCACAATGTTGCAAAATGTTGTGCAAGAGAAAACTAAGAACATTTAAATGTCAGATTGAGCTTTATTTTCTTTAATTACATTTCGTAAGACACCACACTACCCGGCCTATTTCGGTTAAGAACCAAATAAAAAAAAAGTGTTCTTAACCAGGTGACTAGAAACGCTCCAGACTGAACGCAAGTTCAAAGAGAGACATTAGCGTAAACTACTTAATGAGTCTTTATCAGCGAAAACAAAACATATCAAAAATTGTTTCACAGATTTTCATAGCGTTGGGAGAGGAAGGATGGAAGATCAACGTTCTCGAAGACTATGGGAGAATTAGAAATAAAAAATAAGAACTTCGTTTTTTTTTAACACGCTAAAATAGACAAAATGAACAATCTATTTGATATGACGTGAATTGGGAGCTACAATTACCTTCTTGTTTTCGTTTTAGAGATAATCCCTTTTTTTGAAAATGAAGTTCGGTGCCTGCGTCCTCCCTTTCGCTCTGGCTATGCTCGTGGGTAAGATCCTTTTTTTCCCTTTATTGCGAATAAACCTTCTGCTCGATAATGACAACATATACCTGAAAGTTTTGGAAATCGTACGTACTGAAGCACCACATTTGGAAGCCGAGAAATACCAGAGAACTGTGTCCGGATAAACTTCTATATCAACATAAAAACACACATTCCTTCTAGAATGTTTTATAATCAGAAGCTAGTAGCAGTGCTACAACTGAAGCATGAACAGCCTGACGATAAAGTAAGGTGAACTACCTACACATAACTCTAAAGCTGAACGCATACATTCCTCCTTTCTGTCCTCTGAAATATGTGAGAAACATTAATGGGAGGAATGTCCTCGTCCATAAAACTAGTGTAAGGTTTCCTCGAAAAAAAGAAACATTAGTATATTTGTGGTCGTGCACACAGTCAACAAAATACAATGTTGAATCTCACTTTATTGTCCCATCCTTCACTCCGTCACCCTCGCATTTTATGCGCGCGAGGCCCAGAAGCCCTCAGCCGTTTCACACAATAGAGCACACACAAAAAAAATTCAAATATTTAGGAGTACTTTTCCACCAGGGAAATGTAAAAAGAAGTGTCACGTCAGATAAATTCTATTTAAGAAGAGGAGTTGTAGAAAACTGATACCTGTGACCGTGCACTTTATGTGATCGCGCACAAAACACTGTCACCGCTGAAAATAAAGATTATGAAAAGAAATTCAATTGACACTTCTCTGTTAAAATGAACACACTTATTTTATTGCTAAACACAGAAGTGAAACAATTTTCAAAGCTCATGGAACAAGACATGGCGTAAACGCAGTTAAAAATAGGCAATATACAGGGTGTGCAAACAATATTTGGGCGTAAATGAATTCTTATATACAAGCAAATAAAAAGAAAGGGCTTTAAAACGTTTTGTAAAGGTGTCTTTAAGTGGTGCATTAATAACACATATAGTAATAGAGGTTTTAGAAAAAGCAATTTAGCCCAGAAACGTTTCTTTCTTATATTATCAAAGAATAAAACGACCAAACATTCTGGCTGATGCTGCCACTATCAAATGGCACCACATACTCTTGCATCTGCTGGATCTGCTTGAGGGTGTTCATCGGCATTTGGTACCATGTTCATCTATAAGACACATTTATGTTTTTGCTTTATGCTGTGCTGTTTTTGAGCAGCAGCGTCCACAAGAAGGTTTTTGCTGTTTCCCTTCTTGACCCTACCAAGAAAGAAACATTTCTAAATTTGAACCGGTTTCGAAATGGCCGGCCCTTTTGGAATCCCAGCAGGTTGCAAAACGGTCAACCCGTTCACGTCGTGAGATTTCGGGATACGGTTATCCGTTTTCTATCGGAACGCGTTTAATAAGAGTGCCCATGGGTATTGGTACTCGTTTGATTACGGCACACGTTGAATACGACACCCTTTTGAGGGAAATTTTTAGTCAGCCCCCACTGGGTACGGTTTGAAAGGGGTCGACGTGGCACACGTAATTAAGGCACCCTTGACGCGTTCTTCGGTATAGAATTTTATTAGAGCTCGTGACGTACCTCTTGCGAGTAGGAAAGTTACAGCAAATTCGATAGAATTCGTCGTCAAAAAAAGACAGGCCTTAGCATTCCGTCGATCATGAAATTTAGGTTCAAACAAAGACATGTCCTGAACATTACAAAGTACACGGGGACACCGCTAAATTATTTATAAGGACACAGCAGAAAAGTTACACGCAGAGACCCATTAAAATGAACAATGCACTCAATTAAAGCAACGCGAGGTGTTGAAGTTTAAAGTTCAAAGTGCCAAACTGAAAATTTGGAGTGTAGCCGCGGGTGGCAGGTGTAAATGAGATTAGAATTCCTAGACGCGGCCAATGAAAACCTACAATCTCGCTGCTCTATTGAAGCTTGCGCTGCGTGCACATTTGTTTTCTTTCTTTGTCTCCCGGGTGCACCTCTTCTGGTAGCGATTGCCTCTCGTCGACCGCACACGTCGTCTGTCTGCTTACTCGCCAAAATAACTGTCGTTGTCTTCCCTTTCCGAAGATTTCCTCGGCGCTCCTAAGAAGAGATTTGACCGACCTTGAAAGTTCCCTGGAAAGCTGTCTCCGCCTTCGCTCTCTCTCTTCCTTCTTCAAACCGGCCCGCCACGCCGCTTTGCAGTGTGAACAGGTGTGCATACCTCTAAGGTCAAACATTTAAACAGTTTGACTGGCAGCTTAGTAGTTTGAGCAAACCTGTGAGCAGTTTCAAACCGGGCCGCCACGCCGCAATGCGGTTTCATCAGGTCCGCTACCCTTAAACCTGTGAACAGTTCGACTAAGGCGATGATTAGTTTGATCGAACCGGTTTCGTAGTGAGGGTATACTGCTAAACGACGTTATGAACCTGTTTGAATTTCATATCTGTTTTTTTTTCAGTCGGGGTGCAGAAGTCAAAACAGGGTTTTTAGAAATAATTTTCTGAAACCTACATGAATAAAATTTGAGAATGGGAAGCACACGACAGAAGGACATTTGTGTGTGAAGTTTAAATGTACTCCGTTCATTATTCTTTTATACGCTTTTTTATGCCCGAATCGCGCTTGAAATTAAGCAGTAAATTGAACTCATTCCTGGACATTGAATCGGCTGAACTTTTTTTGTTTTTGATTTAGCTCACTTCCCATTTCACTCATGAAACGCGTTTCAGTGTGTGAACAAAAATTTAATTAAAAGAATGATACGACCTTAGTGGGTATTGCTTTAGAGCACTATAGGCGTATAGACAGTTTATGTTACCATATTATTATTAAAACTAATATCTTTATTCAACCCTGGAGGTGGACAGCACCACGGAAAAGGCGTTGGCCCGTATCTGAGGCCTGTGGTGGCGCATTAATTCAAGAAACACACCTCGTCTAAACTAAAAAAAGACACTCACACATAAAATAAATATACGCAAATTAAAGAAAATAAAGGAAACAAGAGATGTGGTTCATTGTCCCTAAGGAAAGTGGGATTCCTCCTTGCACCAAGCTTTTGAGGTGTTCCTGCTTTACGGGGAGTGCACTCCGCCATGTCTTTCGGTAGAGAGCGCCAGAGCGTCCCAGTTCTCATTAGGGACGAGTTCTTATGCTCCCCGGTACGCCAGAAGAGTCGCTGCAGGCCACCAAACCTGACAAGTGCTAATTGTTGGGCAAGCTGGTGTGGTACGTTAGAAAACATAATTGCGCTTTGAAGGCAGGGACATAGGAGAAACAGACACCACAGAGCGCTAACTTTCAACTGATTTAATTCAAGAGCCTCAGCGTAGAAACACACTGCGACATCGCACCACATCTCAACCAATCCGTCGCCCCGCCACTGACCGCAAGTACGCCAACTCCTTATCCGCCAAGTCAATTGAAGCCACACTGGCACAACACGTGCCGGAACTATTTATAGCGTCAGCCTATAAGCGTATGCACCGCTCATGTTTCCATAATAATATTAAAACTAATATCTTTATTTAACCCTGAAGGTTGACAGCACCACAGAAACACCGTTGGCCCGCATGTAAGGCATGTGGTGCCCTATAAGTACAAAATCTCTTCCAACCTAAAAAAAACACCCACACAAAATATCAATATATACAAAAGAAAGGAAGGGAAGGAAACGAGAGGTCGGGTTCATCGTCCCTCAAGGAAGCGTGATTCTTCTTTTCACCAAGCTTTTCAGGTGTTCCTGCTCTGTGGGGAGTGCACTCTGTCATGTCTTTTGGCAGAAAGCGCCAGAGCGCCGCAGTTCCAATTACCAAACGAGCTCCTATACCCCTCGGTACGCCACAAAGATCGCTGCAGGCCACAGGACCAGGTTTGGCGAAGATACCGCAGTAGCGGGAGCTCGGAGTCCCTCTAAAGGAGGCAATTTTCCGGAGCTGGAGGGTTTCCCCTTGTCGAAAAAGTGTCAGATAGGTCAATCTCAACACTTTCAAAAGCTCTTGTGCAGAAAGAATGCCACGGCAGCGTGTGACGCAAAGGGAGGCACGCCGCCTTCGATCTGCATAAGCAGCGCGTCGCTGCACAGTTGTGAGGGATGCTGATAACGCGAGTTGATAGGGGTCCCAAACCGTGGCACACAACTCCAGGTGTGGTAAGACTACTGTAGTGTATAGGGGTCGTAGAGCTGTATCGTCAGCTCCCCCGTTAACCCGCAGCAGGAAACGAAACATCTGCCTGGCACTGGAAGCCGCCTCATCAATGTGAACTGAGAAATTTATTTAGGGCCTATTAGCTTTGCGCGATCGATAGGAGGGAGTGCTGTTTCTTTGAGCTCCAGACTGCTCATCGGAAACACGGCTTCTGGACGTGGTATTCAGGGGTGATCTGTACTTGTTAAAATTAGGGTAACATCGGTTTTTATTAACCAAGCGCGGAAAACGTACAGGACATACTGAAGTTGATGGTGCTCGAAGGAGTGCTGGACTGTCTATATAATGACGAGGTCATCGGCGTACAGACGGGGAATGCAATGCTAGAAGGACGTTAAATCATAAATGAAGGTGTTGAACAGAGTTGGTCCAAGAAAATTTCCTTGAGGGATTCCCAAATGGCGAAGTTTAGCGCTTGAATCTGCGTCTCTGAAGGCAGGTCTTTGGAGACGATGTTGTGGAAAGACATATACAATTCTCACGACAGCCGTACTGTCAAGGTGAGAGTCGTCTGTGCTGCTGGATGTGGGCCAGGAATTCGTGTTTTGCTGAGGATTCGTTCTCTAGTCCTGCACATGACGGAGGCTTGTCAAAATGGGCCCGTATGCGGCAGCCGATGATGTTGGGGAACTATTCCCTTTATACCCCGGCGTGACCCGAGTCAGTTTACACTGGTACGGGGCTACTAGCCTCTAGAACGTTGATGAACAGACTCGGAAAAACCATGCTTAAACGTACGGAGCAGGGACACAATAGGATGAAGACCATCGGGGCCGCCACTTTGGAATGGTTTCGGGTTTTTCAGTGCTTTTTAAACTCGTCGCCTTCTATGCCAACATGGCAGGGTTGCACTTCACTTTAGCTTGGAAGGATGCGAGATGTGTGAAGGATGTCGGGTGCAGTCCTGGCTAAAAAACTTTCGTCACTAAAAGAATGTCAATGGCTTAGAAGCTTTGCAGGATGTCTCATTCAACCGAGGGCGATGAAATTCCTCAGTGTCTGACATACGATCAGAAGAGTTTGAGACATTTGACTGCTTTCTGCGTGAGTGTGTTTACGCAGAAGCTATGTGAGGTCCGTCTGGGCCTGTCATGCTTAACTGTCATGCTCTTTTAAAAAGAATATTTTCTTCTGTCGGGAGAGCAGCAGGATGCTCTTGATCATTTCAGGAAACTCTGTTGTACACTGGTAGTTTTGGAGGGTAAACAATTATTTGAATGTAAACTTTTTTGTATTGCTATTTGTTATACTCATATACAAAGTTAGAGTTAATGTTTGGTTGACATTCGATAAACTATACTCAACTCAACAGGTAGGTAGAGGTAACGCTGGCTATAGATTTGCACCAAAGAAATATTACATGAAACAATGCCACTGGCACTCACATCTTGCAGGTGTGGCCCAAGGCCAGTACGATGTCGAAGGTTTTGTGAAAGGTAAGTTTCACCGGTTCGGGAATAAATAAACTTGGAACAAAAATGGGCTCGTTCCAAAGGAGGGCTCTATCAGCCTGGAACTTTGTTATTTTCAACTGTTCTTTTCAACTGGCGTGTTATTTATATATACGCTGAACTTGTAACCGTTCACTAGCAACAAAAACTTCTCGAACATACCAAAATTTTAAACCTTTGGGATATCTCACGTATTATTCTACTGCGGAAACCATCCTGTTTAAACTTCACGGCCTCGCAGATTCCGTTTTGTTTTATATTCGACGAGTGCAACCTGATCGGCGTCACAGACAGGTAAACTTCACCACACTAGGTAAACTACATAAGAAATTGTAAGTGCTAAAACAGTTTTATACATGCTTAATGTATGAGTGAACATTCAGGTTTTGAGTTTTGCAGTTTAGTAGCGCTTTTACTGTCCTCGTTCATAGAATATATTGCAAACTGAATTTATTAGAAAATCAAGAGTGATAAACCACCAGGCCGAAAATGTGGCACTTTACTATGATAAAACTGTGCAGAAATAAAAAAATAACTCCCAATGTAACTTTTCTACTGGGAAGCACTTACAAATTAGTTCAGCTAAGTGGTACAACCACGACTTGTATTTTCAAAGGCACCTGGATATTTTCATGAGCATACTTGCAGCATCTAAAGTGTCTAGCCGGAAATAGTGTCTCGCCGGAAATTATTCGTGCCACGAATGAAACATTTTTTTTCTTTTAATTTGCAAACCCTTTGGTTGTTTAAGCCAGAACCCTGAATAACCCGTAGTAGTGTAAAATTCAATTATTGCTGATTTTTTATATTGCGGTTAAAGTTCGCTCCTGCTCTTAGAAAATATTTGAATGAATCTGAAAGTGTTAGAATAGGATGATATGTGTAGAAGGGAAATAAATATTGCATTTTGCTTCCATTCAAGATTGAAACGTTCTATATACAGTATTGATGCTTGCTATGATTGCTTTGGTTGATAGAATTTTTAAGGAAGTTGATTGGCTAGGTCTCCCTATTTTGTGAAATTCTTAAAACTAAAGCGTTTTAACATTTTTTTAATGTGCCTACCCAGATGCTGTCCCGGCCAAGAATGTCAGCGCCAAAGGTAAGCTTGCTGGTGAACACAATAGCTTAGTATCACTTAATGAGTCTGATGCGAATCTGACTGAAATATTTTTTAATAATAATAATAATAATAATAATATTTTTATTACGTGACAAGTAAAAAGGTACAGAATCAGGCCTGCCAAAGCCACATCGGGCTTGTCTTAGTTACAAATGTAGTTCTCGAGTTACAAATGTAGTCCTCGAGTTAAAAGTGCCACAAAAAATAACAAAGAGCAAGCAAACGAAAACAAAATTGATCGTCCTCTACATTTTGACACCTGAGAAGCAGAATGCACTGTGTCACTTACATATAGCGACAATAGTGATTTAAATTTTCGATTCTAAGTTTTTTTGTGCAAAGCACTCCTATACACAAAAATATTTTTTGCTGGTGTTCGGATAGTGTAGAGGCACGAACCAAATACATTTTTCTGTATTAGATTAAAATTAGATCTACGAACTCGGTCATTGTTTGATCACAAATCTTTGTTGACATCACAACTTTTGCTTTAAACAATTTCTGGTAGTCTGAAATGTTTATTTCTTTTTAGGTCAAGACCTACTCTTTCGTGTGGAATACATCAAAGGTTAGTGAACCACAATACTCAACAGAAAACCCGTTCATAATTGTTCGAGACTTTGAATGCTACAAAAACGTTACGAGAGATGAGTCACACTTGTGAGCCTTTTGCTCTGGCCTTTCTTTTGGATCGCGTACAAACAAACAACAAAAAAAACTTCCGGAGATGTTACAAACACAGATACGCATATACTGCAACAATAAACATTGCTATTCTTAGTTAGGGAAGTTTGCTTTCTACAAGGAAATAACACGCGTTTCAAAAGTAATATTTTTAACTTGTTTTTAAAAAAGGCATTGTTTCCTTCCTATTCCAGGAAAACTGTATGTCGGCATTAATGACCTTGGTGAGTCACGGATTAAATAAAACTTTTATTATAACACAAAATTTGCTTCTTTTTTGTTTTGTTACTGTGTATAAATTAGTTCATCATACTTTTAATACATTAGAATCGGCCACATCTGACCTGCTATGTTCGTCGTTGTACAGCAAAGCACACATAATGCTGCTGATATTAAGCTGCTAAACAACTAAAAAGTATTGTCAATTATTTTTATGTTTATCTAAATTGTACATTTTTCTAAAATATGTTCAATCTCAAAAGGAAGATTTATATTCGAGGGCATTATATGACACTGACCAGGCTCTCTATGCAGTTGCTAATAAAATGCATTATCGAAAATATTTTTCAGGCTGCATGGTTACGGATCCTTGAAAGTATAAACAACATAAATATATTTTATAATGTATATTATCATGAATCTTTTGTATTAAAACAAATGGCATCGAATATTATACGAAACATCCTGAAGTATGGTTTACAGATTGTTTCAGTACCTCTAGGTGGAGTAGTGCATAAAATTAGTAAAATACGGTACTGCTGCATGACACATTTTTGCTTTACGCAGGACAACATGTTGCATAAAGAGGGCGAAATAATATAATGATTGAAAAATCAAACAGATAAGTTTTTTTCTGCGTTTGATTTATATGTTTCAAAAGAAAGATTTATATTATATTATTATTATTATTATTATTATTATATAAGATTTATTTGCTTTAAATTAAATTTACTTGAATTAAAATTGATAGTTTGAATTAAATACCAGTAGCAAGAGAAAAAGTGATACGTTAAAACTAGATATATCTCTCAACATGGCAGATCGAATGATCAATTCGTGCGATCACTGATAATGATGGGAACAAAAGAATTATTAAAAATAAAATGTACAATTTATTTTAAAACGTTTTATTGATGTAATCTATGCAATCTAGAACAAAATCGCTTGATGATGCTAATTGGATGAAATCATTCAGTATGTTTTTTTTGCGTTCTCAAATGAATGCAAAAGAACATTACTTTTCCGGTTTTCGTTTATTTTGCGTTCTGGTTTAGTTGAAGTAGGTTGGCACGTGACTGACGAATGGATGGAAGGTGGAAATCAAATTGAACACTCCGATGTGCTCAGAAGAGCACTTAAGTTTGCTTGTGTTTTGTATGATATCAGTCTTGTTTGCTGCATGATTCTTTAATAGTAAATACAAAGAAATGCCTATAGAAAGCATCAACTGATAGACAAGCGTTAAATTAAAAATATTGGTGGAATTAATTTGGCGCCATAAGCTTGATTTTCATCATCATAGTAAAACTGCTTTGACTTAAGCCGCACTTTGAATCGCGAATTTTATTATAATTTAATTCCAAAAGGCGGAAAATGACATAATTAAAAAGAGCACCGATTTGACACAACAGAAAGAACTTTTTAATTAGAAGTACCGCCTCCTGTGGGAGAGGCATCGTCAGTAATTACAAAGCAAATGCAAGAATCAACCACACGTCAAGGCTATTTATCAGGAACGTCCTTGTAAGCTTCGTAGAGAGGGCGCGGTTTTTGTTGCGCACGGATTTTACTCTGCGGACGAATCACGATTCTGAGTGTTTTGGGGGACCCCACCTACCCTCCCTCGCCAAGGTCGTGGCAGCGGCAAATTCATGAGAATGGCCCATTGTCGACGCATTGTCCACCAGTTAAGTTTTCAGTCGCGACGTCACAAATGCGTTGTTTGAGCCTGGTCTCTCTCGTGCATGCGGTTTTACGAAAGTGGGACGCCGGGCAGTCACTTCAGGGGATCTTGTAGATAACGCAAAGAGAGGCGTTATTTACAACATCAGCTGCAGTGACTGCCCGGCGTTCTACATGGGTGAAGCCGGACGCACGAGATAGACCATGCTCAAACAACACAACTGTGACGTCACGTACGCGTCCCACGGTACGCGACTAAAAACTGAATTACTGGGTCATGCGTAGACAATAGGTCATGTCTTTCATGCACCACTAAGCAGTATGATTTATCAGGTTTTTTCAGAGTCTTCCAAACGTAAGAACTGAGGTGTTGAATTGGTTTTGGAGGTAATGTGGACAGAAGTGGGTCGGTGCTGACACTTAGCGGGAAAGAAGAACACGCATGAGAGCGTAATATTTACCAAAATTGAAAAAAAAACTCGAATTAGAGTGTTTATATGCCATTATTGAAGACCGCTGTGACTTGAAGTTTGTTCCCAAAAATATGTTGTTGGTTTTTTGTTTTTTTTTCACCACCGCCGAATTTGGAGGGATTTTCGAAAGCATTTGCAGATATACGTTCAATGTAATATTTTCACTCGGATAAAAATATGACCACAATGAATATATTAAATTGCACCCGAAATTGAGGTGCCACAAAACCGCATTTCAACTTTAAAGTGTGTATATAATTGAGTTTCCTCCTTTTTATCGAGATCTTTCAAACTGCAATTGCTACGCCGATCAGACCAACATAGCAAAGCATCTGACAGCACCGTAGTAAACTCGGTTGGGGCAAACTGACAACGAAACGGGGCATCTCTTAAACACTGACATCGGTGGTTCCGACAGAAAGAAAGAGAGCAAAGCAATAACGAAACCAAGAGTTCATGAAGCGAATACGCAACCAACATGTGGCAAACACCGCCCGGTGGCGCCTGCTCTGCGTGCGGCGCGATACCACTGCTGGTTGCCCGCTCATAGAATAAGCGTGCCTCTGTTCTACGTTGGTCGGCCTTTAACTGCGTATTCACTCCAAACAATTAGGCCTTTCTTCGTTTCTTTTTTTATGCGACGCGGTGAAGTTATATAATTAATAATGTAGGTGTTCCGCGGTGTTCGGCCTTCGCCAGATGATTCTGTAGGAAAATATTGCAAATCACAACACTTTTAATTTCGCCTACTCTCTTCTGCTATCTTTTATACCTCTAAACACTATAATAAACCATAATGCATTGACATCTCTGTGTTTCAGGTGACGTGTACGATGAGATTAAAGCTCTTTTCACCAAGGGTAAGTCACTCTTTAACGACGGTCAAGTTGTTCACTTGTATCTTCGTCGGTTTAGCTTCAACGGCACAGCAGGCCTACATTGGTTTGGGCTTCAACCTTTCTGCTGCATCGTGGCTTTCCTGAGCCGAAATAAATAATGATAATATTATCATTGTTATGATCCCCCTTTCTCAATACCGAACAGCATTTTTTTTTAAATTTTGTATACCTCAAAAATATATAGAAGCAAACAAGTTTAAACTTTTAGACTATTGTTTCGGGTCTTTGGGCTCTATTTTTTTTTTAAGAAACAAGGTTATAATAATTCTACCACGAATAGATTGAATAATCTAAATAAACAAGATCATCTTGACAAACAGACTTCTATACGAAGGTGTAAGAACTCATAACCTAAACAATGAACCTCCTTGACTTTACAGACGGTGTTGATTTCAAGAACAGCGTCCAAAACACTGGTAAGGAATATTGTGTATCCTTAGAACCGAGAGCTTATGTTATATCATCTCAGCTTGGTCTGAGCGAAGACAGAGTGCTAGCACTGACAGACGAGCATAAAGGGAACTTGAACAGAGATTCGGTGTTCACAAAACAACGCTGAAACGATAGGCATGACGCTGTGAATACTGAAAGTGCAACGTAACTACGAAAACAAATAAGCAAAAAATCTACATTAAATGTTTTTATTTAATTGTTTTCGTTACCGTAACGGTAGTCCAAATACCCAATATCCGCTGAGCGTATTAAACTTTAAATAAAGACGGCATCCATGTAACCCTCGCCCAATAGTTTCTTAAAATTTAGTTTAAAAAAAACATGAGAGAATGTTAAATTATTTAAGAAAAAGTTTCGTTACATGTAAGGCAAAACTGAAGTGTAAACTAGCCCTGCCGTATCGGGCGCATAGCGTAGTAATAGTATCCAAGATTGAGAAATATAATTGAAAAATAAATAGCTTTTTATAACTTTTTTACGTGAATTAGAGCAATATTGATCAGCGAGATGGTGAATATAATATAACAGGTACAGGGCATAAATCTCCCATATTTATAAGCGCGCTATCGCAGGAGAGATGGTATAAATTCTATTGAAAGGAAACGTGACAGAACGAACCATATCATACATTGAATGCAATCCTGTTGCTGTTTATTGTTTTCTTGGTTCTGAAATACTGGTCACGATCATGAGTCCCTATATTTAACATTTATGCTAAAAAACGTTAGGTGACAATGTTATTCGAATTGTTGTGAAGCTGACAATCAATAATATTTTTATTTAAACATGTTTGAGCCAATGTACCACAATATGCTGAAAAACATATCTGTAGAAGTGTCTTATCCACCAGATGAATCTAAGATAATCTCCCCCACAAATATATTTGAGTGTTTTAATGGAGGTTAATAAATTACCTATACTTCAGCTTCTAACATAACTTATGCACAGTATTCCGCTTTGCTAAATTGCCTTCATTTGCTTTCCCCCGTACAGGAATGAAGTTGATGGAAAGAGTGAAAGGCACGACTGGTATGACTCATCGTTTTCTGCGTCACGTATTTATGTCAGCCCACCGTTTACCCTTCTTACACGTGTTATACTAATACCACAATCGTGAGGGGAGGACATCTATGGCTGTAATTTATACAAACAAGCCGTTACATATAAGCAGGGGGTTCCAGTATTGATATATTCATCTTCTAAATAAAAAGACTCCGCCTAAATTTTCCTCATAACCTGGTGCGCGAATGCCAGTCTGAACAAATCATCCCGGAACCTACTGTTTACGAAACAAGTAATGAAATGGGCAATCTATCCATGAAACGTGAAAATTCGGAAAGTAGTTTTTTTATCAACTTATAAATGGCAGTGCTATTAATGATACACATATAATACATTAAAGTTTTCTTTCACCCACATGTTTAAAACCGGGGCTGTACTTCTCAGATGCTTCGATATAAAACACATCAAAATTCGAATGTTTCGCTTGTCTTTTATAATGCCTATAATGTGCGGATTCAATTTCGATGAAAGAAAAACAACAAATGCCGCACAATTTATGCCCTGCTTTGTAAGGGCCACCGGCATCTTTTTTGGTACGTCAAGCATGATGATGCTTAGTCGGGCACGTCGTTGGGTTAGTTGGTTCATCTTAGTTAAACATATAAAATAGCGCAAAAAAGACAAGGACAAGAAGTATACAGGACAAGCGCTAATCCCACAACCCACGGGTTGAAGTGATAAGAATAGGAAAAGTTTCCTGTGCCCAAATCGCCATTGCATGCTCATTCGTTTTGAAGGGACGACCGGCGATTTTCAGGGGGTGACTTAAAGTGCGTCCGAGTTTAATATAGGAGTATGGACTAACTGTTGAGCGAAACTAAACATGCTTTTTTTAATGTTACTGTGTTCAGTATAATATGTTTTGCCCTAAATGCTATTACGTAATTACCTTAATAGCATATCAAACCGCTCGTTACTATCAGTTCTAATGGACGCTTTTTTTTCTTGCTTTTCAGCAAAAGTCAACGTGGGAATAGGCGATCTTGGTCAGTGATGCTCATCAGAGTTTCAGCGCCTTGGAAATAGTTCCCACCTTAACTTCACCAAAGCCCTATCATCGACCGACTCCCGTTCTCTTCATAACCTTGCAAAAATAGATACTGTTCAGAATATAATTCTAAATCACGATGAACGACAATACTGTTGTGGCATCGAGACAGTAAACTCCTTATATTTAATTTATTTTGAAGCCCATAAACCATAAAATTATAAAGATCAAAGGTCCACGGCACTATAGAATCTCATCAATTGGCATGCATGAAGTCGCACCATAAAGATAAATACTAAAGTTAGGTTCAGCAAAAACCCAGAAAAAACTAAGTGAACGTTGGGCTGAGCCCCGTACTATCTGCTACATGTTATTAGACTATGTCTGTTTATGGGCTTGAGCTACATGAGAACAAATTTTTGTATTATCTGGCAAACCTAATGAGCTAACATAAAAAAAGTTTCGTAGATGATTGAATATATACGATGGAAATATCGCCGCTGCAGGTTTATATCTCTGCTCATACACCAACAAAATGTTTCATTATCCTGCAAAAAAGCATACATTACACGAAAAACATAAAGAATGGCATCTGAATAATAGAGATGAATAAATACGCTTGTAAATTGCCGCAAGTTAGTAAGCCATTAGGTGGTGTTACTGTCTCCTGTAAACGGCTAATTTACCTGACATAACCAGAGGCAAAGGTCTTTAATTTGAAAATTTAGATTTTGTTGGTATTCCGGCGTTTTCTCTACAGTCCCAGATTTGCGGGAAATTTTGATGAATACAGCAAGAAACGTTGCTGAAATAGTAGCCTAAATATTCAGCCGAAAATAATTTTTTACGAAGTTATTGAATTAACAATTTTGGTCGTCAGCATGTTTTTCAAAGTGAAAATCACTACTTGCTACAATAAGAAAGTCAGGTCAGCGGAAGTCAGGTGTTTAACTCTTTTGGCTTGTAGACTTTGTTCCCACTAATTACAAGCAGCTTCATGGTGTAAATTGAATGATTTGTAAGCTCGCTCCAGAGTCGGCGCAGCATCACGAAACAGATGCTCGGCATCTTCCATTTATAGAGAGCCCAGTCGACCTGAAAGTGTGCCTTCAACTGATATCACGGCAATCAAAAAGTGCGGGTATATTTTAATGTTAATTTTGGCATAATTTACACTTGTTGATTTCACTGTAACTATTTCTCGATACTGAACAGCATGTGGGAAAGGTAAAGGCCGGTGATTCCGAAGATTTCGTTAGTTTAGGTAGCTCAAAAAATTGTCGGAGAACCTCTTTAGCGATATGTGTCATGGTTTATAAAGAAGAGATATAAAGGCCAATTAGAAATTTCTATGCATTATATTTGCGCACTTTGAATTTTTTTAATCACTCATAATGTGTTATTATTAAAACATCTTTTACAGTCCCCAAATCTTGTTAAATTCAACATTTAATAAAAAAATGCGGCATAAAGCCTTCCCATCAAGTATTTCCTGACGTGCTTGCCCAGCGCGTTAAAACCATTTATATTTATTTCACACCAAGCGAAAGTTTCAGAAATATGTTCTCTAAACAATTTGAACACCTTCGGCTGGTTAACATAAATCATTTAAAATAAAATGGACATAAAAACCGGGAACGTCTATATTACATATGTGTAATTACAAATCACAATGTTTATCGTTTTTTTATCACAGTGGTCCTTTACAATCAGCTGGGCGAAATTGTTGCCAAAGGTAAGCGACATGTTATCAAACCTCATGCGATAACTTATGCGGTAAGCTCGGTCATTCTGGCTAAAACTAAGTCACAACGAAATACTATATGTAAAAGACCGCTGATAACAGCACAACTAAAGCGGTTCTGTAATTAAAAAAAAAAAAAAAACTTAAATCGCCTTTACATGGCCCGTAGTATTACGAATATCAAGATTATATTTCAGATTGATGCGCCAAGGAGCCACAAATGCGCTTTCAAAATAGCGCTGAATCCCCTCCTTCCCATCGCGTTCGGTGCAAGAAGGGAATCATGACGCATTACACAGAAGTCTTAGAATGTCCGCGCATTCTGCAAGCTTTACACTAGCAGGCAAAATTGCTGCCGGCGTTACTCCCGAAGCGGCATGCGCCAAGCAGCAAAATCTTCTGCAAACGACGTAACACAAAGCGTATTTCCCCACGTCTATAGATTCGTTAGGGTCAAATGCTTGCGATATTCAAAATCATGGATGCCAGAATACACCAGAATTTCGTTCTTATTCTAAAACATACTCAGCGGCCCTTTAACACTGCATGCGCTTCGTCATTATCTCAATTTAAAATTACTGAACTTTTGTATCTTAAGCATAAAACATTAAGCTGAATTTTCTCGGATAGCTTAATGCCCTTAAGCTTTTGAACTGTCAACACTTGAGGAAAAAAAGGTGTATTCATTGACAGTAATCAGCAATAGAGAGGTTTTCTTTTAGCTTTATTTTGTCATTCTGACGTAGACCACAGAGCAGACAATGCTTGAACATGGTTAAAGCTGCGCGACAATAGGAAGGAACAGAGGAGAGAGAAGAGACAATTGCCTCCCTTGTTCCTTGCTATTTGCGCGCAATTTTAAACATGTTCAATCATTATCAACTGGCCCAACTAACCACCGTACTACACACAACCCTTTCTTAAGGGAAAGTTAGTTTTTTTTAATAACATGTTTAGCAATCTTTGAAACTCGGAAAGTAGAGAAAGGATCATTGCTTTCAACTTAAATTTAGTTCTTTAAGCAGTATTTTCGCACCGCAGGTTCACCTTCCAGCGGAGATAAAGGGAATTCTCCCGGAAAACTCGCAAACCCCAATCCATAAATGCGATTGAAAGGGCCGCTCCCGAAGGTCGCTCTAAGACCTTTCAAAGATTCAGTGGTCTGTTACAGCACAGCGTGTCCACGTCCCGGGGTACTCTAATGGAAAATAAACTTTGATCTAAAACATCAACATCCAGTATTTTTGCACACCTTTATTTGTAACAGTTAACATAGTGTACTATCGGGGAAAAATGAAATGCGAACAGAGGAGCGCGTGGCTCGCGGTACAGGCTGCGCCGCCTGGAAGTGAACCTAGGGGCGAGGGTGCGTGGCCTACTTCGATGTGTTCACGCCCCTCGATTGGCGCTCCACCAGCTTCGGCAGTGCGCCTCTCAGTGCGCTGAAAGCTGTCACCGCTATCTTTGCCTGCTCGGCGAGTGCGGCGAGCTTCTTTGCACCGCACGCGCTGAGCCAGCAAAGATAGCGGTGATAGCTTTCAGCGCACTAAGAGGCGCACTGCTGAAGCTTGGGGAGCGCAGATTGAGGGGCGTGAACACGTCGGAGTGGGCCACGCACCCTCGCTCCTAGGCTCACTTCCAGGCGGCGCAGCCTGTACCACGAGCCACGCGCTCCTCTGTTCGCATTTCATTTTTCCCCGATAGTACATATTGTTTGTTTGCAGATAAGTCATACACCATTTCCTACAGTTTAAAGATTGAGACAAAGGCACTAGAAGGAACTTACTTTTCGTGCGTATTCCTACGGTCAACAGTGGTCGTCGTAGTCTTCTTATTATAAATGACGACACGTTGAAGACACAGAAATGACAGCAAGAATGGCAACAAAAAGTATGTAAACTCTTGTAGTTTGTTTTTATATATGAAGATACTATTATAAATTGATGCAAAAATGTACACTTCGACGTCATCTCCATATCGCACGAAGTGGCTGATCATATGATCAAAGTTATGATCTGTGTATCTAGAGTGGCGCGTGTGGCCGATTGAGGTTTTACCTACGGGAATTATTTTGTGTGCTGCTGTACACTAGCCCAAAATACAAAATATAAACCTTCAAGTGATCGACGTCTTTGTCCGCGCCTACTTATCACATTCCCCAAGTAAACAAGTTAAATGTGTTTTATAAAATGGTATCTTCGTATTTAAATTACCGCATACATGGAGGGGTTGGCAACGCGCGTGGCTACCATGCGGCGGAACGGGGTTAGAATAATGCTCGGCCTGGATTTTTTTTCTTTTTCTTTTTTATAAATACAAGTCTTTTTTATGTTTCTCAAAGTTGCAACCTATTATCTTATTGTTCGTTCTGATTCAGAACATTTCTGAATGTACCGCGTGTATAAGAGCAACGGCAACACGCTGATCCGGTCAGTCACTCTTTACTATGCAGAAGGTTTATAACTGGTTCAGGTAGCCCGTTTGTTTAAAAAATCTAATATATGATGAAAAAGAACTAAAGGTTTATCTCCCAGCAGGAAGGTTGGATGAAATGGAAGATATTCGGAAAGTGAAGGGAAACTTGTTTGACGTTCTTGATCAAAGAGTTTGCAGTGCCATAGAATGTGCAATATAGTTAGCGATTCACCACGATGCTCGCCGAATGGCGTGTCCTCCCTACAGAGAGACGTCGATGAGTCAGACGTGAATGCCCATTTCTCAAACGACACATTAAAACTTCAAGGTGACGGTCTCTATGGTGCGAACTCTTCCATACCCCCAAACGTGGTTTGACAACATGCAGCTTATTATCTATTTCTTTGTAACAATCTAGCTGCCAGGCATTATAAATTGCTTTTTTGAGAACTGGTGTAAAATCTTCTTGAGGCAGCCCAACGGGTGTATCCAGAGCATCCCTGACAGAGGTTGCTAACCTATCCGCCTTTTCATTACCTGAAATTGCCACATGGCTTGGTACCCAGCGCAGCTTGATAACTTATCCCATTTGGGAGGCCAGGTTTAACTCTATACGTACTTGTTGCACAAGCCGATTCTTATGGCGAATCCCACTGGGCGTTTTGGAGCGCGCCGGGTTCAGTTGACCAGATCCGGAATGGAGCACACGATCCGAACGGGGTCGCGCCGCCTACGGATCCCCCGTGGAACATGACCACTGCTCCAAGATCGGCGGATGCCTCCCCGTCATTCACCTGACCGGGAATCCCCTTTCCGCGGCCGCCGCGGTCGTTTCGAAGACGTTTTCGCAATCGCGGCGCGTGTTTGACGCACGAGCCGCAAGAATTGCTCATTCTACTAGCAAAGGTTGCCGGAATGCCGGTAGCGCGGCAAAACCTTCTCTTCTCCTTCCTGAAAAACGAACCGGCTGTCGAACCAAGGGGCAAGCAAGCAGCCATTACGAATTCTCCTGAGGCGAGATGGGCGAGATCAGGCGAGATGCCCCGCAAGAAAGGAAGTCACGTGTGTGCGCTGGCCCGGCTGGCTCCCGGTTGAATCCTCCGAAATCGTCGGAGCGACTTTTCTCGGATCCGGATCGAGATCTGGAGCGGGAGCTAATCCAAAACGACCAGTGAAACACGTCAGTCTCGATCCCGATGGCCCAGTGAAATAGGCTCGCTCTCGAAAAGTCGATCACGGCACGCTCCAAAACGACTTGGAATTCGCCATTAGAATCATTGAGGGAACAGAGAGAGAGCGTAGAGCACTCTAGGAGTCCACAAACAAATTAGCTTTCCTGATATTGTTGCCTAATGTATATTTAATAACCATGAACACACCATAAAGCTCTGCTGTAAAAAGGCTGGCAACAGAGTCAAGCAGTCGAGCTTTCACAGAGGGCTGCGATGGCCACTCCTTGCTTAACATTTTTAGAGTGTCCGGAATCATAAGGAAGAAACCCTTTTCCCGATCGTGCTTGGTATTGCCAACAGACATGCCCTGCTTGGAATTTCAACCCAAATCAAGAAACCGAATTGATCTATTCACTGGAGTTTCATGGGTGAAAGTAAGGCCCATGCAGCTTTTTTCGAATTGTGTCAAGGTGGTTTTGAGGCATCCATCAGCTAGGTCGTCGACTTCCATGGTGCAAAAAATAAGAAAATCATCTACATACCTAAAAATAACCCCTATGCGTGCATCTTGTGTGACTTCCTGGATGGCTTTTCCACACCTCGCAAGAAAGATTGCGCATAGATGCGGGGCCACTTGAGAGCCAATGCAAATGCCACTCTTTTGCACATACTGGTGATCTTGTTGGGCCACTACCGTCGATAACAGGTAGAAACTTACGATTTCCAAGAAGGTGCCTAAGCTCATTCCTGCTGTGTTTTGGAATTTTGTGAGCCCTTTTTCTTCGATGGTGGTTTGGAGAACATGCATGAGGCTTGCGTGCGGAATGGACAAATTGAAAAACAAAATATCAAACCGGCAAAACGTTCAAGTTGTGAGCTCGGCCCCCAATAAGCCTTATTCTCTATGCCGCAAGATCACTCAGACACAAACGGACGAGAAAGACATGTGTCACACCCGACACAGGACAAAATACCTTCCGTGCCAAAAAAGAGTTGTTTACAGCATACCGTTCACGTGTCGACGATGCTATATTGGACAGACCGGGAGATGCATAAAAGACCGCACACGAGAACATGTGGCCAACGTTAAGAATCTCGCGGGACCAGTACACCTCGCTGCCCATAGTCGAACTTGCAAGTGCAAACCAAAGTTTGAGCCAGCTAGCATCATAGGGCACCATAAAATCCAGCTTGCAAGGAATATATTGGAGGCCTTGGCTATAGACAACGAAGAAAACTGTGTGAGCTCCGCCTCAATAACCCTGCAACCGCAAGAAAAGCTTTCTGAAGGGCGCCCTCTCTGCTAAGTAAAAATAGAAATAAGAAAAAAAAAACACAATAAAAAAATTGATACTCATAAGATTTGTAGAAGAGGAGGACGATTCATTAAAATAGTTGGTAGTGCACCGATTGGTTGTCTTTTTTCTTTCTCCTTCCTTGAATGTTCAGCTGGTTCTACCCGCAAGTTGACTCTCTGGATGGCAGATTATACTTCGTTTCAGCGTCGGTCCAGACGCAGCCGATGCTACAAGCGCGAGCATGTGGCCCAGAACAGTGCTTGCACCGCACGAGCGCGCGTGCTTGGCAGGGATGCTGAAAGCCCGGAGGTCGCGCTTGTAGCTTTGGCTGCGTCTGGACCGAAGCTGAAACGAAGTATAACATTGCACTGTATAAACGTTCAAACAACCAATTTATTTTAGGCTGTTTTTTGCGGTTTCTCTGATTCTGGTGGAAGTTCAAGCTTGTATACTTGGCTCTTTAAATTTCTTTAGCTATAGAGGAGCCAATTCGTCAGCAGGCTTTTTTTTTTTTTTTTGAGGGGGGGGGGGGAGGCTAATTACCTATTTTCTGTGTGCTGCACTGGAAAGAACTCCTGATGACATTTATCGGTTACTGTAAATAACCAAATTTTTATTAAAGCTTTATTTTTGAGAACTTTAAAAAATGAAAGCCGTTTACAACTCCCTGTAACGCCGAATTAGAGCGCAGCCCTTGAGGAGGAGGAGGGAAGGATACTGGGGGGTGGGTCAAGTGACCTCGGGGGGCGGGGGGTCACGTGACTTTGGGGGTCAAGTGACCTTGTGCGAGTCACGTGACCTTGTGGGAGTCACGTGACCTTGGGGCGTCACCTGACGTCGGGGGGTCACGTGACCTGGGGCCACGTGACGATGCCGATGACGTCATCAGTGACGTCACTGATGACGCCATCAGTGATAATGATGATGACGATGCGGATGCCGGTGACGTCATCAGTGACGTCACTGATGACGTCATCAGTGGCTATGGCGTCAACGGGGGTCACGTGACATCGGGGGTATCCCCAGGTCACGTGACCCCGGGGAAGTCACGTGACCTGGGTAACCATCGTGACCCTCGTGAGGGTAACTCTCGTGACCCTCGTGAGGGTAACTCTCGTGACCCTCGTGAGGGTAACTCTCGTGACTCGCGTGAGGGTAACTCTCGCGACCCTCGTGAGGGTAACTCTCATAACCCTCGTGACCCTCGTGAGGGTAACTAACCCTCGTAACAATCGTGAGGGTTGCGAGGGTAAGTAACCCTCGTGAGGGTTACGAGGGTAAGTAACCCTCGTGAGGGTAACCCTCGTGAAGGCAACCCTTTTGAGGGTAACTAACCCTCGTAACCCTCGTGAGGGTTACGAGGGTAAGTAACCCTCGTGGCCCTCGTGATCCTCGTGAGGGTAACCCTCATGAGATTAACCCTCGTAACCCTCACGAGGGTTACGAGGGTTGCGGTTACGCCGACGGCGACGCCGACGCCGACGCCGACGCCGACGCCACTCAAGCCGGGAACGGGCCCCTAAGAGCTGCGCTCTAAAAACATTTCGTGAAATTTGGAAATCAATAACCTTGTGAAAAGAGTTGTGTATAGTATGGCATTTATTTTTAAATAAAAAATATACTGCCCTTACATTTTTTTTTGCTGTATAAGCTTAAAAATTCTGTTGTCAGGTAGGCATTTCTAGTTTCCCTTTTATCAACTGCCAATGTCGTATCAAACATGCTTGCAGTCATTGTATAACGGACTTCAGTTTCGTGCTATGACTTCTGTGAAGTTCTGAGAAATGGTTAACTATGTTGCTTTCAGCTTTGTGCATATGTTCTGAGATACCATTGATTTTGATATGCTGTTGATTATATCCCTTATCCCCCTGCTCGTGTAAAAAAAGAAAAAAAAATATATTTGTTCGCATGAACCTAATTTGTGATAACCAGACATGTCTCAGTTTCAATGGACATTTTTTGAGTGACAAGCGCTGTCTGTGTGCTACAAGCGCAGGGCAGCCTGACAATCATTTATGCACTTAGGAAATTTAATGAGTCGGGTAAGGTTACATCAAACTGCCACTGGCTTTTTGAAGTTTCACTGGAACATTTCAGTATTACTTGGGAAACGAGGGTATTTTGGTTTCTAAGGGATTTGTTTTTCTATCCCGATTTTAACATTTATTTTAAGTGGAGTTACCAGTTGGTAGGCCAGACACTGATTGAATGTGTTCCCAAAAATTACAGAGCAATTAAGATAACCAATTTGAGATGTGCAGGTCGTTTGGATACTAATTGGTGAACTCGATGCTAGTTAATTGAGATGAATTGAGTACAATTGATATATGCAGTTCAAAACATGAAAATCAATAGAAGCAACCAATTGATTCAGTGTCGAAAGCGAATCATGGAGCCCAAAGATCACCATTAAAAAGTTAATTCCAATTTCAATAACCAATTGGTGGAGTGACTGCCAGTTGTGCTTCATTGAACCTAACTGGAATAACCAACTGTAAAAAATAAATCCAATTGGGGTTGCCAATTACTGCTATCGATGCTAATTGGGTTTCATTGAAATCAACTAGGATGACAAATTGTAAAAGATAAATCCAATTGGAATGACCAGTTGGTGCAGCCAATGGCAATTGGGTTTCATTGAGGCCAACTGGCATGACCAATTGTAAAAATAGATCCAATTGGGGTCACGAATTGGTGCCATCAATGTCAGTTGGGTTTCATTGAGATCAACTGGGATGACCAATTCATAAAAAATCCAATTGGAATGACCAATTGGTGCAGCCAATGTCAGTCGGGTTTCATTGAGGCCAACTGGGATGACTAATTGTAAAAATAAATCCAATTAGAATGAACAATTGGCAGAGTCAGTCTCAATTGAATTTAACTGTTTTCACATGGTAAAAATTGAAACGTTCAATTGTACTCAATGATTATTTTTAACTGAGTATCCTGAGACGGGAGGTGCTCTCTTGACGGCGGCGGCGTAGGTCAGGGCCGGCTGTTCGGGAGTCACTGCGATGGAAACCTCTGGCAAGAGCGCCCGGTGTAACTCTTCGCGAACAGGCTCCGCAATCGAAACAGCGGCTGGTCGTCCTGGAGAAGGGAGAAGCCGTTTCAGTTCTTCTCGAACCCCATCCCGAATGACCTCCCGAAGGTTCTCGATGCCAATGCCGCCGAGGTCAAGGTTGGAAAGATCAAAGGGATGAGGTGTCAGCTACGCCGGCGAGTCTCTGACAATGACCCACCTTGGCCGGCAGCGCTCGTTCAATATTTTGTTGCCTCAGAAACAAATTCATCCACGATTGTCGGGGGGTTGTGAACAAGGTCGCCGAAATTCTCGCGTTTCACACCGCTCATCAGGACGCGCAGCTTGTCTTCGGTGGCCCCAGGATCGGCAGGAACGCACAGGCGCAGGACATCTTAAGTGAAGCTTGTCACGCTCTCGTTCAGACCTTGGCACCTTTCTGAAGGATGTCCTCGGCTCGTGGTCATGGGCGTTGGTTTGTGAAGGTGCGCTTCACCTCCTTCTCGCATGTCTTTCACGTCGTAAGGGAAGCATCGAGTTTCTCAAACCATTGCCTTGCCGCTCCCTCCAGTGCGAAAAAAGTGTTTTGGAGGCGGTGTTCTGCCTTCCACGCGTTGTAGCGGGCCACACGTTCGTAGTGCTGCAACCGCGAAATGGCGTCGGCACACGGGGCACCACAGGTAAGAAGACATAGGACAATGCTGCTTGCGGGTTTTCTGTCTCCTGGGTCGTGGAGTTCGTCGTCGGCTTCGGTAGCTTCTTTGTCTTGTCCGGCAGTGGTCCAAGCAATAGGGGTTGTCCTCGGAGACGCTTGTTTGCCCGGGGCCTATCTCTTTTACAAATAGCCGCCTTGGAGTGGGGCTTGCCGAGCGGGTCCTCGGGGGGAGTATGGTGATGAGAGACAAGGTACTGCCCGCACCTCCATCAGAATGTCAAGGGTGGTGACCAAAGGAACCAAAAACCAACAGGAAGAAGAAACGTTTAATGGGGCGAGCTTGTGCTCAACACAAAGGGCTAAAAGAACAGGTGTTGTAAGGGAGCGACGATGTCGGCGAAGAGGCAGAAGCCGGCGCTAGCGTAGGACTGACCACGGCTTGCCACGCGGAGACCCTTTTGTACACACGTGGGCTTCTGGAACAAGCGGCGTAAAAGGTTGGGCGTGTAGAACTTTCTAACCTCGAATCAGCCAACACGGTTCTCAAATCTACCAGAACATCACATCACAGAGTTAACAAAGATGAGTAGCCGTGGCCAGGCATCGAACCTTGGAATTTTCCGCGGAAGGCACGCGCGATAACCGTTAGGCCATGAGCGCGCTGCATCCTTGGGCAGCTGCGCGCGCGGCAATATTGCTAGTGTCCGGCGGAGCGCTCAGGTATCTCATACAAAAATGTCCTATGGTCGGCTACAGAAAATTCTTTGTATGGTCGGCTTTAGCTATATGGCCCAATTAGCTAAAGAATTTCCTATAGCTGTCTTTACAATTTTCATGGTCGTCTTTATAGGCCTCTTTAGCTTTGTCTATGGCCCTATCACTGTCCAGCCATAGCGCTCTTCAAATTTTCTAATGGGTGACTCTCATAGCCAGCATGCTATAGCTGCCTGTGGCTTTTCCTTCGGTGTCTAGTCATTTATAGGATCTGCTAAAGGAGGCTCTGTGGGTTTCCTATAACTCTCTTTAGCAAGCACAACTGTAAAAAAAATCTGCTCAAGTTCCTCCGACCTTTCAACGCTACATAGTAAATACACTGTACACATACGTCACTGAACACACAAAATACACATAACACAAGCAGAACAGCCCCCACGCAACATCATCAACGCAGCGACCCCGCGCCCCCTGCCCTTTATTTTTTTTTTTTACATTTTATTTAAAACACATTATTTACAGGGTTAAAAGCCTCACGGCACTCTCCGCTTGTTTGACCATTTGACTCACATTAAAGGGCAACGTAGGAACATTGCAGCATTCAACCCAACACAGTACAGCTCCTTCCAAATATTAGTGCACCCTTACAAACCTCTCTGACAATTTCTTCTGTACTCGCAATAAAGGGACAACCTTCTAGCGCCTTTGCACACGCGCTTTCCACTTTGTCCAGCTATCCAAGCCTGGTTGTTGCGTTGCCTCTATAATCGAGTCGACATACATAAAACCCTCGACAAAGTGGCGCCAGGCTGGCTTTGCTCCTTCCACTACAAACAAGTGATCATTCCGCGAGTTCCATAAGGCAAGCAATCCAACAAGAGCGAGTACTTCCCAGGCTCTGCTTTCGGACCTGAGCCGAACTCTAAGTATTTTACCCTTTTTCTAGTCCATGTAGAGATCTGTACGCAACACCGCTCGACGCTCGGCCCAAAACAGCTCGGCATTCGTACAGTGCAAGAATACGTGCTCCAGTGTTTGTCGCATCGGACAAAGTGCAGAATTTGTAGACCAAGGTTCACAAAACCCTTTTTTCGCTAACGAAGTTTTCACAGGGAGTACCTTCCAATGCAGGCGGAGGAAAACAATTCTGTGACCCTATTTTAACTGGATAGCGTCGAAACCGCTGGTAAACATCAGACTTACATACACCTTCCACACTAATGCGATACAATGGAGGCGGCGTCATTGATTCAAGTGAATCCAAGTACGATGTTTTTATTTTAACTTTAACGAGATACTCCTTTATAAACCTGGCTTCGAGAAACTGTATAGCATCCGCTATTTCTTTGTAAAACTTAAGCACGCGTGAATGGACGACTCCTGTTGCGCCTTCAAGCCAGGGGCTCAAGCATGCTCCTCCAAGTTCTCTGAAGGACGACAAAATGAAAGCACTCTTATGGTCCCTAAAGAACAAAAAGCGGTGAACTCGAAACTTCAGCTCAACATTTACTAATTCGATCCCGCTCTTCCTCTGACTGAAGAACAGGTTATTTCGTCGCATGCGCTCAAAATTTGATTCCCAGACGAAGGTTGCAAACAATCGATGCCCTTTTGGAATATGAAGAGATGCGGACGGCACGACTTGTGCCGTATACCATGCAGGCGAAAAAAAAACTGAGTTACAAATGAATGCCCGATGCGTTAATGAAATATATCTGCCGTGACAGTCTGCCGCTTTGAATCTCAGGGGATTTAAGTACACTCCGCCTCGGCCCGAACTCAGCTGTTCGACATCTAAACAAACTCCCACATTACTTGACAGATTGGACGTCCACGGGGTGCCAAGAAAGTGCTCTGGCTTCGTGTCCCAGCCACCCAGCCAGGCACCAGCCGACTTGCCCGGGTTCATTTGCGCGCCGGAGACGGTGCGAAAGTTCCTAATATGGTGCACCACAGCCTTCACCTGAGTTGCCGACGAACACACCACTGCCACATCGTCGGCGTCTGCCAGGAGTCTAAGTAAGCCTGAGGGCAGCACCAACCCTCTGATGCTCGCATCGCGCACAATCGTTCTGCAGAGTGACTCCAGGTACAGTGCGAACAAGCTTGGCGAGAGTGGACAGCCCTGCCTTACTGATTTGCTCACAGAAATGGGAACGGTCTTGTTCCCGTTCACAATTAGAGTCGTTGAGAATCCCCGGTAGCAGAGTTTCGCACATATCGCAGCAAGCCCGCACCAATATTGCACGACTCCAGAAGAGAAAAAAGAAAAGAATGACACACTCTGTCAAAGGCCTTGCTCAGGTCAACCTGCAGCACTGCCAGCGGACACTGTAGCCCCTCTGCCGTTTCGCAGACTACACGCATTGCATGCAGTCTCGTCGCAATCGTTCTTCCTTTGATGCCGTAGGTCTGGCGGTCTCCAATGACGCTGCGAAGTCCTGACTTCAGCTGCTTCGCGAGAATCTTTGCCCGGATCTTGTAATCGCAGGTTAGCAGACTGATCGGTCGAAAGTGACCAACTCCAAGGGGTCATGCGACGTTCTTTTTTTATTAATTAGCACGGTAACCGCTTGACGCATGGAAGGAGGGAGCAGTGCCCGGCGCAGGATGTCGGCGAACACGTTCCGAAGAATCGGGCCAGTTGCTCAGCGAAGGTTTTGTAAAAGAAGCTCCCAAGGCCGTCCACACCGGGCGATTTGCGAGGGGCAAACTCCTTGATTGCCCTCTCCACTTCGGGTGCCATAAGCTCTTGGTTGATTTCCTTTCTTACAGACTCTGAGGCCTTTGGCAACGATCCTTTGCATATTTCTAATGTTTGCTCGTATCCGCCTGCTGTAAACAGTGTGGTGTAAGCACTCACAAAGGCAGCCTCGATTTCCTCTTGCCGCGCAACTGTGCCGTGGCCGACTTGTAGCTTGGTGATCTGGTTACGACTTGCGTGGTGTCTTTCTCGCGTCTAGAATATCTTACGGGGCTCTTCGTCCCTTTCCAGGGTCTGGGTTCTACTTCGAATCATGGCACATTTATAGTCGTGTTCAAGGAGCTCAAGAATTCGGCCTTTACACTCTCTAATGTCGCTCGTGAACACTCCAGGCGTTTTGTTTTCCTCAACTATAAGAGTGCATAGACTCTCTGTCAAGGAACGCTTCACCGCTATTTTTCGGGCGGCTTTCCCTTGGCTGAACCTAAAGGCTGCCAGTTTGATATTTCCGCGCGCGGAGCTGGCCAAGCAGGCAGCGCGCGGCTGGCCCAACGGTTATCACGCCTGCCTCCCACGCGAAAAGGCAGGGTTCGATTCCTGGGAGCGACGCACCTTTTGTTATTCCTGCAATTTAGTTTTCTGGAAGATTCGAGAATCCTGTTGGGCGTGTTCGAGGTCAAAATGTTCTATGTGTCGAACATTCTACGGCGATTAATCCAGAAGCTCACGCATGTACATAAGGGGCTCCGCGTGGCGAACCGGAGTCAGTCTCGCCCCAGCAGTCGAACCTGCTGTTACGCCGACTTCGACGCCCGCGACGCTTGTTCTTATCTTCTGTTCCCTTTTATTTTCGGGCACAAGTTAGCCCAATTAAACGTTTAATTTCTTCAGTGATCACCGCCTCATCCATTGTCATTCGTGACATTTTAGTGGAGGTGCGGGGTCCCCCAGAGCTTGGTCCACTGCCGGACAAGGCAAAGAAGCCACCGACGCCGACGATGAACTTCACGGCCCAGCCGACGAAAAACCCCCAAGCAGCACCGCCCTACGTGTTCCTGCCCGCGGTTCCCCCCCCCCCCCCCCCCCGTGTGCCGACGCCGTTTCACGGTGAAATTTACGAGGACGTAGAAGACTGGCTACAGCACTACGAACGTGTGGCCCGCTACAACGCGTGGACGGCCAGAACAGCGCCTCCAAAACATTTACTTCGCACTGGAGCGAACGGCAAAACAATGGTTTGAGAGCCACGAAGCTTCCCTCACGACGTGGGAGACATGCGTGGAGGAGCTAAAGCGCACCTTCACAAACCAGCGCCAACGTCAACGAGCCGAGGACATCTTTCAAAGAAGGTGCCATGGTCTCAGCGAAAGCGTGACAAGCTTCACTGAAGTTGTCCGGCGCCTGTGCGCCCCTGCCGACCCTGGAGCTGCCGAAGACAAGAAGCTGCACGTCCTCATGAGATTTTTGAAAGCGAGATTTTTGGCAGCCTCGTTCGCAATCCACCGACAACCGTGGATGAAATTGTTGCTGAGGCAACGAACATTGAACGAGCGCTGTCGGCCAGGGCGAGTCATGATCAGAGACTCGCCGGCGTAGCTGCCACCTAACCACTTCCATCTTCCCTCCCTGACCTCGGCGAAGTCGGCATCGAGAACCTTCGGGAGGTCATTCAGGATGTGGTTCGAGAAGAACTGAAGCGGTTGCTCCCTTCTCCAGAACGACCCGCCGCTGTTTCAATCGCCGAGGCTGTTCGCGAGGAGGTACACCGGGCCCTCTTGCCAGAGGTCCCCGTCGCAGTGGCTCCCGAACAGCCGGTCCTGACCTACGCCGGCACCGCCAAGAGAGCACCTCCCGTCACAGGACACTACCAGCCAGCTCCCAGACGTGAGGCACCGGCGCCGCAGTATGCTCCACACCCAGAGCAGCGTGGTGCGAGGAAGACCGACGTTTGGAGGACGGCCGATCGATGCCCCCTGTGCTACCACTGTGGTGAAGCGGATCACATCTACCGACGATGCGCCTACCGCCAGCTGGGCCTACGGGGGTTTGCGCCCAACGACCCTCGACCACGTCCTGGAGAGCGACCCCGGGACATCGAGCACTACCTCCGCCGCTCTTCATCGCCTGAGTCGTCTCCCCGCCGAGTATTCCGTTCACCATCTCCACGACGCTCGCCATCGCTCTTCCGCCGGTCTCGTCGGGACAGCTTGTCACCCATCGCTTCCCGCCGGGAAAACTAGGCGAGGCAATGCCGGGAGGTGGCGTTGCCGATGACGAACGATGCCAAGATCCTCCAAGATTGTCGAAGCTTTCCCACTCTAACGCCGCAACGCCCCGAAACGACGGTCCTGTAAGAGTTTCGAATAACCTCAACGTATAATTCATGGCCACGACGCGACGGCACTCGTCGACACCGGAGCAGACTACTCCGTTTTGAGTGGGAGGCTCTCCCGCCGCCTGCGAAAAGTCATGACGCCGTCTGAGGGACCCCAAATACGAACCGGCGAAGGACACCTCATCACACCAGTCGGGAGATGCACTCCTCGCGTCGAGATTCACGGTGAACATGCCCTGTGAAGTTCGTCGTTCTGCAAGACTGTTCGAGGGACGTCATTCTCGGAATGGACTTCTTATGTGAATACGGCGCCATCATCAACCTTGCGCAGAACAAGCTGACGCTTCGGAAGCCTGTCCCAACGACGGAAAATCCCAAAGCGACGTTAGCTGCAGTGCGAGTCCCTGCCAGCCACGTGAACCTGCCGCCGCTGTTGAGTGTCTTTGTACCCGTCGGGACAGAAAAAGCCACCTGCGGTGTAGCACTGTTGGAAGGAAGCTTGATTGTTTGATTGGGGTTTATTGGCACAAAGGCACCTTAGGCCATAAAGCGCCAAACATCGTACTATTGCAGGAAAAGGTTTAGAAGGAGGAAAAGAGCTTTAGTAGCTGATGAATGAATAAAATGATGGGCATGACACGGTGTGTATAATTATGTAAGTGATAATATAAAATTTACGGCTTAAACTACAGTCGGTGTAAAAGGCCGAGGTCTTTTAGAAAATTAAAAACGTGAGTATGGTTAATGAAAGGTTTGTCCCCAAGCAACAAAGCAATGTGTAAAGGGAGGCGGGCTCTATAAAACTGGGAGAAGTGAAATTGGCGATTACTGTCATATGCAGGGCATTCGAGGAGAATGTGCACCACGGTTAGTGGTTCTGTACAGTGCTCACACATGGGTGGATCCTCTTGACGAAAACAAATACCCATCCGTGAGATGCGTGTGGCCAATTCTTAACCGGCACAGGATTACCTCGAAGAAGCCCGGTGCCGGTCCCGGTGCCGGGCACTCGCCCATTCCTGTAAAATAGGCTTTACAGAATAGAGTTTGTTGTTGACTTCACTGTTCCATTCTTGTTGCCATTTATATCTGATGTGTTTCCTTAGGGCTGCACGGTAGTCTCCGTACGGTAGGTTTTTAATATTCACATTTCTTTCACTACATTTGTTTGCAGCACGGCCAGCCTCTTCATTTCCGGCAATTCATACGTGGCTTGGAACCCAGCAGAAGACTCTTTGAATATTGTTTTCCAATGCAATACTCACTTTGAACTGCAAATCAGTAACAAGGGGATTTTTTGTTGCTTCAAGTGATGCGAGTGCTCTTAGAGCACTAAGGGAGTCAGTGTAAGCTATGGAGCATGGAAGTCTATTTTTTGTGATGTGATTTGTGGCGAGAAGTAAACCATAAAGCTCTGCCGTTAAAATTGTCGTGTTGCTAATAATTCTCCGCACACATTCATATGAAGGCCCGATTGCGGAGCAACCGACCGAGGAGTTACTTTTTGTGCCATCAGTGTAAAAGCTGATGTACTTGTTATACTTCTCTTGCAGTTGAAAGAATTCTTGCCTTAACACTTCATGGGGGATGTCGTTCTTATTGTATTGGCTCAAAGACAAACCTACAACAGGCAAACATTGCCATGAAGCTATTGTTCTTAAAACCGAAGCAACAGGTATGTTGATGTCAAGACCTGCCGAGCCGGCTTCCGATTTATTTCTCATTGAAAAAGGAGGAATGATTGAGGGTTTACTGAGGAAAGTTCTTTCGAAACGTGATTGTTCTACAACTCCCCGACGTGGATGTTGCGGCACTGAACGGATTCTAAGTGTGTACTTGAAGCCTAAACAAAATCGCCTTTTCTCAAGAGATAGCTCATTGGATTCAGCATAAAGGCTAAAGACCGGGGATGTGCGGAAAGCATCAGTGGCGAGACGTATTCCCTTATGGTGAACAGCATCTAACATCTTTAATGTTGATTCCCTTGCCGATCCATACACTGTATCCATACACTGTACTTCCAGAATCAAGTCGGGATCATACAAGTGAGGGGTAGATTCCCAATCGACATACCCGATCAGAACCCCATGACCTGTGAGAAAGGACCTTTAGGACGTTCAGTACTTTATGGCATTTTCTATTTAGATTGATTATATGGAAGCTGAAGGACAATTTGCTATCAAAGGTAAGTCCAAGAAATTTCTGCATCGCTTTGTTCTGGATGGAAACGTCATACATGGTCAAGGCGGGCTCTGGGGCAGGTCCAGGTTTTCGAGAAAAGAGGACACAAGATGTTTTCTCGGTGGAATACGTAAGAAGAGTGGTTGTTTGGGCGAGTTGGTTTGACATCTTATACAATCTTGTGCGCAACAAAGACGAGGACAAAAGCAGAGAAGAGGACACAACAAGGCGCAACTTTCAACTGAATGTTATTGAAAACGTGTTCCGGTATATATATAGTCTCAACCATCGTTACAATGACAACAAAAAGACAAAAGTAAAGGGAACAAAAAGGGGAAAAACACCATGACAGAGCATAACTGGGAAACAACACTATCTCGTTCTCAGGAAAAACAATTCCTTCTCCGATAATGCGATCGACGGCATAGCAACACACATGTCTCCTAAATAATCAATGTGCTCGGCTTCTATGATTTCGCGTGTTACCGCTGACTTGCATTTCCCAATTTTTACGCATTCATCCAACAGTGGGGTACAACCGCATGTCCCGCAATGCAAGTCAAGAAAGCCAACGTTCCTTTTTTGCACGTTGTTCTTGTGCTCGCGAAGCCGATCATTTAGGCAGCACCCCGTCTGCCCGACGTAGTGGCTGCCACAGGACAACGGAATGCGGTAAACCACGCCATCTGTACAGTCGACAAATTTCGTTCTGTGCTTCTTTTCACATCCGTGTTGTCATACGTAAATTCGTTATTATTTGCCCACTTTACCATATTGTTAAATGTTAACTGAACTCTTCGTTCACAAATACAAAAATTGCAAGATGACACAGAAATTAGAAGGTCGTCGACATACAAGGAATATTGGACTGAAGGGGGAATTACTTGCGAAATGGAATTTATTTTTAATAAAAAAAGAGTAGCACTGAGGACACCACCTTGGGGTACGCCATTTTCTTGTAGGAATTCTCTAGAAAGAGTAGTTCCCGACTTGACATGAAATGTGCGTCTTTCTAAATAGCCCTGAATAGCACCCAGCATTCGACCACGAATGCCAACGTTATATAGATCATTTATAATGCCATATCTCCAAGTTGTGTCATATGCTTTTTCTAAATAAAAATACGCTGACAAACAAAAATGTCTATTTGCAAAAGCCTCACGTACAGTCGTTTCAAGCCTAACAAGATGGTCAAGAGTAGACCTAGAGGAACGGCCACCACAGTGATACTTTGCAAGTAAGTTTTTTCCTTCAAGGACATATGTTAGTCTTTGGTTAATCATTCGTTCCAGGGTTTTTCCCAGACAACTTGTTAAGACTATAGGTCAATAACTGGCTACCTTAGAGAGGTCCTTTCCAGGTTTTAAAAAAAGGGAATTATGTTAGCTAACCTCCACTGAAGTGGAAAACATCCTTCCCTCCAGATTCGGTTAAAAAGGTATACAATTAAATCTAGTGTAGAAAGGTGAAGATATTTCAGCATTTCATAATGGATGCCATCAGGACCAGCAGCTTAAAGTTTAGTATGTTTCAATACCAGCTGGAGTTCATGCAATGTCAAAAGGGAATTGTAATGTTCCCTCTCACCTCCAGATGTTTTTACAATTTGTCTTTCTGCTTGGAGCTTATGTCGTTGGAATACAGCTGGGTAATGTTGAGAGCTGGAGACAAATTGAGAGTGCTCCCCCAGAGTATCGGCCTGCTCCTCCCAATTTGCAGGGCAGTACCCATTTGTGGTAAAAAGGGGAACAGAGAAAGCACGATAGGTGCCATTCACTTTATGAATTCTGTCCCACATTTCTTTGGGTGTTGTGGTACTGTTAATTGAGGAGGCATACTTCTGAAAACTCTGACGTTTGGAGCGCCTGGGGATAAATCTAGCTTGGGCTTTCATCTTCTAAAATTCAATCACATTACTTGGAGTAGGATAACGTCTAAGTTTCCTCACGCTCGGTTTTGGTTCGTCTTTGCCTCGCGGCAATCCTGATTCCACCAGGGTTTTGTGCGCCTGGGGAGGCACGTGGATGTTATAGGTATGTAGTGCATGGCCGTGGCAAGGATATGTTGTGTGAGCAGTTCGTTTTAGCTCGTCAACTGAGAGCTGGTCAAATGATGAGCAAGCTAGGAGTGAGGACTGGGAAAAACCTTCCCAATTAGCTTTGTCGAACTTCCACCGTGGTTCTCTTAATGACAGTGTTGGAGGCGGGAGGCAACGCTCAAGGACAACTGGAAAGTGATCGCTTCCATACGGGTTCTGTATAACCCACCATGTAAAGACAGGGAATAAGCTGGGATCAGCTATCGCAAGATCAATACATGTAAAAGTGTTTCACGAAAAGCTGTAGTGAGTGGGTTCTTTTTTATTCATCAAGCATAAATCTGATGAGAGCAGGAATCGTTCTATTATTACTCCCCGCGTGTCCCGTCTGTTACTTCCCCACAAGGGATTGTGGGCATTTAGGTCACCAAGGATAAGAAATGGATGTGGAAGTTGTCTAACAAGGGCTTCAAGTTCTTCATATTTCAATGAATAATTAGGAAGTATATATAATGAACATATAGTTATTGCACGATCAGTTAAAACTTTTGCAGCAACTGCTTCCAGTTTGGTGTCCAGGCACACCTCAACACAAGGAGTTGATCTTTGGACTATTATAGCAACGCCACCAGAAGCGTGTGAACCATATAGCCTATCCTTCCGGAATAGCTGGAAGCGCTTTAGTAGGTTTGAGTGGCTTTCTTTTAGATACGTCTCCTGAAGGCAAAGAGCTATAGGGTTGTGTTCCTCCAACAAATTGTAGACATCATCATAGTTACAAAGTAGTCCTCGACAATTCCACTGTATGATGCTCATAAGATTAGCCAAGCTAATAATGGCTCTTGGCTATCTTAGCTGCATGAAGGAGTCACACATAATTTGTTCTGGTTGTGTAGGAATATGAAAAGCCTTGCTCTAATAGGGTATTATCAAGGTGGAGTGACCGGCTTTTTAGCTTTTTGCTTTGGGGTCTGAACCTCCATCTCCTCCAGGTCTGTGTCAGGGGCAGAAAGTTCTTCACTGTCTGCCATTGCTTCTGTATTCAATGTTTTCTTGCTAGCAAGCCTGTCAGCAGACCCCGAAAAGTCGGTGCTTTTGGGGGGCAGACCCCGGCCTTTGCCTAACACTTTAGGGCGAGTGGTCGACGTGCAAGGCCGAACCACCCATCCGTCCATCTGGTCGGGTTCTACAGATACTGCAAGCGCTGCACGTGGAACGTGCTGTTTCCGTGGTGAGGAAGTCCTCCTCTAAGAGGAGGAGCGGGGGGCTCGCCCCTCTTGGGAAGACGACCTGCGAGGAGTGGGCGATATAGTTACATCCATCGCCTCTGTTGCACCCGAGTCTTTGGCATGACTGGGTGCCTTAGCTGCTGTCGCAGTCGAGAGGGAATGCCCAGCAAGAGGGAGCTTCAACCTGGGCGTCAAGGACTGGAGTGGTTTCCCAGGGTTCCCTAGGGACACCTGGGTCGCCACTGATACCTTAGGCGGTGCAGGTCCCCTGCTGGACACTGCCTCGGCATAGGAACCTGTCTGAAAAGCGGAGAGGCGACGCTTCGCGTCATGCTAGGATATGTTTTCTTTGACCTTAAGTGTGAGAATTTCTTTTGTCTTTTTAAATTGGTCGCATGTTCTCGAATAGGCTGGGTGGTTGCCATTGCAATTTGCACATTTGTAATATGCGTTGCAGTTGTCAGCAGTGTGCTCGGTGCCGCTACACCTGGCGCATATCTCGCGACCGCGGCAAGTGCGCGAACCATGTCCATACCGCTGGCAACGAAAGCAGCGAAGAGGTTTGGGACATAGGGCCGCACCTTACAGTCGATGGAACAGGCCTTAACAAAAGGTAGCAAAATGTTCCTTTCGAAAATCAATACAACATGCTTGGTGGTATGTTCCGTGCCGTACCTTCGGATATTAATGCGTTTTGCAGGCACAACCCCTTGGGATTGAAGGCCCTCCAGAATTTCATGCTCAGGACTGTCCATTAGGTCATCCTCCGAGATCACACCGCGCACCGTGTTTAGTGTACGATGGGCGGACACAGTGACCTTGATATCTTGGATGGTTTCAAGGTTGAGTAAGGCTGTAGCTTGGTATTTTTCATTCACATGTATGAGGAGATCACCTGAAAAGAGCTTTTTTGCTTCAAATTTAGCTTCTAAGATGCCTTCAAGCACCTTCGCAACAATGAATGGAGAAAACTTAGAGAGTGGTTTGGAGTTTTCTTCAGAGTGCAAGGCGAAGAATTTTGTAAAGTGGTCACTTGAGTTATTTATACTAAGGAAACTGGACAGAGCTTCGGTGCGGACCCTTTTCAGGGACCGATCGGAGGTTTTGTTGTGTTTGAAACCCATAGAAACGGGAGAAGAAGTTCAGTGCCCGGGTGCACCGCCCACCACGGAGCCCAACAACGGGGTAGGTAATGTGCCATAGCTACAAAGGCTTGGCTGACACAATTACTCTACCAGTGCTGCCCGGGCACTATACCCTAGTGGGGTTGCAGGGATAGGTCCTGTTTCCACTCAAGGTTCGCCCTTGCCGCCTAAGGAGGTGAAAAGGGAAGGAAGAGAGTGTAGAAGAAAAGAGAAACAGGTGGGAGGAAAAGTGAAAGAAGGAAGAATAGGGTAGAAGAGGATATTGACTGAATTATCCTGGTCGGGCCAAGCCAGGGCACCCGTCTACGAGAAACAGGGGCCGGAGCGGTGTATTGCCTTGCCCGGGGGGCCCCGAAGGGTCCAAACATACCCCGGGCTCAGCTCAACCACCAGGGTCCCCTTTTCCCGGGCACGGGTACGCCACGCACAGCGAGACGTGGGTGGGCGAACCCACATAACTCGGGGTTCGTAGTGACGCCACTCACCAAGCACTTCCTAAAGTAGGTTCCCCCTGCGTGCGGGTATGGTGGCCCACGTGGCTGGGGCCCGTGGTGACGCTACTCAACAAGCACCTAGCACCTAAGGTGCACGTGCCCCCTGCGGGGCTCGGGATCCGTGAAGACGCCACTCTCCAAACACCTGCTTTCACAGGTGCCCCCTGCGGGGTGCTGGAAGGAAGCGTCCAACTTCTCGTTGGACGAGGGATCGGCATTGCGAGAGGCGTAACCGAGCTCCAGGACGGGTGTACCGTAGCCCTTGTCACCAACTTCCGGCAAGAGTCACAGCACCTTACCAGGGGTACAGGTGTGGGCTACGTCGAGGAAATTCAGGACTCAGCCGCGATCGCCGTGATCTCAGAAGACGCATCTCCGACGCAGCCCAAGAGAAAAACGCCACCAGAGCTCGACATCGACCCGACCCTCCCAGCCCCACAACGACGACAACTCAGTGACCTTCTCGCCGAGTTCAGTGAGTGCTTCTCCACGTCGTCAAAGGTGCGCCAAACGACGGTCACGAAACATCGAATTGTTACTGATGACAACGTACTTCCTGTGCATCGGCCTCCGTATCGAGTTTCCGTGAAAAAAGGGGAAATCATCCAGAAGCAAGTTCAGGAAATGCTTGATGACGACATCGTCCAGCCCTCTAACAGTCCGTGGGCTTCCCCAGTAGCCCTGGAGAAGAAGAAAGACGGAACCCTGAGGTTCTGTGTGCACTATCGCCGGCAGAACGCAGTAACAAAAAAAAGGACCTCTTTCCGCTGCCTCGCATTGACGACAACCTGGATCGGCTGCGCCACACCCGTTACTTTTCGTCGATGGACTTGAAGAGCGGATACTGGCAGATAGAGGTCGACGAACGAGATCGGGAAAAGACGGCCTTCGTCACGCCGGACAGACTGTATGAATTTAAAGTAATGCCGTTCGGACTGTGCACAGCGGCGGCAACCTTCCAACGCGTTATGGACACCGTCCTTTCTGGTTTGAAATGGCAGAGCTGTCTCGTGTACCTCGACGTCATTGTGGTGTTCGCAAGCGAATTAGACGAGCACCTGAGACGACTGCGATCCGTGCTACAGGCTATGAAGACTGCTGAGCTAACACTCAAGCCTTCCAAGTGTCGATTTGCCTATGGTGAGCTGAAATTCTTGGTACACGTTGTGAGCGCTCAGGGTGTAAGCCCCGGTCCTGCAAAGACGTCGGCTGTCACTGAATTTCCGAAACCATCTGAAAAGAAGGTCGTCCGAAGGTTCCTTGGGCTGTGCGCCTACTACAGACGTTTCGTTCGTGACTTTGCACAAATTTCTGCACCACTGACGCATCTGACGAAGGACGACGTGCAGTTCCAGTGGGAAAGGGAGCAAGAACAAGCCTTTGACGAACTCAAGCGAAGGCTCCAGTCGCTCCCTATCCTCGGGCAATTTGTTCAGTCTGCAGTGACAGAAATCCACACGGACGCCAGCAATACCGGTACCGGTGCCGTACTCGTTCAGCGAATAGAGAGTAATCGCTCACGCAAGCCGGGCGCTGTCCAAGGCAGAACAAAATTATTCAACGACCGACAAGGAATGTCTGGCAGTCGTCTGGGCGACAACCAAGTTCCGTCCCTACTCGTACGGGATCCCGTTCCGCGTTTTCACCGACCACCACGCCCTCTGCTGGCTCGCCAACCTCAAGGATCCGTCAGGTCGCCTCGCCCGCTGGAGCCTTCGACTGCAAGAATTCGATGTAACCATTGTGCATAAATCTGGCCGCAAGCATAATGACGCTGACCGTTTGTCTAGGGCTCCAGTCGAACCTCCAATCTCCGGCGCCAACGACGATGACGACACCCGTTTTCTAAGCGCAGTTAACGCTACCGACATGAGGGCACTGCAACGCGAAGACACGGAACTTCGCTCCGTGATCGACCACCTCGAAGGCCGAGGAGGCTCTGTCCTACAGGTCTTTTCTTGGGACCTACCGAGCTTGGTCCTGCGGCGAGGCGTGCTATTTAGAAAGAATTTCCGAACCAGCCAAACTACCTGGCTACTGGTTGTCCCCACCAGAAATTTTTCAAGCGTGCCATGACGACCCAACGGCCGGACATCTCGGCTACAGCGGGACCCTTGCCCGGATTCATGACAAGAACTACTGGCCAAGACACTCGAAGACTGTTCATCTGAACACACGGTCATGTCCCGAGTGCCAACGGCGTAAAAAACCTCCAACGAGACCTGCGGGACTCCTGCAACCGATATCGACCCCTACTACGCCTTTCCAACAAAATGGAATGGATTTGCTTGGGCCCTTTCCGCCATCGACGTCGGGGAACCGCTGGATAGTCGTTGCCACGGATTACCTTACCCGGTACGGGGAGACGAAAGCCCTTCCGTGGGGAACAGAGGTGGAAGTCGTCAAGTTTTTTGTCGAGTCTATTCTTCTTCGACATGGCGCCACCGAAGTCTTGATAATCGACCGACGGTCATCGTTCTTGGCCCAGCTCACGCAAGAGATCCTTCGGCTCAGCCACACCAGCCATCGTCGGACCACCGCGTACCATCCGCAGACCAACGGGCTAACGGAGCGACTCAACAAGACGATTGCCGATATGATCTCCATGTACGTCGACGTCGAGCACAAGACGTGAAACGAGGTATTACCATACATCACGTTCGCCTACAACACCGCAGCTCAAGAAACAACCGGGTTTACACCATTCGAGCTGGTGCATGGAAGAAAAGTGACAACCATGCTAGACGCAATGCTGCCCCATGGGCCTGTGGACGACGGATGCGACGATGCCCATGCGGTCAGTCAGAGAGAAGAAGCATGCCAACTAGCCCGCCTTCGAATCCACGATCAACAGTGTGTCGACGCTCGCCGGTACAATCTTCGTCACCGCGCCGTCCACTTCCAACCCGGAGACCGGGTATGGGTTTGGACACCAGTAAGGCGCCGCGGTCTCAGCGAGAAGCTTCTGAAACGCTATTTCGGACCCTACAAGATCATCCGACGCCTCGGCGATCTGAACTACGAAGTCCTTCCCGACGGAACGCGCCCATCTGCAAGACGTCAGCCGCGCCCCCAGGTGGTGCACGTCATCCGGCTAAAGCCGTATTACGAACGATAAAACTTTCCGCCCTCGTCGATGAGTGAACTGCGAACTGTGAACCGTGAACTGTGAACCGCGAACTGTGAACTGCGGCTCGCGATTCTGCTGTCCTTTTGTTGTGGATTTGTTTGTTGTTTTGTTTTGAGCTGCATCGGGGCGATGAACTTTTTAAAGGGGGGAGTAATGCCGCGCGCGCAGCTGGCCAAGTAGGCAGCGCGCGCGTGGCCTAACGGTTATCGCGGCTGCCTCCAACGCGAAAAGCCAGGGTTCGATTCCTGGGAGCGACGCATCTTTTGTTATTCCTGCAATTTAGTTTTCCGGTAGATTCGAGAATCCCTTTGCGTGTTCGAAGTCCGAATGTTTTACGCGCCGAACATTCTGCGCCGATTATTCCAGAAGCTCACGCTTGTACATAAGGGGCTCCGCGTGGCGAACCGGAGTCAGTCTCGCGCCAGCGCTCGAACCTGCTGTTACGCCGACGTCGACGCCCGCGACGCTTTGTTTTTATCTTGTTTCCTTTTATTCTCGCGCGCAAGTTCGCCCTATTAAACGTTTAATTTCTTCAGTTATCACCGCCTCATCCATTGTCATTCGTGACAATATCTTGTTTGAACTCCTGCCAGATCACTCCGTCCACAACCTTCCCGTCGCTTTTCTCCCCAATTATGCTCTTAATTTTTGCGCGCAGCAGCTCATATTTTAAAAGGCTTTCATTCAATTTTCATCCACTCCACCATGACGCCCTGTTTGCCTGGTAAGCCACCTTCCCAACAGCAACCGTTACAAGGGCGTGGTCGGAGAAAGCCAGCCGTAGAACCTCGTATGCCGTGCTGGTTTCCGGAAGTTCACTTGAAACGTAAATTCTGTCCAGCCTTGCATGGCATGTACCCTGCCAGTGGGTGTACTCTAAGCATGAGCCCGCAGCAAATTCATTTGCGTCTTGCAAATCGAAGTCCCATATTATCTTACGAAGTTCCACGCGGCTGCTATCCGACCGCAAAACCTTCGAGCTGTCTCCGACATGCAATACGCAATTAAAATCGCCAGCCAATACAATTTTGCACGATGTGTCAACGTATTGCCGGAGGGTAGAGAAAAACTGCTTTCTCTCAGCAATCTCGTTTGGGGCATAGACCGAAACAAGCTTGTGTAGTTTTCCCTGGTACAGAACTTCCACCGCATAGACCCGACCGTTAAGTTTATTTTCCCATTCAGGGCAAATTGTGATGCCTCTGGATTTTTTTATGAATATAGCCGCCCCGCCACTCTATGCATTCGCCTTGGAAGTAAAGCAGTCATAGTGGTTTCTGACAAAATGAACCATGTCTTCCACTTGCTTATCAGTACTAAGTTTGGTTTCTTTCAAAAAAGCAATTTCTATTTTTTTTTTTTGCAAAAGCATGTTAAGGACCCACTGTTTCCGCTGTTGGGCGATCAGGCTTACACTGTTAAGGGTGGCAAGCTTTAGACGTCCCAGCGCGTGTGTTGTGGGAAGTTAAGCACCAACTCCCGGCAGTCGCGGACTATGGCTACAATTTGCGCGTCTGCCAGTAAAGGACCGCTACCGGAGAGCGGAAGCCGAGGGGACCTACCTACGGGGGTGCAGTCCGCCGGCGCTCTTTATTTATTTTATTTATTTATTTAGGAATACTGCAGGCCAATTGCGGCCCAAGCAGGATTGGGGGTTACAAAAGTGGAGTAAAAAAGCGCAACACCAGGTAATCCGTAAAATGGGAGAGTGGAACAGGGAAAAATTATGCAAAAATTGTAATAAAGCACATGCAATAGCTCACAACAAAGTTGGGAGGGGTGGCGGTAGTGGGGAACAGGAAAATAAAACACAATGCGACAAATCAAGCAAACGCTTAATCGACTCCAAAACATTGTCAGATATAAATATGTGATGAGGTAGGCTGTTCCATTCTGTTATGGTTCTGGGAAAGAAGGAGTTTTTAAATGCATTTGTTCGAGCGAATACTGGAGTTATTTTATGCCGATGGTCATGCTTTGAGCGCCTAGTCGAGGATGGGTGAGGAAAGGACGACGATTCAAGCCGTAGTTTTTTAAACCAGAGTTGATAAAAAAATTTTAGTCTAGCTAGCTTCCTTCGTGATTCAAGAGAGATGATGTTGTTACTTTGAATTAAGGCAGCAGGTGAGTCATGCGGGTGGTAGCGATTAAATATAAAACGAGCTGCTTGCTTTTGAACATCTTCCAGTATCTTGATATCTTTTTTTGTGAATGGATCCCAGACTGTACAGGCGTATTCCAACTTCGTTCTTATCAATGTGTTATAGGCTAAAAGTTTCACATGAGAAGGCACGTTCTTAAGCTTGTGCCTTATCATACCTAGTTTTCGACGGGCAGCTGCACAAACGTGTTCAATGTGTGAGGACCAAGATAAGTTGCTAGAAATTGTTATACCAAGATATTTAAAGCTCATCGTCCGAGAGATGTATATATCACCAATAAAGTATTCATATTGATGAGAGGAATTTTTGTTAGTGATGCGCATGTACAAGGACTTTTCTTGGTAAAGCTTCATCTCTCAACGATCGCACCAGCTTGAAACTGCATTAAGACTTTCGTTCAGAACAACTTGGTCCCTAGTAGAGTTAATATCCTTGAACAATAGACAGTCGTCCGCAAATAAACGAATACTCACGCTTTTATCTATACAAAAAGTGAGGTCATTAATAAAAATTGAAAAAAGAAGAGGGCTAAGGACACTCCCTTGCGGAACACCGGAAATTACAGGAAGAGGATCAGAATGGAGACCGTCTACATCGACGAATTGTTTTCGCATTTGCAGATAAGCTGAAATCCATTGAACAACTGCGCTGGGAAGGCCAATCTCATTTAGCTTGTATATAAGACCGGAATGAGGAACTCTGTCGAAGGCTTTGCTAAAATCAAGGAAGATGACGTCGACATGACCAGGCCTATCTACTATAGAAGCAAAAAAATTAATAGTTGAAATGAGCTGAGTAGTAATAGAAAGTCCCTTTCGGAACCCATGCTGAAAAGGCGAGATTATTTCATGTTTATCGAGGAAATCATTGATGTAATTAGAAATTATATGTTCCAGTAGTTTACACGAAGAGCTGGTGAGTGAAATCGGGCGATAATTCGTTAACATTGTACGGTCTCCTTTTTTGAAAACCGGTACAACTCGAGAAATTCGCCAATCTGAGGGAACAACGCCAAATGAAAATGACATCTGGAAGATAACAAGGAATCTAGAAATCCACTCAGCGTAACGACGAAGAAATGCATTTGGTATATCATCGGGACCATTTGACGATTTAGGTTTGAGGTTAAGTAGCATAGAAAAGATACCTTCAAACGTGATGAACTCTGAGCTTATTTCAGTTTCTTCGTTAAAGGAGGAATGTCTAGTGTAAGACTTCGAGAACACTGACTGAAAGAAAAGATCAAACCCCGTAGATATTTGTTGTTTGTCGTGAACCAACATTTCCCCAATTTTGACGTAATCGACAGTTTTTTGTTGATTTGAGCTGAGGTGTCGCCAGAACTTCGCTGGATCTGTCTTAAGGAATCGTGTGAGTGTATTGAAATGATAGAACTGTTTACTTGTGCGAATTTTAGCTGCTAGTGCTCGCTTTAGGCAGAGGAGGGAAAAACTGTGAACTCGACTTCTACGGTTTCTTTTTACTTTCCGTACTAGATGAATTATTTCGCGTGTCATCCAGGGTTTTTTGCGGCGCACATACTCGTATTTACTTTTATTAGGAATAAAGTTTCGAAGACAAAAATGACAGATAGATTTAAATTTATTCCACAAATAATTAACGTCGTTCCCAGAAAATGTATCTAAGGATAACTCAAGTTAATCTAGAACAGATTCGTCATTCTCCCTAGAAAGTCTTTAATAGTTCTGCGCTTCTGGGCCACAAAATCATCCGAGCTGCCCATGAGGCAGGAGAAAGAAACAAGCTTATGGTCGGACAAACCATCCTCCACTGATACCTGTACTTCAGACAGAGACCTACTATAAAGGACAAGATCTAAAATGGACGATGAATCCCTCTGGACGCGTGTGGGTACATTAACTGCTTGAGAAAGGTCACAGGCAAACGCAATGTCGAAGATAGTTTGGTCAGAGGGGTGAGGAGGATGATGAATTATGCTAATCAACGTTAGGTAAATTAAAATCACCAACCAATAGCATGCAGCTCTTGGAATACTTGAGTATATAATCATAAAGCCTAGGCAGGTATTCATTGCTTGATGAGGGTGAGCGATATACAGCGATCAAGATGAATGACTCCTTCCCGTAAGTAACGCGAAGACACAGGCTTTCATGATCAGTCATTTGATCTAGTACTAGAGCAGATAGGCTGTTTTTTAAAATGACGGCTACACCGCCACCACGGGAGGGCCTATCTCTTCGGTATACACTGTATGAACCAGCAACTATGTCACGGTCATTGATTTCATCGCTTAGCCACGTCTCAGTTAATACTGTCACGTGAGGATCGTGACAAAGCATTACTCTTTCAAGCTCCGCAGTTTTGTTTATTATGCTTCTGGCATTAATGTTTAGAAGGCGCAATTGGTGGAGAGTGCCGGTGATGTCACGTGCTTTCAGGTTGGTGGTGCGTAGATAAAATTTGAACCCGTGCGTGAAACAACAGTTCAAACTGTTGTTTCATATAGCGTGCGACTCCCACGCTATATATGTGTATCTCAAACATACCAATGTAAAAGTCCTCGTGGCAGTTAGTTGAGTTGAGCAAGTACTCCGTGAACTGACGAGCATTTATAACAAGACACAATCCATATAGTCTACATTGAAACCCCACACCAGGTTCAAGTTGGGCAGGGTGGCGAAAGGAGAAGATGCGTTGACCCCGTTGACTGACACCCCACTTTGCAGGGCCAGCTTTATGTCTCTGAGCTCTCCTTCCGGTGCCCTCTCTTCACCTGGTACACCGCCTCGATAACGCAGGATTTCTAAAAGTGTAAAACAAGAGCAGCAGAGTTCGACTCGGCAGATATAGAGTCCAAAAGCAATGAGCGCAACCAACAGGAAGTTAAGATAAGCAAACAGTGTACAGAACGCGACAACAAGAGACTTACCCCCCGTGTACTCTCCACTAGCCAAGCACCAGGGTCACCCAAAGTACCCAGTGAAGTGGGTGTTGTTGCGGACTTCCAAGGTCCACACCCCGCAAAAGCAGAGGGTGTGGACCTTGGAAGTCATGACAGTGGAGTCGTGCTCCCAGGTGGACAGTGTCGAGAGCCATCACCTCTTCAACAAACGGTCTCGTAAAGAGGCCCATATTTGGGTGGCTGGAGCCAAACGAAAGTCCTGTCAGGGCACAGTGACCGAACCGCACACTTAGTGGCAGCTCATTGATAACAAGCTGGATTGGGTAGACGGAGGGTCCTACAGAATTATGCAATGGGCTGCCGTCCGTAATAGATGTGTTAGATCAATCCACTCAAGTACACCTCTCTGCTGAAGGTACTTGTAGTCGGCTACGCTTGTGATGTCCCGAATTATATCACAGGGCGCCTGGGCTTCCACCCTGATGCTGCACCGAGTTTTCGTAAAGCACCTGATTTGTTTCACTTATTATCTGCTGTACTTGATGTTGCAGACTCACTGTGATGAAAAAGCAACCATCGCTTTTTACCTTTGCGAGATCGCATGTCATTGCACACTTGGCGCAGACTTGAGTGGTTTTATGCTCGCTTGAATCAAGCAACGATCCACAGCCTTGACAGTAGTAATGGTACTTTACCACACGTTAAGTTTTGGGCGCCCAAAGCTTGCGGAGCAGGTATTTGCTCCGCGGAAACACGTCACTTCCAACATCCAGCATTGAGTTCACCATACGCAGTAGTTTGTCCAGCGCTGACGAAGTCAGTTTTCCGACGTCAGGAAGGACATGAGTGCTACAGCCTCTGCTTTGGTTGTCGTTGAGGGGGAGAGTGTGGAATTCCCGTATTCCGCAAAGCTGTCGGCGAGACATGTGCTTCATCGTAAGCGGGAGGCGACACACTGCCGGGAACGTCATGTTCTTCACTGATGATGTCGTCCTGCTGGCAGGGATGGCCAAGATCAAGTTCAGTCTCCATGCTGCTGCATTCATACAACGACTCATCGAAGCAAGCATCCGTTTCGAGTTGGTCACTCGGAACTTCAGCAGGGTCGTCAGAAGTGTACAACGTTGGCTGTCCGTATCCACACGTAGAAGGAGAAGGTGAAGCCTCGCCGCCGGGCACAATGTTTCAATCCAGGCAACAACCGCGCTCGGTCCGGCTCTGGCATTTCGTTGAACTCGGGATTATGAACAGCTCACCCTTTTCTAAACAGTTCTTCCTGCGCTTTTCCTTGGGTGCTGATTCCATTGTTGTGGCCTCGAATCACCAGCATCGCTGGTGATTCGAGGCCACGAAAATGGAATCAATTAGAGGCCACGACGAATATCACCAGCAACGCTGGCAATATCCTAACGAAAAACTACGTAGCACTCGTCACACCTTGCGCACGGAGCGCACGCACATAAGACTTTTTTTTCCCAAAAGTGCCAAATCCGTGCAAAGCAAAACCAGAATAAAGGGGATTTTTTTTTTCTTTTTTTTTATCGGTATGGTTTTGAGTTATGTAGCGCGGCGGCCTGTACAATTTGTTTCTCACGTAATGTGACCGATATCAATTTCATACCTACTACAAATGATACCCACTCGGATATTCTTCGAATTTCAGCAAACAATAACTTAGTTTCTGTTTATTTTAAATCGGATTGGTTTGTCTTTCATAACTGCAAGCCAGACTGCAGTATAACAATCATAGAATTTTTATAATGTACGCTAGAGCTTCAACTGGCGCTAGTGTCTATGCAACTTCCGTGACGCAAGTTGAAACAGACAGCAGCCAGTCTACTTTTGCGGTGCTCCTGTGCATTCATATGGAAAACGCGCGTGCATTTTGTCTCTTCTAAGGAAAACAACATCGAAACCTTTTGTTATTTGGGTCGTACCGAATAGTATGAACCTTTATTAATAATTCAAAAGTGTAATTGCTTTAGTTGTATTTTTTCTGACCAGTGACGGATGTTTAACTTGGCTAATATTTTGGAATTCATTTGCAACCTGATCTGTCATGGCACTACCATATAAAGCTCACCCTGGAGGCTGCTAACCGCTCTTTCGGATTTCTCAAGCGTAACCTTAAACAGGCTCCTCCTAACATACGCAAGCTTGCCTTTTCCACACTAATACGTTCGAAATTAGAATATGCATCAGCCATTTGGTATACCGAACATGCTTACATCATAAACGACATTGAATCACTGCAAAATCGTGCCGCTCGCTTCATATTTTCAGATTATTCACGTCATTCCAGCGTCACAGCACTAAAATGCCGAGCAGAGCTACCCGAACTACTCCATCGTCGCAAACTTTCACGCCTATCTCTTTTCATAAACTTTATCACCACGCGTCGCTTCACGGTGATTTCTTCGAGCCACCTGCCGTTATTTTTCCACGCCGCGATCACCCCTACAAAGTTAAACGCGTAACCTGTAAGTCACCTGCTTTTTCCCGGTCATTCATTCCACGTACCACAATCGATTGGAATAATCTACCATCGCACATTGCCTCAGAAAAAGACACCACGAAGTTTCAAGAACAAATTCAAAATACTGATGCCATCTAACTTTTGCTGTTTTACATTGTTGTTTCCTCTTTTCCGAAACGTGCAGAGCAAATGTGTACTATTTTGTTTTTACCTTGACTCAGCTTTATTGCAGTGTGATGAGTGAGTGTATGTTTTTTATTCGTTTTTGAGTGTATCCTTTATTTTCTTTTTATTATTAAGTGTATTGATTGTTTGCTAGTATTCTCATATGTTGTTCACTGTGCACTAGTTCCTATTGGAGCGATTTATGTACCCTTCCTCTGTAATACCCTCTCACGAGGGCCTTTAGGGGTAATATGAATAAATATATAAATAAATATTTCAGGACCCTGCCTATGCCCAACGGCGTTTGTTCAAAAACATTGGCGCATCAAAAAAAAAAAAAAAATTGCCAAATAGAATGTAGAGTGTGTTCAAAATTCGCTAACATGTAGAGTCACCAAAACCCTAACCGGGATTCAGTCGTGTGGAATTGATATTGTTTTTAGCGACGAAGTAAACAGCCAAGACTGGACATCGAGCGTGGAAGCGTGTGCCGAGGAACTTTGAAGACAAACACGGCCGGAGGCGACGAGGGTGGATCCATTAGCGAAAGAAGGATTGGCGACTCATATTTGCATCTCCATTTAAAATCTTGGGCGTCGTCCTAATTAAGAACGTAATCTTCAATGCGAGCGGTTTACTGCCTTCATCTGCGTATACGACACTTGGGAATAAACGGCGTACATGGGCTAGTAAACGCCGTTTCGTTCGTTTTAGTTGAGAACGAATTTTCAAGTGAAATGACCTGTACTTAGGCGAAACACCGTGTGTGATTTATGATAAAGTTTAATGACATTCGTCGCAAAAAATAAAGAGTAACGCACAATAACACCCCGGCGAAAGACAACAGGAGAGACGAACTCCCGCATTTATGCGCCTTTTGGCATATCACATACGTTAAACATATACCATAAATAACGATCGATGAAAGAAATAAGACTTGCGAGATACACAGCTGATCAATATTGCATAGAAATTGTTGTTTCACAAATATATTTACATCCACCAACAAGTTCTAGTACTAAATGATCGAATCAAACAACAAAGCAAGGGAAAAATGCAAACAAGCTGACAAAAAAAGAAAGAAAAAAAGAAGGCATGGTTTCAGGATTACTGGTGGCAAAAAAGGACCCGTTTGGTCAAGGTATGCCGCACACAGGCCCCACGGGATCTTTCCTTAATGGTGCGGGCCAGGTGTCGCAACCGCAGTGCGACATATTTCTTAACGACTGCCTTGGCAAGTCACACTGCGTGCTTTGGCTTATCATTGACATGCACCTGGTTCTTAAAACTCTTTGCGTGTTTGTCGTAAAATGCCCTTTATGCTAGAACAGTCAGGAGAGTTGCATTCATTTTTGCGGCTTCATCTTCAGTGGGCATCTTGTTCTTGTTTTTCGGTTTCCTGCAGGACCAGGCAAACGAGCCCGGAGGGGTACACAAGCAAACAAACAAACAAACAAGCAAACAAACAAACAAATAATCAATCAATCAATCAATCAACCTTATTTTTTCAAGTAAAATACAAATTAGACTTGAACGGTCCGCTGGCACAAAAGGCAAACATGTTTTTGACGAGGTATCAGCGGCCCGTAAGGACGACAAAATCCAGCGGCAAATACAGAAACAAAAAAATAAAAAAATAAAAAATCCGCGCATGCAGAAACCTACGGCAACAAAATATCGTAAAAACACTCAGACATCATACAAGGTAAAATAAAAATTACATATGCGTACAAACAACACCAGGAAGCACAATAAATCACACCGCCCGTCATTAGACTTTGTCAGGGAGTTAAAGAGAAGAAACATGATCTTGAAATAACTGAAATAATACTTGAAAAACAAGCGAGCTGGTGAAGATTCATGGTAATAAAACCCGAGACTCAGGAACACAGAAGGGGACGAACACAACACAATGTCTCAAACACAGCTGAACGTTTATTTTTCAGACCCTCGTTTAAAAAGGCGAGCCCCCCCCCCCCCCCCCCCGGTGCCCCCACCCGACATTTACAGGCCCGAAGGTCAAGCGGCTTCCTCCCGTCTAGTCCACGTCAGCAGCCCTTCTCGCACACACAGCCATCCACATGCCCTAGGCGCCACAGAGTCGATGAGAACGTCCACGCAGTTGACTGATCACCCTCCACTGCCACCACTGCTAATCCCCCACTCCCTCGCAACGCTTCCTTGCCCCCCGCCGACGAATCGTACACAAGCACACCACACAGATATACCCCCCTTCCCGCCCCCCCCCCCCCACCCTTTACAGTTGCCGGCGTAAACACAAACCTCGAAAACACATGGGGAGGGCCACCCAGTGAGCTCAAATGCGCCGCAAAGTAATCTCAAAGCCTTACAGTTTGTGCCGCTAACCGTCGACCCCCCCCCCCCCCTTTCTTTCTTTTTTTTATATGTACTTTCTCATGTTTAATTACTGTTACCAACAGGCTCGTTTCGTACTTACTTATCCCCGACCTTCCCAAACCCACCCCCCCCCCCCTCTTTCCCCTTATTTCCATCTCCTTCCAATGCCCTAAAAAAAAAAAAAAAAAGATTAATTTTTATTGAGCTTTTGGGTTGGAACTCACCCGTCATGGAGGCGAAATTCCGTTTCTGATATAGGACCAGGTAAGGTTGTCTAACGAAAAGGAAGGATTGCTTATGCAGTTCCCAATACTCCCTATTCTAATGGTTTCCCTCAGCAGACTAACCCCATTCACGGGAGGGGTGAGCGGGTGCCGAAAAAAACACAGAAATAGAGAAGTCGAGTGTCGGGACGGGGTAGTTTATGGTATACCATTGACATGTGGTTTTACTTACGTTGGCCAAACAGGAAGATGTGTAAACGACCGGTTATTAGAGCACAAAAAAGCAGTAGAAATGAGGGCTCAAAATTCAGAAAGAGCCAGACATGTTGAAGAGTGCAATGGGTGCAACCCGGAGTGGGCCAGAACAGAAATTATCTGCAGTGAAAAAGATGCGACTAAAAGAATATTGAGGGAAACCATTAGAATAGGAAGTATAGGGAACTGCATAAGCAATCCTTCCGTTTCGTTAGACAACCTAACCTGGTCCAATATCAGAAACGAAATTTCGCCTCCATGACGGGTGAGTTCCAACCCAAAGACTCAGTAAAAATTAATCTTTTTTTTTTTTTTTAGGGCATTGGAAGGAGACGGAAATAAAGGGAAAGAGGGGGGAGGGTTTGGGAAGGTCGGGGATAAGTAAGTACAAAACGAGCGTGTTGGTAACAGTAATTAAACATGAGAAAGTACATATAAAAAAAAAAAGAAAAGAAAAAAAGGGGGGATCGACGGTTAGCGGCACAAACTGTAAGGCTTTGAGATTACTTTGCGGCGCATTTGAGCTCACTGGGTGGCCCTCCCCATGTGTTTTCGAGGTTTGTGTTTATGCCGGCAACTGTAAAGGGGGGACGGGAAGGGGGTATATCTGCGTGCTATGCTTGTGTACGATTCGTCGGCGGGGGGCAAGGAAGCGTTGCGAGGGAGTGGGGGATTAGCAGTGGTGACAGTGGACGGTGATAAGTCAACTGCGTGGACGTTCTGATCGACTCTGTGACGCCTAGGGCATGTGGATGGCTGTGTGTGCGAGAAGGGCTGCTGACGTGGACTGGACGGGAGGAAGCGGCTTGACCTTCGGGACTGTGGATGTCGGGTGGGGGCACCGGGGGGGCTCGCCTTTTTAAACGAGGGTCTGAAAAATAAACGTTCAGCTGTGTTTGAGACATTGTGTTGTGTTCGTCCCCTTCTGTGTTCCTGAGTCTCGGGTTTTATTACCATGAATCTTGAAATAAGACAGCAAAAAATGGCCTATAAAGTACACTATGTAAAATTATTATAAGCATGAAGTACATAATATAAAATACATAGTGTAAAAATTAGTATAATGCTTGTGTATGGAAAGCATTACACGATTAAAAAAATACCATATATTCTACGGTCGTCAGTCAAAAGGACAATCTAAAACAGTGACAAATAAAAAAAACGGTCAGGAAAAACCTCCTTGCCCATAATTCACCTTGAACACAATAAGGGCAACATATGCAGTCAAGATTAAAAACCAATAATACAATTATATAATACGTATCTCATGTTTGACCAAGAAGGAGCGAAGCTTTTGATTAAAAGCCCCTGTGGGGCCGGCAAGCGATACGTTGTAGCCTAGAGCGTTTAAGAGCTGGGGTACTTGGAAGCTGATCTTTTGGTTGCCATAATTCGTTCTAGTTCGTAGTAGAGTTTATTAGCTGACATTGCCCTTAGGTTATAGCCCGTTAGATTTGAGGGAGTTAAACCAAAGCTATTTATTCCTTTTGCACGAACTAGCGGTCCAAGTTTATTGAGGTATAGCCTGTTGAGCGGTATGTTAAGCTTTTCAAGTAATTCATTGGCATTACTATCGTATTTTGCCATTGTCCCTGATGCTAAAGAGGACTCCTGTCACGATATCAATCAGGAGCATACTCACACAGGATGGGCAGCTCAGCGTCTTTGATCTGGTGTCTGCCAAAGCCCCCAATGTACTTCCCAACTTCAGAGGTGAACTCTGACAGGGTATCCTCGCCCAACCCTTACACCGCGGCCAGATCGTCACCCTGGCTGACCGTTAGGATTTCCCCTTCAAGGTCAGCAGCCACGTTGTCGGAGTTGGGGGCTTGAACACCAGCGTGTACCAGCTGCTTCCTGTAGGCCTGCTGAAACTGGGTAGCTGACTGGTTATTGTTCCAGCCGCCCCTTTCCCGCGCACATCTGAAGAACATCTCCAGGTGGTCCTGGCTTGTCCGGTAGGAACACAGATAGCTAAAAAAGAAAGACACCAGAGAAGACATTTTGTTTAGAAACAGAAGTCGTGTAGTCAATAGTCTGCTGCAGATTAAGGAATGCAGAACAAGCTCTTTCCAGGGAAAGCCCGCCACATTTTTCAAATTAGCAAAATAATGTTGGAGGAGAGGGTGAGTGGAGAAGAGAAAACCGGCAATTGCGGTGAGCGCAGAGCTTCTCGAAGGGAATTTTCCTGCTTTCCTTAACCTACAGCAGACAATAAATGCGATCGGGTATAGTTCCGTTCTGCACTTGCACTAACCTAACTTCACCACTGGTGAGCAGTTGAGTTGCGAGGCTTGCCACGCTCTTCAGGGCGAAAGCAAACGCAATGACAGGCATGCGCCTGCCGTCCGTCACTGCAGGTTGGCGCTGGGTAGCTCCAGCTGCATGAGGTTCTGGCCGACCCCCTTGATCATCTGGCTACTCCCCTGGATGTTCGCCTGGTTGAAGGGACGCTTGTAGGTGCGGGCCACAGGACTCCGTGAGCTCGGCAGTTCAAAACACCTACATGACATGCAAAACCATTGTTTTCTGCAGTTAACACATGGAACATTAAGTGCTGCCTCACTATACCATAAACACCAATAATGAGCTTCAAAACTTACCTATCAGTGTCCTGAATGAACTTGCATGTTACCTCGCAGTTGCTGAACTCTGGGAGCCCAAGCTGTTTGGCAAACAGAAGGGCCTTGGCGACGGAACTGCTGAGGGTTTGAGCAGCCAGCTTGACCTTCATCCTCTGTCGACAGAATTCGATGTGGGCCTGTGTGAGCTTGTTGGCAGCGCGGAGGCCTTCAAACATTTGCAGCTGGTGCAACTGCTTAATGAAGTGCCACTGGATCTGCCGCAAATTGGAACCATTGGAAGGAACATAATTGTATCAATTGAAGTACTTTATCTGGTAACATTAGCTTGAAGGTGTATAGGCACATTTGGAGTAGGTGCCCACATGTGAAGTGCTCTGGGCTCTTCTAATCTTCAGGAATATATATTCTATATCACTTTGTAACTGATGCAATGCTTGCAAAAAGCTTTTATTTATTTTTTTGCAGATTCCTTGTTTAAAGGTTTACTACGTCTCAAGTGGCTAGCACACAGAGCAGGTGGATCCTGACTCCCAGCATGCCTCTAAGCATTTCAAGATTTTAAAAATGGCCTACTGCACAACTACTGAACTATTTGTGTGGTAGTATTGATACCGATGATCTGTTCTGATGTGCCACAAGTTATTTTTGAACTAGTTCAGCTTGTCATCTAGGAACACGACACTGGTACTTCTTAGTTGCTGCTTGGTTGTTTCAGATTGCTCTTTTTATGACTGTACATTAAGTTTTGTTTTTTTACATTATGATGTTCGGCTCAAAGAGTCTGCGCGGTTGACATTACGGTGTTGCTTAGCATCCCATTAAGAACTGCATGGAATAGACACAAGCAATGAAAACTTGTCAATTGGTTCTTGTTTTACCTCGTGTTTTACGATAGTTGCTTTACAACTGAATTTGGAACCTCAAGACTGGGACATAAGGAATGAGGTCCCAAACTACACTCAGTTTAGTGGCTGTGTGTGCTTTTTCACAGTTCACGGGGTTCTTAGTCCGTCTTTTTTTTCTGATTTAGTGGTACTTCTATGTTTTAAAAAGCCATTAGCTACTATTTACCGCATAGGCAGCTGACTGCAGCACCTTCTTGTCTCCAAGCAGGTTATGGAGAAGCTTGAGGGCGTCCGAGGCATCGAAAATGAAATGCACCTTCTCGGTGGGTCGAGTCGGGTGCTCGAACGTCGTCTTTGTGTCTTCATAGCTGATTTCGTGAACATGGCAGCCCAGCAGCTCTGCCATGGTGACGTTTGCACCCAGTCCATCGCACATTACGGCCTTAACGTGGAGACCGCACTATTGAAAGGCGACGATGCTGTTTTCAAAAAGGCTCTTAAGGAACAACCCTGACACTTCATTTGTCAGGAAATAGCCAAACGGTATCTTCCAGGGTGAAGCAAGACCTCTGTTGCCATGGGCATTTCGTCAGTCTCGACCGGGCCAAGCCATTAGCCGAAATCGACGTACCCGATGAACCTACCCTTTGGGACATCCAAGCTTACTTCTTTTTTATGCACATCCCGTCCAGCATCACGACACACAGCCTCTTTCGTTCAGAAGAGTTTGCATGTCGTCGCTCCAGCTCTCCTAGTGCTTCCTTGGTGAATCCAGGCGATGCTCCGAAAACTTTCAACCAACACCTGAGGCAGCTCACAGAAGGAAGGGGGAAGAGCGTGCTAATGCAGACATAGGCTAGGGGCTAGTAGTGCAGGGTGGGTGCGAATTTTTTTGTTATTTTGCTGTACCTTCTGCCAATCATATTCCTGCTGGCGATTTTTTTAAGCCTTTTAGTAGTTGTTGCGGGATTTCCCCAAGTGCTTCCATCCTTAGTTGGAGCTCATCTGTCAGTGCATGCTTCTCATTTAGTCATTTTAAAAGTGATTGGAGATTTCTAGCTTTTTGTTTGTTTCTTTGCAGGGTCCGTTGCACTGAGTGAATTTTCTTTTTGGCCAAATCTATTCTCTTGTTCATACGACGTCGTTTACCTTTTGGGGACTCTCCATCGAAATAGGTGTGGTTGCTGGAGCATGGTCTTGGTGCTGCGTCGTCGGCGATCCGTGATGCTGGACGCTTCCTCGGTGCCTATAAGAAAGAGACCAGTTGGTATGGATTAACGCATACACATTTTGTTCTAATGTATATGATCTAAGGACTGGAAATAAAAGTGACATTACAAACTTTTCTGCTGCTATAGACGCTTTGCAGCAGCTGTGCATGGACGCCGCCATAACTGACCTTCAGTTTTTGTTTCCTTTTATTTCGTTCATTTCACTTCATCATTACCATAGCTGGCCAGGATATTGCCATATTAGGTTCAACTGTGTCCTTTTCTAAGGCATCGGCCTTTTTAGAGGATCGTCAACTACCGTTTCAGTTGCTCGGCATCTCGGTAAGACAAGAGAAGGTCAGCAATGGCGGCTGTAATTTGGCGCGTGTAAAGCGTCTATATATTATCTTTGCACTTAGCACAATGACGGATGAACTCAAAGTTTACAAGGAAATCATGCATAACAGTTGCTACTGAATTCAACCTATTTTCACTTCAGTATATATGTACATACCTTGACAGAGCAAACGGTGGGTGCTGCATCTTCCTTCAGTCTTGTTTTCACATACAACTCATCCTTAAAGCACTGGAGCTCGAAGTGCCGTGAGCAAAGGACACGATGGGGAGCAGGAGTAAAGTTGTCGGGACATACTTTCAACCACTTCTGCAGAAGATTGTCATTTTTTAGGGAACCTGGAATATCACACGAAATGCTCCAATGCTGGCCATATACGTACGAGGGGTCGCGCTCTATAATTTGATTCTTAGTGATATGTAGTAATCACTAATAAACGTGTGATTGCTACTTACGTGTGAAATGATAATCCTGAGGTTCTTCCCTCACGGTTCTTGCAATTCAGCGCTGCGCCCAACCTCGGCATTCCTGTATTTTAGCGACGTAAAGCGTTTGCACCTCGATTAAATTTAACCGCGCGAGCGGGAAAGCAGAAAGCAGGCGACATATCAGACCTCATGTAATTTTTACTTGATCTGTATTTGATCTGTTCTCCTTGGAAAAATCTGCAATCAGTGAAAGAAAAAAAGGCAAAACAAAAAACGTATGCGTACTAACAGACGGTATTAATATTATTCTTATTTCATAAGCTGCGGCCGCCATTGACCACCCCCGCCGTACCGCGCACCGGTAGCCACCGGGCAAGGAGTACAGTGCAGGTGCCTCCCGGTATTTTTGAATGTTTTGGAATATATGAAGATATCTTGAACGATACCACAAGACTATGCTTGCATTCGTGCATCCGATAAAGAAAAAAACATACTTATTTGCAGAGTTGATACGTTGAGCCATTGGAGCTGTTTTCGTTTTCGCCATCTGAGTCTACCGACATGACACATTAGCGTCGCTTTCGCTTGGGGATTATCAGCAGTTTATTTAACTATATACGATTTTTGGTTCCGTTTTCATAGGTAAATACCACGGTAAATCTGGAGGCTGCGGCAAAAATCTCGAAAATAATGGTCTAGTATACACGTATACTTAGCTTCTTTAGCACTCTGCTTTATGCCATGAAATCAACAGAAAAAACATCTGTAAATGACATTTATTTGTGTATGTGATTGAGATATGCTTATAAACTATTTATCAGGTTTGATTTCTTTTTAATATTTTCTCATATAACCGAGCGGAGAGACAAAATGAGTGCGCTTTATTCCGTAGAATGACATTACCGGAAGCCAGTTTTAGACGGGTTGCTGTCTGCTTCAATTTGCAGCAGCACACTAGTGCTGCTGCAAATTGAACGTAGCAAGATCCCTCACAGAGCACCTGTGGAAGGTTTGTTTTCTCCCAGTTTGGAAACACCATCTCGCCCGAGGGGTTACGACAGAACCCAAAAGCACGCCACTCCAGATCATCGGAGATGTGTCCCTTTCAGCATCAGCCCGGAGGGTGCTTGAGCAGCGTCCGAAGTTCGCCCTTCCACCAAGGCTAAGTGATGTCAATAAGGTCCTAATGGTACGAGAAATCGCATCTAAGGCGTTTCAGTAAGCAACCTCACAAATCATCAACGAGCGTCTTGAGTGTTCGGCAGGCATAAAGAGCCCGGGACCTCCACAGTTGAGTTTTGCCTCAACGGTGGAGGGATTGCGTCGCAAGGACCTTCGATTGTGTCTCTCGGACAAGGAGGGAGGGTTTGTAGTTCTGGACTCTGGGTCGTATGGAGACAGAGCAACACAAACTTTAGCGAAGAACTTCAAACAACTGAATTCAGTTCAAGTCAAACCAGCCAAACGAGCCACACTCAAGATAGTCAAAAAAGAACAAAGCCGTGGGCTAGTCACAAAAATCAGAGGAGCGCAACGAGGGGACCTAAGTGTCTTCTTCTCGGCAAACACACATAAAGATGGGGTCCCTTTTCGTGCCATTGTCTCAGAGCAACACACCTGGCAAGGGCATGCAGGTTTCACTTTGGTTGGCGAAATACCTATCACAAGTTTAAGTAAAAGATCCTTTCCGGATACCAAACTCCGAAGCAGTGATTCGGCTTCTTCAGAAGAAAGGTTCTGATATTGTATCAGGCTTTTCCTTAAACATCCAAGAGCTCTACTATTCCATTCCCCACGCGGCTCTCCTCAAAGTACTCCGAGAAACCATTGAGGAGCAGGGTCTTCAAGGGTTTCAAAATTCAACAGGGATGAGCCTCGACAGCTTATTGGAACTCCTGACGGCATATCTTTCTGCGACGGTGGTGTCGCACCAGGATCAGCAATTCTTACAGAAAACCGGGGTGTGCATAGCTTCTCGAGTGGCCCCCTACTTGAGCGATTTGTTCCTAGCAGAGTGCGGGAAGGACATTCAAGACCAGTTAAAGGATCGAGGCCATCTTTCGGTATGTTGACGACTTCCTCATACTCAGCAACTCTGATGCAAATGAGGGGAGTAACGGGTGCTTAGACGTGGTCATGCGCAGCTTCGAACACAGCTGCCACGGATTGGCTTTTACCCATGAACTTCCCGTCAACAATTCCATACGGTTTTTAGACCTCTCATTGGAGTTTCAACTTTCCCACGTGTGCTGGAGTTATGAACCCCGTACATGTAAGCGGTTCCTTCCGTTTACCTCGGAGCATTCCAAAACGTGAAACGGGGGCTGGTCACCAAAGCTTTAGTCTCGGCGCTACAGAAGTCCTGCCCCCATAAGGTGGGGCGCTGCTTTCAAGGACAGCTGGGTCGACTCCAGGATTCTGGGTACTCGAGTACCCTCCTCATACCGGTATGTGAAAAGCTTTGTAAGCAAGTGCGACAAAATCTTGAGCAGAATCAAACAACGCAAAAGAAGCCCCCAAAGCCTTTCGCAGTGGTCCCGTATGTTCACGGCATTACTCATCGGTTAAAAAAGATCGCCGGCCGACAAGGCATCAACGTTGTGTGCTCCGCCGCCCACAAGGCGTACGCCATGTGCCGTAGGGTGAACCGGAAAACCGCCGAGAACGGGACGACGACCTGCAGCACTGCGCATCGAACACCCTACGCCCCATGCGAAAAAGGAGTTGTTTACAAGATCCCTATGTCATGTGGCAAAAGCTATATAGGACAAACAGGGAGGTGCATCTACGACCGCACCAGAGAACATGCAGCCTCTGTGACCGCACTAACGTCGGCGGGCCTCCTTTCGGCGCACTGTCTGGCCTCCAAATGTGCTTCTGATTTCACAAGCCTTACCGTCTTAGCAAAACACCGAAAGCAGTTTGGAAGGGAGCTCCTTGAGGCGTTGGCCATTGAGAAGGGGGAGAGAGAATGCGTGAGTGTTGCCTCCATTGCGCTCTTGCCCAAAGAAAAAATGTATCTGAGGAAAGCGGCAGCTCGGATGAACCAAGGTCGGACCTTGTGACTCCAAGATCCGACCGAGTAAAACGAGGGTGACACCACCGGAAGTATAAAAGACAAAAAGAAGGAAGTTTTTCAAGATCCGAAAGTCGAAGAAGAGGAAAACTCCACGGATCGTGAGGAGAAAAAGGAAGTTTCTGTCTAAGCTCTGACTGAAGAAGAAAAAGCTACCCTTTTAGGATGCGGAAGTCGAAGAAGAGAACTCCACGGTTCTTGAGGAGAAAAAGGAAGTTTATGTCTAAGCTCTGACTGAAGAAGAAGAAGCTACCCTTTTAGGATTGGGTTGAGGAAAAGAAAGTTTATTAAAAGGCTTGATAGTCAAGAAGTGTGTTTCTTTCTCTGTTCATAGCTTTTCCTAACGTTCAGGTGGTAATCAGTAAGGAGTTGACCCTCTAGCGTACATTATAATAACTCTATGACAGAGCCATATATTAGGAGAGTTTGACCCGTGGCTGTGGCGAAGAAGGCGCCGGAGAGGAGAAAGGTGAAGGAAAGGGAGGAGAGCGCCGAAGGAGCGAGAGAGAAAGAAGGGAACAACGAGGAGACGACCGCCATTTTGTCGCAACTCTGTCGGCGCGGAGCACTGTTGAGGCCACGCGTCGTCTGCTACGGGCTTATTCCTTTTTCGCTTGAATTAAAATTTGAGTTTAAAAGTGAAGAAACTTAATTCATTAGCTTTTTGAGCCACCGAGGAATACCACTATATGATTTTCTACCCAGAGCCTGCCAAATAAAAGTAAAGAACCGAAATTTGGATGTCGATCCCATGCATTCCGCCGGGCGAATGAAGGAAAATGGTGGCCCTCTACACTCGGCTGGGAGCAGCCGAGTTCAGGAGCATGCGCTCACGCCTCTCGCTCTGCGCCGCGAGCTGATTGGCTCACTGGGGAGAAGGGCGTTACGGCGGCGAGATCTTAGACTGGCAAAACTCTCCCCATATGCATGCCTTGCACCTACGTCACATGATGACGTCGAACACCGGTATCCACCATGCTGGTGGTTGACTCAACGGCCTTTCGCAGCGAGAGCAATGGTAAACTACGCCGCGCTCGGCAGTAGCAATTACTACTTATCCAGACGATCGTCCCATTGTTTAGTCGGCTTGTCCCGCGAAACAGAGTAGCTGTGAAGTTGGCGAAAGTACGAGCGGCAGGAAGGGGATGCGGCCGCGGATTACCGAGTTTTCGGGATGCAGTTCATAACGGCGGGCGACGGCACTTTTCTATCGTTGTTTACGTTCACGCACGCCGTTGCATCGGCTGTTGCCCGCTCGTGGTGTAGATGGCCTTTGGCTTTCGTTATACAACATCGTTTCCACGCTTCAAGCGCACCTTCGGGGATCCCGGCTGGGTACGGGCGATTCTCGCAAAGCGAGCCCGGCCAGACGGCGATCGGTCGGCGGCGGCCCCCGTGTGCAAGCTCGCCGAGACACCGCCATCGGGACATCGGTTCGTGCCGTCCGCGAGACGGTAACAACTGCACGGAGCGAAAGTATCCAGGCGAGTCGGTTAGGAAACATCATATTGTAAACTCTTCCTTATTTGATTGGTCCTTGCCTCAGGGTTTGGATTATGACGGTAGCCTTGCGTTGTTTACCAGTATTTCGCCAAATCGTAACAATTTTTCTACAAGCGACTCCTAGGGTTGCTCGTCAAATGTTGAAGCACGCAATTCAGCTTTGCTTTTTTTTCTTTTTGCGACACGACAGTTGTTTTTTTTGTTTTTTTTTGGTTTTAAAACTTTCCGCTCGTAGCGCGATCGCACCAATGCTGAAGATTTCTGCACGTACTGGCTAAACGTCATCATCGCAAGCTCGGCAAGTTTTTTCAAGTTCACACATAACACAACGGGTACCTTTGTTGAAAATATGGTGCATGTCAGCGCATGTCCGGGCAGTTAGCGGCATCCTACGCCTTGGTAAGCGCATCCGCGCGGTGTGAAGTAAACCACCAATATGGTGCGGGGCCCCGTTCTTCCCTAGCGTGATGTCACTTGCAAGGCATGTATACGAATCGGCTCTACGATAACAACTAGGGGTGTCGCGAACTTTTGTAGAACCGGATTTCTTGGTCGAACTTTCGGGGTTCGACTGGGTCGCACCGGTTCGACGAACCTTCGACTTTTCACCAGATTCGACCGGTTTGACTTTGTGGACAGTGTGGCCAGACCTTGACAGAAGCATATCTAGGTTTGGAGAATTTTTTTTTTATGCAAAGGGTTATTTTAATTTTGTGAACAGCTGCAATTAAAAGAAACTAATTTTAATCATTGAAGAAGTTAATAGCTTAATTTTTGTAGTGTATTAACTCACATAACCAATCAGCGCTGTCCTTAATTGATCCCTTGGCCATCACCATCCAATCCGAAGCCAACTGGTCAGCCTGTCACGCATGCGCACAGAAGTCGAACCCCGATACAAGGTTCGAAAAACTTTCCAGCGAAAATTTAAAAAAAAGTCGAACATGGTCGAATTCGTACGTCGGCCGGTTCGCAACACCCCTAAAAACAAGAAACGCCGGACAAACAATGCTCTTTTTAATAAGAAATAAACTAAACATGGCGAATTCCTTTTATCATTTTGAATGTAAAAAATATTTGAGTATTAATAGTACTAATATAAACTAGGGGAGAATGTTAACTTAATCCAATTCAACCTTTACGTACCCACGCCGTCCACGCCAGCTGACCAGTGCTCTGGACCAAAGCTGCCAAAGCCGCCTGGGCGTTAGGACTATCTCGACCGGTGTGTATTGGCTTCGATATGTACTACGCGTACGTGATTTATGTTGATGGCGCGAAGGCAATCGTCAGCGTGAACTGTATTAAGAAGCCCAAGCCCGCGAGTGTTGACTATGTTGACCCCGACGTGCCAAAAAGCGTCCCTGGAAGGCTACTGGAGCGTGCGCTGGGGAAGGCTACAACAAAGCCAAGATCCAGATGCTTTGTGGTAAGAAGTTGTTTCCTATGCATCACGGGCTCGAAGCACAACGTTCACTGCAAACCGTTAATGTTCGCAAGCCCTTAATTTTTTGGCGAATTTCAAGCGTCCGAAAATCAGCGAAATTAAAGGACAGATGGATAGCGGAAATTTGGTGGGCCCCCGTTCCGACGTCCCCCGTTCCGGCGACTAGAATTCGCGAAATTCGGTGGGCACGAAGTGTCCTTGCGCCCTATTTGCAAAGGAATGGGTGGCGAAAGCAAAGGGTTTTACATCGTTGAACTACAGGGTGGTCCAGATGGCAGCCGCGACACATAAAATAAATCTTAACACATCGGGTTTGTAAGCTACGACAAATTTACCACATAAGTTCGACTAGGTGGAGCATTTAATTTGAAAAAGTATAAAAAAAAGACTTGTTGAGATAAGGGTTATAGCGCAGGCTAGCTGGTGGACGGTCATAGTTATAAACCCCGATACAGGGGGGTGAGAAGAGGGACAAACACAAGGACTTTGAGACGTAACTCAATGTGCATGTTTTGTTTTACAGAAATACGAGAGATGGCTGCAGCCTTGAAGAAGCAGCACGTGGCCGTACCCCTGATATTGAACTCAAGGTCCGAGGTATATGTGCGCCTTGTACTGTCTTTCTTACCTCATCCTTCGACTCTGTTCAAAACCAGGGGCCTTATGTTTGTCTTTTGTGTCCCTTTTTCAAATCGGCAGCATACTGCACTTCCATTATCTTTAGAAAAGGGGACACAAAAGCCCAACATAGGGCGCCACTGAGCAGTAATTGTGGGTAAAATTCCTCGGTTGTGCTCAAGAATACCTTGCATTTTGTTTGCTTCATGACTAACTGTGTCCATTCATGATGGCTGGTCAGAACTATTTGTATAGACATTTTTTTTTTAATTGCTTGCTATTCTGGTGCACACGTGCGGAGGGTAGATACGCTCTATAAAAGGATCAAAGCGAACCGCAAGCGGCACTTTAATACACAAAGAGCCGCAGCTTGGCCACTCCTGATCTCGACTGTGCTGTAGCTGAAGTTGTCCCTCTTCAGTTTCAAGAGACATTCTCTTCTGCTTAGTGTCTCAATCACATCATATGTGAAGGTGACCCTCTTTAGTCTTACAAGACGTCCTTACCTGCTTTTCAGTCTCGCTGTACTCGAACTTGCATCTCTTTTCCAGTATCGCAAACGTCCTCATCTGTTTGGCGTTCTGCTTACGTTGCAGCCGAAGTTTCCTCTCTTGAATCTTTTCATTCGCTTCGATGGTCCTCGTGTTGCTACTTGCCTCTCTAGCTTTCAACAAACCTATTTCATATTGTTCCGAAGTGTCCTAGGCACTTTTCTTTTCTGAATTATAATGTGCCAGCCCATGCTCATCTCAAAAGCAGTTACAAATCCACCAACCAACGGACGCCTAAAGTGCATAGAGTTTGCTAAAAAATTGCATCGTATTTAGAAGTACTTCGTTGCAAGTACTTTTAAACTTGTTCTAAAAGAGCAAAACAACATTTGTGTATTTACGAATATTACCGTCTTCGTCTGTCGATTTTTGAATGATTTGTTTTTTCGCAATATTGTTACAAAATCAACTCAACACCATCACATATCAAGTAAACCATACGCGCAACAAAAAGTGCGAAAACACGATGTCAGGGGATGCAAAATTGCACTTACAGCGCACGATGTCGAACAGACGGGCGATCTCCTCCGAGACGTTGTCCCGTTTCGGGTTGTCTTTGTCGTCGCGCCGAAGCTTCCCGTACAGCCAAGGGTAGTTCTGGACGAGCTCGAGCAACTGAAAGCACTTGCTTTGGTCATCAAAGACGGCAGTGTATACGGCCTTCTGCGCAGCTTCTTCTTGCCTCTGCGCGTCCGTAGCAGCCTTCTTTTCGGTCACCTTCATCGCGTCGGAAAAGGAGGAAGTTCATAGATGCAGCAATACGGGCCATACCGCCATACTCGCAGATCTGCTTCGGCTGCGGCGGCTGCGCCGCTGCGCTGGCTTCGCCAGGACGGTGGAGATACGCGGAGCATGCCCTCCACCGATTGGCCGGGAGACAGGAGCGCCCTACTACGTCACCGCGCGTTTTTGTGCGCGTTGAGAAAGAAGTTGAAATCAACCAACTTTTTTATGCGCGCCCGGAAGGAGCGAAGAACCGGCGCGACGTCACGAAATACGTCACATCCGGGGCGCGCACGACCTACAGCCGCAAAGAGAAACGTTGGTTTGGCACGCTGAGCGTTGTGCGACGCCGCTTAAACGCATTTCACCCCTCCGCCGTCGCCGCCGCCGCACAAGTTCGTCTGCTTCGGGGCGCACAAGTCCATCACGTTAGCTTGCGCTTTTTCAGGAGTTTCCTTTTGGCTTTTAAAGTTGCTTATTAATCTTAATATTTTGTTATATTTCAAAGATGAATAAGTTACTTTTGGAGGCCATAGGAAGCTTGTGAAAGAGCTCAAGCACGGCGTGATAAATAAAGACCAGTCACATGATAAATATGGACCACTTTTCCGCGGCACCCGCGGGCGCCAACTACAAATTCGTATAGCGCCGGAAATATAGCTCTAAATTTTTTTTCTTCGTTGTAAAATTATTTTATGACATCCTTTTTCCATCTAAGATGTTTCAAAAAAAAAATTCTTTGGATCTGACCTTTAAGCCCTCATGCCATCAACGCGCCAGGAAAGTGTTGAAGTCCGAATAACCAAGCATATCTGAATTTTCGGCGCCCGAAAAATCAGTCGACTACTGTTCCGTGTTTAGTCCATTTGCGGAGCTTTGGCTTGCAGGAGAAATGGTCTTGTTTTTAAGCAGTTTTATTATGTTGCAAAGGACAATGTCCCGCCTGGCGATCTTGGGCCAGCTCTTCCGGCTTGCCCAGCAGCAGTTCCTGCAGCTGGTGCTCCTGCTCCAGTTCACGTTGTGCGAGCTGGTGTGGCTCACGCTCGACCCGTACCGGCCGCTGATGCTGCTGCGCCAGCAGCGGATCTTGCAGCAGGCCCACCGGAGGCACCTCCTGTGTTTGTGCCAGTGCTTGCAGAGGTCGATGGCGAGGTAAGTTAAGAATTTAATGGAATATTCAGTCCAGATATTGGGCAAGTGACTGAATTTTGTGGTTTCCCCATGTCCTTAAGTTTGGTTATTTGTATGCTTCATTAAATTGAACAATCATTCTGCTTCAAAATGCCGATGAATATAAAAAGTAGGGACGGCCATCGATAAGATATTTCTTCTTAATTAATTGGCGCTTTTCTGTGACGTTTTCGATTTGGTGTTTTCGTTTTATTTTTAGCTTTTTCATAAATCATGTACCAAATAGCCAATTGTTAAATTATGGTATAATTAGTACCTCTCAGTCAATTGGTGAATCCTTGAATTGCTTTCAATGATTGTTCAGGTATAAAATTTGAGAAAAAACAAAACTATGCACTTAACAATGTACAGTTGCAATGGAAGTTAATAGCTCCACACGACTGCATTCATTTTTTCGTAGTGATACTTCACCGGCAGCTTGCAATAAAACTGTGGTCATTAATAGGTCAAGAACGCAGGACTGAAATGACTGAGAAAATGTGCCCCGCCCAAAACTCTTCCTACTTTTAGCACATGCAAAGTTGGTGAGAAGAGCAGTAAACCTGGAAGTTTCTCATCTGTTTTATTTCACCAGGGAGGTGTGTGAGGGAGGGGGGGAGAGGGGCGGGGGTCAGAGTGATGTGGCACCAGCTACGTTCCCTGAGTACCACAACTCCGAAGCTTCGTTTTAGAACCGCGTTGTGGCACAGTAATCACGCATAAACATTAGCGTAAACCTGGCACCTTGTGCTTTCAGAGCAAAGCTTGTACCGTGGGGCATCCGTATTTGAGCGAGCTTTTCAATGCGCTATCTGGGGCACTGGTTTCTTTTTATTAATGTTCTCTTTTTTTTCTTTCGCTCGCCCTCTTTACTCTGAACTCGCTTAAAAGGAAGACACAGTGGTTCTGTACCCAACAGAAGAAACACACACGTCATCTATGTGTACTTGGCCTCCAAAAAAATAAAAATAAAAAAAAAAAAAATTTTTAAGTTGGTGCACGGAGTGTTTAGAAAATTGTTTTCAAAATAGCGTTGAAGCCCTCTTTCCCCCGAGCGTGACGTCATACCCAGAGATCTCAGAATCCCCACTCTCGCACCCCGTTTGCACCCATCAAAGCTATGCAAACACACTCTCTATATTTTCAAAAAGGTCGGGAAAACATGTCACAACTGGTCTCACATGCAGGGGAATATACCTGGCAAGCTTGCAATTGCATATGCTGCCCATATGAATGCCCCTTAAAAAAAACAAGCGCACGCGTGGATCTATGGACTCCCGCTGGGACTTCCATTTTTTAACTGAGGTAAACTTTGATATGGAGTTAAAGATTATAAAAAAATTATCTCACCCGAAAGAAAGAAAAGAAGGCTTTTTCTTACGGAAGAACGAACATCTAAGCTTATTTTTAGTAAAACCATTAAATAGCATTTTGGCATTTATTGTGACTGAAAATTGCATGGGATGCAAATGAAATGCAATTGGACAGGACGAGCCTGTGGATATCGAGAATCAAACATGAGGAGGAGAATTAAAAAAGACTGACCATCACAAAGCCACAAAAAGTTGTTTGTCGGCCCTTTTTGTTTTTCTTCCAATGTTTGAAATTCAATTGACTGACAGTTTCTCCCCTTTGTCTACGTCAGTGGTGTCAAAACCCTTTAAGTTAAGGTGCCGGATTAGCAATCTGTCGCAGTCTGGAGGGCTCGAAGAAAATACTACTTACAATCGAAGAAAATTTAGGTAAATAAACCTAGATAGAAATTTAAACACACAATTTACTGTTAGAGTAAATGTTAAAAAAACTTTAAGGTTGATGGTGAGTAAGCATACATCAAATTACCATTTAATATTTAGCTAATTATTATATTACACAGCAGTTGTGACCATGAAAGCTCATCAGGCATACATCAAAGTGCACGGGAACGTTGGCACATTCACGCAGTGCTGGAGACTAAGAAGAACGATAGAACTAATGTTGAGAATATGCAATAGTTCTGGCAGAGGAAGCTAACCACAATATATATGAGAGTGCAATGGAGTTTCAACAAAGTGGCACAAAGTGGCAAGCGGGGGCTAAAAACGGTAATGCTAGTGATGACAATGTTAAATTATCATATGGTGAGAGAACCAATGTTGCAATGCAGTTTCTTTCGTTCTTTCTGGTATCTTAGTTTGTGCATTAAGAGTGCGTCGCGCCGTCATTTCTTAACGCCCACTGTTTTCTGTGCCGCTAGCAGCGGGTCTGCCGGAAGCGGGCCGCAAGCCGGGCTTTAATTGAAATACCGAGTCCATTCCCGGGCCAGTCGAAAGAGTTTCGGGGGCGGTATTGGTTTGGAGACCTTTGACCTATGTCGTAAGGTGTTTGCATCCAAACTATAAGGAAAAAGTGCACTAGAATTAATCACAATCAATCTGTTAGGAAATTGATTCATCCAGTTCCTCCATCCAAATGTCCATCACAGCAACAGATTTATGTGGTACACTCTTAGAAAAAAGGGTCAGTATAGTACTCCCTAAAGGGAGGAACGCACTTGACACATATGTTCCTTCAGAAAAGGGAGAAACTTTCGTCCCTTAAGCAGGGGAGCAAAAGTTCCTCCGTCGACTGCATATCATTATGGCGGCCACGAATCGAGCAAATCGAGCTCAATAAGGCTTAACGAGAAGACTAAGTCTATTGTACGGAGCGAGAGTAGCAGCAAATAAAAACGTAACACGAGCTTTCCGCGAACTGTATTTATTTCCGAAGTTTCTTTACCCCTGCAGGCAAAGAAACTTACGTTTCGAAAGCATGCAGTCACTCAGTCTTCTCATCGTCAGCGCTGCGAAGTTCAACGGAGACAACCGGCACCCAGTTCGCGCACTTTATGCCTTACCTTTGCTATTCCTTGAGAAACAATTCCTTCGTCAACCGTTGCGTCAAGCGCACATCACGGAGGAGTGAAAATCATTCGCCCGCAAAACCAAAAGCCGCTCTAAAAAAAAAAAGCAAATCCGAAGCAACCTCTTGGCTTACCTCAGCACGGTAACACGAAATTATGGCGTAACCATAGAGTAATATAGTAAACGTAAAGAGAGGACACAGGAGCCGATTCGCGGCCCAGATAGTGCGTTTCATACCCTCCGCTACGTGGCGCTTTTCTACAATTTGGTTAAAATTAATTAAAACTCTTTCTGTGAAAAGTATTTATTTTTTAAATGGCAATGCTTTAAAATTGTTTAAAGTACTTAAAACGACTAAATAGATTAAATCAAATACGTCGCAAAAACCACGTGATGAATGGAGCCTGCCATGGCCTGCCTGCCTGCACGCCGTCGCCTCTGCATCATTCTGCATGGCCTCTGCTCGTCCCTGCGTCGTTCGTCTGTGCCGTGCGTGCCGTCCATCTGTGCCTTCTGCTGCATCATGTTCGGTCGACTTTGCATCAATCAAGGTGACGCATGACCGCCCGCGTGCTCGCATGCTCGGCGTGAATTCGTGGAGCCGATCGGTTCGAGCTTCTCGCGCTGTTGTTTCTGCCGGGCTGTCTGGCTGCACTTGAACGTGTGTGCATGTTAATTTTCGATGAGGTTGCTTAAAAAAAAAGAATTTAACTTACGACCTTGCACACGACATTGTCCATGGGTTAACAGATGACGGTGTTGAACGAACCTCTAACATTGCAGATAGAGCCTTAATTGGTTGTTATGCTGTCTGAAATTTCCAGGAGGTGCGTTTGCACACACTGTTGTGCACACTCCAACAACGTCTTCTGTTTAACGCAGTCTCCTCATTTCTCTCATTCGGGAACTTAAAGGGGCGGTGCAATGATATTTAATTGGAATGTTTTTCACTTTACACGAGCTTACTGGCACTAGTGGGACTCAAGGGTACTCGCACGCAACGCTACTGACCAAGAAACTCCTCTGTTGCGCTGTAATTTCGAGGACAAAACCCAGTGTTTTTATTCAATCTCTCCTTCGGAAAACCTGATGACATAGTTGGACGGTATCAGTACCGCCCAGTGACGATATTGGAATACGGCTCATAGATTGGACCCGAGCATGGCGTGGACACTCGATTTGGGCTCGTGATAATCGATAGCTCGAGAAACATTCGGGTAGTGTCCTGCGTCAAATCGCTGCAATGACGACAACAGCCGAACCATAACAATGTCTGGAACTCAGCGCATGTCCTGTGCCTTGCCAACCCCAGCGCATGACTATGATCAACATTGGCGGCATATAATCGGCTCCAGATCACGGGGCTGCTTGTTCTGGCTGCGAGTTGAGGGGGTGAACTCTGCTCGTTTTTTTTTATTTTTTTCTGCGACTTCGTTGCGTGTGGTGAAAACGAACGGGTATATTTTACAGATCATTAACGTCAGGGATTCGTTCAAAGCGGTATTTGCGCAAAATACAAACATCAGTGCATCGCCCCTTTAAGACTGTTGGCTTCACAGTAAAGGCTGTGGTCTGTGGTTTGGGGGCTTCAAACGTAAGCTTGGCGTGTGTGGTGATAAGCCATTTTTTGAAGTTGACAACGAACAGGTTTACTTTGTCTTTGATGTTCCGCACCTTCCCAAAACAACCAAGAGCAATCTCCAAGCCCACAAACTTTGCATTGGAAATGAGGTCATTGAGCGGTCTTCTATTATTGAACTTCATTGTTCTATTCATGAGATTAGCTTGCAATTGACTCCGAAACTAACTGAGAGACACATTTATTCAAAAACCTTTCTGTAACATGGAAGAAAATTGTGCCCCACAGGTACTGAGTGCCTCAATCTTTCTTGTGACCATATCTCTTGTTTATGCAAAGGAACTTCGTGAGGCAGCCATGGCTACAGCCTATTTCTGTGACAGGATGTGCACACTTTTTGATGTCTAAATAGCTGAGAAATTCAAGAAGACAGGGCAGAAGTTGCGTCATGCCATTCTGAAGGGAGAATCTCAAATACTCGATTTTCTCCACCAGTAACTCGGATGGATTTCAGCATGGCAGTTCCAAAGTAGGAGGCAGCCATAAGCCATCATTGGGTGGCAAGTTACTATAAAAAGTGTCCTCATGCTCTGGGATGAGCTTTCAAGCAGCCATGACTTTTAAGTTCTTACTTACACAACGCCTGCAGCAAGACACACTTGAGAACGTTTTTGGAGCTATATACGACAAATGCTGGGCTGCAACACAAACCCAAATGTGCATCAGTTCACCTCAGGACTAAAACACCTCTGGATAAAGAAACTGTTCAAACTGTCGGACAATGAAAACGTAGAACATGAAAAAGGCTGACCTTCTAAAGGAGTTGCAAATATCTTCGCACCATGAAAGTTTAATTTCAGACATTGTGGAATGTCTTCCAATTGATAACTTCCCGCCACTAGAGGATATTTCTGAGCTGGCATCAGACATCAGGTCTAACATAATTGATTACTCGTCCACGTTTTTATTACGTTTGGGGCTATTTGATCAAGCTTTTGCTTGAACAGACAACTTACAGCTGTGGCTGTTCTCAGCTGCTATCCGATGAGTCTAATAACTTGACCAGGCCTCACCAGTACTGTCTTGTTCCTAAAGCATACCACGTGCCTGGAAAATTCTTCGGGAACTTAGTAGTACCATCACAGGCTGCCTTTCATTTCATTCAGCAACTTGAAAATCACTTTCTTCCCATAATAGAGAGTGTGACACATGTTCGAGGAGTGTGTGCCGCCTTGTATAGCGCACTTTGAGGTCTGGGTGGTTTTCACCTTTGCCCAGAGGAGTACCACAAAGGGTTTTTAAAATTGTTTTGCACAATACGCTTGTGTTGACATGTTTGATTTCTTAACCGGAATTCGGACAAAGTTCGGTTGCACTCTTCAGTGCCTAGTAAGAACGAGACAGGTTTAATTGTTAATAGCGTATTAACAAAGGCGGTTGCGCCTTTGTTAATAAAAAAATTTGTTAATAAAATAAATGTTAACCAAAAACAAAAAGTGATTAAGCGGGTGGTGCAGCTTGCTCTCCAAATATTTGTTTCCCCTTTTTCCAGCGAATGTGTATCACGGCTCCCTAACAAAAATATTTGTCCACTTTCTAAAAAAATTCGATAAAAAATAGTGTATAGAGGCTAACAATATCTGAAAGGAAATGTATCCACTTTTGTATCCACTGTCCATAGTTTTTTAGCCGCTTTTTTCTGAAGCCATATTTCTTTTCTGAACAATTTCGGGGAATATTTAGGGACGTTGAATCTTGTCAGAGTTCGAATAGAGTTCTAATTTTTTGGTAATGGCTCGCCCGCAGTGAGGTTGAGGCTAAGCAAATTGGTGTTTTTTTTATATTTGCCGGAAATCGGGAATTTGTACTATCCGGCATGTGCTTCGCGCTGTTATAATACTCTTATGACTGGTAATGATAGCGATGTCTTATTTATTTTTGCACTTACTTCCCGTACCCGAGTCGGCGTGAAAGTGAATGTATCATACAGCATGTTCTCCGTGGAAGGGTTTTGTTAACTTGGTTCTGCTAAGAATCTATTACGAAATGTACGAATGCCGAAGTCCTTCATATTCATTTATTTTTGTGAGTATCGATCTTTTTCGTATAAAACATACAGAGCTTCTGAAGTAAATCATGTGTACATGAATGTGGTCCAATAAAATGTGTTCGAACCACTTACTGTTGTTGACCCCAAAATGCTCCACCACCCAGGAGTCAATGCGGTGATTGTGTAACTTCAATGCTTTACAATATAAAAAGAACAAGAAATATATATACTTCTGCTTCTTTGTGAAGTAAGTTGAAATATTGTTTGACACATTTTGCACGGACTCTATCGTAAAAAATAAAGCAAAAATGCGTCAGTATTGAAAAAAAAAAAACAAAAAAAAAACAGCGGTTTCGAGAGTCAATGTGCTCCCGAGAGATGAGCGAGGCGGGAAGGAAAGAGAGAGAGAAGGGTATTGGAGAACCGGAGCAAAAACGTCCAAATCGAAACCGAAACTAACTTGACCGGAAACGGAATCAGATTATACTTAATACCGCCCGCTAGGAGCGCTACCTGTCACTGGTCTATCTGGGCCGCTGGGGCCTATGGCAGTGTCCGCTCTTTACCTTGTGTATATTACTCTATGGCGTAGCCGCGTAGCGTAAAAGGATGTTAAATCGCTTGCCACCAGATGGCAGGGTCAATCAGAGTAATCGCAAGTAGCTAGGCTAGGTGGCGCTAGGTACCGCCCAATTCATGTTTTACAAAAAAATATTTTTTATTTTCTTACGCCACAATTGCGTTTTCTTTACTGCGGGAATCTATGACACATGTAGACACGTTAGGCACACTACAAGCACCAGGTGAACATACATTGAAGCGCATATACAGGCATCGCACATACAAACATCAATACAACAGCACACATGTAGACACGTTAGGCACACTACAAGCATCAGGTGAACATACATTGAAGCGCATATACAGGCATCGCACATACAAACATCAATACAACAACACACTACCCCGATCGCTACTCCCGAGCCCTGCGTTTCCGTCTTTTATACTGGTCGTTTTGAACTTGCGGAATTTTTCGGTGACTCCCTAAGCAATAAAAAATATTCCGAACATGTTCATTTTTTCCCAGCAATGTCATACATCTGAGAATATTTTTAATGGCTCTGGGGATGAATCTCTTATTAAAAAGAAAACGCTCGATCATGCCGTAATTATTTGAAAGCCAATAAATCGAGCCGCTCCAATGTGGTTCCAAGCCATGAGTTTATTTTCCCGCACGGCCCTTCGTAGCCAGTATTTATATTGTAGGCTTTGTTTTTCTATTTGTGCTGTTCGCGCACGGCTGCAATTGCCGTCTTGAATTAATCTCTGTAGAGCGGATATTCACTCAGCTGGAAGTGATGCTTCACGGGCAGAGAAATCGCTTTTCGATCAACTTGAATGCAGTCAAAGCCGCGACTTACGGCAACTGTTAAGTGTACGGAGCTACGCCGTTGCGAGCTCGAAAACTTCTAGCGCTCATCCCAGCGCGCCACTTGGAGAGCAGTTTCTACAGGAACCGTAATGTATTTAAACAGTAAAATAAACCATAGCGTTTTTTTTTCTCGATTTTACCTGTCTTTTTTTTTTCTATGCTAAACTTCCACTGTAAATATACGTACTTTCCGTCATACTTTAGTACTGCTCAGTCTTTTCCCCACGCAATCGCTCTCGGAGACCGACAGTCACATTGGCCACTGTACGATAGGAGCTTACCGTTCAGATCAGCGTTCCAACATGACTATCCACACGTCGATCGACTGCACCTAATCCCTCAAGTGGTATTAAACTCTTTAATGTAAAGCGGAATGTCATCCCGCGACACCCCGCCCCTCCGATAACGGCCCGACCAGCGGCATCAATGCCCGACAGTTTAGGTCATCTCATTTTGTTGTTACACCACTGATACGCGAACACACGGTCACATCGGCGATAATTTCAGTCTTCTGTTCACAACCCACAACACTGCCATCACGATGTCGCTGACACGCAGAAATACAGAACCACGTTGACGATGTTGCTGACACGCAGAAATACAAAATCACGTTGAACGCCGGTTGGCACTCAGCACGGGACAACAGAACCAAACTCAGCACGAAAGGCACCCAGGCAGCCGGCAGGAAAACCTGCCTGCCTTGGACGCAGTTCCCGCGATTTCCATAACGTCGAAAACGTCGACACAGCTCCTCGTGGTTTCGCTGCTGTAGTTCCGCGTGTGTCCAGCAAATCGGAGACGGCCGTCTTACCAGTGTATGTATCGCTGCTGGCATTGCTCCGGAACTTCGCTGTTTCTAGCGGCTTCGCTATCTCGTTTGATAAATTTAGTGATAAAAACGTCAATACAACCGAAATGTTCTGCACGTTTGGACTAGAAGACGGCATTACAGGCGGCCTTCGCTGCCGCTGAAGCTCAATCAACTCAACATTAATTTACTAAACAACGTGCGCGATGTGCTCGAAAAACGAAACCGAAAGATGAGTCGGGAGGGCGAAAGCTTTCTCCGGTCTGCCTGGAGAAGGAGTAAAACGTCTCGGTGAATAATAAGGACTTTAATTTTCCTTTCATCGGTCTGGGTTTGTTTATGTGTGTTTTGGTAAATAAAAATAAAAAAGCACTTTACGAAAAAGAAAAAAAAAAAACCGCTATTCTGGGGATTGAACCTTTGACCACTTGGGTCAGTAGCGCGATGTTTTACCCCTGCGCCAACTGAACAAGGAGGAACTCGCCCTCCTCCTTTCATTTTTTTTTTTTTTTTTTCTTTATTGCGCCCTCCTCCTTTCATCTGAACTGCCGTTCCTCCCTTCTCTGGGCAACTTGTCCGCAACAAGGAGGAACGGTCGCTGTTGCTACCTTTCTCCTCCTTTTTTTCTTAGAGTGTATATGCTATTTAACCTATTCATGAATCTATTTCTAGGTCCATCTTGGTCATGGTATCTTGGTGCAAAAGGACAAGCTGTCTTAAGTCATGGGAGCCCGGAAAGACTCTATGTTCGTTAAAAAGGCCAAAAAGGTGGTCTTCGGCCGGGAGAACCTGCATGGTCGAAGTATCACTGGGGTGCCATGCCGGCGCATCTAGGGCGCCGTGGCCAAGAGGGCCCTGAATGCACCTATAGTCCGTTGCAACCTAAGAACGAAGGCCGAGGGTAAGACGGGCCAGGGAGGAGGAAGCGGACGGAACGCTGGAGAAGAGAGGGGGAAACCTCCTTCTCTCTTTAGCGTTCCGTCTGCTTCCTCCTCCCAGGCCCGTCTTACCCTCGCCCTTCATTCTTAGGTTGCAACGGACTATAAGTTGGCAGCAGTCAGCGCTAAGAGCCCACTTCTCACAGATACCTCATGCTTGGCGATACATTCGAGCCTGATGGCTTCCGAAGTTGCAATCTGCTAAGACAAAATTAATAGAATAAAATATTCCAAGGCTTTCGAAATTTTCAGTGCTATAGGCTGTTGAGGGGTCACAGTTCGACTAGCTCGAGCTTTAAGAATGTGAAGCTCCGAGCGCAAAACTGAAATGAAGAGGCCCTATCTCCCTCATTGTTTTTAATATATGAAAAAATAAAAAGTGATCTTGTTACGGTCATCTAGCGCCCTTGGTGGTTTCTGATATATTCACACTATGGAGGTTTTACAGTAACATGCTCCGCGTCAAAAATGTCTGCTAATCCCCGCAAGTTTTGGGGGAGGCTCCACTTGCAGGCCCGCTCGCAGGACCGCCCGCAGGACCTTCTGCGTGCTTCCAGACTAACTGTGGGCTCCTCTTATCTTTTTTTAGAAAAACATTAGACTGCGACCCTATTGAAAAAAAGTATGATCCTGAACCCGGTATACCCGAATTTGAGCTGGGCAATATGTAAATCGAACTGGTTAAACTGGCGATATAGGAAACAAACTGGCCGCATTGGAACATTAACAAGGCAAACTGGCACCTTAGCCTGCCAAACAGGCAGCCAAACTTGCCAAACATGCAGACAATGTGCCAAACAGGCAGCCAAACATGCAAAACAGGTCCCCGAACAGGCCAAACAGGAAACAAAACTGGCCAAACAGGCTGCCGAATTTGCCAAAGAGGAAGCAAACTTGCGAAACAGGTAGCCGAACTTGCCAAATAGGAAGCAAAACTTGCCAAACAGGCAGCCAAACTGGGGAAACAGACAGCTGAACTTGCCAAACAGGCTAAACTGAGTGCTAGACAGGTGGTGATAGCAGAACTGGTATTCAAACTGTTCAAAATGGTGACTGAACTGGTTACAAATGATAATCAAATCAACTGTTCAAACTTGTAGCTAACTGCTCAAACTGGTAGTCAAACTGTTCAAATTGGAAATTGAGCTACTCTAACATGCAGTGGAACTGCTCAAAATCGTGTATGTATACCGAAGAAAGGTTTTTTTTATAATCTGCCTAGCAGCACACTTCGGTAAATTACTTCGTAAATGTAATTGAATTATAGTTACAACGTTTGCCGCCTTTTGCTCCAGCTTCCCAGAGCTGTGGTCTAAACAAACAAAACTATACCTTTGTCCGAAATAAGGTTGTTGCAATTAGAACAACTGGACAAAAAGTAATTCATTGCAATTTAGATTACATTTAGAACGTAATGCAATTTCACAATTGCATTACTTTCTTTGAACTTTGAACCCCGCCGACGTGGTTCAAAAGGCTCTGTCCGCTAATGCTGCCGATCACCTGCCAGATTCTGCAAGGTCTGTTCGACAGTGGTGCTGTGCCAGGAACGTGGCAACGAGCTTTGGTCACTCCGCTACACAAGGGAAAAGGGAAGCCGACGAATGAACCAAAACATTACCGTCCTGTGTCAATCACCTCGATTGTCTGTCGAACATTTGAAAGGATAGTTAACAGTCAGTTTGTCAACCACGTTGAAGAATCCGGCTATATCTCCGACAGTCAGCACGGCTTTCGAACAGGTTGCAGCGGCGAATCAGCACTGGCAACTATGACCCATGTTATCAGTGATTACATGGATAAGCGAACGATGACAGATCTAATCCAACTTGACCTAAGCAATGCGTTCGATATGCTCGACATTAACCTCCTACATGAGAAGCTCACACACGCAGGCATACACGGCTTCCTATTCACCTGGATATCAAGCTTTCTGCGGAATAGCAGCCAACAAGTTGTGTAGTGTGGGGCACGCTCTACAGAGAGGGTCATTTCATCAGGAGTGCAACAGGGCTCTGTCCTCGCTCCGACGCTCTTTCTCATATACGTGAACGACATGCCACGCAACGACAAGTGCATCCTAGTGCAATACGCAGACGATACATCGATCGCGACGACAATTTCGTCCCAGTCTGCCGCACGTCACTTGCAAAACTATCTAGAAGACATAGAGAGATGGATTTTGAGACAACACCTAAGCCTGAGCGCTTCCAAGAGTTCCGTGATACGTTTCTCAAACAGCAAAAAACAGACAATTGCCCTGTATATACTTTAGAAGGCACTCCATTACACACATCAGACCACCTGTCTATCTTGGGTGTCACGTTTTTCCAAAACTTGTATTTTTCCGCACATATTGCCGGTGTTATTGCGAAGTCCCGCAGGACGCTTGGCTTCATCACCCGCGTCGCAAGGCCAGGTAGGCCGGCGGTTCTGCAGGCACTATATACATCCTTAGTCCTGCCTTCATTGGAATATGGTCCCCTGGCACGACCGACTTGCCGTACCACGCACGGCTCATAACCCTTGGCTGGCGGCCCCTCGCGATCAGAGACGAATGATTTCTCGAGTTCGCGTGCTGTGCCGATTGCTCGACGGATCTCTTTCGGGGACTCGCCTATCGGCCGCCGTGCGTCTCGGTAGAAGATCGGTCAGCCCGAACTTCTTCGAGGCAGGACCGTTCGTCACAGCGAATCTCTACTGCCCGCCGCCATTAGAGACTTTTTGACCATCCCATTAGCTTCTCGTAGCCCTCTGCCCACAACACACAATGAATCCCGGGAACTTTGCAAGGTATTAGCGAAACGAATACCTTCGCGTCTGCTGCCATCATGATCTTCACTCCCTCACCCCCTCTTCCTCTTGAATCATCACCATTGGCACCGCCTTCAGCAACATCATCGTCATCACCACCACCTCCATCATCGCTGCCATCATAATTTTAATGCTTCTAAAGCTGGGTAGTACTATAACTCCCAACGCACACAGCGGCAGCAGACGCACACGCCTAAGGGTTTTTGCATATCAGCTTTGCCTGGCACGCCGCCGTGTACGCACCAATTTAAGTGAAAATAAATCACTCACTCAATTACCATACTTGGAGCTACCCGACATCAATACTTTCATATAACAGCATATGTCGATCCGAGACCTTTAGCAAAAATCGGACCTGTAAACTATGGCACTGTACTTATCTGCATACGTTTGGCAAGGTCGTGGATTTCATTAGTGATATGATAAAAAATACTTGGCTCAATCAAAAGTTACGAAGGAATACACAAGAATACTCTTAAGCATTCCGAAACCAAAAAAGCATCATCGTGGGCCATTGTGACGTTTTATTTAACAAAAAGTGCAAGGGAAAGAAAAAGCTCTCCTCTTACTGCTGTTCCCCGTTTTTGTTCATCAAGCGTTCCAGTGGACCAGAACGTTTTCTAGCTTTGAGAGAAAAAGGCTTAACCACATGTCAGCCCGTGCAACTTTTTATGTTTTTATTTGTAACTTTTGACTCGAGCAAGTTTCATCACTATTATCAGATATGAAATTTCCACCACCTAGCTGAACTTGTGTGGTAAATTACAGTGTTGTACCTCAAAAATCAAACTTTTTAGGTCTATTTAAGTCTGGGCCCGACACACAGACCACCCGGTAGTGGTCTTTATCCCTTGTGCAATCAGGCAGTAGTGCTTTATTTTTCTTTCCACTTTAGTGCATTTGATAATATGCAGTGCTCTACATAATAAAACCATTTCGACAGAATATAGCATCGAAAACAAGCAGCAAAGGACATAAATAGAACATGGTTGATGACAGTGAAGTTCAACAATGACCAAGCATGAAATGCAACGAGTCTGCATCATTACCCAAAAGAAGGTATTACCCTCTTTAGAAGTCTGCTCAAGCACAACACAGCAAGCTCAAGCCAAAAAGTTCACAAACATGCACCACCAATGCATTTTAAGTTTGAAAGAGAAAAGTATTGAAGTTTGTGCGTCCACATGCAAGCGGTAATATTCTTGGGTTCTATCCACAACCCCTACCCATTTCGATCTGGATGAGCAACGTGCTGGCACATGTTCGTGTATTATTACTGCATGATGCACATTAAAGACCCGAGTCTAGCGGTTGTACCGCACTGGCTAAATTGCTCATCTACACGTAGAGACCTGTCGCATCACTTAAATGGCAGATAGACATTGCGCTCTTTAAAACTGATAGTGTATGTGGCCTATTAAGCTGTTAATTAAAACATTAATCAACACATTTTGATTAATTAGTTAAAATATTGTGACGTTTATCCACTCATCTAATGTCTGCCGAGCCCCAGAAGTATACAGAGAAGACGGAATCTATGTACCCAACACATGCTTTTTTAAATTCTGTAAAAAATGAGGGAAAAAAAAGCCGTGTATACATGTTAAAGAACTTTAGTCCCTCTCAATTTTGTTCGGCATGTCGCATACAAAGCACTTGCTGTCAGCCGGAAACACCATGAAAAGGCAATTGGCCTTAATGCCCTCGGGTTTCAGCACCTTACAGATGTCTACCTGCGAAGCAAAACATTCCTTTATATGCTCAGGAAAGAGTGGTGTCTCCCGTAATACCAGCCCCCTTGAAAGGAGCGTGCACCCGAGACCAGCGGCATGAAGAATTCTCTTAATTCTGAAATACTCCCCATCAGCAGTTGACACTACAGTGGTGTCACTCTTTGAAGCTCTTGTGTAGGCAGTGCTATGGAACACCTGCCCCTTGTACACAAAACGCTGGTATTCCAAAGCGCTGCCAACTGTGCCTGTCCCACCGTAGACCTCTAGCGCACGTTCCTCGATAGCTGTTAGAACGGCAGCTTTTTCACGTCCCAGCAAGCATGCTTCATCAACATAGCAGGCATTCTGGAAGCTGTGAATAATCAAGAAATCTTTCACACACACACCGCTCATTGGCAGTGATTGCCACGTTGCTATCTGCCAGAAGGCATTCAAGCTGCTGCGTCATTACGGCTCGCTCTACGATTTGATCCGGAAGTCCTCTAGCTACAGAGACCACCTTCACCAACTTTCCGTATCTGCCCTCGAAAACAAATGCGGATTGCGCCCAAAGTGGTCCCAACTGGCGCACGGAGTTTGGCAGGGGGAGGAGCTGGTGCACGTTGAACGTAAGCGAAGTCACTCCATACAAGGCCTCACAGTGACCAACGCAGTCGATCAGCAGATTTTCTGAAAACAAAAAAATAAGCATGCACAGGATACAATCTCAGACTATAAAATTAATGCATAACATTAACTGAAATTTCAAATGCCGTGCAGCTCATCGGGTGATTTTGGGTGTGATTTCCTACCACAGTTACCTGATTTGCATGCTCCGAGAATTTACACAGAACATTCTGTCTAATCAGTGCGGGGAGATCTTGACACTCCCATGAGACTGTCATACGGTATAAAAAAGACCTTTATGAGGCAAATAGGAAAAAGAAAGTATGAAGCTTACCTGCACGCTTGATCTCGTCGGCAGTGATGGTCTCACGTAGAAAGATGTGTATTGCTTGCGAGAGCTTGGAGAGGTGTTTCCAATACTCCAGAGGCAGAACGTCCATGAGGCAAGGAGCAGCGTAGAACAGAAGCCGGAGTCTCCACTCTGACGCTTTGCAGAAACTGCGTTCCCTGAGTGAACGAGGCAGCATTGTCACACAGTGTGGTGGGTTGATCTGGAGGAGGCGGCCGTTGACCCGTGCCACGCAGGATGGTGCTCCCGTAAGCAACATAAGTGACTGGGCACATGATTAATTTATCTTGCTTTAACAACCATATATGAGGCTGTGTACAAAAAGTACAACCACTCAAAAATGCATTCATGAAAGTTCGCTTCCCCAGAATGTTGAGGCTGAAACCCGAGGTTCAAAAGTGAAAAGTCAAACCCCGAGGTTTAAAGGGGTCTGAGAAATTTAAGAATCAAAAACGCTAAAAAATTTGACAATTTTCAAACTTTTGAATTTAAAAAGTTCAATGAACCTTGAAGGTCAGTCGAATTTCTCCCACGCCAGGCTGTAATGAAATCAGTTTTACCCGTTTCGATTGGGCAAAGCTTTCGCAAAGAATTGTACCTGTCTGTTCATGCATGCAGACTATACGAACATAGGAACAAGCACATCAGACGACAGGTCAGCTCGATGTTTGATCTGATTTCGCCATGGCCAAAGCGACGTGGTATAGGAAGTCCATTTCACAGCGGAGTAGAAGCTTACGCTACAGGTTAACAAGTCGTGACAGCACTGTATGTTTGTCAGCTTCTGCGAGTGTGGTTGTGGGTGGTTTCAAAAGCCATAGATCAAGCATCTGCAGTGCGCCGTGCAAGTACAAATAGTGACAAATGCGAAAACACATTTCCGCTAAACGTTTTCTTATTAAAAACAGCAAAATACAGTGGACATAAAGTATATATTGCATGCTCTCTGGCCATCAAAGATGGGCACCCATGTTACGATTTTGCAATCCGCAAACTAAAATTGAATGCCGTGACCATTTTAAAGAAAATCACCGTCGTTTTGTAAATAAACACGCTAAAATGACACTGTTACCATTACTATACGTAATGTTTTTCTTAGCTGCAACAAAATTTTAAAAAAAAGAAGAAAATTGGAGGTAGGGTAAATTGGGCCCGGGGCATGGTGGCCACTAGAAAAAAGGCAAAGTTGGGTAATTAGTTAGCTAATGAACTAAAACTTTTCAATTATCTTTTTATTTTTTCACTTCAGGGCACATAATGTATTTGGAGAACTCAAGCTTGACCTTATAATGGTTTAGCCGTGCCGTCAAATTCTCGTTAAAAATTTGTGAACGCTACAGGGTCGAGAAATGTCACACTGGTACACGGTGCCAAATTGAAACTAAGCGAGCAAAAGCGCCGCCAACTTCATTGCTTTGTGTCTACACTGCTGATGTCAGCTGCGGTGTGGGTACGTGGGTTGGAGCTATCGCGGCCGGCTTTGTTTAAGTGAAGCCGGCTGCAATAACGTCGATTCACGTGCCCCGTCACAGGTGACGTCAGCAGTGTCATGCAAATCGATGACACCACCGGTGCGATTGTCCACTTTGTTTCAGTCCGATGCTCAGTACCGTGACATTTCTCGACCCCATAGTGCCTACCACAAATTCTTTAATCAAAATTTAATGGCACATTAAATGTTGATAAAGAATTTGTGCTCAGTACCGTGACATTTCTCGACCCCATAGTGCCTACCACAAATTCTTTAATCAAAATTTAATGGCACCGTTAGACCATATTGAGGTCAAGCCTCCATCATCTAGACATATTAGGTGCACTCAAGTGAAAAACTGAAAAGTTAATAGAAAGATTTGAGTTAATCAGCTAACCTTTTATTTAATTTCGCCTTTTTTCTAGTAGCCACTACGGCTACTAACACTGCCTTAGGGCTCATATTGCCCTATTTCTCGTTCTATTTTTTTTTAAATTTGGAGCAGCTAACAAAGACACCCGTATGGGTGACTATTTGCTTAGGGATTGTTATGTTAATATGTATCTGTAAATATACTTAGTTTTATATACACATTAAAAATGTGACAATCAGCTGTAGAGCTAATCAAAATCGGTCAACCAGCCTGGCAATTCTATTTTGCCAAATCTATGCCTAATATTCTTGAAGGTTAAGCTAAAATTCTGATTTTCTAGATCTGGAGATTTCGCAAAACCTTGGCCAATCACTAATGGCAATTGTGTCAGCGTTAAAGTGGACGAAAATGCTGATATATATATAGAGTTACGCCTAGAAGATGTTCTGATAAAAAGTATTATTAACGTGAAGATGAATTTGAGACTGCGAAACTCAGAACCCATAAAATTTGTACTTGCGACCTCGGACTGGAAGTTCGAGGTCGCAAGGTTCAAAGTATTCAATATCTTCAAACTTTCGCACTCGAACCTTGGGAGGTTTGCAACACCTCTAGGTTTGCCCTTACTGTGGAGCTAGTAACCAGGGGGGACCCTCACTGGAGAACTCCCTGCTTCTGCTGAGTGGGCAAGTAACGAGCAGGAAACGCGAATAGTACTAGCATGTGAAGATTTAAGTCATGAATTGGCCTGGTAAACACCATTAAGGTAAAAAGAGGTCGAAGAGATGCCACAAATTATGAAAAGAGCAACTTATGCGCCAACTTGTAACTGGAAATGAGACATTTTGGTACTGTACGACATACTTATGTAGAACCGTTTTTTAGAGTTGGATGAAGAAAGCAGCCTTTCTGTAAACCGCTTTGCTGCTCCTTGAAGAACGGCGTGCATATACTCGACGCTCACTCCACCCAGAAGATCAAATCCTGAAGGTAAATGTTATATGTCTCTGAGTTTCTAACTCTAGGGACTACAAAAAAGCATGCAACTGATGAATCATAAGTTCAATAATTCCAAGAGTATAGCTGGCAACAGTGCATAACATTGAATCTATTAGTGTACCGCCTGCTTTTTTGATGAAAGAAAAAACATTAGTATTTTAACTCCGCAAGTACGCTGGTCAGTATACTCCATGAATTGGAAAGTCAAACATCAATTAGTGTTCCGAAAGGTTTCTCTGAACCGAAATAGAGTACAATTTTATCGAACGGTAGATTGCCGATCAGAGAATATTGACAGGTTTTACCATAGAAAACCATTAGAAAATGCTCTTCTGAGCGCTTCGTACAAATGAACTTGGACGTGAATTCCAGAAGAAATTCGCGTGTATGTACTGCCTCTACTGCCTGTTTCAACAGCAGCTTTCTTAAATACCGCCGTTTCGCTAAGCTTATGTAAAAAAAATAGGGGGGAGTTGATGATGATGATGATTATGAGTTTATTGGCGCAGCAGCAACGAGGGCCATAATGCGCTAAACTTAACGTATTTAGAGCATATTATAACAAAAGTTTACTTTGAGGCTACATATTTATAAATGGTATAAGTATCCAGTTGGTTTTAAAAAGTCTAAGACACGGCTGAATGGAACCAAAGATTTATCACCAAGCAAAAAAGAGGGATGAAACGGGAGATGATCCCTAAAAAGTTCGAGAAAATATAATTGACGGAGTGGTTGATGGGACGTACAATGCCACAAAATATGCAACACGGTCCGAAGCTCTCCACAATGTTCACATAGTGTAACATCCTCACCACGAAGCAGATACTGATGTGTCACGCGGGAGTGACCTATTCTTAGACGGCACAGAAGAACCTCCACACGACGTTCCCTGTTGTAAGAGCTCTCCCAAACGCCCAGAACGGGCTTGATAATGTGAAGTTTGTTGTTGCTCTATGTATCCCATTCCAGCTGCCATTTAAGAAAAATAGATTTCCTCAGAAGGGGTTTCAAATCTTGGTAAGGTAAGCAATTGAATATTATAGACGAGCCTCCGGCAGACACGGCCAATTTATCCGCCTCTTCATTACCCAAAATCCTAACGTGGCTTGGCACCCAGCAGAACTTAATGTCCCGACCGCGTCGCAGGGCGCTATTGATCTTACTATGTAGATGTTGTGCAAGGCGGTTCATTGTGGGCATCAGGGAGGACACAGCCAATAAGGCACTTTGTGAGACGACAAAAATTACAGCTTTCATTATACTATTGTTGAGTATATGTTTGACCGCTAGTAAAAGAGCATAAAGCTCTGCGGTGAAGATGCTTTTCCTACAGTCAACTTGTGTGGCTTCGCTGTAGGAGGCGGAATAGAAAGCAAACCCTACAAAAGACGACGATTTGGACAAATCTGTATAAAACTCCAGGTACTCTGCATATTTTTGTTGCAAGAAGAGGAACTCCTGCCGGAGGATTTGTGGTGAAATGACCCTCTTACTGTATTTTGCGAGTGACCAGTCACAGAAAATCGGCAGAACATCCCATGGAGCTACCCCATGAGTTTTTTTAACCAAGGGAATCTCATGGAGGGGTATATTAAGGGACTGACAAGTACCTAGCAAACGGAGGCTTAATGGGCTAACAATGTTCGGCTTGTTTTCGAAAAGGTGTGAACTTCTGCAAGTATAGAGGGCACTGTAGGAGGGATGTTTTGGATTTGAAAATCCAAAACATCCCTCCGTTTCTCAAAGGACATTTCATGCGTGTCAGCATACAGACTTTTCACAGGAGATGTGCGAAATGCACCTGTAGAAAGTCGTAGTCCAAGGTGATGTATTGGGTCAAGCATGTTAAGAACGGATGGCCGCGCTGACCCATATATTACTGCACCATAGTCGAGGCGAGATCAAACTAAGGAGTTATACAGTCGTAGGAGACAGCGCCTATCAGCACCCCACGACATATGCGATAGCACCTTTACGATGCTTGATGACATCAAGCATTTCCGTTTCAAATTCTTCAGATGGGGCACAAAGGTACGCTTCTTGTCAAAAATAACACCCAAAAATTTGTGTTGTTGTTGGACTGATATCTCAATGCTATTAAGATGCAAGGAAGGATCAAGAGACAATCCCCGGCGTAATGAAAAAGGAACGCAGACTTTTTTTTCAGGGGAAAATTTCAAGCCACTTCCGTCTGCCCACTTACACATTCTATTGATTGTAAGTTGCAACTGTCGTTCACAACTGAAGAGGTTACAGGAAGACACAGAGATTTACACATCATCCACATATAGAGAGTAAGTTACTGATGACGGCATAACCTTAGCTTGACTGTTAATCTTTACAGCAAAGAGTGTAACGCTCAACATTCCTCCTTGAGGAACACCATTTTCTTGAGAGAAAACATCTGACAGTGTGGAGCCCAATCGGACTTGAAAGGTTCTTTCGCTGAGAAAGCTCTGTATGCACTGAAGCATGCGGCCCCGTACACCACAGTTGTATAAGTCACGAGGTATTGCACACCTCCATGTGGTATTATATGCTTTGTGCAAATAAAAAAACACAGACACAATGCTGCCGATGGTCGCTCGTCCCTCCCGAAAGCCGGACTGGTTTACATTAAAAAAATGATCAGCCTCTAAGAAATGGACAAGACAACGGTTCACAAGCCGCTCATAAGTCTTCCCTAAGCAACTTGTGAGTGCGATGGGACGAAGTTCGTAGGAATGGAAGGGTCTTTCCCAGGTTTCAAAAAGTGAAAGCCGTTCACAACTCCTTGTAACGCCGAATTGGAGCGCAGCTCTTGAGCAGGAGGAGGGAAGGGTACTGAGGGGAGGGTAGACCCCTCCTCCTCCTCCTACCCTTATTCCTTAATATGCTCCGGGGGGATAACCTGACCTCGGGGGGAGGGGGTCACGTGACCTCGGGTAGGGTGTGTGTCACGTGACTTCGGGGGGGGGGGGGGGGAGGGGGTCACGTGACCTCGGGGAGGGGGCCACGTGACCTCGGGGGATCACGTGAACTTGGGGGGATCACGTGACCTGGGGGGTCACGTGACCTTGAAGTGACCCTGGAAGGGATCACGTGACCTGGGGGTCGCGTGACCTTGGGGTGACCTTGGCTACGCCAACGGCGATGTCGACGCCGCTCTAGCCGGAAACGGGCGCCTAAGAGCTGCGCTCTAAAAAAGGGATTATGTGGGCGTGTTTCCAGCAACGAGGAAAGGCAGCGGCTTGCCATAGATGATTAAAAAAAGTTAACAGACCGTTCATAGATTCAGGGGACAGTTTCCTCAACATTTTATAGTGGAGTCTGTCTGGCCCAGGTGCAGACTGCTTCCTTGAACTAAGAGCGACCTTGAGTTCACACATTCTGAATGGTCTATTGTAAAAATATGAACCACCCTCCGACATCGAGATCGGCTGCTTTTCAACTGTCGACTGGAACTTCTTGAATTTTTCGCTAAGATTAGAGGAACTACTAATAAGATGGAAATGCTCCCCGAGAACATTTGCATGATGTTTCAGCGATACAGAGGGGGAAGAAAACAGAGGAGTTCGGAAAGATTGGTAATCTCCTCGAACTTTCCGCAGGCGATCCCAAACTTCTTTACCTGGGACAAAGCTATTTAGAGAAGATATATATTTTTTCCATGATGCCCTCCTCGCCTGTTTCCGTGTCCAACGTGCCTTGGCACTACATTTTTTGTTTTAAATTCCATCAGGTTAAAAGCAGTGTGATAACGGCGAAATATACCCCATGCTTGGTTCTGTTTCCTGCGAGTGACTGTGCAGTCCTCATTCCACCAGGATTTGCATCTCCGGGGTAGGACGTCGGATGTTTTCGGAATAGAAGATGCCGCAGCATTAATTAGACAATCAGTGACAAACACCGTCTCCTCCTCGGGGGACATACTGCGAAAGAGCGATGGATCCAGTACATTTAAACCAAAAAAAAGCCCAGTCACCCTTCTCTAATTTCCACTTTGGAAGGCGGGTCGAAAGCGCAGGAAGAGGTATTAAGCTTTCTAAACTTATGGGGAAATAATCGCTGCCAAATGGATTATCTAAAACCCTCCATGAAAAGCACGGAAGTGAGGCTGGTGATGATATGGAAAGGTATATTGATGTAAAGCTGTTATGAGCAGCACTAAAAAACGTTGGCTCCTTTTTATTCAGAAGACAGAGCCCGGAGGAAAATAAGTTGTTCTATAACTCCACTACGGGAATCCTGACGAACACTACCCCACAGAGGGTGGTGGGCGTTAAAATCACCTAGAATTAAAAAAGGCTAAGGCAGCTGATCTATGAGTCCTTGTAGCTTGTGGAGCTGCAGTGGAACGTTGGGTGGCAAATAGAGAGAGACGAGGGTGATGAGTCGGCCAAGAAGAACGCGCACTGCTACTGCCTCGAGTGGTGTTTGTAGAGGAACCTGAGCACACAGAACCCCGCTCTGCACGACTACTGCGACACCACCAGACGGGTTAGGAGCAAGGCGGTCCTTCTTAAAAACCTGGTGACGGCGTAAGCCCTGTGTGTGTTTGTCATTCAGATAGGTTTCCTGTGAACAGAGCTCATCGAGAAAACAATTAACGTCATCAATATTACGAAGAAGGCCGCGACAGTTCCACTGCATGATACCTAAATGTTTACTCATAGCAGTGCTAAAATTAAAAAAAAAAAACACTTTAACTTATACACTACAACAATGGGTAAAACGGGTTACTAAGGTTTAAAATCAATTTTTATACGCGGAGCGATTTTTCTTTTTCGCGGAATCATTCTGCTTCCCACTAGAGGTAGTGGGAGCAGCGAGGGAGGGCTCCGATCCCGAGAGGATAGCCTCGTCGTCGGATTCAGCCCATTCTTTTCCATGGGCTCATCCGGTGGTTTCGTCAGTTGACCCTTAGGGGCCAACAGCTTCGACGTCTCACCGGGCTTCCCCGGGCCAGTGGTTCGGGGTGGCTGGCCCCGGCCCCGGGGGAACACAGAGGCAGGGGGGCCATCCCCTGCTCGGGGGAGGATGCTGGCGGGCCAGCACTCTCCCTGGGCTTGGGACATCGTGCCGCTGGCACCGTCCCTGCAGGTTTCGGTGGGGACTCCGAAGAGACCCGCAGATCGTCCGGAGATGCCTGTGTTCCCGCCGATGCCTTTACTGGCCGTGCAAGTCCCCTATGCACGACCTCGGCATATCCGCCTTTTGCCAAGAAAGAAAAACGTTTTTTGGCCTCATGGTAGCGAATATTTTCTTCTGTCTTTAGAGTGAGAACTTCTTTCTCTTGCTTCCATAATGGACAGGAGCGAGAGTATGCCGGGTGAGGACCGTCACACTTGGCACATTTCGGATTGTTATCGCAGGTGTCAGCAGCATGCTCTTTCTGGAGCACTCTGCGCAAGTGTCGGCTCCCCGACAGCGCCGTGACCCATGGCCAAACCGTTGGCACTTGAAGCACCTCTGAGGGTTCGGCACATAGGGCCGTACACGGCAGCGTAGATATCCTGCCTTCAGAGTTTCAGGTAGTGTGGTCGAGGCATAGGTCAGGATGACGTGTTTGGTTTTCCTTTCAACACCATCTCGGCGGATGGTAATGCGGCGCGCAGCTACAACCCCTTGACCAGAAAGGCCCTCAACGATTTCTACCTCGAATGTTCCAAGCAAGTCATTCTCAGAGATGATTTCCTGCACGGTGTTTAGCTTGCGATGTGGTGTTACGCTAACTTTGTAGTCTGCGACGGCGTTCAAAGCTAGGAGAGCTTCACTTTGTTGTTTTGTATTAATTTCAACAAGAAGGTCACCCGATGCCATCTTTTTGGTATTAAAATTCATTCCAATAATACCTTCAAGAGCTTTTGGTACAAGAAAAGGGGATAACTTTGCAAGTGGCTTTTCGTCTTCTGAGTGTAGTACAAGGAACTTCGGGAATTTTAGAAATTCAACTCGTTCTGCGGGATGGTCGTTTGCTTCGGTGCGGACCCTTTTCAGGGCCCGATCAGTAGATTTTTGCCTGGAACCCATAAAGATGGGAGGAAAGTTAAGTGCCCGAGTGCACCGCCCACCACCGAGCCGAACAAGGGGGTAGGTAATGTTCCATAGCAAGAAGGGCTTGGCTGACACAATTACGCTACCAGTGCTGCCCGGGCACCATACCCTAGTGTGGTTGCAGGGACAGGACCTGTTTCCACTCAAGGTTGGCCCTTGCCGCCTAAGTAGATAAAAAAGGAAGGAAGAGAGTGGAGAAAAAAAGAGAAAAAGGCGGGAGAAAAAGTGAAAGAAGGAAGAAGAGGGTAGAAGAGGCGACTGACTGAATCATCCTGGTCGGGCTAAGCCAGGACACCCGTGTACGAGAAGCAGGGGTCGAAGCAGTGTATTGCCTCGCCCGGGGGGCCCCGAAGGATCCAAACATATCCCGGGCAAAGCTCAACCACGAGGGTCCCCTTTTCCCCGGACACGGGTACTGTACGCACAGCCAGACGTGGGTGGGCGAACTTACATGGCTCGGGGTTCGTAGTTACGCCACTCACCAAGCACCTACTAAAGTAGGTGCCTCCTGCGTGCGGGTATGGTGGCCCACGTGGCTGGGGTCCGTGGTGACGCTACTCACCAAGCACCTAGCACCTAAGGTGTAGGCGCACCCTGCGGGGCTCGGGGTCCGTGGAGACGCCACTCTCCAAACGCCTGCTTTCACAGGTGCCCCCTGCGGGGTAGGGGGGAGGTGGCACTCTTACAAGCATAGGAAGCCAGAATGCTAGCCCTGCCTCTGCCGTGGCCCAATGACTATGTCACCAAGCTTTGCAAATGAGGGAAAGAAGAGAACAGTCTTGTCTTACTCTCGAGATTACACAGCAACCACAAAACTTGTGGCTCAGCAGTGTTACGTGTGAGTACGCTTGTGTCACGCTTGTGTCAGTATGCGTGTGCAACGTACATCGCATCTTTCAGTTGGGCGCCACTGATCAGCGATTTTTCCACTGTTGCAGCCTGAAATAAGTATTGGCTTGCAAACTTAAAATATAAAATTAATTCACAGCCCATCCGAGTAGCCCGTCGTAACATCAGCCAACAGACCTGGAAAGAAATTGAGGTCACGGCTGTGGTCATCTTCGCTGAGCATATGCTACTGAACATTTGCAAATCAACAGTGCATCGAGTATACAAAAGTATGTATTTCATAATCTCAGAAAGTAATAACATATCAGAACCCAAAGAGATTAGCACAAGTGATCGACGTGCGGAACGTTGTGCTATCCGAAAACAGAATTAAAATCACATAAAGATTTTGTCTGACTAATACTTTCTGTTCTCAGTGTGAAACAGTTTGCTTCGATCGCTTTAACTTTGGATAATCTGACCCTGTTTTTTAGACATTCAGGGAAAAAGCCACACCTGGTAGATTCATTAGTGAAGAAGGACCCTTGATTCCGTTTATGGTGATCCCCCATCTCAAGGAAAGCTGCATATCTCGGACCACAAGCTCAGATGTTCTTGGAGCCGGTGGTTCCTTAGGCACGTTGCTGTTGTTGTTTACGGTTTTAATGGCGGAAGAGCAACAATGGCCACACTGCGCCAAACAAGGTGAATCAATAAAAAAGGGTCAGTTGAACTAAACTATGGGAGAATAGTTCCATAATTTGTTTAAAAATCCAGTATTTTCAAGAAAATCAAAAAGACATTTGACTGAAATCAGTGGTCGCTTACGAAGTAACAAGGCAGGGTCAAATGAAATGCGATATTTGAAAAGATCAGGAAAAAATAATTTGTGCTGCTGCCGAAGACCAGGACAAAGAAATAAAATATGAAGAACAGACAAAGGTTCACCGCAGCGCTCACAGGACGATGGTTCTCCACCAGTTAAGTAGGTGGCTATGAGTGAGGTAGGTGTGGCCGATCCTCAGGCGGCATAAGAGGACCTCGTGGAATCTATTTTTGTCAAAAGATGTTTCCCAAATACCAAGGTCTGGCTTGATGGTGTGAAGCTTATTGTTCACCTCTGAAGTCTTGTAGGCATTTTCAAGTCTTGGTGGGAGATACGTACACGTGACACTGGGAGATTTATCGAAGATACGGCCAGTTCATCTGCAGCCTCGTTGCCAGCAATGCCCAGATGACTAGGAATCCAGCAAAACCTAATATCGTGCCCATCCTGTAGGCCCTGCTGCACCTTAACACGCACAGTTAGGGTCAGCCGATTCTTTGTTGATAGAACAGAACACACAGCCCTAACAACACTCTGGGAATCTACAAAGATGATGGCTTTCTTTGTTTTATTCTAAATAATATAGTCAAGCGCCATCATGACCCCGTATAGCTCGGCAGTAAAAATACTGGCAAGAGTGTTTAGACGAGTGACTTTGGAAAAATGAGAAGAGTATACAGCTGCACCAACAAACGTTGACGACTTTGCACCATCAGTGTAAAAATGATTATAATTTTTGTATTTTTCCTCCAATGCAAAAAATTCCTGCTGTAAAATTAACGGAGAGACTCTTTGCGTCCTGAATTTTGTGAAGCACCATTCACAAAAAATGGATTTGACATTCCATGGGGCAGTATGGTGTGAACTATCCAAAAGGTTAAAATCACTGGTCAGATTGAGGGAGGAGCGGAACCTCTCCACACAAAGACTCAAAGGCCGCACAACAGTTGGCTCATTGTTAAAGAGGCGAGAAAACCTAGAGTTTTGAATACAACTATAAGTGGGAGAGCTGAGGTCCGACAAAATGTTGTAAGCATAGGTGAGGCTAAGCAGCTGTCGCCTTTTTTCAAGTGACATTTCATGACAGTCAACATACAAGCTAACCACAGGAGAGGTGCGAAAAGCACCAGATGCCAAACGCAGACCAAGGTGATATACTGGATCGAGCATTTTTAAAACAGACGGTCTCGCAGAGGCGTAAACAATTGAGCCATAAGCAAGGCGGGATCGAATAAGAGAAGAATATAGATGAAGGAGACATTTTCTATCCGAGCCCCACGACTTGTGCGAAAGAACTTTCAATATGTTTGATGCCTGCAGAGTTTTTTGCTTGAGCTGTTTGAGATGCGAAACAAAGGTAAGTTTACGGTCGAAAGTAACTCCTAGAAACTCGTGCACCGTTTTGACAGCAATGTTGTTTCTATTTAAAAGAAGTGTAGGATCTAAACAGAGGCCAAGCCTTAAAGAAAAGGGAACACAAAGAGTTTTCTCCGGACAGAACCTAAAACCATTCTCATCAGCCCATGTAGACATTTTATTTATGGCCAGTTGTACCTGCCGCTCACAGCTCGACATATTACATGACGCTACAGATATCTGAATTTCATCGACATATAGCGAGTAAGACACTGAAGGAGAAATGACTTTACTAAGAGAGTTAATCTTTACTGCAAAGAGTGTGACGCTTAGGACTCCACCTTGAGGAACACCGTTCTCTTGAACGATCCAGTCTGATAAAGTTGTTCCCAACCGAACTCGAAAAGCGCGTTTACACAAAAAGCTCTTTATACACTGAAGCATTCTACCGCGTATTCCGTACATAGAAAGGTCGTGCAAGATGCCATACTTCCAAGTGGTGTCATAGGCCTTGTCCAAATCAAAGAAGACAGATACACAATGCTGCCTGTTGACGAATGCCTCGCGCACAAAGGTCTCCAGCCACACCAACTGGTCTGTTGTAGAGCGTTCAGGCCGACAGCCACACTGGTTAATATCCAATATATGATGCTGCTTGAGAAAATAAATAAGACGCCTCTTAATTAATCTTTCAAATGTTTTCCCCAGACAACTTGACAATGCTATTGGTCTGTAATTTGCAGGAAGGGAAGGCTCCTTGCCAAGTTTCAACAGTGGTATAACTTTAGTCCGCTTCCATTCAACACGGAAGTAGGAATCACACCACAGGCCATTGAAGCACGTAAGAAGAGCACTGAGTGACTCTCTAGATAAGTGTCGGATCATGTCGTAGTGAATTCCATCGGGACCGGGGGTAGAATTCTTGCGGGAGTTGAGAGCCACTTCGAGCTCTACCATTGTAAATGGCTGATTGTAAGGTGCAGAGGCTCCCCCTGTGAAGCAGAGCCTCGTCTTTTCCATGCTTGTCTTACGCTTCAGGAATGCTGGAGAGTAATGTGCGGAGCTTGAAACAGCAGCGAAGTGAGTACCCAATACATTTGCCTGGTCTAACATAGAGGCTCCAGAAGAAGGAAAAAGGGGGATCGTAAAACAACGGTATTTCCCCTCGACCTTGTGAGTCGGTCCCACACTTCCTTTGCTGGAACATAGCTGCTGATAGAGGACAAGTAACCTCTCCAAGATTTTCCTTTACCCTGCTTGCGAGTCCAGCGGGCACAAGCTCTGCGTCTCTTGAATTCCATCAAGTTCACCGACGTTGGGTATCTACGAAAGACACCCCAAGTCTTATCTTGGTTATTCTTTGTGGTGGAACAATCCTCATTCCACCATGGCTTACATTTCTTGGGGATGTTCGAAGAAGTTTGAGGGATGGAGCAAAGAGTAGTACCAATTATACGCTCTATGATGTAGGCTGTGGCATCGTCATGAGTTAATCAAGAGAACATAGAGGGAACAAGCTTGGATTTTTGGCTAAAAAGAGCCCAGCCTGCTTTTTCTAGCTTCCAAGGCGGAGTCCGTTTCATGAGACTGGGAATAAATTTCACGCTCTCCAGAGCAACGGGAAAGTGGTCGCTTCCAAAAGGATTATTTAAAACGCTCCATGTGAAACAAGACACCAACGATAAAGATGAAATGGAAAGATCAATGGATGTAAATCAGTTGTGAGCTGCGCTAAAAAAGATAGGCTCTCTGCTGTTCAAAAGACAGAGACTTGATGACAGTAAAAACCGTTCAATGACCCCACCACACGAGTTCTGGCGTGTGCCACCCCACAAGAAATAGTGGGCATTAAAATCTCCTAAAAGTAAAAAGGGGTGAGGGGGCTGAGCAACTAAATCATGGAGATCATGAATATGCATTGGAACATTTGGTGGAATATAGATAAAACAAAGGTGATGAAGCGGTCCAAGAGGAGACGTACAGCTACAGCCTGAAGGGGTCTAGAAAGAGGAATCTGAGAACAAGCAACTCCACTTTGGACGATTACTGCTACTCCACGAGATGAGTTTGATGTGGAACGATCTTTTCTAAAAACTTGGTGACGACGTAAAATAGACACATGATGATCATTAAGGTGCGTCTCTTGTAAAGAGAGAGCTATAGGATGGAGGTCGTCCAAAAAAAAGTTAACACCGTCAATATTCCGTAAAAGGCCGCGGCAATTCCACTGCATAAAAGTAAATTTAGCCATTATTCTAAAACTAAGTTAAAAATTAGTGAATCAGTAAAAGTAGTAAGGTACAAGTAAAAGTAAAAACGTAAACTCCGCTGCGCAGGGCAATAAAGAATGTACAACATCATGTTGGTGGGGTCACCGGTTTTTTGCTTTTGTGTTTACTCTTAGCAGTCTGCCACTCCATGTCGTCTTGGTCAGACGCAGGAGTGGAGACTTCACACTCATCTATGGCCTCAGTTTCCTGAGGCGAGGCTTTTCCTGCAGGTTTCTTTGGGTCTGGGGAACGGGGCGCCATGCGCCGTCCGCGACCAGACCCAGCCAAAGGGGCAGAGGAGGTGTTGGGCGAAGCGTCGCCCAAGTCCATCCGTTCCTGTCCCTTAGGCGCTCCAGATGCGGCACGAGAGCCATGCCGCTCCTTCAATGATGCTCTCTCCAGGGAGTGTGGGCGAGAGCGTCGACCCTTCTCCCTGGAAGGAGATAGCGGAGGAGGGACGGTTGCGGCAGCCACCGGCCCCTTTCGGGTTTGGGAAAGAGCCTGAGAAGACCCGGGCTGTTGCCCTGTTGGAGCGCGAGGGTTCGCACTCTGGCTTGGAGGGTCCGTAGACCGCCCAGCCGAGATAACATGCCCAGGGAGCTGAATCTTCAGCTGGGGCGTGGGGGACTGCCGCGGCTTCCCATAGTCCAGAAAGGACGTTTGGGTCGCCACTGCTACCATCAGTGGTGCAGGTCCCCGCTGCACCACCTGCGAATAGCTGCCCTTGCGCAAGAATGCGAAGCGACGGCGTGCCTCTGGGTACGAGAGATTTTCTTTCACTTTAAGATTAAGTACTTCCTTTTCTTCTTTCCACGTTCTGCAGGATCTAGAGTATGCAGGGTGGGGATCACCGCAGTTTACACAGTGTGGGTCGTTGGTACAGGACTCTGCGGGGTGGTCAGATCTGGCACATTTCGCACACGTGGCTTTTCCACGGCAATGCTGGGAGCCATGGCCAAATCTCTGGTATTTGAAACATCTTCGAGGATTAGGCACATAGGGCCTAACCCTGCAGTCAAGATAGCCAGCCCTAACAGCATCGGGGAGTGTGGTGGAGTCAAAAGTTAGAACTATGTGTTTCGTTTTCCGCTCTTGACCATTCCGACGCAGGGAGATGCGCCTTGCAGCTACAACTCCTTGGTCAGAGAGCCCTTCAAGTATTTCAGTGTCGGAACTCTCGATCAGGTCCTCCTCAGAAATAAAGCCCTGAATCGTATTGAGTGTACGATGGGGTGAAACGGTCACTTTGTGATCAGGCACGGAGTTCAACGCCAGGAGTGCTGTACTCTGCTGTCTGGATTCAATTTCCACAAGTAGGTCACCTGAGAGCATCTTTTTGGCTTTAAAGTTCTTACCGACCGCACTTTCTAGCACTTTCGCAACAAGAAAGGGGGACATCTTGGAGAGTGGGGTGTCACCTTCGGAGTGCATAATCAAAAATTTGGGGAACGCAGGAGGAGATGGGGTCGTGTCTTTTCTATGAACTTCGGTGTGGACCCTTTCCAGGCCCGATCAGAAAGAGGTTTAGCTTGAGAACCCATAAAGATGGGAGAAAGATTCAGTGCCCGGGTGCACCGCCCATCACGGAGCCCAACAAGGGGGTAGGTAATGTGCCATAACAACAAAAGCTTGGCTGACACAATTACACTATCAGTGCTGCCCGGGCACTATACCCTAGTGTGGTTGCAGGGACAGGACCTGTTTCCACTCAAGGTTAGCCCTTGCCGCCTAAGAAGGTGAAAAAAGAAGGAAGAGAGTGCAGAAGAAAAGAGAAATAGGTGTAAGGAAAAGTGAAAGAAGGAAGAAGAGGGTAGAAGAGGCGACTGACTGAATCATCCTGGTCGGGCCAAGCCAGGACACCCGTCTACGAGAAGCAGGGGTCGAAGCGGTGTATTGCCTCGCCCGGGGGCCCCGAAGGGTCCAGACATACCCCGGGCTCAGCTCAACCACCAGGGTCCCCTTTTCCCCGGACACGGGTACGCCACGCACAGCCAGACGTGTGTGGGCGAACCCAAATGGCTCGGGGTTCGTAGTGACGCCACTCACCAAGCACCTACTAATGTAGGTGCCCCCTGCGTGCGGGTATGGTGGCCCACGTGGCTGGTGTCCGTGGTGACGCTACTCACCAAGCACCTAGCACCTAAGGTGCAGACGCCCCCAGCGGGGCTCGGGGTACGTGGAGACGCCACTCCCCAAACACCAGCTTTCACAGGTGCCTCCTGCGGGAATTCCTTAGGCACGTGCGCATGCTTCCTGTGAATAAAAATAAACGAAAGTATATTATGAGGTTGCACCCAGTAGGCTCAGAGAAACATAATGTTCAGTTTGAACTGCAATGTGCATGTGCAAGAAGACTGATACATACCTTCGAGATGTTCCCCACTTATGAGGTACCAGGGACTTCCAAACGAGCCGTTGAAAAGTACCATGTTCTAAACTGCTGCCCTCGCAGGTGCGTCGACACAGCAGCAAAGCACATAAGCTCTGGACCTGTGCATCTCTGAGCTATGCTTCCACATCGCGTGCCTCATGCTTTTGACTTGATCAACAAATTTTGCGAGGAAGCAGTCATGTTCAGGTGTTTTTTTCGGAACCAAAGTTCGGCTAGTGTGGTGTGCTTGAAGCGGATGCTTGGAGGGAGCTCATTCACGGTGAATTGAATAGGCCAAACAGACGTTTCGGATGACACGAAGAGACGCCTGCCGTCTGTGTTAAAAGTCAAAGAAAGATCACTGTCCCAGCCTTTCTGCGCAGAGCACCATAGGCTACACCTGTTGTTATATCAGTGACATCACTTCCGCTTGATGAGGTACTACGTTCCATGACAAGCTTCAGGAGGTTGTTGTGAAGAAGCTCCTTGGTCCTCTCAATAACGAAGGTCAGTTGCGTCGTCATGTCAAGCATTACGAAGTATGATCCACTCTCTTTTAGCACCTTCAGATCTATCCCTTGCTGACACACTGAGCAGCTGGCAGCAGTCTCTGTGTCTTCCAGAACCCCTCCACAGCCCTCACAAAGGTAGTAGTGGTGAACCAAATTTTCCGTCACTGCTGACCAAAGCTTGCAGAAAGCATATTTGCTTTGCGGCACGACTTGCCTTCCAAACAGGGCATTGATGAGCACGAGCAAAGAATCAAGGCCCGACCACGTCATGCCCTGCGACACGACGTGGGCCATTATCAGGGCGATGGCGCCGGCTTTTGTCGTCGTGGAATGGGGAAGTGTCTGCGTCCCGAACTAATTGAAACAGGACGACAGAAGGTGTTCGAGCAAGGACTGTAGTACAGGGTCATTCCCCTTCATCTCGTCAGCATCATCTCCATAGTCCTCACCAGAGTTCACGACGTCGTCTTGAACATCGTAGTTCTCGTCGCTAGCATTTAACGATTCCGAACGCTCGCGTTCGGCATCTGCGCTGAATTCGGATTCTTCGGAATGGAAGTCCTCGTCATCAGAATTATTCCCAGCGGATTTTAGTGCTTGGGGAACTCGAGTTAACCGGCTGAGCACGTCATGAGGGGGGTCTCTAGGTTCCCGAGCATCACTTGTACTGCGAGAATATTGCGTTGATCTAGGCGTCACAAAAGGCTCACTGTCTGCCAAGTCACATTTACGACGCTTGGCACCCGATGAGCTTTCCGTTGCAGCTGAAACTTAACAGACAAAGAACTTGGCGCCACCTGTCGAAAGGATAATGGAGACCATAGTCAATGAGACTTGAAATGACTACGTTCTAGGTGTTAGTGAGCAATCAGAACCCGGTTTTTTGCACTGCGAAAATAAAATATAACTATACTCCGTTTAACCTTCAGTCCGAGCGCAGCAGACGCTAGGAGCCATCCAAGCCAATCCAGCGTGGAGAGAGTGTCATGTGACCTTGAGCTCTCTGCGCCGCTCTGCCCAACCGGCAGGTCACGCGATTTTCTCCAGGCGCTGGATCGGCTGGAATAGCTCGTGGCGTCCACTGCGCTCGGACTGAAGCTGGAACGGAGTATAGTAAAACGTAGTTCCAGCTGTTCGAGCAAGATGCCAAAATGTCAAGATATACCAAAACCAAAATAAAAAGTTATAGGCAAAAAAAAAAAAGCTGCTTTCGTCTCTTAAAAGCTAGGTGGCGCGAGCTACCACCCAATATAAAAAGAATAGTCGATATTTGTTTATTTGTCTATTCATACAGACGCAGCCAAGTTAAGCCTAGTCCATAGAGTAATGAAGTAAACTTAAAGTGAGGACACAGGCGCGGTTTCCCGGCCCAGATACGTGCGTCTACTACCCTCCGCCAGGTGGCGCTTTTGAGTAATGTAGTTTACATTATTTTCTTTAAAAGTATTTCTTTTTAAAATTGTCACACCCTAGTTATATTTAACATATTTAAAATCATTAAATAGTTTTCATATACTATGTCGCAATCACGTGATGTATGGCGCTTGGTATGGTCTTTGGTATGGTTGGCATGGTCTGCCGTCTGCCCTTCTCCCCACCGTGCTTCCTCAACGCTCTTCGGTCGCCTCGCAAGCAACGAGGCGTTGCATAACTTATGCCACTCGAGTTCTCGAAACGTTCACCTTGAGTTTATTTATTTATATATTTATTCAAAATACCTCAAAGGCCCGGTGGGCATTACATGAGGAGGGGGGGGGGGGGGGTATTTTCCAACAAAGGCATATAGTACAACGCAAAAACATTGAAACAAAAGAATAACTGAAATTAGAACATACTGATGTGCGACAAATGACAACAATAAGCACAGGACAATAACTAAAAGTAGTTAAATCAGTCATGGGAAACCACTTTGGGCAAAATAACATAATACAATGCTAATAATAACGGAGCACCGAAGAATGTCAGCTTGCATACTAGCCTGGGATGAGAAAGAAGTTAGTAAGTGCGCGGCGAAACATTTTTGCATCAGATATGGTGACAATGTCGTCGGGAAGACCGTTCCAGTGTTTGATGGCTTGAGGAAGTGCTGAGTTATTAAATGCTAACGTTGAACCAAAAAGGCGCTTAAAGCTTTTTCTGTTATTTTGACGATGTGACACTCTATTCGGTGGTTCTAAAAGTGATGAGCTGGAAAGACCGGGGTTATAATGCAACCGATGATGTAAGCGAAGAAGTGCGATTAATCGACGAGTCTCGAGGGGATGAATAGAGTTATTTTGCTTAAGAAGGGAGACGCTGGCAAATCGGGCATAAGATGATGATATGAATCGCGCGGCACGGCTTTGGACAGATTGTAACTGGTTAATTAAGTACTTCTGATGAGGATTCCAGATAGGTGAAGCGTATTCTAGTTTTGGGCGTACGTAGGTATTATAGGCTAGACGGCGTAGATGCGCGGGTGGGGCTTTTAGGTTTCGCTTTAGGTACCCGAGAGTACGTGACGATTCAGCAGTTGTAATGTTAATGTGGGTAAGCCAAGACAGATTCGAGGTCAGATGCACGCCGAGGTACTTGTAAGATGAGACAGCAGCTAGAGAAGCGTTATTTAGGGCATAACAGAAAGATGAGACTGAGCGTTTCCTAGTGAATGAAACCCGATCACATTTATTTACGTTTAGTTGCATTTCCCATTTTACACACCAGTCGAGGACCTTGTTAATATCACTTTGTAGGATGTCATGGTCAGTTTGGTTGCTAATTTTTCTATACAACACATGTAGCCGAGCAGCTTCAGTTCTTCGTTTTTGCGCAGTAATTGGGGTCAGTTCGTCAGGCCCCACTTTGAACAAAAGGTAAGTTTTTGCAACTTTATATTTTGCGTATGTTAGCAAACAGAGCGTAAACGGCACGACACTTCTTTCACTCACTTGTGCTGATCCGTCACGCGTGCGATACGTTTTTGCTGTATTGTAACGCCGATCGAGCTATACCATCTTGTGACATGTCGGATTCACTTTTCGTTTATTTTTCGTCAGCCGATAGTTTCCTGCTTTTGATATAAACTGCATGAACGTGTCGTTGAGCTTGGATATAATAGATGACGGACCTTACGCTCTTCGTCGCTTTTTCCCCCGCTGAATCAGGTGATGCCCTACGGAAGTTACTGCTGCGTGCTCTGGTACGCTAACAATGGAAAGACAAATAAAAAGCCAGTGTTAAGTTTTTACGTATCCCACGTGACTCAAGGTACGTATTTATTTTTATTCAGTCCTTACTTAGACCGTTTTCTGGAATCAAACACTCAGTATAGCTGAGAAAAGATATTTGCAGTGACAACATACTTTTTTAAAATATTCTTCTTTACAGTACGCATGGCAAGTCAAGAAAACGTCCAAATATTTCGGGGCTAGATAGGTGGTGTTTGAGTTACACACCACGTTTAACAAAAACAAAAGGGTAAAAAATATTCTCAGCAAAGAGCACACTTTCACAAATGATTTGAAAATGACACCCATAAAGTGGTGAAATGACAACCAGCCAAAAATTTCTTTGATATGGTTTAAGCATGAATACAAAGACACCAATCTCTTTTATGTTGATAGACGTGCTGCGCTGACACCACAGAATGTCAGAAGGCCTACAAAGGCAAATCACCCGACTACAAGCAAGCGGCTACCCAGAGTCCCTGCTAGTATCTGTGGCAGAAAAATGCATAGCAACACTCAGAGGCAATCACAAAACCAAGGAAAAGGATCAGGTCAAAAAACCTCTGGTAGTGATGCCATACATTCATAAATTTTCGCACCAACTGAAAAAGATCGCCGAAACGCACGAAGTCAAAGTAGCCCTATCCGCCCCATTCAAGCTTAAAAAACTGTGCAAAAAGGTTAACGAAGAGGAAGGCGACACATCGGGTCAATCGTCGTGTCGGGTAAAGCACAAAAACAAGTTCGTCGAATGCGTAGAAGCGGTCGTCTACAAGATACCATTGACGTGCGGAAACTCATACATCGGGCAGACGGGGAGGTGCTTAAATGACAGACTCAGAGAACATAAATATTCATGCGGGCAATTGCAAGCACCTGGCAACTTAGGAGCGCATTGCGCGAGATGCAGCTGCGAACCGCTATTCGAAAACACATCAGTAATGGACAGATCAAAAAATAGAAACAAACGAGAAATCATAGAAGCCTTCCACATGGCATCAAGGAAGCACGGCAAGTGTGTCAGTGATCCTTCCATTGCTCTGAACAAAAAGGAAATTGAACTGCTGAGACAATACATAACATAACGAGACGGACACCAGCACCAGCTTCAAGGTCCCCTCTCACACCACAAAAACCGAACGTTTATCAGAAAACGGGAAAAACACCACAAAAATCGAAAGTCCACACAGCTTCATGAAGACATTTATCATTATTTCATAGCGTTCGCTCCTTTTCCAACTCACGCATTGGGAAACTCATGCATTGAAAAGGAGGAAAAAGAAAACAATAAACAGATGTTAGTCTGCGCCCATATGTGTTCGTTGTGTTTCTCCTCATCTCAATGTAAACTCATCCTTTTTATTTTCAATTTTTTAGTCACGCGTTTGTTCTGTAGAACTTCGCAGCGCAGCACGTCTATCAATGTACAACCAACTAGCCCAAACCCAAGTCCAAGCTTTATTAATCTTTTATGTTGCTTGACCGGGTGGATTTCGAATACGTGACCATTGTATGTTTGTCCCATATAGTACTGCACTGTAAAAGAGAAAAAAAACTATCGGATAGGATATACAACCGTGAACTTTGCGAAACACGAAGGTTTCACTTAGCAGTGGCATTCAAAACTTCCGATATGCAAAAGAGCAGTGCTCACACATTTCCAGTTTATATCACCCGTTCAATGAATGTAACATAGGTAGTAAGTACAACGATTTTTTGAGGTCAAAGACATAGGTACGATATGCTAAACGCCCTGAGCTCATAGGAAAGACCGCCACACAGCTTAATGTGGGCTACCGTATGTGTAGTGAACACTTCACTACAAAGGACTTTATGGATCCTGGACAGACGAGACTCACCAAAACTGTTGTCCCTACTGTTCGACCGTAAATAAGTAGGCTCTCTGTATTAACAGAAGGTAATAACTTATCTTTGCTGGCAGATTGTAACAGGTTTCAATTTTATATTTTTGTTGTAACCAATGCCAGCTCTACTTTATTGCTGCCACCTGCCAGCATGATGTTAATGCTGCTCCCTGGCACAGTCTTGATTGTAGATTCGTCTTTATTTTTCTTCTATTGGTTGCCACACAACAGTTGCGTTTATAGCATCATTTTTCAGTGGCAATGACAGCCCAAATTAGTTGAAATAATGTTACTACAGCCGGAGGTCACTCTGCATTAAAACATGACAATTTGTGTCCTCCAATCGAGGGTTCTGCCAGTGCTGTATGACTTCTGATATGGCATTTTTGGAGTGTATCAGTCGGTGGTGATGCACATCAAATACAATATACAGCCCCTGTTTATATTGAATTTGGCAAGAATAGAGGATCGGACTTTCGCTATTCAAAGTAGACTTTTGAAGTCCATGTTTAGTGTGAGCGTTTGCCCCACATGCTGCTTCGTTTTTGTGCACAACAAGAATCTGACGTGGAGGGCCGCAGAACGTCAGCTCCCACTGGTGCTCATGGTAATCCATTTATTTTAAAACTGATGTCCATATCTAAGATGCGAACTTTGTTCAACTGTACCGGTAGCCACAACAAGCCTTTGCGACGCGGAGGGCAGCATCACGTCGCCTTCCACTGCTGCTAATGGTGAGATCAGTTCGTGTAAAACCGCTGTTCATATCTAAGATGCAAACCTCGTTCAACAGTACCGGTAGCCACAAGGAGCCTTTGCGACGCGGAGGGCAGCATCACGTTGCCTTCCACTGCTGTTCATGGTGAGATCAGTTCGTGTAAAACTGCTTTTCATATCTAAGATGCAAACCTCGTTCAACAGTACCGGTAGCCACAACAACCCCTTGCGATGTGGAGGGCAGCATCACGTCGCCTTTCACTGCTGCTAAAGGTGAGATCAGTCCGAGTAAAACTACTGTTCATATCTAAGATTGTCACGGGTGGTGACTACAAAACAATAAATAAACAGGAAAAAATAAACGTTTAATGTGGCGAACTTGTGCCAAAAATAAAAGAGTACAAAAGATAATAATAAAGCGTCGCAGGCGTCGAAGTCGGCGTGGCAGCAGAGTCGAACGCTGGGGCGAGACTGGCGGTGGCTTGCCCGCGGAGCCGCTTTTGTACACACGTTGGCTTCTGGAGCATTCGACGTAGAAGGTTCGACGCGTAGAACATTCCGACCTCGAATCAGTTTGACGGTTCTCGATTTCACCAGAACATCACATTACAGTGTTAACAAAAATGCATAGCCGCGGCCAGAAATCGAACCCTGGCCCTTCGCGTGGGAGGCAAGCGCGATAACCGTTAGGCTACGGCCGCGCTGCCTACTTGGCGCGCAGCATTACTCCCCCCTTAAAAAGTGCATCGCCCGATGCTTCCCAAAACAAAACAAAGCACATAAAAAGAACGGCAAACTAAAGAGTCACTTGAAACACATAAGATCCACAGTCCTATCGAGCGTAGTACGGCTTCAGGCGCACGACGTGGACGACTTCAGGTCGTGGTGGGCGGCGTGATGATGTTCTTGTTCCGTCGGGCATCACCTCGTAGTTCAGCTCGCCGAGGCAACGAAGTACCTTGTATGGTCCAAAGTACCGTTTCAGCAGTTTCTCACTGAGGTCGCGGCGACGGATGGGCGTCCACACCCACACCCTGTCTCCGGGCTGGAAGTGAACGTCCCTGCGACGAAGGTTGTAGCGGCCCGCGTCGACGCGTTGCTGGTCTTGAATCATGAGTCGGGCGAGCTGGCGGACTTCTTCGGCGCGTTGAGCAACCGCCTGGGCGTCGTCGCTCTCATTGTCAGATGGCTCATGGGGCAGCATTGCGTCCAGCATGGTCGCAACCTTCCGACCATGTACCAGCTGGAAAGGGGTGAATCCAGTGGTCTCCTGAACCGCCGTATTGTAGGCAAACGTGACGTAGGGCAACACCTCGTCCCACGACTTGTGCTCTACGTCGATGTACATAGAGATCATATCGGCGATTGTCTTGTTGAGTCGCTCGGTCAGCCCGTTGATCTGCGGGTGGTATGCAGTGGTTCGACGATGGCCGGTGCCACTGAGACGAAGGATCTCTTGTGTCAGCTGGGCCATAAACGAAGATCCGCGATCTGTAATCAGAACTTCGGGAGCGCCGTGCCGGAGGACGATGGACTCGATGAAAAACTTGGCGACTGCCACAGCAGTCCCTGAAGGAAGAGCTTTCGTTTCGGCGTACCGCGTGAGATAATCTGTGGCGACGATGATCCAGCGGTTCCCCGACATCGAAGGCGGAAAAGGACCAAGTAGATCCATTCCGATCTGCTGGAAGGGTGTAGTTGGAGGAGAAATGGGCTGTAGAAGTCCGGCCGGCCTCGTCGGCGGTTTCTTGCGTCGCTGGCACTCGTGGCATGATCGTGTGTATAGGTGGACGGTCTTGGGGAGCTTCGGCCAGTCCGGCTGTAACCAAGGTGTCCGGACGTCGGGTCGTCATGGCAGGCTTGGAAGATCTCCTCTCGAAGGTCACTCGGGATTACCAACAACCACGGTGTGTTGTTGTCGCCGAAGTTCTCTTTGTAGAGTACACCTTGTCGGATGGCGAAGGTCGGCAGTAATCGTGAGAAGACACGTGGCACGGTACTCCTGCCCCCTTCCAGGTGCTCGATTAATGCGCGCAGCTCAGGATCGTCCCGTTGACGTCGTGCCATACCGTTGGTGTTCACTGCTCCTAGGAAGCACTCGTCGTCATTGTCGTCGCTGCAGCCGGAAGGGGTTTCCACGGGGGCTCTGGACAGGCAGTCGGCGTCGCTGTGCTTGCGGCCTGACTTATTATAGACCACTGTCATGTTGAACTCTTGTAGTCGAAGACTCCATCGAGCGAGGCGTCCTGACGGGTCCTTCAGGTTCGCAAGCCAGCAGAGCGAGTGGTGGTCCGTGACTACACGGAACGGGCTCCCGTACAAGTACGTACGAAACTTCGTTATTGCCCAGACGACCGCAAGGCATTCTTTCTCAGTCGTGGAGTAATTTTTCTCCGCCTTGGACAATGTTCGACTTGCGTAGGCGATGACTCGCTCGATGCCTTCTTGCACTTGGACTAGTACTACGCCCAGTCCCACGTTACTTGCGTCCGTGTGAATTTCTGTTTCCGCATCCTGGTCGAAATGTCCAATCACAGGAGGAGTCTGGAGTCGTCGTTTCAGTTCGTCGAATGCTTGCTGTTGCTCATTGGCCCATTCGAACTTCTCGGCGTCTTTCGTGAGATTCGTAAGTGGGGCGGAAATCCTTGCGAAATCCCGAACGAAGCGTCGATAATAGGCACAAAGTCCAAGGAATCTTCGCACGGCCTTCTTATCTGTCGGCGCTGGAAATGCCGCGACTGCGCGAGTCTTCTCGGGGTCTGGGCGGACGCCTTCGTTACTAACCACGTGGCCAAGGAACTTCAGTTCGTCATAGGCGAACCGGCACTTCGACGGCTTGAGTGTGAGTCCGGCGGTCTGAATGGCTTGAAGAACAGCTCGGAGTCGTCTCAAGTGCTCGTCGAAGTCAGCTGAAAATACTACGACGTCGTCAAGGTAGACGAGACAACTCTGCCACTTCAGCCCTGCCAGTACGGTGTCCATGACACGCTGGAAAGTTGCTGGCGCCGTGCATAGTCCGAAAGGCATCACCTTGAACTCGTACAGTCCATCCGGCGTGACGAGGCTGTCTTCTCTCGGTCCCGTTCGTCGACCTCGATTTGCCAGTAGCCGCTCGCTCTTCAGGTCCATCGATCAAAAGTATCGAGAGTGGCGCAGCCGGTCTAGAGTGTCGTCGATGCGGGGGAGTGGGTAGACGTCTTTCTTCGTAACCGTGTTGAGCTGCCGGTAGTCCACGCAAAACCGAAGAGTTCCGTCCTTTTTCTTAACCAGCACGACTGGAGAGGCCCATGGACTGCTTGAAGGTTGAATTGTGTGGTCATTCAGCATCTCTTGAACTTGCTGATGGATCACCTCCCTTTCCTTAGCGGAGACTCTATACGGCGATCGATGCACAGGGCGCGCGTCGTCCTCGGTAACGATGCGGTGCTTGGCAACCGCGGTCTGGCGCACCTTCGACGACGTCGCAAAGCAGTCGCGGTATTCGGCGAGGAGGTTAACCAGCTGACGCCGTTTAGGGTCCGGAAGCTTAGGGTCAATGTCGAGCTGCGCAGGCGACGTACTGTCTTGCTGGGGCGGCGAGGATTCGTCAGTAATCGCGGTGATTTCGGCGGGGTTTCGGAGTTTCTCGACGTGGCCCACGGCTGCACCTTTCGTGAGGTGTTGCGTTTCGTTTCGGAAGTTCGTCACGAGGGCCACAGTCCGCCCATCCTGAAGTTCAGCTACTCCCCTTGCGACGCCTATGCCTCTTCCCAGGAGCAATTGGAGGCTTCCCTCGAGAAGAACTTCGCCACAGGAAGCTTCATCGATCCCGACAAGTACGAAAACACTCGACCGCGGTGGTAGGTTTGCGTGGTTTGCGAGGACTCGGACCGTGGGTGACGTCGCTTGGGGTTCCTTTGCTGGTGGAGCAGGTTTTCGTAGCGTCAGCCGGTTTGTTCCGAGGTCGATGACGGCGCCATACTCGCAGAGAAAGTCATTCCGAGGATAACGTCCCTCGAACAGTCTTGCAGAACGACGAACTTGACAGGGCACGCTTCACCGTGGATCTCGACGCGAGCAGTGCATCTCCCGACTGGTGTGATGAGATGTCCTCCGGCGGTTCGTATTTGGGGTCTTTCCGATGGCGTCATGACTCTTCGAAGGCGGCGGGAGAGCCTCCCACTCAAGACTGAGTAGTCTGCTCCGGTGTCCACGAGTGCCGATGCGTCGTGGCCGTCGATGACGACGTTTAGGTTGTTGGACACCGTTGCAGGCGCGTCGTAGCGATGCGTGGCGTCGGGAGAGTGGGAGCGCTCCGGCGTTCTTGGAGGCTCTTTACTCGGGTCGTCTTCGGCAACGGCACCTCCAGGCGTTGCCGCACTTAGTTTTCCCGACGAGATAGGGGGGACAGGCTGTCACGGCGCGACCGACGGAAAGGCGACGCGGAACGTCGGGGGGATGGAGAACGAGAACCTCGTGGTGCGGTGGGCGCTGGTGACGGAGGGCGACGGAGGTATTCCTCGATGTCCCTTGGTCGTTCTCCAAAACGAGGTCGACGGTCGTTTGGAGCGAATCCTCGCAGGCCGAGCTGGCGGTAGGGGCACCTCCGGTAAACGTGGTCAGCCTCCACGCAGTGGAAGCACACCGGGCGTCCGTCATCCGTGCGCCACACGTCGGTCTTTCGAAGTCCACGCTGCTCTTGGCGCGGCGCGTACTGCGGCGAAGAGACTTCTCGTTGGGGTGCAGATGGGTACTGCCGAGCAATAGGAGGCTGCGGACGACGAACAACGGTGGCATAGGTCACAGCTGGTGGTTCCGGTGCGGCGTCGGCGAGAACGTCTGGCTGGAGCGCTTGCTGGACCTCTTCTCGAACACTCTCGGGGATCGAGAGTGAAGCTGGACGTTCGGCGGCAGGTATCAGCTTCTTCAGTTCTTCACGGACAATGTCCCGGACTATTTCTCGGATCCCCGGAATATTGGGGCTGAGGGTGCAGCTTGACGGCGTGGGTGCAGCGACGGCAGGAGCTCGATGGAAGTGAGCGGCTCGTGCTTGCAGGGCCCGTTCAATGTTGGTCGCCTCTGTTACAAACGTTTCGACGGTGGTCGGCGGGTTGCGGACGAGGCCTCCGAAGATGTCATCTCGTACGCCTCGCATCAGGATCCGGAACTTCTTTTCGTCGGTGGCTTGAGGGTCGGCGCGAGTGACCAGGCGCAGGACATCCTCGACGAAACTGGTAATGGTCTCGTTTGCGCCCTGGGTCCTCATTCGAAGAAGGTCCTCGGCCCTCTCCCGTCGATACTGGTTAGTGAAAGTTCGCCTCAACTCATTCTTGCAGGCGGTCCACGAGATCAACGAAGTCTCCCCATTCTCGAACCAGTGCCTGGCCGTTCCTTCGAGCGCGAAGTAAAGGTTCTGCAGGCGCTGGTCGTCCGTCCATCGGTTGTGCTGGGCCACCCGCTCGTACTGTTGAAGCCAGTCCTCGACGTCTTCGTGCTGCTCGCCGTGGAATGGAGCCGCTGTCCGAGAAGCGACGGGTAGGTAGACGACGCTAGGAGCGGCGGGGGTCTGCGACTGGTTGGCCATCGTCGGCTGCCTGGTCCTGGGTGGTAAAAGTCCGTATTCCGGGTGTAGCCCTTGGGTGCGGCGACTTGATCGAGTCTCGATCTGGTCTTCGTTGGGTCCTCGGGAGCTTGGGTTTGGACTTCTACTGCGGGAACTCGGAGGGCTGCGCTGCACGGACATGCGGTACCCAGCACCTCCACCAAAATGTCACGGGTGGTGACTAAAAAACAATAAATAAACAGGAAGAAATAAACGTTTAATGTGGCGAACTTGTGCCAAAAATAAAAGAGTACAAAAGATAATAATAGAGCGTCGCGGGCGTCGAAGTCGGCGTGGCAGCAGAGTCGAACACTGGGGCGAGACTGGCGGTGGCTTGCCCGCGGAGCCGCTTTTGTATACATGTTGGCTTCTGGAGCATTCGACGTAGAAGGTTCGACGCGTAGAACATTCTGACCTCGAATCAGTTAGACGGTTCTCGATTTCACCAGAACATCACATTACAGTGTTAACAAAAATGCATAGCCGCGGCCAGAAATCAAACCCTGGCCCTTCGCGCGGGAGGCAAGCGCGATAACCGTTAGGCTACGGCCGCGCTGCCTACTTGGCGCGCGGCAAGATCCAAACCTTGTTCAACAGTACCGGGTGCCACAAGAAGCCTTTGCGACGTGGAGGGCAGCATCACGTCGCATTCCACTGCTGCTTGGCCTTTCTTGACACGAATTCAAAACGTGGGCTCTGTTTGCGTAGAATGTCGATATTCTTGTGGAGATAGGCCAAAATTTGTCTATGAATATCTCCAAGCCGGTTGGATCTTTTTCAGTTCTGTAAATTAATCTTGCTTTTCCTGTGAATGTCTTGAAGCTTGCAACTACATCATGGGTAATAAAACTAGTAATTCGAAAGAATTAGTAAATTTGTGCTACTTATAGCTAATCAGTATGTTTTATGCACTCCCCGACGTCCGCCAAGGCTGCTAGTTTGTGCCCGAAAATAGTTTCTTTTATCTCGAAAAGCATAATTCTAGGGTTTTTTGAGCTCCTTCACTGAAACACAATACGCACTAAGTGAGACAAACATTTGAAGAACAAGCTTTGCTACCCAAATAATAAGCACTACTTGCAGTTAATTAGCAATTCACTTCTGTCCAAAAATATTTAGAATCAGCCGTTGAACTTGTTCAGTTGCCTACCCGCCACCGAAGAGTGCAACCGAACTTTGTAACCAAACTTTGTCCAAGTTGTGGTTAATAAAACGGACGTGTCAAGACAAGCGTATCCTACAAAACATATTCAGAAACCTGTTGTGGCATTCCTCGGAGCAAAGGCGAAAAGCACCCACACGTGAAAGTGTGTGAAACAAGGCAGCACACACTCCCCGAAGATGAGCCATACGCTCTATTATGACAAGAAAGTAATGCTCTAGCAGCTGAATGAAATTAAAGGCAGCATCTGATGGTACAACTTGGTTTCCAGAGTTTACCAGGCACATGATATGCTTCAAGCATCAAAAAATATTGATGGGACCTGGTCAGGTTATCGGGCTCGACCTTGAGTAGCCGATAACAAACACAGCTCTGTGTCGTGTCTTCAAGCAAAAGTTTAATGAGATAGCCTCGAACGGTAATAAGTGGCAGAATCGTCAATAATGCTTGACTTTATATCTAATGCCAGCTCAGAATTGTCTTCTAGTGAAGGGAAGTTCTCAACTTGAGGACATTCTACGTGGTCGGCAATTGAACTTTCATGGAGTGAAAATATCGACATTTCGTGGAGGAGGCCAGCCTTGTCATCCTCAAAGTTTCTACTGTTCGAGAGTTTAAAGAGTTTTTTTTATCTCTATAGGCTTCAGATCTGAGGTGAACTGGTATACATTGGCATTTGTGTTGCATCCCTCTTTTAGAGCGCAGCTCTTAGAGGCCCGTTCCCGGCTTGAGCGCCGTCGGCGTCGGCGTAACCAAGGTCACCCCAAGGTCACGTGACCCCCAAGGTCATCCCAAGGTCACGTGACCCCTCCCCTAGGGTCACGTGGCCCACAAGGTCACGTGACACCCAAGGTCACGTGACTCCCCAAGTCACGTGACCCCCGAGGTCACGTGACCACCCCGAGGTCACGTGACCCCCCTCAGGGTCACGTGAACCCCTCCCCCTGAGGTCACGTGACCCCCCCCCCCCCCCCCGAAGTCACGTGACACCCCACGAGGTCACGTGACCACCCCCAGGGTCACGCGACCACCCCCCCCGCCGAGGTCCCGTGACCTCCCCGATGACGTCATCGTCACTGATGACGTCACCGGCATCCGCATCGTCATCATCACGGATGACGTCATCAGTGACGCCACTGATGACGACACCGACATCCGCATCGTCATCATCATCATCGCTGATGACGTCATCGGAGTCCGCATCGTCATCGTCACTGATGACGTCATCAGTGACGTCACTGATGACATCATCGGCATCGTCACGTGACCCCCCAGGTCACTTCACCCCCCCCCCCCCAGTACCCTTCCCTTCTCCTCCTCAAGAGCTGCGCTCTAATTCGGTGTTACAGGGAGTTGTAAACGGCTTTCACTTTTTTGTCTGATTGTTCCGAACATGTTCTCCAGTGGATCTTGCTGCAGTCATCGTGTAAGCGAAAATTGAAAGTCGTGGTTGGTTGAAAGGTCATCCCAGAGCATGAGCATGAGGATACTATTTGCCACCCTGCCACGGTTTGGGGTTGCCTCCTACCCTGAAACTTCCATGTTGCAATCCACGAAAGCTGCTGGTGAAGGAAATCAACCAGCACCGATTCTACTTTCAGAATGCCATAGCGCAACTTCTGCCCGGTATTTTTGAGTTTTGAGCTCTTTAGGCAATCAAACAGTTTGTCCATACGATCGCAGATGTATGCTGTAGCCATGGCTGCGGCAGGAAGCTCCTTGAAACACACAAGGGATAGAATTGCTAAACAAACTGAGGCGCTCAGGACTTGTGTGGCGCGCGTAAATTTCATATTGCTGAAAGGTTTCTGAAATATATGTCGGTCAGTCAGTTTTAGAGCCAAACGCAGAGGCATCTCGTGGTTTAAACGATAAACTTGAACAATATACGTCCAGTCAAAGACCTCACTTCCAATGCAAAGCTTGTGCGCTTGAAGGTTATTCCTAGTTGTCTTGATGAGGTGTGGAACATCAAAGATGAAATAAACGTGTTCATTTTCAACCTCAAAAAATGGCTTTTGAACAGACACACCTAGCTGGTTGGCCAAGCATACGTTGGACGCTCCCTGATCGCACACGACAGCCTTTACTGTGATTCCAGCAGTTTTAAGTTCTGAATAAGTGAAATGAGGAGATTGCGGATGACAGAGGACGGTGTTGATGTGTGCCCAATAGTGTATGCAAGAGGCTGCACCCACTTTTTAGAAATTCAAGAAAGCAGAACAACCAGGGCTCTGTCTGCAATGGTGGAAGTTCGTTCTTCAGCGTCATCGGTAAATCTATGAACAATTTCGTGTGTGACATCATAAGATAAGTTCTTTTTTAGCACTATCTCGTCAAAAATCAAAGTACACACACGATCCCGAGCGTTCCAAGACCCCGTTTGGGATTCGATAGAGGCCATGACACCAGGTATCATACCTGGAGTCATTTTTACGTTTCACAGCCACCTTCGCAAAGAACGCTCTGTGGGAAGCGTTATATGTGACGACAAGAAACGGTACGCTTGGAGACCATGAAAATTTAGGTGCAAGGCAAACTTCTTGAGCCACAGTGGGAACCGTTTTTGCTGTCCTTTGCACCTTAATTTTGCCTGCGACGCGATCAGTTCAAACACCTGTTCACTCACAAAGGGACGCACCATTTCAAAAGCTTCTAAAACAGACCGAGGCTTCTGCTTCTGTTCCTTCCGCAGCCTTGCAATTGTGTCCCGTAACTGGAAACCTTGGCTTGAAGGCGTTTTATGACGTTTCTGGGTCGTCTTGTGCACTTGGTGGAACTAGGTATTGAACGGCCCGAGCCTGTCAAAGACAATACCGAGGGCAAAATAAATCAGGCTACATGAAATTCATACTGAATACAACGCGCCATAAATGGCATTACTCTAAAATACAGAGCTTGCAGCCACATGACACAACAAGCTTCGCCCGCCACTTTTGAAGAGACTAAAAAGATGGAAATGACGTACCATCTAAGACATTTAACCCCGAACATCAGTGCAAAGCGGTCAAGCAGCACGCACTGGCGCCGGTGAAAGGATCTCAGAACCAATCAATATTCACTGGGTGATTTCATTTGAATTCGACCAAACTTGTCGGGGGGGGGGGGTCTTTAGATTTAATCGTAAAAAATATATATGATACCCGAATCCTTGTGATGAAAGAAACTGCCTTTGAAAAAAATTAGAATTGTATAGTTTGAGAGAAAAAAATTCTGAGGCGCTGCAGGGTAGAACACGTCAAATTCCCAATTTGATTTTATCTCGACTTTAGCCGCCATTTACAAAATATCGAATTCTTGCAGTATTATTATATTTATTACGCAATATTTACGCAGACTTGGCTATTTTTAGAGGTAAATTTCTGTCTTCTGTTATTTTAAATTAATTTTCTAAAAAATCTCAAACGTGCAACCTAGAGCAAGTGTGACGCAACTTCGGACAGCTATATAAAACGAACGGTAGGGCGCAATGACGTGAGACAGATATCTGTGCGTAGCTATCAATGTAAGCTATCGATTGACATGTATTCTCTGGTTATTGTGTTTACCGTGTTGTTTTTATTCTGCCACAAATATAGACAAAAATGAAAAATATGCAAATTTTGAAGTCAATTTTCTCAAAAAAAGCCATTTTTTATTTCGTTCATACTTTTTAATTTATTGCCCAGATTCTGCTTAATAACCGGGTATAAATATCGCTTGACCTTTTTTGTTGTAGTTTTAGGACAACCAGTTGAATAAGTCATTTTTATCGCGTAATACCAACCTCCGGCTCCGGTATGCGGGCTTCACCGCAACATGGATAATTGGCTCAGCAATATCAGATTTCACTGACAACCACTTTACCTCGTTGCATTCCAAGTAATATACTTTTTACAAAAAAAAGAAATGTCACAAAAAAATGACAGAAGGCAAGTGGCGTAGGCAAATTGTTTTTTCTCTTTCAAACGTTTTTAAATGATTTCCCATGTGTTGCTTACCAGCTGGGTATGCACGTTTTCTGGCGCTTTCCTTTATGTTTGTTTTTACATCAAAAGAAAGAGCCATGTTCGTTACATCAGTTGCAACTGGTCCAGTTGTTAGGTGAAGTATAGGTTCAGTAACCTCTTCGCGAGCGCCAGCAAAAGGCTGCGATTCTTATCATGAAGATTACCATGCGACTCTTAGTTGACCTCGGCGTGCGCCGTTGCAAGAGGGTTATACTAATCTTGTTAGAGTGGAACTCGCGTCGTCACAGGCTGTCGCAATGCATCACAGCGAAGTGGACCTGTGTGAAGCAGTCCTTGTCCTTCTCCCAATAAATTTATGGGCGGAAGCTTGAGACTCTTTGGTGCCCGAAGTTTCTGTAGCTCGGCTGGGTCAAGTTTGTCAAAAGGAGAAAACAAATGCAGTAAACACTAGACATCATCACGCCGGTCGATGGAGTCGTAACTGTATACATACAGCTTTTGCGGATACTTATTTGTTTCAAGGGTGGCAAGTTATCACCAGTACAAACATGGCCACAGTGTCGGCAAGAGCATCAGAACAAAAAGGAAGGTTTGGTTGGCTTATCATTGTGTGTCTTCGTTGCAGCGCTTTTCTCCGGAACTAATGTTTGTAGTCCTCTTTGAGCCCCTGGTGCTATGGTCTGTCTGTTTCTCTTATCCATTATTTATTTTTACTTGTAAGCGAATAACACGCACCATGACATTTCTGGCGTCCTTAGGTTGATTCGCTAATCAGTGTCTATATTTGACAAACTCATCTAGTATAAGAGAATAAAACAAATATAAAAAGAGGGCTTGCAGCAATGAATTTCTATAAGAGAACTGCGGAACTGCGTCGAAAGCAGAAAGCCGGAACCTCCCGAGGAATGAACACGTTATTTTGAACTCAGTCATGGCTGCAGTTTTCAGCTTTAAAAGAAAGAGTTGCGCGGACTACTTCGAGAGACATAAGCGAAGGGTATACCGCAACCGACGTTTTCGTTATGTCACCGATCTCAACGTAGACGCCTTGAAGATGATCCTGCCTCCATCGAAAGCCGCGGCTCTTGCGTTGGATGACGTGCTCTGCCAGAACTGCTTCCAGTACACCGGTGAGAAGCTTTCATCATCTGTCAGTGATCCATGCTCGAGCTCTCCAGCAAGCTGCATCGAAGAGCACGAAGTAGTGGAAGGTCTTAACGAAGAGATTTCTGCTGCTGGGCTTGAAACAACTCCTTTGCGCATGCCTTCTACAGTAAACCCGAAAAGCCGTCAGGCATATGCTGAAAGAAAACAGCGGGAGATTGAAGGATCACACAGCCGACAGGTACGAAAAAAGTTGGCGACTGCATATACCTTGGAGCCAAGTGGGTCAAGTTCTCGCAGTGATCAACCATGCCTCGGCTGCGACGGGTGGTGGGCAAACATCAGAGAGGCCTTTGTGAAGGCGGCATCTTACCAGGAGAGATGTCAGCTCCTCACGCTTGTGCCCAAGGGCGTAGCCACTAGAGAGGTAGAACGGCTAATTCCTGAGGCATCGAAGTACCTTCTGAAGAAATCAAAGCAGCTTCGTGAACGGTTCGGCGTATGGGAGCGTCCGGAGCCTTATCACGGTGGAAGCATAAGCGAGGACACCATACGGGCAGCCACGCAATATTACACCGACGACGATCTCGACTGTTCTCGGCAGAGCCCAAACAAAAAAGATGCTGTTAAGCTTCTGAAGGATGGCGAAGAACATGTGGTCGTGAAGCGGTATATGACAAGGTCTGTCCGAGAGACGTACAGGCTGTTTAAGGAAGCAAACCCGGACTCAAAATTAGGTCTGACTAAATTTTACTCGCTGCGGCCAAAGTGGGTCAAGCTAAACCCTGAACAGACTGTCTGTGCATGTGTGTGCTGTACGAATTTCGATTTGTGCTTTTCCACCCTGAACAGCATGCGAGAAGAAAAAATAACAAAAGAGGAGATTCTCGCTTTGTGCCTCTGCCCTGAACCCTCGTCCGAATGTTTCAGAGGCGAATGCAAAGACTGCCCCTCGACTGACAGACTCTCCCTAGAATCATTGGAAATGGTGCCTGAAGAGGAAATTACATTTTTCACATGGGAGAATGGTAATTTGATAAGCAAGACTGCCGACTCCAGCGCCTTTTTGAAAGAGCTACAGAAATGGGCCACAAGGTTTTCCACGCACGATTTTATTCGTAGGACACAACGGGAAGCCATACGGATTGAGAAGTCTAGTGTGACCTCAAGACACATCGTCATGCACTTCGATTTTGCGGAGAACTGGACGGTAATTTTGCCACACGAGATACAGGAGTACCACTGGCACAAGCGTCAGCTCTCTGTTTTCTCGTGTGTGGCATCCAAGTCGCAAGGCTCAAAATGCTTCGGCGTTGTCTGTGAGGACTTGTGTCATGACACTTCCCATGCGCTGCTGGCTCTGAGACTTATAGAAGACTGGCTGGAGGAGCACATCCCAGTTTATGCTTCACTAACGTACATATCCGACGGGGCACCTGCTCATTTTAAAAATAGATTTCAGCTGCATGAGTTCGAACGAGTGGGCCATACCCAATTGAAGTGGATATTTTCTGCCTCTGGGCATGGTAAAAACTCTTGTGACGGGGTTGGAGGGCTTCTCAAACACCACGCAACGGTGCACAACCTCCGTTCACCGGAGGAGCAGCTCGTCCGAACATCAGTGGATTTTGTGGACAAGGTTGGAAGGCGTGTCAAAAACGTAACTCTCATGAACTTAACCGAGAAGGATTTGATTGATTGATTGGGGTTTATTGGCACAAAGGCACCTTAGGCCATAGAGCGCCAAACATTGTACTATTGCAGGAAAAGGTTTAGAAGGAGGAAAAGAGCTTTAGTAGCTGATGAACAAATAAAACGATGAGCATGACACGGTGAGTTTAATTATGTAAGTGATAATATAAAAATTAAGGCTTAAACTACAGTCGGTGTAAAAGGCCGAGGTCTTTTAGGAAATTAAAAACGTGAGTATGGTTAATGAAAGGTTTGTCTCCAAGCAACAAAGCAATGTGTAAAGGGAGGTGGGCTCTATAAAAATGGGAGAAGTGAAATCGGCGATTACTGTCATATGCAGGACATTCAAGGAGAATGTGCACCACGCTTAGGGGTTCTGTACAGTGCTCACACATGGGTGGATCTTCTTGACGAAGCAAATACCCATGCGTGAGATGCGTGTGGCCAATTCTTAACCTGCACAGGATTACCTCGAAGAAGCGTTCCCGGTGCCGGGCACTCGCCCATTCCTGTAAAATAGGCTTTACAGAATAGAGTTTGTTGTTGACTTCACTGTTCCATTCTAGTTGCCATTTATATTTGATGTGCTTCTTTAGGGCTGCACGGTAGTCTCTGTACGGTAGGTTTTCAATATCCACATTCCTTTCACTACATTTCTTTGCTGCACGGTCAGCCTCTTCATTTCCAGGAATTCCTACGTGGCTTGGAACCCAACAGAAGACTATTTGAATATTGTTTTCCAATGCAGTACAGACTTTGAACTGTAAATCAGTAACAAGAGGATTTTTCGTTGCTTCAAGTGATGCGAGTGCTCTTAGGGCACTGAGAGAGTCAGTGTAAACTATGGAGCATGGCAATTTATTTTTGTGATGTGATTTGTGGCGAGAAGTAAACCATAAACCTCTGCCGTTAAAATTGTCGCGTTGCTATTAATTCTCCGCACACATTCATATGAAGGCCCGATTGCGGAGCAACCGACCGATTAGTCACTTTTTGTGCCATCAGTGTAAAAGCTGATGTAGTTGTTATACTTCTCTTGCAGTTGAAAGAATTCTTGCCTTAACACTTCATGGGGGGTGTCTTTCTTTTTGTATTGGGTCAAAGACAGGTCTACAACAGGCAAACATTGCCATGGAGCTATTGTTCTTAAAACCGAAGCAACAGGTAGGTTGATGTCAAGACCTGCTGAGACGGCTTCTGATTTATTTCTCATTGAAAAAGGAGGAATGATTGAGGGTTTATTTAGGAAAGTTATTTCGAAACGTGATTGTTCTAAAACTCCCCGACATGGATGTTGCGGTACCGAACGGATTCTAAGTGCGTACATGAAGCCTAAAGAAAATCGCCTTTTCTCAAGAGATAGCTCATTGGCTTCAGCATAAAGGCTCAACACCGGGGATGTGCGAAAAGCACCAGTGGCGAGACGTAGTCCTTTATGGTGAACAGGATCTAACATCTTTAATGTTGATGCTCTTGCCGATCCATACACTATACTTCCATAATCAAGTCGGGATCGTACAAGTGAGCGGTAGATTCTCAATAGACATACGCGATCAGAACCCCATGACTTGTGAGAAAGGACCTTGAGGACGTTCAGTACTTTATGGCATTTTCTCTTTAGATCAATTATATGGAAGCTGAAGGACAATTTGCTATCAAAGGTAAGGCCAAGAAATTTCTGCATTGCTTTGTTCTGGATGGAAACGTCATACATGGTCAAGGCGGGCTCAGGGGCAGGTCCACGCTTTCGAGAAAAGAGGACACAAGATGTTTTCTCGGTAGAAAACGTAAACCCATTATTATTTGCCCACTTTACCATATTGTTAATTGTTAACTGAACTCTGCGTTCACAAATAGAAAAATTGCAAGATGACACAGAAATTTGAAGGTCGTCGACATATAAGGAATATTGGACTGAAGGGGGAATTACTTGCGAAATAGAACTTATTTTATTAGAAAAAGAGTAGGACTGAGGACACCACCTTGGGGTACGCCATTTTCTTGCACGAATTCTCTAGAAAGAGTAGTTCCCAACTTGACATGAAATGTGCGTCTTTCTAAATAGTCCTGAATAGCACCCAGCATTCGACCACGAATGCCAAAGTTATATAGATCATTTATAATGCCATATCTCCAAGTTGTGTCATATGCTTTTTCTAAATCAAAAAACACTGACAAACAAAACTGTCTATTTACAAAGGCCTCACGTACAGTCGTTTCAAGCCTAACAAGATGGTCAAGGGTAGACCTAGAGGAACGGCCACCACATTGATACTTTGCAAGCAAGTTTTTTCTTTCAAGGACATATGTTAGCCTTCGGTTGATCATACGTTCCAGGGTTTTTCCCAAACAACTTGTTAAGGCTATAGGTCTGTAGCTGGTTACCTTAGAGGGGTCCTTTCCAGGTTTTAATAAAGGAATTATGTTGGCTACCTTCCACTGAAGTGGAAAACATCCTTCCCTCCAGATTCGGTTAAAAAGGTATAGAATTAATTCTAGTGTAGAAAGGTGAAGATGTTTCAGCATTTCATAATGGATACATTCAGGACCAGCAGCTGAAAGTTTAGTGTGTTTAATACCAGCTGGAGTTCATGCAATGTGAAAAGGAAATTGTAATGTTCCCCCTCACCTCCAGACGTTTTTACAATTTGTCGTTCCGCTTGGAGCTTATGTCGTTGGAATACAGCTGGGTAATGTTGAGAGCAGGAGATCAATTGAAAGTGCTCCCCTAGAATATCAGCCTGCTCCTCCAAATTTGCAGGGCAGTACCCATTTCTAGTCAAAAGAGGGACAGAGAAAGCACGATAGGTGCCATTCACTTTATGGATTCTGTCCCACATTTCTTTGGATGTTGTGGTACTGTTAATTGAGGAGGCATACTTCTGAAAACTCTGACGTTTGGATCGTCTGTGGATAAATCTAGCTTGGGCTTTCATCTTCTTAAATTCAATTACATTACTTGGAGTAGGATAACGTCTAAGTTTACCCCACGCTCGGTTTTGGTTCGTCTTTGCCTCGCGGCAATCCTGATTCCACCAGTGTTTCGGGCGCCTGGGGAGGCACGTGGATGTTATAGGTATGTAGTGCATGGCCGTGGCAAGGATATGTTGTGTGAGCAGTTCGTTTAGCTCGTCAACTGAGAGCTGGTCAAATGATGAGCAAGCTAGGAGTGAGGACTGGGTAAAACCTTCCCAATTAGCTTTGTCGAACTTCCACCGTGGTTCTCTTAATGACAGTGTTGGAGGCGGGAGGCAACGCTCAAGGACAACTGGAAAGTGATCGCTTCCATACGGGTTCTGTATAACCCAACATGTAAAGAGAGGGAATAAGCTGGGATCAGCTATCGCAAGATCAATACATGTAAAAGTGTTTCACGAAAAGCTGTAGTGAGTGGGTTCTTTTTTATTCATCAAGCATAAATCTGATGAGAGCAGGAATCGTTCTATTATTACTCCCCGCGTGTCCCGTCTGTTACTTCCCCACAAGGGATTGTGGGCATTTAGGTCACCAAGGATAAGAAATGGATGTGGAAGTTGTCTAACAAGGGCTTCAAGTTCTTCATATTTCAATGAATAATTAGGAAGTATATATAATGAACATATAGTTATTGCACGATCAGTTAAAACTTTTGCAGCAACTGCTTCCAGTTTGGTGTCCAGGCACACCTCAACACAAGGAGTTGATCTTTGGACTATTATAGCAACGCCACCAGAAGCGTGTGAACCATATAGCCTATCCTTCCGGAATAGCTGGAAGCGCTTTAGTAGGTTTGAGTGGCTTTCTTTTAGATACGTCTCCTGAAGGCAAAGAGCTATAGGGTTGTGTTCCTCCAACAAATTGGAGACATCATAGTTACAGAGTAGTCCTCGACAATTCCACTGTATGATGCTCATAAGATTAGCCAAGCTAATAATGGCTCTTGGCTATCTTAGCTGCATGAAGGAGTCACACATAATTTGTTCTGGTTGTGTAGGAATATGAAAAGCCTTGCTCTAATAGGGTATTATCAAGGTGGAGTGACCGGCTTTTTCGCTTTTTGCTTTGGGGTCTGAACCTCCATCTCCTCGAGGTCTGTGTCAGGGGCAGAAAGTTCTTCACTGTCTGCCATTGCTTCTGTATTCAATGTTTTCTTGCTAGCAAGCCTGTCAGCAGACCCCGAAAAGTCGGTGCTTTTGGGGGGCAGACCCCGGCCTTTGCCTAACACTTTAGGGCGAGTGGTCGACGTGCTAGGCCGAACCACTGATCCGTCCATCTGGTCGGGTTCTACAGATACTGCAGGTGCTGCACGTGGAATGTGCTGTTTCCGTGGTGAGGAAGTCCTCCTCTGAGAGGAGGAGCGGGGGGCTCGCCCCTCTTGGGAGGACGACCTGCGAGGAGTGGGCGATGGAGTTACATCCATCGCCTCTGTTGCACCCGAGTCTTTGGCATGACTGGGTGCTTTAGCTGCTGTCGCAGCCGAGAGGGAATGCCCAGGAAGAGAAAGCTTCAACCTGAGCGTCGAGGACTGGAGTGGTTTTCCAGGGTTCCCAAGGGACACCTGGGTCGCCACTGATACCTTAGGCGGTGCAGGTCCCCTGCTGGACACCGCCTCGGCATAAGAGCCTCTCTGAAAAGCGGAGAGGCGACGCTTTGCATCATGATAGGATATGTTTTCTTTGACCTTAAGTGCGAGAATTTCTTTTTTAAATTGGTCGCATGCTCTCGAATAGGCTGGGTGGTTGCCATTGCAATCTGCACATTTGTAATCTGCGTTGCAGTCGTCGGCGGTGTGCTCGGTGCCGCTACACCCGGCGCATGTCTCGCGACCGCGGCAAGTGCGCGAACCATGTCCGTACCGCTGGCAACGAAAGCAGCGAAGAGGATTTGGGACATAGGGCCGCACCTTACAGTTGACGTAACCGGCCTTAACAGAAGGTGGCAAAATGTTCCTTTCGAAAGTCAATACAACGTGCTTGGTGGGCTGTTCCTTGCCGTCCCTTCGGATATTAATGCGTTTTGCAGCCACAACCCCTTGGGATTGAAGGCCCTCCAGAATTTCATTGTCAGGACTGTCCATTAGGTCATCCTTTGAGATCACACCGCGTACAGTGTTCAGTGTACGATGGGCGGACACGGTGACCTTGATATCTTGGATGGTTTCAAGGTTGACTAAGGCCGTAGCTTGGTGTTTTTCATTCACTTGTACGAGGAGATCGCCTGAAAAGAGCTTTTTTGCTTCGAATTTCACTCCCAAGATGCCTTGAAGCACCTTTGCAACAATGAATGAAGAAAGCTTAGAGAGTGGTTTGGAGTTTTCTTCAGAGTGCAAGACGAAGAATTTTGTAAAGTGGTCACTTGAGTCATTTATACTAAGGAAAATGGACAGAGCTTCGGTGCGGACCCTTTTCAGGGACCGATCGGAGGTTTTGTTGTGCTTGGAACCCATAGAAATGGGAAAACAAGTTCAGTGCCCGGGTGCACCACCCACCACGGAGCCCAACAACGGGGTAGGTAATGTGCCATAGCTACAAAGGCTTGGCTGACACAATTACTCTACCAGTGCTGCCCGGGCACTATACCCTAGTGGGGTTGCAGGGATAGGTCCTGTTTCCACTCAAGGTTCGCCCTTGCCGCCTAAGGAGGTGAAAAGGGAAGGAAGAGAGTGTAGAAGAAAAGAGAAACAGGTGGGAGGAAAAGTGAAAGAAGGAAGAATAGGGTAGAAGAGGATATTGACTGAATTATCCTGGTCGGGCCAAGCCAGGACACCCGTCTACGAGAAACAGGGGCCGGAGCGGTGTATTGCCTTGCCCGGGGGGCCCCGAAGGGTCCAAACATACCCCGGGCTCAGCTCAACCACCAGAATCCCCTTTTCCCGGGCACGGGTACGCCACGCACAGCGAGACATGGGTGGGCGAACCCACATGACTCGGGGTTCGTAGTGACGCCACTCACCAAGCACCTCCTAAAGTAGGTTCCCCCTGCGTGCGGGTATGGTGGCCCACGTGGCTGGGGTCCGTGGTGACGCTACTCACCAAGCACCTAGCACCTAAGGTGCAGGCGCCCCCTGCGGGACTCGGGGTCCGTGGAGACGCCACTCTCCAAACACCTGCTTTCACAGGTGCCCCCTGCGGGGTAACCGAGAAGGAGGTGAGTGACTTCCGCAGAATCAAGAAAACAGAGTGGAGTTGCGTACCGACTCGGAAAGGCATCCGCGCTTCGCACGTGTGGCGACGCGAAAGGGGCGAAGTGCAGCTTGAGCGAACTGTTCTATCTTCGTTTTAATGCATGAACCTCTGTGGTGCACGTGCGGAACTCTCAGATGATCTACGGCTTTGTTTTGTTTTGTTGTTAAAGCCTCTTCTTGTACATTTGCGCTTCTGTGAAAAATTATGTGTTTCTATAGGTGTGCCTTGTTAACCCAAATAAATTACTCAATAAATAGAGTGATTTTGTTAAACTGTTACCTATGAATGTTTTATTGCATACTGCCAACAAAAGAGCATGATTACTGTAAGCTGAAAAGCAACTTCCGATATGCTGTGCGTAGCCCAAAAATTTAAACGTATGCAACAAGTAGTCCAAAAGCCGAAGGATGGACAAAATGTAGTCAATTTTTTTCACGTACCTCGGAATACTAAGGGTCAATGAAGGATAGGCGAAAGAATGCCATGCGGTAAATTTAAAAAATTCGAGCCGATTTTCCGATAATGTTTGTATAAAATAAAGATTGTCCGAAACGCATAAACGGGGATATTGTTTTTCTGGACTGGATAGTGCCGTAGAATGCAACCCGACATGATCGAAACGGATGAAACGTCTTGGATCTCTCCACTCGCTGAGGCTAGTTAACATTGATGTTAACTAAATTTACTTTTGTTGTTGTTTATCACGGCACACTGTTCAAACAAATAATTTAAATATATAAGTTTCGTGCAACCTCAGTAGTTAAACGTTGTCGTGGCGACGTTCGAAAATGCAAGCTGTGACTTCGCAGACATCACTTCGTCAATTCAGCCATCTCTCATTTCTTTATGACGTTACTGATTTTTTTTAAATATATTAGTAAACATTCAACGGGGTAAAGTAGTTTTCAGTGAAATCTGATATTGCTGAGCCAATTATCAATGTTGCGGTGAAGCCCGCATACCGGAGCCGGAGGTTGGTATTACGCGATAAAAATGACTTATTCAACTGGTTGTCCTAAAACTACAACAAAAAAAGGTCAAGCAATATTTATACCCGGTTATTAAGCAGAATCTGGGCAATAAATTAAAAAAGTATGAACGAAATAAAAAATGGCTTTTTTGAGAAAATTGACTTCAAAATTTGCATATTTTTCATTTTTGTCTATATTTGTGGCAGAATAAAAACAACACGGTAAACACAATAACCAGAAAATACATGTCAATTGATAGCTTACATTGATAGCTACGCACAGATATCTGTCTCACGTCATTGCGCCCTACCGTTCGTTTTATATAGCTGTCCGAAGTTGCGTCACACTTGCTCTAGGTTGCATGTTTGAGATTTTTTAGAAAATTAATTTAAAATAACAGAAGACAGAAATTTACCTCTAAAAATAGCCAAGTCTGCGTAAATATTGCGTAATAAATATAATAATTCTGCAAGAATTCGATATTTTGTAAATGGCGGCTAAAGTCGAGATAAAATCAAATTGGGAATTTGACGTGTTCTACCCTGCAGCGCCTCAGAATTTTTTTCTCTCAAACTATACAATTCTAATTTTTTTCAAAGGCAGTTTCTGTCATCACAAGGATTCGGGTATCATATATATTTTTTACGATTAAATCTAAAGAACCCCCCCGACAAGTTGGGTCGAATTCAAATGAAATCACCCCACTGAGGTCATGCAAAACTTGAACCATATATAACAGGATGGCCAAATTAGTGCAGTAAGGAGCGAAAATTGGGAACCACCCTTTTTGAAAGCATTTTACCATGGCACACATTGAGTCTTGCATCAGCCACCATCTGGAACCCCACAGTGATGTTACAAATGCCTCAGGCCAACATAGAAATGAGCCATTAATTAATGGTCCCTGAATTGCAACAATGTGCATTCTGACTACAGAGGTACTGAACAGATTTTCGCAGTGCTTAATGATGTGGAGAGGCCAAGCCACAGACTCACAGGCCCCAGGTAACTCAGAACGGCTACCAGACGAAGATGGAGCTCTGTGGTCAAAGAGCGGATCAGGAGAGGTGGACACCGGCATTTGTTCTGAAAGGTTTTTGATTGTAAAACGCGAATGTTTGCAAAAAGAGAATTTGTGTTGGACATTGATTTACCATGAGCAGCAGTGGAATGCGAAGTGATGCTGCCCTCCACATCGCAAAGGCTTGTTGTGGCTACCGGTACTGTAGAACGAGGTTTGCATCTTAGATATGAACAGCAGTTTTACACAAATTGAGCTCACCATTAGCAGCAGTGGAAGGCGACGTGATGCTGTCCTCCGCGTGGCAAAGGCTTGTTGTGGCTACCGGTACTCTTGAACGAGGTTTGCATCTTAGATATAAACAGAAGTTTTACACGAACAGATCTCACCATTAGCAGCAGCGGAAGGCGACGTGATGCTGGCCTCCGCGTCGCAAAGGCTTGTTGTGGCTACCGGTACTGTTGAACAAGGTTTGCATCTTAGATATGAACAGCGGTTTTACACGAACTGATCTCACCGTGAGCGGCAGTGGAAGGGGACGGGATGCTGCCCTCCACGTCGCAAAGGCTTCTTGCGGCTACCGGTACTGTTGAACGAGGTTTGCATCTTAGATATGAACAGCGGTTTTACACGAACTGATATCACCATGTATTAGTGAAAATCTCCAAGCCGGTTACACCTTTTTAAATTCTGTAAATTGATTTCTCTCTTTCCGGTGGGTGTCCTCAAAATTGGTAGTGCAACATGGGTCAAAAAACCAGTATTTAGAAAGTTGATTAGTTGGGTAATTAGTATTTTGTTCTGCAATCCCAGCCTTGGCGGACGGCTGGGATTTTGTTCCCGTAAAAAAGTTTTAGAAATTTTCGTCAGTATTCGCTAAAACAACCGGTATGAGATCAAGATCTTGACGTGTCAAGCAGCCTTTTACATTTGCATGTGTGAACTTTGTGTCGAATATTTACTGATATCTTTATTCACATATCTGAGGCATTTTCCACGGCACCAGTCAGATATTTGGGTGTGTGCCTTATGTGAAAAGGCATGGCACATGCAGCATATACCTTCCTGTGATTTTGTCTGTTTTGATTTTCATGATCAAGGTTATGGTGTTAAGCAATGGTATCCTGGCTTTCGGTTTTTGTTGTGCCTGCTCGTAGATGCCGCACTTTTAAAGACAACATTTTTCCTAGATCCTGAGATCCATTTTGCAGTATGTCAGTTTTCATTCATTCACATTCCGAAAGACGTGCTCATTTTTCAGCCATGTCTCGCCCGATGCAAGTTTTAGGCTATGTGAATTGGTGTTTTGAATTGCGTACAACTGTGTTTCTTGCTGTATGTAGTGTGCGTGGCGTTCTGTTCTTATTGGTAATGATAGACACACTCCATTTATTGATACACTTGCTTTTCATCTGTAAGCCGTCGTGATAGGAAAAGTAGTTGCTCACTCTGTTCGCTTCCGAAACTGTTTGGTGCAGTTCAGTTAGTAATCACAATGTAAATTTTTCTACTTGCAAGAATACCTTATATTTCTTTTATATTTGATTGCAACAAGGAGAGTATTAGTTTCTTGCAGAACATAATTCGCTTCATATCTTATTTGCTTGTTCATGTGTGTTCACGACTGTGGTCCACATAAAGAGATATTGAACCAGATGCTCTCTTTGCTTCCAAATAGGGCAGACGCCATGGACACCGTGGGTGCTGTAAAACTAAAAAAAGGTTTTACAGTAACAAGCAAATATAATATTGTAAAGACAGTTAATAAAAATATAGAGTAGGCGAGCTGCTGGATATAATGAATCCGAGACTGGGCATCTTGAGGGCACAGGAATGGGGAGGGGGGGGGGGGGGGGTAGGGTTCGACGAGGCCTAAGCGCGCCCAATTCGAAACCGAAACTTTCTATACCGGAAGCCGACGCGTAAACGGAGTAACGTCACCTAATATCCGCAAGGAGCGGTAGCTGTGAGGCGGGCTAAGTGGACCGCTGGGCCCTATGGTCGTGTCCGCTCTTTAGATTTACTAAATTACTCTATGCCCAGTCCCCGTCTTGCGCGCGCTTTCTTTTGTCTCTGCGTGCCTGCGTCTGACCGTCTGCGTCGCCATCATTGCTTTGTCATTGCTCGTCTGCGTCCCCATAATTGCTCGACTGTTGGAGGTGGACGGCTGGACCTCGACCGCCCGTACGCTCAGTTTTTTTTGCGTCGCGGGTGTTGTGGGCGTTTGTTGCGCGATGTACGCATTTGTAAAGTTTACCGACGGTGGCCGAATGGTTATGCCGGACTCCATGATAAATTAGTTTAGACCTAGGGATGACCAAGACTGCAACCCAAAACAGAAACTGGAAGCGTTCTGGATTTCTGAGAAAGGAGGGGAGGAAGGCTACTACGAAGCGACGGTGGAGATGCTTGGAGGTATGTGTATTCGTGTGATACCTTTTTTAAGATACCATGCACGGGAATCGTCGGTTCTGGAGATTTTTGTGTGAGCTAATACGCACGTGGAGCAGGGCGGCCGGGCACGAGCAAGTGCGCCTTACTTCTAACAAATGCCCCCAATGTTGAATACCCGCGCAGTGAAGGCATATGGTTTCACAAAAAACTGTGATTCGGGCTGTTTGAAAACAGGTGTGACGAATGCACGTACTGTACTTTTTTAGTGGGAAGGCTGCATTCGAGGAACAAAAACAAAGATCAAGCGCCACCCATGAAATGTTTTTAGACACCTATGCTAGTCGAGTAAAGGCTCCGTAAGCTGGTGTGCAAAATATGGAGTCAGTCCGTCTTAAGACGTTTTGAAATTAGGACATAGGAAGCTTTCATGTTATGCACTAGTGCGAGGCGATGTGATGTGCGTGATTGCTTGTTCTAATTTTCATAAGTAATGCTATGGTCCGGCACGTTACCCACAACCTTCGCAGGGACAGTTGTACTTCTCATCCAAGAAATGCAGAAGACAAGAGTAGCATGCCAAGGATTCTCAACAACCTCCCTGAAGGTGGAGTTGGAGAACCCATGCAGAAGGCAAGTTCATGTTTCAGTTAGCTTAATTTCCATGTGCCGCACATGGAAATGTGCCACTACTGGCAAAAGCTTGCTGATACAGCAACCCTTTGCCAGTAGGAATGTATAGAGCTACCTGCTCTTAGAGGGAACTCGCTGATGCATGGACGGTGCTCCGCGTTTTGACAGTTGCTGGGGCAACGGGAAGCCCTGTGCAGACGCAGTAAGCTTCAGTAGCAGAAAACGCGCTGCTTACGCCACCAATGCTGCTCACTGCATCGGTTGTGAGCCAGCCGAGTAGACGCAGTAGTCAGGGGTGGAAGCGTTGCCCTAATTGCGCCACCCTGCGCCAATTCACATCCCTGCGCCAGCCTGCTCCAAAACGCCAATTTCAGCTTTTTTGTGTGTGTTTTCTCTAAATTTAGCGGAAAACGGTCGGCCACTGGCCACCATGTGGTGTTTACTTCTTTTTTAGGCCTCAGTGCGGGCGACTCGTACCAACTCGACTGGGGCTCCGAACCACGTGTAACCGCAAGGCGAGGCGTCGATTTTAGTTCATCGAGAGTGAGATGTCGATTTTGACTACAAAGAGCTTGATATACGAACACATCGGTTTGGTTTCTGGCATAGTTGGTTGGCGCGGTTGAAGCGCGTATGCAGTTGCCCGTGGTCCCGACCTGCCGTGATCGTGGAAGTTGGTGCCTCGGCACCGGTGGGCCCCCGCAGGGGACACCTGTGAAAGCAGGTGTTTGGAGAGTGGCGTCTCCACGGACCCTGAGCAATGCGGGTTCGCCCGCCCACGTATGGCTGTGCGTGGCTTTCCCGTGTCTGGGGAAAAGGGAATCTTGGTGGTTGAGCCAAGCCCGCGGCAGGTTTGGACCCTTCGGGGCCCCCCGGGTGAGGCAATACACCACTTCGGCCCCCGCTTCTCATAGACGGGAGTCCTGGTAAGGCCCGGCCAGGATGATTCAGTTTAGTCGCCATTTCTTCTACTATCCCCTCCGATCTTTCACTTTTACCTTTCCTGCTTCCTTTACTTCTCTCTCACTTATCTTACTCCTCTTTCAACCCTCTTTGGCGGCCAGGGCTAACCTTGGGTGGCAATGGACCTCTGTCTTGACCCAAACTTGGGTATAGTTTCCCGGCAGCACTGTTAGCGTAACGTCTCCAGCCAAGCCCTTCTTGTTATGGTGCGTTACCTAACCCCTTGTTGGGCTCGGTGGTGGGCGGTGCACCGCGGATACCGAACACTCTTTGCCCTCCTATGGCGCCCCACCCCTCCAAACCCCGTTCAGGGCAAGCCTTTAAAAGGCGCTGCCTTGAACACAAAACCATTGAAAAAGAATCTAAGGAAGAAACCTTTACAAAGTTTTTTGTCGTTCATTCGCTGGATGAACAGAAACCAGTTGCAAAGCTCTCACCCTTTGTTGTAGCTAAAGTTCTTGAGCACCTTGTAGGGTTCTCCTATAAGGCTAAGAAGCTCCACTCTGGAGACCTCCTTGTGGAGGTAGAAACAAAAAAACAAAGTGAAGCACTCTCTAAGATGACCAACATTGTTGACTTGAAAGTGTCGGTGAGCCCTCACCGTACACTTAACACCATTCGTGGTGTCCTCTCTGAGGATGACTTCCTTCATACCAGTGAGGATGAACTTCTTGAGGGCCTCGAAGGCTCTGGTGTCATCGCCGTCAAACGAATAATGTTTAAAAAGAATGGTGAAGAAATTTCCTCTAAGCATGTTATTTTGACTTTCGAGAGACACACTCTACCAGAGACAATCAAAGCAGGGTACCTTAATTGCCGGATCCGCCCTTATGTCCCCAACCCACAGCGGTGCTTCCGTTGTCAGCGTTTTGGCCACGGGTCACGCAGCTGTCGCGGAAGGAAGACATGTGCAAAGTGTGGAAGTCAAGCCCACGTCTCCGACATTTGCGAGGCCGTGGCCCATTGCGCTAACTGCGGTGGACCACACCCCGCTTACTACCGCAGCTGTCCTTTCTTTCAGCAAGAAAAAGATATTCTTGCCCTGAAAGTCAAAGAAAATATTACATACGTGGAAGCAAAAAAGCGTTTTTCCTTTTTGTCAAAAGGGTAGTTATGCTGAGGCGGTGCGCAGGGGCCCTGCACTGCGCTCGGAGTCAAGGGCCACCCAGGTCTTTCCCGAGATCTTGGCGGCCGACCTCAGGGCCCCAGCTCCCCGACAGGGGCAGCAGCAGCTTCCCCCAGTCCCTGGTGGTAGCACGCGTGCTGCCCCTCCATCCGAGGACAGGCCAGCAGCTGCCGCGCCTGTCCCCTCTCCTAGGTCCCCTCCTAGGGAGGAGCGAGCTTCTCGCTCCTGCTCGCTGGAGAGGGTCCCCCTACCGAAGGAGCAGCATGGTACCCATGCAGCTCCTGTGAAAGGAGGTGTGAAGACAAGCTTGGGTGACCCCTCGCCCAGTTCGTCCGCCACTCCTCCATCCGGTCGTGACCGGGGTTTTCCCCCACGCGTGCCAGGCCGGACTAGCTCTGTCATGCTCCATCCACCAGACACTTCCCAGGACATGGAGATACCAACTGATGCTGACAGTCAGTCTACTCCTGGGTCTGACCAGGATGGTATGGAATGGGAGACAGCTTCTCGTAAATCTAAAAAGAAGCAACCTGTAGTAGCGCCCAAGTAATAGCCCCGATAGCTGTTGCATTGTGATCACATCTTCCACCTAGGTCGAGTTGGCTCTCCATAGTTATATTTATTTTGCTAGGTTTTATCTCCTTATATTTACATATTTACACACTTTTAGAGCGCAGCTCTTAGGCGCCCGTTTCCGGCTTGAGCGGCGTCGGCGTCGGCGGAACCGCGCGGTGCATTATGGGAAATGTCCCATAATGCACCGCGCGAGCCCCCACCCGGGGTCACGTGACCTCGTGAGGGGAGGGGGGCACGTGACCCCCCGAAGTCACGTGACCCCCCGAAGTCACGTGACTCCCCTGAAGTCACGTGACCCTCCGAGGTCACGTGACCCCCCCGAGGTCACGTGACCCCCGCCGATGACGTCATCGTCACTGATGACGTCACCGGCATCCGCATCGTCGTCACTGGTGACGTCACCGGCATCCACATCGTCATCATCACTGATGACGTCACTGGCATCCGCATCGTCATCATCACTGATGACATCATCAGTGACATCACTGATGACTTTACCGACATCCGCGTCGTCATCGTCATCATCCCTGATGACGTCATCAGTGACGTCACCGATGTCGTCACCGGCATCCGCATCGTCCTCATCACTGATGACGTCATCAGTGACGTCACTGATGACGTCGCCGACATTCGCATCGTCATCGTCATCATCACTGGTGTAGTCATCAGTGACGTCACTAATGACGTCATCGGTATCCGCATCGTCATCGTCACTGATGACGTCATCAGTGACGTCAGTGATGACATGTCGGCATTGTCATCGTCACGTGACCCCCAGGTCACGTGACCCCCCCCTGGTCAGTTGAACCCCCCCCCCAGTACCCTTTCCCCCTCCTCCTCAAGAGCTGCGCTCTAATTCGGCGTTACAGGGAGTTGTAAACGGCTTTCACTTTTTTAATAGATGACAAAGTTACATTTAATGCAATGGAACGTCGCGGTATTTTAAGAAATATTGATGATGTCAATCATTTTATGGATGAGCTTCGACCCATCGCTCTTGCCTTGCAAGAAACCCATCTTCACTCTAATTCTTTTAACATTTTAAGACGTCATCAGGTTTTTAGGAAAGACCGTCCCGCTTCCAGTCCTTCTGGTGGCGTTGCAGTAGTTGTGCAGAGTGGAGTCGCTTGCTCTCAAGTTCCACTCCGCACACCTCTGGAAGCTGTTGCAGTGCGTCTCCTCGTGGACCGCCTTGTAACGCTTGTTTCTTTATACTTACCACCAAATATTCCTTTCAATCTTCAAGAGCTACAGGGACTTGTAGGACAGCTTCCTGTCCTACAAGTCCCTGTAGGGGACTTGTAGGACAGGAAGCTTGTACTTGTAGGACGTCCTCGGAGAACATTTTTATAATTCATCCAGCTCAGCCAACTACAGTGCTAACTTCGCACAGTTTAAAGCCCGTGCGGAGCAACAAAAGCTAGTCGTAACTGGAGGAAAGGCAGCCTCTTATAATCGGCCATTTACGCGATATGAACTTGAGATGGCCCTTAATGTAAAAAAGCTATCTGCTCCTGGGCCCGATGGGCTTCACTATGAAATGCTTCGTAACCTGTCCACGGAATCCCTTGAAAACCTTCTTTTTTTTTAATTTCTTATGGGAAAAGGCTTGTTTTCCTCAGACTTGGAGGTATGCATATATTATTCCCTTTCTAAAACCTAATAAAGATCCTTCACAGCCATCAAGTTACCGCCCAATCGCACTAACGAGCTGCTTCGGAAAAACATTTGAAAGGCTGATAAACAGGCGACTGGTTTATGTACTGGAACAACAGAGGGCCTTTGATAACAACCAGTGTGGATTCCGCCGAGGTCGTTCTACTCTCGATCACTTGGTACGTTTGGAAACTGTTATACGTGAGGCATTTGTAAACCGGCAGCACTGTGTCGCAGTTTTTTTCGATTTGGAGAAGGCGTATGATACAGCGTGGAGACATGGGATTCTTCAAGATCTGTATGCATGTAATATCCGTGGCCGTATGCTGCAATGCATAAGGGAATATCTAACAAACAGGACTTTTCAAGTTCGTCTTGGCTCCAACCTATCTGATTCCTACGTGCAAGAAAATGGAGTCCCTCAAGGAGGAGTCTTGAGCGTAACTTTATTTGTGCTAAAAATGAATTCAATTGCGCGACTGCTACTTCCTTCTGTTTCATATTCTCTTTACGCTGATGATATACAGATCTCGTCTTCCTCTTGTAACCTTTATAGCTGTGAGCGCCAGTTGCAGATAGCCATAAACAAACTTTCCAAGTGGGCTGACAAGAACGGGTTTCGGTTCTCTGCATCCAAAACAGTCTGTGTGCCCTTTTCTTTGCGTCGTGGGCTGTCATTGGACCCATCACTGAAACTAAATGGAAACCCTGTACCTGTCAGGAAAGAGCACAGATTTCTTGGTGTGATATTTGATAAAAAGCTTAATTTTATTTCACACCTGAAAGCTTTAAAAACTAAAATGGGTTCTGACAGAAAATGTATTCTACGGTTGTACAATGCTCTTGTAAGATATCGTCTTGACTATGGTGCGGCAGTGTATGGATCGGCCCGGCCATCTGCCCTCAGAATGTTGGACCCAGTTCACCACCTAAGGTTGAGACTAGCAACTGGTGCTTTCCGAACATCCCCTGTCTCCAGTTTATATGCAGAAGCTAATGAGCTATCACTGAACAAACGACATACCTATCTTAGCCTAACGTATGCTTTTAAGATTCTGGCTGACCCTCAACACCTCACTTATTCTTCCCTTACAAGGTGGAGGTTTTCCCGTCTCTTTAACAACAAGCCAAGCCTTGTGGCACCATTAAGCTCCCGCATTGAAGAACTTTGCACTTCACTGCATCTTTCATTGGACCAGGTCGGCCTCATTCGAAATGTCGACGACTGTATTCCACCCTGGAAGACACTGCCAGTTGTCTGTGACTGGTCGCTCACAAAATTTAACAAACATGGCATTTCCCATGCTGTAATACTGCAAGAGTTTTGTGAAGTACAAATCAAGTATGATGGTTATCTTCATGTTTACACAGATGGCGCCAAGACTTCTTCTTTTGTTGGCTGCGCTGTGTATTCAGAACACTTCTCTAAAGTTAAGCGACTTAATTCATTTGCCAGCATTTTTACTGCAGTACCCTATGCAGTATCAATGGCAATAGACCACACTGTACATAAGAAAATAACTAGGACTGTTCTGTTCGTTGATTCTCAGAGTGTGATTGTTGCAGTTTGCTCTGTTAAAGACACTAAAAACATGCCTGTACAACAAATTCAGAGTAAACTCAACGCTGCTCTACATGACGGTCAAAGCATAATATTTTGTTGGGTACCTAGTCACGTTGGCATAGAGGGCAACGAGAAGGCCGACAGGCTTGCAGGGTCTGTGGGAAAGCTTGTCCAATCGTCTTTCTGTTTACCATATCAGGATATAAAGCCTTTAGTAAAGTCATCACTTTTTCGTTGTTGGCAGTTGGAATGGGACAGGGAGTGTGAAAACAAGCTCCACATTATAAAGCCTGTTCTTGGAGGCTGGGAAAGCTCTTCATGCAAGAGTCGTCTTTATGAAACCTTGCTGTGCCGTCTGAGAATTGGGCATTCTTTTATCACTCATAAGTACCTACTTTGGGGGGAAGATCCTCCTATTTGTGATCAGTGTGGTGATACTCTTACAATCTTACATATCTTGTGGTCCTGTGCCGCTCTGGAGCCCAACCATCGTGTTTATTTTCCTGAGTTGTTTCAACAACAAATCCCATTTCATCCGGCCTTCCTGCTGGGGGAGAATCCCATGGTCCCTTTTAGCAGGGTAGTAGACTTTCTTACTAGCATTGGCATTTGATACCAAATATAGCTTTACCAAATCCTAGGTTGCACTTTGGTAAAACTCTCACCAAAGCATGCTGATTGTTATTATCGTTTGGCGCAGATGGCCTCGTAGCTCTTGCGCCATTAAACCCCCCAAATCATCATCATCATCATCATCATCGGCACCGGTGGGCTACCTCGGCGATCAACATGAGCAGAAGTGGTCTTTACTAGTTTTACCTGTTATTTGGTAGCGTACCGTATTTGGACGCGTAGCCGTGAAGAATCGCGAGCACAGGCACATGCGTTCTCGAACTCAATTTGTCTTCTCAAAACGAAACCAAAACCATCATTGTGTGCGCGAATGTGCACGCTGTCGTGTGTTGTCTCCCGCCGTCAGACCACTGGCGAAAACAATACCCGCGATCTTAAACGAGTTGGTTAATTGGCAGTGCTACACACTTTTTTGTTTCTTTCCTTTAGCGTGGAGGAGTGGGGCTTACATCAGAAATGCCGTACAACACTCCCGCGCTGCCGATTCCTGTCGTGAACGCACCTTAACTTGCTATAGCCACACTACTCGTGCAAGTTTCAGGTATAGGTGTATCTGGTTGGGGGAGGGGGGGCTGGGTAGAGAGTAGCTGGTAGGCTTTTTGTCACGTAAGAAAGCAGCCCGCCCAGCAGGGATGAGCGCCTGATCAGCTATATCTCATTTTCAGTCTCGTGCAAACTGAGCTGGCACCGATACCTGAAAGGCTATTGCCATCCTGCACCTCAATGTAACTCAGCATCACTCCCCAAGTCATCATAATCAGTTGGGCACCATTCACCTTCCACGAAAAGAAATGAAAAAAATATTTTCTTTATATACATTGTAGTATGGTATGCAAGTGTGCAACAGTAAATACTTGATAGTTTTATTTCCAATCATGTTTTGATATTTGCGCTTTCCACTTGTTTCAGAACGGTGCACCAAATTTAATGTGGACGTGCTGACCAAGAAGGACGGCAATTGGGATTAAATTTCTGTTTGGTGTCGACCAAGCTCGACAAACAGTGATGGCTTCTGCGTACTCTGCAATGTGACTGTGCACTGTTCGGAACATGATACCTCAGCAATAATGCGCCATCCTGGTTCTCAGAAACACATCCAAAATGCTAAGAAAAAGCGAAAGGCAGAAGGAGTCCTTACCAAGGACTTCATGGTGCAGGGCACCCTGGAGTTTCACAAGAATGCGGCATCACTGTCATTGCGAGAGAATGTCACAAGAGCAGAAACACATTTTGCTCTCTCCATGGTTGCAAATTCTCTTCCACACACTTGAGCGGATGTGGCAACCTTAACGTACCCTTACATGTTCCCTGATTCGCAAATCGCAAAAGGCTTCCAATGTGGTCGCAAGAAGGTTTCATACATCATTTCTGATGGCCTGGGACCGTACTTCAAGGAAAAGGTGGTTCAAGAGCTTGTTCAACCAGAGGTGTTCTATAGCATCATGATCGACGAGACCCCAGTGCCTGAGGCCAAGGTGCAGCAGTTGGATGTACTTGCTCGCTACTACTCTGTCAACACGCAGAATGTAGTTGTGGAGCACCTACAGTCACTTCATTTGGGACATGCTACTGCAGATGAACTGTTTTGCTGTGTTGAAGATACTCTTAATGAGTTTCCAAAGCAGAACATGGTATGTTTCTTCAGTGACGGCCCCTACGTGATGAAGAGCTTAAAACGCAAACTGAAAGCGGAGCTCAGCCCTGACATAATTGACACTGGAGAATGTAGTCTTCATAAGGTCCATAATGCTTTCTCTGCTGGCTTAAATTCTTTCTGTAGCGAGTTGGAATCGATTGTAACTGATGTCCACTACTACTTCAAGTATGCAACAAGGCATGCAGACATGAAGGAACTGCAGTGTAAACTCGGATTGCCACAGCTTGAGTTCTTGCGTCATGTGAATACCAGGTGGCTGACGCTACTTCCCAGCATTGAGCGTGTGCTTAAATTATATGACCGCCTGAAGACCTTTTTTTCGAAGTCGGGGGTGCCGAGAACACCATCATCGGCAAGGCACAGTCGTCTGGCATCTGCGTTCACCGACAGCACACTGCGAGCAAAGTTGGTCTTTGTACAAAATGCCGCACAGATCTTCGAGAAGTTCCATATGCTTTTCCAAAGCAAGGAGCCTCTCCTGCTTATCTTTTAAGATGAGACGGTGGCATTCATCAAGCAGGAGCCTGGAAGTTTTCTTCGCCAGGAGTCCCAGGAGTCATTTGTTGACTTGACTGGCTTGCAGTTGACAGACCTTGATGTGGACTCGTCTGTCCATTCGAAGGCAAAGCCGGAGGTTGGTGTGGACACCAAAATAGAAATGGAGGTCTGGACGCCAACTCAAAAGAATGCATTTTACACCAGGGCAAGGGCTTTCTACATAGCATGTACCAAGTTCCTAATATCTAGGTTACCGCTGCACAACAAGGTGTTGTTTTATTTAAGGTTTTTAAAGCCTAATGCAGAAGGAGAGTTTGCCACAAGGTCGCTGCGATATATCGCGAATGCTCTGCCACAAGTTTTCCCCCCAACAAAGTGTCGGCACTCACTGATGAGTGGAACTCTCTCGCTTGTGAAACTTGTGACTGGGAGCTGTCTCCCAATGTGGTCACTCATTGGAGTGACGTGTTTGCACTAAAGACACCAACTTGTGATCCAAAGTATCCAATGCTCGGAAAGCTTGTGAAGGCTTTTTTTGCACTAACTCACGGAAACGCTGATTGCAAAAGTGGGTTCAGTGAGAACAAACATGCAGTCGAAAATCGAAGCTCAGTGTCCATAACGAGCATCTCAAGCCTTCGTCAAACAAAGTCGTACATGAAGAGATACAGCGAAGATCCCACCAAGGTGCCACTTACTAAAGAGCTTTGAGAGGTGTGGAAAATTCGTACAAGAGATACCGGCAACGAATAGACAAAAAAGAAGCATCACGATCCCTCAAGCGGAGACATGACGAAGCCTCAGGTGAAGTCTCTGAGACGAAGAAACTCACAGATTAGAAGCCCGGGCTCCAGTGCCGCCTGTCTTCTCTTAAAGCACTTCTACAGAGTGCACAAGAACTTATAAGCTAGGTTGTGGCAGATAAGGACATGGACAAGGTGGGGAGTGGACACCTCTGCTAAGTGATGTAAACTCTAAACTGCCCAAAGGACTCGAGCGCATAAAAGAAATTGACTCTGCTCTTCAAACTGTGAATAAAGGTGAACTTCAGTTGTTTCTAATGTACACAGATTCAGCTTAGTCACAACCTTTTTTTTTTGAACATGGAAGCCTGTGGGCTCTTCTAGTCAGTGCTTATGCTGCATATGTATTAGTGGCTGTGATATTTTTCAGACAATATATTTTTCCATCTAAAGTAATATAGATATAGCTTTGTATGTTAACTTGGGTGTAGGGATTACTTTATTTTATGAACAGGGATTAAGAACATTTGTATTTAATGAAAACAGGTCAGCAATGACTGCTTTATTTTGAAACATGCTGTAGTACCTTAATTTTTTTTTTATGAAGACACGCCATGCACAACATTTTATGGAGTACATAAGGTTGCGTTGCTCTTCAAGTCGATGCTTAAAGCTGCATATGTACGAGTGACTGTGGTATTCTAAAGATATAAAATCCACATTTTATTTTGCATCTGAATTTTTGTCAAATGTCAGTAACCTTGTATTTTGTTACTAAACTTGATATGGGGCTTTCTAAGCAGTGATTTAACATGTGTATTCTTTAATAAACAAAAACTGTAGTCAGCGAAGGTAGTTTATCTGACACCTTGCAGTTGTTTAGTTTTCTGGATAGATGTTTACAATTGGTCTATTAAATAGACGCTTTTGTACTGGCGGGGCTCAAGTTGTGCTTTTATTGTCGGGGCCTCCCATATAAAGTCTATCATGACCCTACCTGCTGTCGGAATGGTTCTCAAAGCCTTACCTTTGCATAAATTGCCAATATTCCATATTTCAATGCAATAGAAATGTATGTATGTATGTTGCTTGAAAATTATTCTAGGATGTGCATGCATATAATTTTGCTACATTTTTCATTTAGCAACAACAAATCACTTTTAGACACCTGTTTGACCTCCGTGACCTGCTCCAAAACCGACTTCTACGGCTACAAAACTTTTGCTGCTCCTGAGCTGCTCTAAGGCGAGCCTTTTACTGCTCCCAAACTGCCCCAAAGTGGGACTTTTGCTGCTCCCAGCCCTGCTACAAAAGGCTCTAGCCCGCTTGCACCCCTGAGTAGCTGGCTGATATGTAAAATTATAAGTTTCCAGGTATGTCTTTTTTTAAGTGAATTTTTTTTTATTATTATTACGTATTGACTAATTGCACTTTTTTTTCAAGCATCTTGTCCAAAATGCAGTACATTAGGCTCGTGTCTGAAATAATCGTCCCGCAGCAGCACTTGCAGACGGATGGCTGTAATTTGGACAAAGAGCGGCACAATTCTCACAGAACAGCTTAGAATGAGAAGCGGCCTCACTTTTCTCCTCGCTTCGGTTCACTTTCTCAAGGCAACTTAGCGAAGAGGAGAGGGAATGAAGAATTGTGACGCGAGTATGTCCCGTCAGCCTCGTTGAATTGCTCCCTTTTTTCCATAAATACGGCCATCCGTTTAAATATTGCTGTATGAATGATGTCGGGGTGTTTGTAGCGTACCGCCTGTCACTCCTGCCTTGATTAGTGATAGCTTACAAATCCAATTTTTTGCAATTTGTTTAGGTCTCGGCCCAACATCAGAACTGTGCGGTAGAACTCGCCTACTGCCTCCTAGATTTTCACTATACAACGTTTCATACATAGCGTACAAAGCTGGGAAAGGTACTAAAGTAGTGCACATGAAAAAATATTAAAAAAATGTTTTACTCTACGCGTTTCGGGGACGAACTGTGAAAGGCGCTGACCTGGCGATACCGACGTCTCGGTGGCGGAACTTCAAATCCACTTAACGCGTGAAGATTTTTTTTTTAGGTATGATTTTTGTGTATAAATGTGTGCATTGCGAAAGTGCATAGTTCAGTTCCTCGTTTCTTGTTTCTTTTTATTTATAAGGGGTAGACTAGGGGCTGGTGTTCCGCTTGAACCTAGTGCCGGCCCATTAAAACGTTAACAACGGTTGAGATTCAGGGCGTCTACTTAAAACCGTTTATTTACATGATATCGTGAAAATCGGAGAGTACCTTGAGAGTGCGGTGGGCGGGCCTTTATATCCCGAATACTGGGATGCGACTTCATCCAAGTTTTCTTAAGAGTCGGAATGCTGGCGCTGGAGTATGGAAGTCATCCAGACGGCAGTTTCTCGCCGCTCTGGTACCGGCGCCCCCATGAACCTAGAGTGATTCACAGTAGACGCGTACACAACACATGGCGCTGGAGGTCAGGGTCGAGTATTGTTTTCTTTTCAAGGAAAGCAGGGGCCTCGGAATGCAGCCACGGGCTCATGCGTCGTCCACTTAGCGGACCAAGGTTACGGTCCCTTAGGCAGAAGAAACCAGACGCGACGGAATGCAGCCACGGGCATTGTCCGTCTAGCCGATTAAGGCTAAAGGCCCGTCCACACTCTTGTGGCCTCTTAAAATCGGGTGTCTTAGAACCTCTTAATATCTACTACAACGAGAGGACACACTGGTGCCATCCATTCGGTACAAGTGTGAACTTGGCGGTCCGGCATGTTTTCTATTTCTCTCTCGCATTATTTTTTTCTTTCTTGGCTCGAAAAACTTTGTCGACGTTATAAACGAGCCGTTCTTATAGGTCTTACGCACATTTGACCTTGGAAATCCCGCAAAGCCTTTGCTCTTGTAAACGCAGTTCCAGGATCACCGCATAGATGGCGCCAGAATGCCAGTGTGTTCCCTCGTCCTAAAAAATTTTAAGTTTTAACAGATCTCATCTCTCTCGGTCATACTCGGTTGCAAGAATGTCAACGGGCCTTAAGGTCCCGCAAGCAAACTGAGCCGTAGTCACTATTCATCACCGGCACGGTTCTTTCTTGAGGCTTGTTTCACTTTGAAGCCATTAGGCCGATTTTAACACCAGACATAACTGAAGGCAGTTCACCAACACGGTCCACGTGCTCAAGACTTTCACGTTGCGAGGTCTTTGCTTCGGGGACGCCACCTTGCCAGGTAGCCTTGCACTTCGCAACAGTATGGCCGCACACTCCGGTGTCGTTACTGACCGTCTCCAGGGCTTCACGGACTGAGGTCTCCGGGAAACTCGTTCTTGTACTCGTGTACACATTGGCGATAACCAGCTCGCACTCTTTCGAGATCTTCGCAGAACGAATCTTTGAAAATAACCAAGCAGGAGAGGTACTTGAGCTTCCTGCGTAAGACTATGTTCTCAAAACCGGCGACGCAGGGGTCAGCCGCACAACCCGAAAGCCCGAAGTGACTGCCGCACCGATGAAATCGGAAAGCAATTTAAAGTAGTTAAGATTACCTTTTCCTTTTTATTGAAAAAAAAAAAAATATTGGTGTTCCGTCGAAATCGTAACGCCACTACCAGTTATACTAGCTCCGAAGATGCACATTTTTTTACTTTTTTTTTTTTTTTTTTTTGCAGGGGCAGCACTTTTTTATGGGGCGAACGTACGAACGGTAGGCAGTGCAAACTGGTGCACTAGCTTTGACTGCGTTGCATGCTATGTATGAAACGGAGCATAGAGCTAAAATATTTCATACACTCTCTTGCCTACAGATGTTGTGAATAAATCGAGGCATAAGTTCGAAGACCCCTTTTAATAGAAATTTCGGAGCCTGTGCCTCGGCTCATCGCTTTGTTTTAGGCTATACTGTGCAAGTAGATGAGAGAGAAGGACATTGGAGAAGGGTGTTCTGCATGGCACAAAGTGCTAGATGTTTGTCAACTTTTAGGAAACAATAATGTAAATGGCGTAATATTTTCCGTTGGGTGCACAGATGTTTTCAAAAAACCCAAAGAACGGAAAACAAGCACAGCTTATTGCTCAAAAGAAATTGTGCGAAGACTACAACTCTAACAGGACAGAAACCTCCAAGCTGAAAAAGCCTGGGAATAATTAAATTTCTTTATAAATAGAAAAGTAAATAAACAATTTTTATGTGCTCATAGAACCCACTTGTTGCTATTCTCATTTCAGGGAACGAAGAGAAAGAGGTCAGAGAGCAGCCAGAGAGATGAAGAAACTAATTCACTTCGTCAAAAAAATGCAGTCATTGTCCAACTTCGAAAGTGCTTGAGAGAGAAGGAATACAGCAGGCGGCTAGGCCTTGCCCTACTGGACAAGATTGGTATGCTTCTTTGAAACGGTCTTATCAGGGGTGTGACAGCTTTGCCAGTAGACTGTGCCAAATTCCCCAGCGCCAGGGAAGATGCGGCGAGTGAGCACTCGGGGACCGCCTTTCTTGGCAATGCAGTCAAAAGCTATGCGACCATGGGCACGAGCGTCAGTCAAAGTCGTGAGCATGTCCTCATCGCTTGTGATATGCCAAGAAATGTTGTCCCTAACTATAGAAACATGCCTGCCTTTTGGTAGGAGACATTTGAAATAAATAACGAAAATCAGGTGGCAACAAATGCTAGTGAAACATTTCACTTGAATTAGGTTTTTTCTTTGCTGCAGACATTTTACATCTGCGCATGTGCCTAAACTCGTCGCACGCATCTGGAGGCTCGGCACAGTATATTGCACCATTGAGAGATTTGCGACAACCGAATAGACAATTTGTCATTTTCCCAAATGCCACGGCGTGCGTCCTAGGATTTGTGGAAACGCTGTTTGTTGACCTTGTCTTTTTTGTGATTATAAGTGTACTTATTTCGTTCTGTTTACTGTATTCGACGTGGGCATTGATGGACGAAAAGCCGCCTCTTTCGCTGGTCCCGAGGTGTGTTTTGCTGAAGATACGACTGTTTACGAAAATCGCAGTCTAGACATGGCCATCAGATCGCAACTGCGGCAAGCCAGGAAAGGCTCGTGCAAATGCACTATTCGCGATGGCAAAGCAGCCTCTTCCATATTGGGCACGCAAACAATACTCTGATGTCATACGCTCACATTTCACAGAGCGAGCGCGAACGGCCAAATACAAGCAGTGTTGCCTTCGCTTTGCAATTACTGTTTTGTTTTTCAGTGGTGACATATTCACTGGTTTTTGAAACTGCTGTCTGGTAATTGCATGCAGGTAGATAAGTGAGCTAATGGCGGGATAGTGCATGGTAATGCACTATCCCGCCGTAACAGTAATACTCGCTTCAGAAGCAGCTTCGCGTCCCTCAACACCCGTTTTAAAAGCGACAAAATGTACACACAAGAGCGAATCTTCATATAAAAGAAAATAATAAAGTAGAATATGTGAAAAGAAAAAATCAACCCTAAACAACGAAGATAAAGAGGACGTGCACGGTGTCGCAAGGCAACCTGATCGGAGAGCAGCCGGGGGACTGGGCACACGAAACGCTGTTCCCACAAAGACCTTTTGCGAAATCCCCCAAGCGCCCCGGCCCGCGCGCGAGGAATTGTAGGAGAGATTGTCCCTCGCCTGGCCGCTCTGCCTTGAGATCGCATTGCCTTGTCGCTTGCCTCCTCTTAATCCTTTGTGTTTCGATTCCATTACTTAATTTTATCTATTCCAGTGTATTTTTTTGTTGTTTCTAAGTAGTTCTATTCTCTTCTGCGCGCGATATTTCTTGTATATGTATAGTATTGGTGCCTTTATTTTTTCTTTTTTTGACGGGAATGCCGACAGAACAACGCGCCGCTTCGCGCGTCGTTCCCCGGGTGAGTACTACCGTTGCTACCGATTCCTATCGCGCAGTTAGCTGTTTATTTTGGTTTAATTTGACCCGCGCGCAGTCGTGGGGAGCCGTTTATTAATACCCGCGCACATGTCATAGGGGTAGGCAGAGCTCTTAATCAATAATCGCGACGCGAGAGCCGAGTGCGCTGTGATTTGACCGCCCGCGCTCGCTCCGTTGACTCGCATTGTAAAGGCTCTGTTATACTCCGACGTAATGCGTGCGCGCGTGCGAGCGCGTCACAGCGACGTCACGTCAGCGAAAACCCGACGCTCTATAGTCCGGCGTCGTGGCGTAACCGACGCGACCGGCGGCGTTCGACGCAGCCTGACCGCCTCGACGCCAAAATGGAGCATGCCGTATTCCGCGCCGGCCGCGCCCGCGACGCCGGACCTAGATGCATCACGCGCTGGCTCCCGGGAGCTCTCGCGCGAGAAGCGCGCCGAATACGAACCATAGCAGACGACGGGAGCACCACTCCGTGTGGAGTCGTGTTTCAAGATTCGGACTCGGTCGGTCGAAAAGCTGATCGAGGGAATTCGTCCTCAACTGTGTGTCTACAACACGAGGAAGCTTGAGTACCGTAGACCGTGCGCTTGTCAAAGATGTAGCGTATGTACATTGACCGCCTACGCCTGCGGCGCGGGCGGTGCACCAACAGTGCAAGCGCGAGTTTTCGTCGAGGCAAGGTACGTCCACGCCATCGCTCGAACTTGGCGCTCAAGAAGCGCGAGGATTTTCGTCTGCTATTCGAAACGAAAAGGAACCGGAAGTGGCGCACTCTCGAAGAAAACGTGCCCTCGTAGTCAGAGTCTGCGCATGCGCCGCGCCGGCGGCCCACCGCCGCGCGCCGCAGGAGCCGCGAGGGCCGCCGGAGTATAAAGAGAGCGATTTTTCGTCGCGCGCGGCGTGACGGACGTAACGTAGCCGACTTCGGCCAGCGTTCGCTTGCGCGCGCGTTACGTTGGAGTACAACAGAGCCTTAACGTATGCCTTCGAGTGCCGCTTACCTGACCGACATACAGCACGCCGCTTTGTCGCCGCGAATAATTTGTCCGAATGTTCGCGAAGCTGAGGCATACGCAACGCTGCGGCACCTGACAACTGCAGCAGTTGTCAGGCGCTTATGGTATGCCTTCTTATTCTATATGCTACGGCATAAACGGTTTTCAGTTGCAAACACCCTTTTTCAAGTGCTGACAACTGCTCGCTGCTGCGTGCAGTTGTCAGGCGCCGCAGCGTTGGATATGCCGAACGGTGTTACGGTTTCGCAGGCATTCGGGCAAATGATTCTCGGCGACAAAGCGGCGTGCTGTATCTTGGGTCAAGCAAGCGGCACTCGAAGGCACACGCTACAGTGCGAGTAAACGGAGCGAGTGCGGGCGGCCAAATCACAGCGGACTGAGCTCTCGCGTCGCGATTGTTGATTCAGACCTCTGCCTATCCCTATGACATAGGCGCGGGTGTTCCTAAACGGCTCCTCTCGACTGCACGCGGGACAAAGTGAATTATAATGAACAGCTAGCAACGCGATAGGAATCAGTAGCAACGGTAGTACTCACCCGGGGAACGACGCGCGAAGCGGCGTGTTGTCCGTCGGCACTCTCGTCGAAAAAAGAAAAATATAGACACAAATACTATGAGAATAGAAACACTTAGAAGCAGTAAGAAATATGTTTGAATAGATAAAAGTAAGCAATGGAATCGAAAAACAGAGGATTAAGAGGAGGCAAACGACAAGGCAATGCGATTTAAGGCAGAGCGGCCAGGCGAGGGACAGTCTCCCCACCATTCCTCGCGCGCGGGCCGGGGCGCTTGGGAAAATAGCAAATCGTCTATTGGTCGGATGTGCGCCAGGGCACTTGGGGCAAATAACAAATCGTTTCTTGCCTATCTCTTAATCACGGTGTACACTGTCACGGCCTCCATGCTTGGTGGGCTTTGCTGCCTTGCATTGCCGTGTTAGGAGCAGCAAGTTGGGGGCAGTATTCGGGTTAGCCCAATCGGCTCTGAACTATTTGCTCCCTTAGACACTCTTTCGTCCTAATTATATGTCAAATGCTTATTTAAAAAAATGCAGAACTATAATTTAAAATAATGGATTAGTATGGCCATCAAATTCAGTCCGATATAAAATTTATCTGAAATTCCTCAACATCATTTAAGGGATAGTGAACCGAAATTTGGATTAAAAAAAAAAACAATGCAGGAGATGTAGGCCTGGACGTTACAATCCCTACAACATTACTCGTTAGGCGATATCTCGAATGTACGGCCGTATTTTTGGAAAAAGAGACCGAGATTGAACCAGGCCGACGAGGCGCGTGACGTGAAGATATCTTGTTTCCTCCTCTCTTAGCTTCGCCCCCTCAAGGTGGCGAGGTGGAGAAGACGCGAGGCCGTTGCCTCTACTTCTCAGAGGAACGAGACGTAAACATTTCTGTCAAGTACGCCTCCAAGGATCTGCTGACTCACCTTGCAATACGAAGCACCGCAACAGGTACACGGAATGTGCCACGGGCGTCATATACGAAATCCCCATGTCATGCGGATCATCGTACATTGGCCAAACGGGCAGATGCTTTAATGATCGCGCCCGCGAACATGCTGCGGCTACACGGGCTACCCCTTCGGGACACCTCGCCACGCACTGCAGCCGTTGCTCCTGCACACCGTCATTTAGTGACACAAGGTTTTTGGCCAGATACGCCGATCGGATATCGAGGGAGCTGCACGAGGCCTTCGAAATAAAAGAAAAGGGCAAGGACTGCATTAGTGACACGTCTGTGTCACTATCGGCAAAAGAGCACACTTTTCTACGAAGGGGGCTACACCGGACGTAGTATGACTGTGTAGTATGACTGTGTTGTTTTCCATGAGTATATAAGAGAGTGGTTTTTCATAAACGCTAGTTGCGAGTGCGCCTTGTTCACGTCTCCTTTCTTGTATCTTGTCCTTGTGTATTTTCGGCGCCCTGAAAGTTATCATGAACCAACTAGCCCAGATTGCCATTCTATTACCGTTATGGTCAGTGTTTCCAGTGCAGTGATCAAGCTCAGTTATTTGCGGCGCATTGGCCTTAATCAAAGCTGCGTTTTCAATGCTTTCTGTTCTGAAATGTGGTATATTTTGGTCCTAAGCTGCTGCAAAACTCAAATTTTCCTCGTACAAAAATTACTCCAAAATAATATTTTTTTTTGCTGTTCTACCCCTGTTTTATGGATTTTGTTTGCGTAACAGTGTTTCTATAGCTTCTACTTCCATTTTTTGCAGAAGTGGCCCGTAAGAAGGCTTCAGAGAACGGAGGTACAGTGTCCTTTGGTAAATTGCTCTTCAGAGCATGCCTTTTCATGCGCTAATCAATATTTGTATTTACTTTTTAGGTCGTCAAGCTTCGAACAGCCGCGATGGCTTTGATCTTGTTTCTACATCACACTCGGGTAAGTTTAAATTACTGACATTCTTGATGTCATGGGCAAGATTAAAGGCCACGCTTTTGGATGTTGGAAGCAAAATCAGTAAAGGCCATAGAGCATCTTTCAGCTAGAAAGACTTCAGGCATTTTAAAGATATTGAGGTTCTGCAAAGCCAGGAGCCAATAATTGTATTAACTCCTTAGGTCATCAAGCTTCGAGCAGTCGTGATGGGTCTGATCTTGCTTCTTCGTCGCACTCGAGTAAGTCTGGATTACTAACATTCTAATGCCGCGGGGAAGATTAAAGGCCACGCTTTTGGATGTTGGAGGCTAAATCAGTAAAGGCCATAAAGCATCTTTCAGCTAGACAGTTTTCAGACATTCTAAAAATATTGAGGTTCTTCAAAGCCAGGAGCTTGTTTAAATGATCGAAATTAATGAATAGGTCTCCACATTTTCCCCGTGCTCTAGCATCAGCTGCCTCCCTTGGTCTCGTGTCAATGGCAGCTCCACTCCTTGCTTCTCCCATCCCTGCAGCGGCACCCTCTCTGCCTCAGCACCCTGCTCCCGCAGCCGTAGCTGTCCCCCCGATGGATCAACACGATGCCCCCACCCCTGCAGGAGCCCCCCTATGGATCAACACAACGTTCCAGCCCCTCCTTTGGATCAAGAACCCTTTCCTGCCCCTGCAGCTGTCCCCCTTTTGAATCGCCCCGCTCCCATCCCTGCGGCAGCAGCTCCTCTGGACCAACACCCTGCCCAACCAGCGGCCCTTCCTAAACGTCCTGTTCATGGCGAAGCTGGAAATCTTGGTAAACCGAGCCATCAAAGTCGGATGAATTGGATTGATATCAGTGTTTGTTTTAGAGCGCAGCTCTTAGGGGCCCGTTTCTGGCTTGAGCGGCGTCGGCGTCGCCGGCGCCGTAACCGCGAGGTCACGTGACCCCCTGAGGTCACGTGACCCCCTGAGGTCACGTGACCCCATGAGGTCACGTGACCCCCTGAAGTCACGTGACCCCCTTGAGGTCACGTGACCTTAAGGAGTCACCTATCCCTCAGTACGCTTCCATCTTCCTCCTCAAGAGCTGCGCTCTAACCGGCGTTACAGGGAATTGTAAACGGCTTTCATTTTTTTCATAGAAAGCAGTTGGGTACAAAGCGCGATATAGTTAGCGCCGGCGAGCGATGACGAGTTTTTGCTGCTTTTTTGTTAGTCGGAATGCTGTCATTCAAATTTCTGGTGCCGTAGGAAGTGCTAATTTGGGACACTAGCATACACGGTAAATACATGTGAGAAGCCAGCACTAGTGACTAGCTGTTGAGCACCGTGCGTCGTTCGGTCAGGTTGCGCATGATAATGCTTTTGTAATATTTTGGCTGTCTAGAGCTCTAAAGTGAGTTATCACTAAAACAACCTCAGAAACCTCCTTTAGTGCCCCCTAACGTCATAGCTGCAGAAAGTTGTCCCCACATACAGTATAGTCCTTTCCAATGTGGGTTCGTCGTAATCCCAAAATTTTAAGTTAAATTGAGATAATTCGCCTTGAACAGGCTGTAATTTTGCTTTGTCAAGTACTTGTCAATTTTTAGGGAGTTTCTGTAAATTCTGCCTAAAATCAAGCTGTCCATTTCATCTCATCAATGCACACACTTATATTTCACGGACAGCACACCAGCTGAATGCAGCTGTTTACGGTCCACTGCGACCACTCCATGAAGTCAGGCGAGGAAATGTAAGTGACTGGTTTACTTTTTTTTTATTGTCCTCGTCAGGGGAGAGTATGGGTTCATTTTTGGGTCACCCTGTGCCATCCGGGTTGTCAGGTACGAATGGGCTGACGTACTTCGTTGGCGGAAGCTGGGGGGGTCTTGTCGGAGACGAAGTAGCTTCCCTTGGCTGTCGACGAGTAATTCAGTTGAACTTGTAGTTACTTCTTGATAAATAATTTAATACTTTAGTAGCGAATGAAAACACACAAACGAAACAATACTGCAAAATGGTAACTTTCCCTGTACTGGGTTGGGAAGGAGGTGGTCGGGGGTTAGCCTATCCAAGCTCGGGAGTTCGCTGGCTCATGGGATTAGGTCCCGATTACGGGGTCAAAAGTCCGTAGGCATCACACAGCCTGACTCAATTCCAGAGAGTTAGCTCTCGAGTTCCACCATAAACTAAACTCATTTGCTGCTTTTCCCCTCAAAATCACTCGTTGGTTCATTCCCTTTTAATGGTCCGGCCGGTCCTTGACTCGTCGTCAGACAGGCTACAACCAATCGCCTAACTTTCTCACCATGGGGTAATTGCTTATATTTCCGCGTGAGAACCAGCGGTCGGCGTATACCTCACGGGCAAAGCTTGGGCGGGTTCCAATGCAAGCAAACTATTTCTAGAATTCGCAGAGCAAGTCAGACAGCCGACCCAGGTGTGGATAGCACCGTCTAAAGGGCCACCCACACTAGCGAGAAAACGCGCTCGGCGCGCCGATCGCGTTGAAAACGCGTTCCGCAAAATCGGTTGAGCGGGAAGATTTTCCTGCCGCTCGGTATGCCGCTTGCCGCTGGCGCAGACGCGCCAATCAGAGGCGTCACATCCAGTCACGTGCGATGCCATGGCAACGCTTTCGCGAGAAAGTTGAGCCGCCGAGTAGTGGCGAGCCCAGGCGAGCCAGCGAACAATCTTTCCGCCATGAGCCTAGAAAACAACACGAGGACGATGGAGCGCTTTATCGAAACGGTACGGATGTACCCGTTTCTATACGATAAAAAACACCCGGAGTTCAAGGAAAAAGCGGAGAAGCTGAACCGATGGGCGATTATCGGCGAGGATTTCGGTCTCACCGGTGAGTTATTTTGCGACCTACTCGAGTTGTGTGAACGCCTCTCGCGCCGACTCCGTGATGTTAGCGCAGGGGTTCCCGTAATGGGTTCCGAAGTAACTTTCGAAGAAATAAGCACAGGTGTCTGTTGGGCTCAGCAGCTGATATGAAGCTGGTTCAGGCAGGGGCGGATGCAGGAATTTCCTAAGGGGGGGGGGGGGGGGGGGGAAGGGGGTCAGGTGTTGGTCAACGTACCATTTGTTTAGGAAACCCCTCCCCCTTTCCCTCGTTTCATGCCCTAAATTTTACACATGCAGAAATCAAGAGGGGGATCAGGACATCCGGACCCCCCCTCTAAATCCGCCCCTGAGATTAGGGGGCCTTCATGTGCGCTTTGCTTGGGGTGATGACATCTGGCCATTTTGTTCCGAACGCTCGTTTGTATTTTTTTTGTTTTCAAGCGCGTGAAAGGACGTGTCTCTGCACGCGCTCGTGGCGCTGACTGTGCTACGGCGACTTTTTGTTACCGGAGATTTCTTTGTGTTTTCCCTGTGAGCTCGTGCTGTCGGCATCGGGTACTACAAACGATGGCATCACCCTAAACAGAAGGACATCTAGGCGCCTAGCTTAGTTATGACAGCCGTGCATCGACTCTCTTTTGCGGGCACAGCAAGCTTCTCGGGCTTGCTTTGCCCAGTTTTGTCTCAACAATGCAGTAAACCGTTTCTAAATTTCTAATGGAGGCATATACCGTGCAGGAGAAGCAGCCGCGGCCAAATTTAAGAATGTCAGGGACCGCTGGTTGAAGATTGTTTCCGGTGTGCAAAAACCGAGGAGCGGCTCCAGCGGAAATGTTGGGAAAGTAAAAACAAAGTGGGTTTTATTTGACGTGATCAACGACGTTCTTAAGAACACGCCGCACTACGCTGAAAGGTAATCTGTAACTATGGTGCTCATGTGAGCGTGTGAAATGATTGCGTCTAATTTGAGAGGGTACATTTTTGGTTTTATTAAGGACCGCCACAAACTTGCCGGTTGAGGAAGATAGGTATGATGCTGTATTTTTCTTTTCCTGTCTGCTACTTTTTACCCTAGAAAACTCCTTTATAAACTTACGAATTTCACTGCCCCAGCGTTTTTGTTAAGCAAGGCTTATAGCTACTGTTATGCAGGGACACAGAGCAGCCCTCCACATCCAGTTCGAGTGCAGCAAGTCTTGACCACGCAGAAAGGTAGACACCACTCATGTTAAAATTACCTGAGGTCAGAGCACAACAAAATGTGGTACTAACTTTAACCAAATTTCTACGCACAGCTGTCCCCTGAGCCCTGCTAGGGTTGTTTTTGAAGCAATGTAAGCATACTTTATATTGCTTTGTCGTAACCTCTTTCCTGTGGCATGGCCTGTGCCATGAGTGAAACGCCGCACATCTGCAATAAATAATCCAGGTACTCCAATGGCCCTGCTCTCTTGCTATCGGAGGAAAACAGCCCAAGGTGTGCGGTCTCAATCCTTTATTGGTGCTGCAAGGTGCACTGCATACTCCTCTTACAATACTGAAGCACAAATTCACAGTCTGCCTTTATTTTGCAGCATCTATGAACACCCAGGCACGGGAGCCGATGTAGGTCCTTCACGGTAAGAAAATCATGTCTTCAATATTCTTGTACGTCCTGGCTGATTTGCTTCCTTTGGTTTGCCCAGATCAGCCAAGAGGCCTGCTGACCAAGTGCCATCATCCCGGTACTTACGTTGTTTCCTATTAAAAAATACTATTGCGTGAAAATCAACGTTTGGACTGTTTTGCAGAAAAAAGAATCAACGGGGCCAGGATAGCTTCGAGGACTCTGTGCAGAGCGTCCTCCACAGCTGCTCGGCAACATTGAACGCCATCTCGCACAAGGCCGACACGCCTGTCATTAAAAACGACTGTACGGCGGGGGCACAATGGATTGAATCCAAACTGGCATTGCTTTCACAAAAGCTAAGATGTGAGGTAATGCATAAGATCAACCAACTGCTGTATGAGGCTGAGATGAAGATGTTGGAATGAATGCTCAACCGAAACGTCATTGTTCGTGTTATTTATCTAAGACTTTGGTCTTGCAGATCTATACTACAAATTAAGGAAGCACGTTACTTACAAATTTAATCGTGTACACTTTCTATACTTGATGTTCGCATCCTTCAGAGAAGACATCAATATTTCGTTGAAAAATTAGTTACTTTGATGATCGGTCATTACCTGCTGTCCCGCTCGAGTTACGATTCTTTCTTGCCACGGGACCTTTCCCTCGTTGAGGAAGTATGTGGCCAGTCGGTTCGTACTTCCAAAGCAGTCCTGAAGTACAAGATTACACAATGTCTGTCAATGGAATGAAAAGTCAGCAGGCATAGCATTTTCGGTAATGCACGCAAGTAGGAAATTGCAAACCTAAATATCACTTTTTTATCCCCGCGGCCCATCTGCTGGAATAATTACCCGGGAGAGTGGGACCCCAGGCCCGCCATGTCCCTCAACGGCAGCCCCCTGTCGTCATTTCTCCATGACCCATGTGTGAGATTTCCCTGCCAGTCCTCGCTGTCCACATAACCCGGAGGATTGTACGCTGACCTTGACATGGCAGAATTCTTGAGCAGAAAGTTGTGCAAAGCCACGCACGCCTTCACAATATTTTCTGTTGTTTCTTCCGAGGCTCGAAATGCTCTTCGTAGAATTCGCCACCTGCTGGCCATGATCCCAAACGCATTCTCTATGAGCCGTCTCGCACGGCTCAGCCGGTAATTAAAGGTGGCCATTTTCAGGTACTCTTCCCGGTCAGGTTCCCTGTTTCTGCAACTTTGGAGCTCTGAAGAAATATGCAAAATTGAGACGTCAGTATTAACCACCGCATGCGTAACATTGTCTCTGATTAAGCTGACTATCGAGCAATAGTGTGCCAATTCTGGCAGGCTGCGCGCTCGTGTTTTCCGGTTAAAACCGACAGATTCTGCACAGACGAATGCATCTGCTAACAGAATAAAATAATGGCATTTCCTGCAAAGTACATTTCCATAAATAACTAATTTCATGACGTGCGAAATGAGTATGCAATAATTTTTAAATAAAAAGAAAGCACAATGCTGTTTTCTTTTTTTACAAATAAATAATGTAAGCTATACTATACGAAAATCAATAGCAAGACTTGCCGCGCCCAGGATATGGCCTCATGAGAAAGGGCTTCAGCGGAAACGCCTCATCCCCGACCATTAAGTAGGGGATCAGGCCTGCAGAGCCCACATTTGCAGGAGGAGGGATGCCATATCCGCTGTCAGCTAGAACCCCGAAAAGTGGCGTCCTTGAAAAAACCCCTCCATCACTCTCTCCGCCATAATGACCGATGTCAACATACGTGAAGCTGAAATAAAACAGCAGGTAGAAGTCGATACATTCAATATTGCCGCGCGCAGGGCTGAGAAAGCAACGCTCGGTCACGGACCTCCAGAAAGTTCCCGTTTATTCATGTAGCGCACGTAACTTCTATTATTTATATCCATGTACCTTCTGCTTTTGTTTTCTAGAAAGTGCGTGTTCATTCTCGCCCCGATCACGCGACGCTCGAGCCGCTTTCGCCGAATCTTCGAGATAGCGACGCACTATAGATAAGAGGCCGCCCGCGACCTTGTCGAGTCAGTCTCGCCTCAGCGTTTGATCGTGCTGCTTCGCCGCCTTCGACGCCCGCGACGCTCTGTTGTTATCTTTCTTTTGTACCCTTTTATTTTCGGCACAAGTTCGCCACATTAAACGTTTATTTATTCCTGTTTATTTCTTGTTTATTAGTCACCACCCGTGACATTTTGGTGGAGGTGCGGGGTACCGCATGTCCGTGCAGCGTAGCCCTCCAAGTTCCCGCACTACAAGTCCGAACCCAAGCTCCCGAGGACCCAACGAAGACCAGATCGAGACTCGATCAAGTCGCCGAACCCAAGGGCTACACCCGGAATACGGACTTTTACCACCCAGGACCAGGCAGCCGACGATGGCCAACCAGTCGCAGACCCCCGCCGCTCCTGCCGTCGTCTACCTACCCGTCGCTCCTCGGACACCGGCTCCATTCCACGGCGAGCAGTACGAAGACGTCGAAGACTGGATTGACCAGTATGAACGCGTTGCCCGCCACAATTGCTGGACAGACGAGCAGCGCCTACACAATGTCTATTTTTCGCTTGAGGGGACTGCCAAGCACTGGTACGAGAATCATGAGTCCTCCTTGACGTCGTGGGACATTTTCAAGAACGATCTCAAGGCTACCTTCATCAACCACCACCGCCGAGAGAGAGCCGAGGACCTACTGCGAACCAGAACCCAGGGCCCCAACGAGAGTGTCACCGGCTTCGTAGAGGACGTCCTGCGCCTGAGCGCCCGCGCCGACCCTCGGGCTACAGAAGAGAAGAAGCTACGAATCCTCATGCGGGGCGTGAGAGAAAACATCTTTGGTGGCCTTGTCCGCAGCCCTCCGACAACTGTCGAAGACTTTGTCGCCGAGGCAACGAACATCGAGCGTGCCCTGCAAGCCCGAGCCAGCCACTACCAGAGGCTACCCGGCGTCAGCGCGGTTCCGCCGTCCGCTTGCGACCTTGGCTCCAACATCCCAAGCATTCGCGAGATCATTCGCGACGTCGTCCGGGAGGAGCTGCGAAAGCTACTACCCGCCGCTGACCGACCAGCTTCGCTCTCCATCGCTGAGGTCGTGCGGGAAGAGGTGCAGAGAGCCATTCAACCAGAGGCTCCCATCAGCGCAGCAGTCTCCGAAGAACCCGCGCTAACTTACGCCGCAGTGGCCCGACGGCCACCGCCTCCTCCTCGCGCCTATGTCGCGCCGCCCCGACGCCAGTCTCCTGCGCCGCAGCACGACCGACGCCGCGACGACCAGCCCCAGTACGCCAGCCAGGAGCCCCGTGCACCCCGGAAGACCGATGTGTGGCGAACGCCCGACCGACGCCCTCTGTGCTTCCACTGCGGGGAGGCAGACCACACCTACCGCCGATGCCCATACCGTCGACTCGGGCTGCGCGGATTCCACCCAAGCGACCCGCGCCCCCGGTATGGTGAACGCCCTCGGGAGATCGACGAATACCTGCGACGACCCCAGTCCCCCGAGCCTGCGTCCCGCCGAGAGTTCCGGTCGCCGTCACCGCGACGTCCAGCTTCGCCGATGCACCGACCCCGACGTGAAAGCCTGTCGCCCCTCGCTCCTCGTCGGGGAAACTAGGCGCGGCAACCCCTGGAGGTGGAGTTGCCGAAGACGACCGACGTAAAGAGCCTCCACGAACGACGGAGCGCTCCCACTCTCCCGACGCTACGCATCACAACGACGCCCCTGCTTCGGTGTCCAACAACTTAAACGTTGTTATTGACGGCCTCGACTCATCGGCACTCGTGGACACCGGAGCAGACTACTCAGTCTTGAGTGGGAGGCTCTCTCGCCGCCTGAGAAAAGTCATGACGCCGTGGGATGGACCCCAAATACGAACCGCCGGAGGACATCTCATCACGCCAGTCGGGAGATGCACGGCTCGCGTCGAGATCCACGGTGAAACGTGCCCTGTGAAGTTCGTCGTTCTGCAAGACTGTTCGAGGGACGTTATCCTCGGCATGGACTTTCTCTGCGAGTATGGCGCCGTCATCGACCTCGGGGCAAACCAGTTGACGCTGCGGAAACCGGTTTTACCGGCGGTGGAGACCAACACGACATCAACCGCGATCCGAGTTATCGCCGACCATGTGAGCCTACCGCCGCGGTCGAGTGTTTTCGTCACCGTTATAGCCGACGCAGCCATGCACGGTGAAGCTCTTCTGGAAGGCAGCGTCCAACTGCTCCTCGAAAAAGGAATTGGCGTCGCAAGAGGCGTAACGGATCTCCAAGAAAGACGTACAACTGTTCTTGTGACGAACTTTCGAGAGGAGCCGCAGCACCTAACGAGGGGTACCACCGTGGGCCACGTCGAGGAGCTTCAAGCGCCAGCGGTGGTCACCGCAATCTCCGAGGAAACCTCGTCGCCACAGCAGAAGAGCACGACGCCGCCGCCGCTCGACATTGACCCCGAGCTCCAAGCTACGAAGCGCCGGCAACTAATTGATCTCCTTGCCGAATACAGTGACTGTTTTGCCACGACATCAAAGATTCGCCAAACACCAATGGCGAAACATCGCATTGTTACCGACGACGACGCACTTCCTGTCCACCAGTCGCCGTATCGAGTCTCCTTAAAGGAAAGGAAAGTGATTCAAGATCAAGTCCAGGAGATGCTCGACGACGACATCATTCAACCCTCAAGGAGCCCATGGGCGTCCCCAGTCGTCCTTGTAAAGAAGAAGGACGGAACCCTGCGGTTCTGCGTGGACTATCGTCGACTGAACGCCGTGACAAAGAAGGACGTCTATCCGCTCCCCCGCATCGACGATACGTTAGACCGACTGCGCCACTCCCGATATTTTTCGTCGATGGACCTGAAGAGTGGTTATTGGCAGATTGAAGTCGACGAACGTGACCGGGAGAAAACTGCCTTCGTCACTCCCGACGGACTATACGAATTCAAAGTGATGCCGTTCGGACTTTGTACAGCACCAGCCACCTTCCAGCGCGTCATGGACACCGTGCTGGCAGGTCTGAAATGGCAGAGCTGCCTCGTCTACCTGGACGATGTCGTGGTATTCTCACGAGATTTCGACGAACACCTCAGACGACTTCGAGCCGTGCTTCAAGCCATCAAGACCGCCGGCCTGTCACTCAAGCCAGCAAAGTGTCGGTTCGCCTATGGGGAACTAAAGTTCCTTGGCCACGTCGTGAACAACAAGGGTGTTCTACCTGACCCCGAGAAGACCCGCGCCGTAGCTGCATTTACGCCGCCGTCTGACAAGAAGGCCGTGAGAAGATTTCTCGGACTCTGTGCCTACTACAGGCGCTTTGTTCGAGACTTCGCCAAGCTATCCGCACCGCTGACACACCTCACGAAGGACGCCGTAAAGTTCGAGTGGACAGAAGAACACCAGAGGTCATTCGACGAGCTCAAACGAAGACTCCAGACGCCCCCGATTCTTGGCCATTTTGACCAGTTTGCTGAAACCGAGATCCACACCGACGCCAGTAACACCGGACTGGGTGCGGTACTAGTCCAAGTGCAGGACGGAGCCGAGCGAGTTATCGCATACGCAAGTCGGACGCTGTCTAAAGCGGAGAGGAACTATTCAACGACCGAAAAGGAGTGCCTCGCTGTCGTATGGGCAATAACAAAGTTTCGCCCATATTTGTATGGAAGTTCTTTTCGCGTGGTCACAGACCACCACTCGCTCTGCTGGCTGGCGAATCTGAAGGACCCCTCCGGACGCCTCGCTCGGTGGAGCCTGCGACTGCAGGAGTTCGACATGACCGTGGTGTACAAGTCTGGCCGGAAGCACGATGACGCCGACTGCCTGTCAAGGGCCCCAGTCGAGGCCGGTCCTGCCTGCAACAAAGAGGACGACGATGAGTGTTTCCTCGGCGCTCTGGATGTAAGCGACATGGCAGCACTCCAACGGGACGACCCTGAGCTGCGAGCACTCATCGAACACCTAGAGGGGCAAGGAAGCGCCGTTCCCCGCGGTTTTGTACGAACACTGCCAACCTTCTCCATCCGACAACGCGTACTGTACAAGGAGAACTTCAGCGACAACAACACGGCGTGGCTGTTGGTGATCCCTTCCAGTCTTCGAGAAGAAATTTTTCAAGCCTGCCACGATGACCCGACGGCGGGACACCTTGGTTACAGCAGGACTCTTGCGAGGATACGCGAAAAGTACTACTGGCCCAAGCTTGCGAAGACAGTACACCACTACACCCGATCTTGCCACGAGTGTCAACGAAGGAAGAAGCCACCGACGAGACCGGCAGGACTTCTTCAGCCTATTGCGCCGCCATCTGCCCCATTCCAGCAAATCGGTATGGATTTACTCGGACCTTTCCCACCGTCGACGCAAGGAAACCGATGGATCATCGTCGCAACCGATTATCTCACGCGGTACGCCGAGACAAAAGCCGTTCCATCAGGAACGGCTGTTGAAGTCGCCAAGTTTTTCATCGAGTCCATTGTCCTCCGGCACGGCGCTCCCGAAGTCCTGATCTCAGACCGTGGATCATCATTCATGGCCCAGCTGACGCAAGAAGTCCTTCGTCTCAGCCACACCAGCCATCGTCGCACCACGGCGTACCACCCGCAGACCAACGGGCTGACGGAGAGACTCAACAAAACCATCGCCGACATGATCTCCATGTACGTCGACGTGGAGCACAAGACATGGGACGAGGTTTTGCCGTACGTCACATTTGCCTACAACACGGCCGTACAAAAGACCACCGGAGTGACACCCTTTCAACTGGTGCATGGGCGCAAAGTAACGACCATGCTGGACGCGATGCTGCCCCATGAGCCAGCTGACAGTGAGAGCGACGACGCCCAGGTGGTTGCTCAACGGGCCGAAGAAGTCCGCCAGCTCGCCCGACTCCTGATTCAAGACCAGCAACGCGTCGACGCGGGCCGCTACAACCTTCGTCGCAGGGACGTTCACTTCCAGCCCGGAGACAGGGTGTGGGTTTGGACGCCCATCCGTCGTCGCGGCCTCAGTGAGAAACTGCTGAAACGGTACTTTGGACCATACAAGGTACTTCGTCGCCTCGGCGAGCTGAACTACGAGGTGATGCCCGACGGAACACGAACATCGTCACGCCGGCCACCACGACCTGAGGTCGTCCACGTCGTGCGCCTGAAGCCATACTACGCTCGATAGGACTGTGGACCTTATGTGCTCCAAAAGACTCTTTAGTTTATCGTTCTTTTTTATTTTGTTTTGTTTTACACTGCATCGGGGCGATGCACTTTTAAAGGGGGGAGTAATGCCGCGCGCAGGGCTGAGAAAGCAACGCTCGGTCACGGACCTCCAGAAAGTTCCCGTTTATTCATGTAGCGCACGTAACTTCTATTATTTATATCCATGTACCTTCTGCTTTTGTTTTCTAGAAAGTGCGTGTTCATTCTCGCCCCGATCACGCGACGCTCGAGCCGCTTTCGCCGAATCTTCGAGATAGCGACGCACTATAGATAAGAGGCCGCCCGCGACCTTGTCGAGTCAGTCTCGCCTCAGCGTTTGATCGTGCTGCTTCGCCGCCTTCGACGCCCGCGACGCTCTGTTGTTATCTTTCTTTTGTACCCTTTTATTTTCGGCACAAGTTCGCCACATTAAACGTTTATTTATTCCTGTTTATTTCTTGTTTATTAGTCACCACCCGTGACAATATGATGCAATATAAAGTACAAAATTTTAGTATCCTCGTTTTCTTAGTAGTGGTAGCTTTCTTTGCACTCATAACCAAGATGCCATGCTATTAAAAACACTTATTTAAATAATTGATCAAATGAATCCTACCTGTAGCGTGCATCACATACTGCCATAAGAACTGTACTAAATGTCTTCTTATAGTTTAGGTTTCTTGCACTTGAGTTGCTGGGGCACTCAATGTTGACATGTTTTCCATCAATGCAACCAATACAATTAGGAAAATTCCAGAGTAAATCTATCTCTGCTGCAATCTAAAATAATGGTGGTCACAAAAAAAGTGGGAAGTGAGCATGGCATAGTGTGACCTAACAGGTACCGTCCCTAACCTTTTTCCATTCGGTTGGCCCCTGTGGAAATTTCACGTAGATGGGCTGCAGAATGTTCCACATTGCAGCGCATGTTTCCTTCACAATCCCAGCCGCTGTTGATCGGCCCACCAAAAAATTAAAAGACGAACTACGGAATGTGTCGCCATTTGCAAGGAATCTGGAATCACAAAAGAAGAGGTGTCTTGGTAATACGCGCGTTTTTTTTCTTACAACGCTCGCTTAGCGCACCTCGCAGTTGCTTTTAATTCTCCGCAAGACCTGCTTGCTCACTCGGAAGATTCATTATAACATCAAGATAGCGATATGCTGACGTCGTAATGCCAATCTCCCCCCCCCCTTCCCCCCCCCCCCTCCCCCCCCCCCCCTTTACCTGACGGTGATAACAAGCCGGTCGTGTGCTGATATCGGGTCGCGGAACGGCGTCACCTTACGTTCGATCGCTGGACGGATGAGTTCCAGCAAGGAATCAAATGTGCTGGGTGCCATTCGCAGGAAGCTGGAGACCAAAAAGCGATAAAAAAAACATCCGTTTACCATTGTATATGGTGAACACTTTTAAGGTAGAGAATGGTTGTAGTTACTCACTCTCGAAAGTAAATTTCGTCTGTGGCGCGCAGGCGAGGCAGCAAAGCACTGGCCTGTCCTTCCAGATTTCGGTAGCGCAAGCTTGGTCGAACCCACCATCTACGTTTCTTGGCTTTTTGGAAGCGCCGACGACGGAGAAGTAGTGAGCACACAAGAATGATTGTGTTGACCGTAATTACGAGCTCATCTGTACCTGTCATGACTCGATCACGGTGTGGACTCGATCTTCGGCGAGCAAAAGCGTCCCTCGCCCGCTCGATTGCCTCGAGGATCCTCGAGATATTGCGGGAAATCATGCGCTCGCTCGGATGCTTCAAGAGTGCGCGAGGCCTCCTGTGCTGTCAGGTGACATTCGCGGCGGCAGAACTCTATCTAGTGTGGTCTTCAGGATGCGGGACGCGTTTTCCCGCGATCGGCGCGCCGCGCGCGTTTTCTCGCTAGTGTGGGTGGCCCTTAAGTGAGCCATTTCGTCACTCATTCTGCCAGACGCGATGCGACGTTGCCGTTCTGCTGTGACCCCCTCGCACGCGGGTGAGAAAGATTACACGGATGTAAACTGTGCCAGCCAGAGCCACTGCATTCTCCTAGCCCGAAATGCCCGCTCAGATTCTCTCGGCAGAAAACGCGCGTCCCGAACCTCGCATCGTAAAGTATGCCTCTCTCTCGAGGTCACCCACCACGGTAAGTGTTTACGCCAACACTCTCCTACCAGGCAAGTCCCTCTGGTGCTAATGGCCCACAACTGATTTTAGGGGCGAAGCTCCTTAGAATCTAGCCTTGTCCGTGCCGCCACACGCCACACTCCGCTTCCTTGAATAGAAGCCGTTGTGGCAGACTGAAATGGTCAGTGTATCACCGCCTTTCTTCCTGCAATGTCTTTTTCTGTGGTGTCTGCAGTTTTGTAGGTATCTAGTTTTAAAGTTCGGTTTCACTACTTACGGCAAAGCCAAATCCATCGGCTCCAGGACAATGGAAACATTGATGGCATCGTTGCTTTCGTGCCGCTGCAGGGGCTGGGATACTTATTAGTCTGGCAAGTGCCAGCACTCCGTGCATCTGCTGAGGAAATGCCTTGCAACGATCAGCACAGGTCCTGCTCGCTCTTACGAGAAGTGCGGTGTGTTAACATTCTCGGCGTTCTCTTTGCGGCAGGTGCCGAATGCATCCGTCATGACTCGAGATTTCTCCTCTCCGCAGCGCTTGGCGCACTAATCAGTATTCCAACACCTCTCTACACATCGATGACTAATATATAAGCACTAAAGTTCAAAGAGGACTGAACTGACATCATGTGTGTTGGTGACTTGAGGCCCGTTCCCACACTTGCAACCAAGTACGACCAAGAGAGATGAGACCTGTTGAAACCTCTTAAAATTACTTAAGACAAGAGAACACACTGGCACGCTGGTGACACCTATGCGGTGACTCTGGAACTGCATTTCACAAGAGCGAAGGTTTTGGATTTCCGAGGTCAAATGTTTGTAATACCAGGCTGGTTTATAACGTTGACAAAAGTTTTACGAGCCAAAAAAGAAAGGATAGTGCAAAAGAGAAGTAGAAAATATGCCGGACTGCCTCTCGTCGTAAGAGAGATTAAGAGGTTCCAAGGCACTCGGCTCTAAGAGGTCGCAAGCGTGTGAACGGACCTTAACATTAGAGTGACTAAAGCATTGCATGTCCTGAAACCGACAAATATTACGAAATGATTTCTGCAAAATCCTGCTTTGTTCATAGAATCCTTCCTTATTATTGCGTGCCTTCTGTAACAGATTCATCTGGGAGATGATGTCTACCTCTCCGAAACAAAGATGACGCACCTTTTGAAACTGCCAAGTGACCAGAGATTCACTAAAGTTCTCATGCGGTGCATCTGGTCCATCGAAGAGCTGCAGCAAAGAACCGTGACAGGCCAAGCCAGCCCTCGCCTGGCCAAACTTGGAGCCGCAGCAAAGCAAGCACTCACGCCAAGGAAGGTGGCCGCAGTAAAAAGTAAGCTATGTGTTTTGGTGTATCTTCAGAATTTAGATATCTGATGTAGAGGTGGCTTTTGAATAGTGTTTATCATGTGCACTCTCCAATGCTTGAACAAAACTTTGTTGTTCTGTCTTTATTCTGCCACCAGCATCAAGAACTTGTATGATGGGGAGGCTACCTCGGTTTTCTGATGAGAGGAAGAAGACACCTTTCCGCGACATTTACGAACAAAAGTTTGAATCAAAATAGAAGAGAAAAACGCAACTTGCCCGAGGATTCCAGGAAAATCTGTGTTACTCTGCACAGCAGAGTAACAGACTCCAATCTAGGGCTGCACCGTTTGCCAAAGGTGATAACGCGACAGTGTGAGCGAACAAAGCTGCTGTCCGAGAAACGCCGAAGCCTCTGGCTTGCTCGCATACATCGGAAGTGTCCGTGTCTGCGGTCGTCACTTCATTACCGGTAAGAAATACGTTGCTCAGTATGTGGATTGCTGGATGCTTCTGTTCGCACGCTGTACGCATTGCCATAGCGGCCGAGGCAGTGTTTGGTGTCGGCAGAGATGCGCTTTTACCTTTCTCTTAGCGTTTCTGTAATTGTGTAGCGTTTGTAGCACACTTGTGTCGATGGTGTTGCGGCGGCGGCGCCGTTTACCCAACTAAGATGCTGCGAATTCTAATGCGGCAAGGACGGTCACATCTCTTCGTTTGCAGGCTAACCGTCGACTCTTCGGCTCTCCTAAAAAGGCTTGTTTTTTTTGCCTGTCAACTCGCCTTGCTCAGCACGACGATACAATTCGGTTGGAGACGCATCGCTGTCAGGCTGTTCACCCATCCACTTGTGACAGTTGTGGGCATCCAGGGACTTGAAGGCCTTCATCTGTTACAGCGACATGTAGTTCGTCGACAGAACCAGGTTGTTAATTTTGTCCATGTGCGTCGTGGCTGGCTGCACATGTGCATCTGTAGTGGTGTCCGCGCCGACGCGTAGCGTGTATGAATCGACGCCGTCGTACATCTCCACTTTAGACTCGTACCGAGCCCGTGTGGGGCCCACAAGCTCTTCAAAATAGGAAGGGCAGAACTCATGGCGAATGGCTTTTGCCATCTGGCTGCACGGGCGAAACAAATTCCGCAGCAGTAGCGGCGGCGACAGCGTCCGCGTCTGCTTCTCAGTACCTGGCAATGCCGGCTGGCGGGCGGGAGCAGAGGAAGTGACGTCACGTGGAAACTATGTATCGGTATGCATGGATTAGGAAAACCCAAGTGTTGCATTTATTTTGTTGCCTTCATTCATAGACTCATTAAAGAAAATAGTTTCAACCCCTAACCTAAATTGTGTTGGTACAAAATAATGCAAATAACTAGGTTTTTTTATCTTGCAGATGCACAATAAACGGTTCAACTGCTTTGTTGATCTTGACGACAACACCAGAGTGCCTGACGAAGCACTGATCAACGTGATCACTTTAACATCTCCTGACAAGACTGCTGAACACCCGTAAGAACCTTTACGAAACTTTTTTCATTGAAGTGCCCACTACCTGTAGTTTCGTTTTGTGTTCTAAATGTAATCAGAATGCATTCCGCTGCTACCAGCGAAGCCTTAAAGGTGCACTGCACCCCTAATCTCAATGGCACCTATTGAGAACTGTCCTGGTAGCGGGTTGGTTCCTCTTATGGATTTACAACAGAGAAGGCATAATCAACAAAAGAAGCACAACTTAAGCCTTATGAAAACCAAACATTGTGCCTATTAGACAATCCAAATTACAACTTCCATAACTTGGAAACAAAACCATTTCAAGATGTAAAAGCATGGTATGAAATAACGCCCAATACTAACTGATTACAGTTTTCATTATTAGGAAATACAAATGTTCCAAGTTCCCTGTTTAGCAAACACGAAAGTATTCCAATATCTAAGTTAAGAGTGTTCAAATCTACTTTATCTGAAAAAAAGTAAAAATGCAAAATATTGAAAACTTTATATTTCTGATCATGCACACGCGCTTAATTAACCCTTACTAAAAGGACATGACTGACTAGAATAAAAAAAAAAGCTTGTGTAGGGGTTTAAAAAATAGACTGACAAAACTAGCAAGTAAGAACATAAAACCGAAGGTTTTCTTCACAAATCAATTGTTTGGATGTCAATAATAATCCCTGGAGAAGGGGAATTGGGGACAAAGGACAAACACAAATGAAACTTCTGATCTAGCACAACGTTTTAGCGATTGCGTCGCTCAGCAGAACATCCCAACTGTTCTCCTTGTATTCCCACCGGCTTGCTGTTTGTGTACCAGCACATGTATTCGCCGCGTACATCATTTACAAGGAAGTTTATAGATGAGGCAACCAACTATCGCTTTTATTCTTATGTTTAAGACACAACTCAGGAGCGCAGAAAGGGTCTCAGCAAAAACGCACACCCCGAACACGCAAAACAAAATATTATGCCCAACGTTTAATTTTCTAGAGCAGTTATCGCTATCCCCAGAGGTTAGATGATAGGTGAACACATGGCTCTTAGTTACGTTTATATATCACAAAGCCCTAAAAGAAAGCCTACCCAGAGACAAAAGATAAATAGTGCGTGGTGGAGCGGCACTGCAAGTTACGGGAATTGAAAACTCAGATTTCAAAATTTCCTATTTGTTCCCTCACCACAGTGTCTGGTTTTAAATATCAAGATTAACTATCAGCAGCTCACCTGCAAACTCTCTGTATTTTCATTAATGAAATCACAGATCGCAGACACAGCGAATTTGCGTTCCAAAGGGCTGTAAGTACGCAAGAATTTGCTATAAACTCCCCTGTCACAGGTACGGCGGCAGGACGCGGATACATGCGCATTCGCGCTTCACAGTGCGATGTACATGCAATAACCCGCTACAAACTTAGATGTCACGGGAACGAGTTAGCGAACAAACGCGGGAACAAGTTAGGATTATGCATGTCAGGGGACAGATAACCTGCAGATTGCGGACGCTGCAGATTCGCACGTCACAGTGCGATAAGCACGAGGGAACCCGCTATGAACATGCTTTTTACACTTACCGATAACGCAGATCACGTGGTTGATCTGATTAGAAAAACGGGATGGGTGATTTTTCGGTGCTGGGCTTTCATACGAGACTTTACGGTATACGCGATTTAATGCGAGCGGGATTTCAAAGACACGCAGCCATGTTCAACGCCACTGCCAAAAAAAGAAAATTAAAGAAAGAATTAGACGACGAACTGATGCGTCAGCACTTCTGACAAAGCCACCTATGCATGTCCTTCGGGGATCAGGCACCTAAACGCTGCTGACACGACCACATCGGTATGGTGGTTCCATAACATTGCTTTCGAATTATCTAAACGAACACAACACGGTGAACCACTCTCACAAACCTTTCCAGGCTAGTTTTGGTGCAACATTTACTCTTGGGAGCAGGATGGCACAGTGAAAGTGGATTGGCGCATATGGCGCAGTACTTCCACCCCTGCAAAGGTCGTATTTTACTTTTCGTCTAGAACGATGCAAGTTGTAATCATAGACACACAAAAAAAAAAAAACACACAATGAAACAAAAATTCTTACGTGCGCGCATTGTTCTTTTTTTATTTTTGGCTTTTTCTTTCCCTCTTACCTGGTCGCTTTTTTTTTAATTTGTGACGTCAAAAATTATGAAATTTACAAACTTTGTAAGCGACATCTCTACAATATTTAATAACGACATTCGTAAGACACGTTTTTTAACAGAATTGCTAGCGCACTATGGCCCTTTTTGAAATACCGAAAATCGAAGTCCAGAGTGATGTCACCTCCAAATTTGTTATCTTCCCTCGGAAAACGTGGCGGAGCTCGGCACATGTAGCATTGAGGATGATCAGTGAGTCGGGGAATCAGAGGACGAAGTTCTCTTTTTTAGCGACGACCTCTCAGACTTTGAGAATAAAATCCTCAACTAGGTTTATTGTCCGTGTTCCGTAGTTTCGGTTGTTACTCCGCCGGGGCAGCCTTTCACACAAAACCGGCGCAGCGTAGCCCCTCACGTCGCTCACAAAAGTCCACTGCGCGTCCTCTTCAACCTCACACCGTTTCAAAGAATTTTAGATCGCTGAAAGGGCCCCCAAGAGAACTTCTAAAACTCGAAAGCGAAGCGTCGTCTGTCCACAGCAATAGCCGGCAGGCACGGAGAAGAGCACGATCGCGGGACTCGGGTGAACACGACACATTGTATCTGTACCGTTCTGAGGCGTGAGATAAACTCGAGTTACAGGCGGACTCAATCTTTGACATCACTGCACTGGTGCGGATTGCACGGGAACTTCGAATTCGGCTTCGGGAAATTGTTCTTTTTATTTCAGAAATACTGAGTTCCAGAGCTTAGAGTTTTGAGAGTAATGTCCACGCATCGTTTTCAATCGTTGCGGAGTACAGAAAAAATATTGGATTTTGACCTGTCACTGCCCCTTTGATGCAAGCCTTCCCTGACTTCCTTATTACGGCAACCTTCAGTTTTTATCTTTATCAATACATGGCAGATAGGCATGAAATACAAAGCTGGGAGGTGGGTAAAAAAAAATGAAAACCGTTTACAACTCTTTGTAACGCCGAATTAGAGCGCAGCTCTTGAGGAGGAGGAGGGAAGGGTACTGAGGTTCACGTGTTATCGGGGGGGGGAGGGGTGGTCACGTGACCTTGGAGGGGTCACGTGACCCCCTCGCCAAGGTCACGTTACCTGGGGTTGTCACGTGACCTCGGGGGGTCACCTGACCTCAAGAAAAATTTTTCCGCTAGATTTAGCGGGGAAATTTTTCCGCTAGAATTAGCGGGGAAATTTTTCCGCTAGATTTAGCGGGGAAATTTTTCAGCTAGATTTAGCGGGGAAATTTTTCCGCTAGATATAGCGGGGAAATTATTCCGCTAGATTTAGCGGGGAAATTTTTCAGCCAGATTTAGCGGGGAAATTATTCCGCTAGATTTAGCGGGAAAATTTTTTTGCTAAATTTAGCGGGGAAATTTTTCAGCTAGATTTAGCGGGGAAATTTTTCAGCTAGATTTAGCGGGAAAATTTTCCGCTAGATTTAGCGGGGACGTTTTTCCGCTAGATATAGCGGGAAAATTTTTCCGCTAGATTTAGCGGGGAAATTTTTCCGCTAGTTTTAGCGGGAAATTTTTCCGCTAAATTTAGCGGGGAAATTTTTCCGCTAAATTTAGCGGGGAAATTTTTCCGCTAGATTTAGCGGGGAAATTTCCCCATAATACACCGCGCGGTTACGCCGACGGCGACGGCGACGCCGACGCCACTCAAGCCGGAAACGAGCGCCTAAGAGCTGTGCTCTAAAACAGAAGCCTGTGCACAGGCATGATGATAAGAAAAGCTTCAGAGGGAGAAGAAAACTAGGAGCATAACTGAAACTAAATTGAAGTGCGTCGGGCAGCCTGTTGCAGTGGCGTAACTAGGAATATTTTTGGGAGTGACTGAGGTGGCTGGGAGTCCATGACTTGGGGTGCGGAGATGGGGAAGGGGGGTCAAATTGCATGTGTATATTATAGGGTAGGCTGGATTCTGGGGGTGGGGGGGGGGGTGCGGAGAGGGAGGGAGGGAGGGAGGGCGGCTGAAGCTCGATTGGAGCCCTCCCTGGCTATGGCCCCTTCTGGTGAAGGGTCAGAGTCAAGGTTCCTTTGTTATCATCCTATAGGCATATGTTACCGTCAAAAATTAAAAAAGCCTAGTGTTTCAGTTTACTACTGCATACAGCTTGCACTTGCTTTTAAGAACAGCTTGTACACTAGGCTCGCTCTTGTTTCCACAGACAGTATGCAAACAGAAAATTTGCTTGATTGTAGCATGTGGGAATGGGCTGAGTTTAGTACAGCTGAATGGTAAAAAGCAGCAGCTGCTTTTTCGCTCTAGTGTTTGCTACTCGGTACTCTGAATCAATGGAGGCTTCACTGTAGAAGAAACTGCTATTTTGCAATTACCATAATTGTGGTCTTGTAAGGGAAATTGACAGCAGTTATAATTTTGAGTCTTGCTTTGTATTTTTAAATGTGGAGCATTTCTACACGGACTTCAGCGGTTTTCTTCGTCCTTAGGGTATATGACCTTTGTTGTAGAGCACTACTACTAATGTTACTGATACAGCTGGTATCACTACTGCTGTAACTATTACCATTACTACTATAGCTACTGCCACTAATACCACTAACCTGCTACTACTACTACTGCTACTTTTTAAGACTTCTTTCTTTTCAAAGTGGATGACACAGTGTTACAGTTTTATATAGTTCATACACCGCTAATAGACCAACTCTACACTTGTCACAGCTAATGTGCTGCCAGTAAAAGTGGTTGTTTAAATTTCCACGCACCAGCTTACTTTAAGATCTCCCACTTTGTGCTTCATAACATCTTTGCACAACTCTTTATTCTAATATGCTCCACCCCAGGACAGCCACGGGAAGAAATTCGTTCCCCCCCCCCTCCCCCCCAAGAAGTGGCGCTTGTGGAAGTAGCGCCAGTGGAATGGACAGTAGTGGAGGTGGCGCTAGGGGAGTGCTTCTACAAAGGAATGAATACATGTTGCCGAAAATGCCTCTTAACATAACAGCCTGCCAGAGCAAAGTGAAACAAGGTGATGTGCATGACGATCTGAGGAGAAGGATCATTGACTGGATCTTTTACGGGATATCATCAGGAACACTTTAAGTAATAGCTGCTAAGTTGTACAATTGAGTACACAAATTTTCTGAGTAGGCAGAGCCTGTTTTTGATTCAATAACGCCATTAACTCAGTCTTAAAATCCGGAAAATAAAGCGGCAGCCAATGGCAGTCTCATATTTGCCTCAAATGATAGTAAAAGTGCTCAAAAACATGGCAAAAAAGATTTTCCAATTAATTTTAGTGCTCTAACATAGAACTTGTCTTGGCTTCTGTTGAGAGAAAGAAGCTTCGGCTGCCTACCACAAGCATATGCAGGAATGGCCTGCAAGATGACCAAAATTAGGGTGAATTGACGATTTCTCAAGTTGCGTCGTCTCATTTGTACACATCTTTTGCCAAGTTCTTTTTCGAATATAGCATTCAAATTTGTCTATATGAAAGAAAAATGTTCAAACATGCTAATGCAAGCAAAAACAACAAAAAAAAAACTGGACAAAAAAATAGTTTTCTACCTGCACCCTTTGTTTGGATGCTGTTTTCGTTGTGTTTTTGGTACGACCTGTGTCAGCTGTGCGCACCACTAGCACGAGAAGACTTTTTGTCGATGCCGGCGGCATCAGAGATGACATCGAACACCAAAGTATGATCTCCGAAGGGAGTTTACAGGATTGGGTCAGCCCAAGTTACGGTGCAAGCAATGTGCTCCCCTGAGAAGCGGAGTCTGTGAACGAGAGGGGAAAGAGAGAAAACTCGTCGGAGGTTGTTTATTAGAAACGTTTAGCACATACTACAGCCAATATATGCACATTTTAATGAGGAAAGTCTCCTTCACAGCACCCTTGCACTGTTTTTTTTTTCACCGATTTCCTGACATCGGCTATGATGGCAAGTCAGTAGGGTAGAATTTAACAGATTGCATGCAAGTTTTAACAGTGTAAACTGTCCATGAACAAACAAAAAGTCGACATTAACCATGAGACACATAAACCTACATCTGGAAAGCTGAAATTGCAACAAACTGCATTGCAAACCAGTTGGATGTTATTGCGATAGTGCAGCGACCGCATGGTGTGCTTTCTCTTCCGAGCTTTACAAATAAACCAAGGCTCTAGATAACTAAAACATTACATAAGTTCAACAACATGCTGCAGCCACAAATAAAGGAGTTCGACAAATTTACTTTAGTGTACCTTTAAAGTCGCTTGATGCGTCTCATAACTGAATACAACCAAAACGAATTACGAAATGGGTAGTGGTGACAAAGAGGTCCGTCGGCCGCTGGGGGTTGGTTGGTTGGTTGATTGGGGGTTTATGGCACATCAGCATCTAAGGCTATAATGCGCCAAGAGTCTGAACTATTGCAGTAGAGGGTTAGAGAGAAGAAAGAGTTATAGTAGCAGGTGATGTGATAAAAATATGGACATGCATTTGTATAAGTGTAAAAGGTATGGTTATGAGTTTGGGGTGGAAAATAAAATCACAGTCGGTGTATAAGGCCGATATCAGTGAGAAACTTAAATAAGCAATCATGCGAAATAAGTGGTTCATCACCTAGAAGCAGGGCTAGGTGCAGTGGGACACGTTCTCTATATAGTTGCGAGAAGTGTTTCTGACGGTATTGATCATATGTGTGACATTCAACTAAAATGTGTAAACCGCTTAAGGTTATGTTACAGTATTCACATACTGGAGCATCCTCCCCACTCAAAAGGTGTCCATGTGTGAGACGTGTATGACCAATTCGTAATAACCGATTCACACGACGGACCGAATCGCGATTTTCGTCCGCGGACCGTGTACCACGTGACCGGCACGTCACCGATTCCTGCGATCCGCTCCTAGTCCGCGGACGCGCGAACTGATAAAGTCGAGCGGCTTTTTCACTCGCGGACGTTTGGCGGCAGATTGACTTGGAAAGCGTTTAGTCTGGCAACGGTACATTGTTTTCTTGGTTTTTTGCTTCTGGGCGTTCAAAACAAAATGGCGCATCGTTGTGTTTTGTGCGTTGTTGGTTCATTTTGACGCGCGATTCTTGGTTCCACGAGTGAAAGAAACTCCAGAAACTTGTCTGGCTGATGCGACGCAGGTTTTGGTACTCTTCCGGGTCCGTGTTAAGAAGCTCCCGTCAAAATTTGTCTAGCACGCCGCGGTAATTCTTGCACGTCCGATCAGGATTTCACCGAACAAGACATCTCTTGTAAGTTGTGAATGTGGTGTGCTTGAGTGTTGTGCACGAGCGCGGAGTGCGTGAAGGCATCTCCGAACGCCCCTCCGCGAGCCCAGAACTTCGTCGCGTCTACGCCGAGGCTTTCTCGAGCACGAGCATGCCTGTCACTGTCATGCTTTGGGTTAGTAAAGTTAGTGGCGCTTGGTGCGAAGCCTGCCCCGGTGTTTTGTCTCGATCTGTGCGTAACAGCAGCGTACGATTCTCAATCGCGGTAGCAAACGTCGATTTATCTCTTGGACAGCGGTGCCACGGTGCGATGTTGGAGTTTCGCGGCACTGTGGGGTGGCGAGCTGGATCGGTCCGTCCTCGCTGGCGTCTGCTCGTCGTCTCCCTCGTGTGGATGCGCTTGGGAGACGGATGAATCGCGGATATGTCATCACGTGATCAATCCGTCCGCGGATCAGTCCGTCGTGTGAATCGGCTATTACCGACACAAAATTACTTCGTAGAAGCGCTCCCGATGCCGAGCACTCTCCCATTCACTTATGTAAGGTTTTACTGCATGTAATTTGTTGTACATTTCAGTATTCCACTGAAGTTGCCACTTTGACCGAATGCACCGTTTTAGAGGCGTGTGATAGTCTTTATAAGGTATTTCACGCAACTCTACTTGTTTCTTGCTAGCAGAACGTGCTGCAGAATCAGCTGCTTCATTTCCCGGGATGCCAACATGGCTAGGCACCCAGCATAAAGTTATGCGAATGTTGGTGTATGCGGCTAGAATAATCTTACTCTGCAATTCAGAAACAAGCGGGTTTGTGACCCGTTCCAGCGATAAAACTACTTTTAAAGAACTCAAACAGTCAGTAAATACTACTGAGCGTGGAAACCTTTTCTTGGTTATGTAGTCGACCGCCAATGGCAGACCATAGAGCTCTGCCGTGAGTATGGTGGCGTTTGAGTTTATTCTCCTTACTCGCTTAACGGATGGTCCAATCATAGCGCATCCCACAGTGGAGTCGTCTTTTGTCCCGTTCGTATAGAAACTTGTATACTCTTGATATTTACATTGAAGTTCCGAAAATTCCTGCTTCATGAGTTCCTTTGGAACATCTTTTTTACTATGTTTTGTTAGTCTGAAGTCGCAGTGGATGTTGCTGTAGTCCCATGGGGCAATATGTGGACGGTATTGGACTATGGGGCCTTTGCATCCATCCCAACAGACTCCGCTGAACTACAATTCCTGATTGAAAAAGGAGGAACTATGGAGGGCTTGTTTTGAAATGTCCTCAGGAACCGAATGTTTTCTATGTTATCTCGGGCAGGGTGCTCAGGGATCGAGCGGACCCTAATGGAGTACATGAAACCCAGTGCAAACCTTCTATACTCCAAGGATGGTTCATTAGCTTCTACGTACAGACTAGGTACTGGGGAGGTGCGGAACGCACCAGTAGCTAAATGCAACCTCTGATGGTGAATGGGGTCCAACATCTTCAAAGCTGATGCCCGGGCAGAACCATACACTATACAACCATAGTGAAGCCGGGAACAAACGACAGAGCGATAGATGCGTAATAGACACAGTCGGTCTGAGCCCCATGCCACATGCGAAAAAACCTTAAGAACGTTGAGAGATTTCAGACATTTCAGTTTAACACTCTTAATATGTGGAATAAACGTGAGTTTTGAATCAAATATGAGACCCAGAAACTTGTGTTCACTTTTTATGGAAATTGGAGTACCATACATATTTAAAGATGGATCATGGCAAATTCTACGCCGACGAGAAAAACAAACACAGGCTGTTTTCTCGGGCGAAAATCTAAAACCATTCGTATCAGCCCATTTGATCAAGTTATTAACCGTAAGTTGAACCCGACGTTCACAAATCGACAAGTTACAGGACGAGACGGAGATCTGCAGGTCATCAACATACATAGAATATTGTACTGAAGGTGGTATTACACGGGTACCCTAGTAAAAAAAATCATTTGTATGAGAAATTTCTTGTGTCCAATAAACACATATGAATCATACAAGATATATAAGAACATATAAGAACCTATAAGAACCATATAAGAAATATATGAGAACCATATAAGAATTATATAAGATATATAAGAACCATATAAGAAACTTATAAGAAACTTCCCACTAGTTTCTTATATGGTGCTTCTATGTTCTCATATATCTTATATAGTTCTTATATAGCTCTTATATGGTTCTTATACGGTTCTTATATGTTCTTATACATCTTGTATGATTCATATGTGTTTATTGGACACAGAAATTTCTCATACAAATGAGAATTTTCAATAGGGTAATTGAATTTAACTTAACGATAAAAAGAGTGACGCTGAGCACGCCTCCTTGGGGGACTCCATTTTCCTGAATGAACTCTCTTGAAAGTGTTGTCCCCAGCTTCACACGAAAAGTACTGTGCTCCAAGTAACTTTGGATGGCAGCTAACATGCGACCTCGAACGCCGAAACTGAACAAGTCTTGCAGTATGCCAAAACGCCAAACCGTGTCATAAGCCTTCTCTAAATCAAAGAAAACAGAAAGGCATTGTTGCCTGTTCACAAATGCCTCCCGCACAGCGGTCTCAAAACGAACTAGATGATCAATTGTGGACCGGGCTGAACGAAAACCGCACTGGTACTTATCAAGTAGGTTGTTTCTCTCCAAGTAAAGCATAAGTCTCTTATTAATCATTCGCTCCATAGTCTTTGAAATACAGCTAGTTAAGGCTATGGGCCTAAAGCTAGATCAACATGAGGGATCCTTGCCTGGGTTTAGCACTGGTACGATGACAGCAACCTTCTAAGAGGATGGAAAGTGACCCTCGAGCCAAACTCTATTAAAAAGGTACAAAATAAGTTCCAGGGTGGACGGGTGGAGATGTTCGAGCATTTTATAATGAATCCCATCAGGTCCAGGTGCAGACTGCTTAAATGAAAGAGCTGACTGAAGTTTGTGTAGTGTGAATGGAGCATTATATGGTTCTCTCATAGCCCTAAGGGTGGTCGGTCTTTTTTTCAGCCTGCGATTTGTGTCGCTGGAAATTTCGAGTATAACGCTCGGAACTCGATACAAATTCAAAGTGTTCCCCTAGGATGCCTGCCTGATCTTTCAGACTCGCTATACTTGGCTTGTTCACGAAAAGACGTAAAAAAGGAGATACTTGCAAACAACGGAAGGATGGGTGTTCAGGGTCAGATTTGACTTTATAACTATAGCATAGGCTGAGGAACTGTCTTCGCTTTTCTAGTGGCATTTGGTACGTCTCTGCATACAAAATCGGGACAGGCGACGTTCGGAAGGCCCCCGTGGCAAGTCGAAGTCCAAGGTGATGCACAGGATCTAGCATTTTTAAAGATGACGGTCGTGTCGAGGCATATACAACCGCACATAGTCGAGACGGGAACGAACCAGCGAGTTGTAGAGTCGCAGGAGGCACCTCCTGTTAGAACCCCAGGACATGTGTGCCTTGAGAATATTTGCAGATTTGAGACACTTTTGACACATTTGAGACATCCAGGACATGCGCACCTTGAGAATATTGGCAGATTTAAGACACTTTCGCTTCAGTTCTTTTAGATGGGTCTGAAAAGTGAGCTTCTTATCAAAAATAACACCCAAGAATTGGTGTTCATGCCTAACGGTTACGTCAGTGCCATTCATCTGCAAGTTGGGATCTAGCGACAACCCTCAACGTAATGAAAAAGGCACGCACACTGTTTTCTCTGGTGCAAACCGGAAGCCATTTTCATCGGCCCACTTGCTTATCCTATTTATTGCTATCTGCAATTGGCGCTCACAAATTGACAAGTTGCATGAGGGGAAAACGATCTGGACATAGTCTACGTACAATGGATAAAAAACTTATGGTGGTATAACTGCAGCGAGGCTGTTGATCTTAATTACGAACAAGGTAACACTCAAGACACCTCCCTGTGGGACGCCGTTTCCCTGTGTAAAAACATCCGAGAGCGTGGATCCCAGGCGGACCTGAAAACAACGGTCTGTCAAGAAGTCTTTTATGCAACGCAGCATGCGACCACGAACACCGCACTTATACAGGTCCTGAAGTATTCCGTACCGCCATGCCGTATCATAAGCTTTCTGTAAATCAAAAAAGACAGAAACGCAATGCTGCCGGTTCACAAAAGCCTCACGCACGAAAGTCTCCAACCGGACAAGGTGATCTAAAGTTGAGCGACCTCTTCTAAAACCACACTGTTTTTTATCGAAAATTTTCTTTTGTTCTAGAATGTATACTAGCCTTCTGTTTATAAGCCGTTCATTATTTTTTTATTAGACAACTAGTCAGTGCTATAGGCCGATAACTTGCTGGTAGGGAAGGGACTTTGCCAGGCTTCAAGATGGGTATGATGTGTGCTCGCTTCCAGCACTGTGGAAAACAAGAAGCTTCCCATAATTGATTAAAGAAAGACAACAAATTCACTAAGGATTCAGCCGACAAGTGCCTCAGCAGTTCATAATGAATCATATCTGGACCAAGTGCAGACTGCTTCCTTATTGCAAAGGCTAATTCAAACTCACACATTGTGAACGGGCGGTTGTAACCAGTATCACTTCCAGAGAAATCAATATGCTATTTTTCTGCCAAGGACCTGAACTTTTTAAATTTAGTAGTGTAAATTGAAGAACTGGAGACTTCTCGAAAATGATCAGCAAGAATGTCAGCCTGATCTTTTAGTGATGGGGATGATGAAGGAAAAAGGGGAATGCTGAAGGAGTGGTAAGTACCCCGAATTTTTCGAACACGATCCCATACCTCTTTTGCAGGAACAAAACTGTTTAGAGAGGATACATATTTCACCCACGAGGTCTTCTTGGCTTGTTTTCGTGTCCAACGAGCTTTTGCTTTACACTGTTTGAATTTGATCTTGTTCTGAACAGTCGGGTACCGCCGAAACGTTCCCCAAGCCTTATCCTGAGCTTTTATGGTGGTTGTACAGTCCTTGTTCCACCAAGGCTTGCATTTCTTGGAAATATTTCCAGAAGTTCGGGGAACTGACAGAGAAGCAGCACTTATAATTTTTTCAGTAAGGTAGAGAGTCGCTTCCTCAGGGGACATAGCTAAAAAAACAGTGGGATCGACGACTGACTCCAGAGAAAATAAAGCCCAGTCGGCTTTAACTAACTTCCATTTGGAAGCACAAGCTCGAAGAGAAGGAAGGGATACTGAACTTTCTAAAATTACAGGAAAATGGTCACTACCAAAAGGATTTTCTAAAACCTTCCAAGAAAAACAAGGAAGTAAAGTAGGTGATGATATGGAAAGATCAATGAAAGTAAAAGTATTATGAGGTGCACTAAAAAAAGTTGGTTGTCTCTCGTTTAAAAGGCAAAGGCCAGATGACACTAAAAAACGTTCTATGACTCCGCCACGGGAGTCTTGACGAGCACTGCCCCACATGGGGTTGTGTGCATTAAAATCTCCTAGGATTAAAAAAGGCTGTAAGAGTTGGCCCACAGCTCCTTGCAGGTCATGCAAATGCACTGGAAAGTTTGGTGAAAAGTAAAGCGAAACAATAGTAATTAGGCGGTCAAGCAGAACACGAACTGTTTCTGCCTCTAAGGGGGTTGCGAGAGGGACAGGCGCACAGGCAATACCAATCTGCACAACCACAGCTACTCCACCAGAAGAGGTGTTGCAAGAAACACGGTCTTTTCTAAAAACCTGATGTCGCCGTAGTGCCTGTGTATAAGTTTCATTAATTGATTGATAGATTGGGGGTTTATGGCGCATCAGCAACTATTGCGCCAAGTTTAGACTATTGCAATTCGGGTTTAAGAAGAGGAAAGAGCTATACACCAACTCATGTTTACAAACAAACCGGAGCGCCCCTAGCGGACGCCACCGGTGACGCGCATGCGCGGTGGATGGTGGGCAAGAAGCCCGCCGTCGCCCATGAACAAACCATTGAGTTGCGTTGTTGTCGGCGTCGGTGGGGGTCCCTGTGCTCTTTTTCGCGTCGGAATTGTTGATGCTACGTCCTCCTAACAATGTCTGACTACTTGAGCGGCTTCAGCAAAACTAACGAGGCAAAACTTTGCGTGAATAATGTGACGTGCGGCGATTAATTTCACGTGGACGCCGCACAATGGGCGCTAAAGCCCGACTCCCACGACGAGATTCTGCTCGCTGTTTTTAGACACGACGTTGCTCGGACTGCAAAAGCGTGGACCGTAGCTGAGATGGTGGACGTCGATACTGAGAACCGCAAGTAGAATCGGGCATTACAAGTCGGTGGTGGCCACCGGTAACAATAATGATAAATATTCTCTTGTATCTGTTTACACAGCCTACTCACCCCAACCAACCTTCAAAAGTGTTTTGAGGCCTGCACTTAGTTCTTATCGCAATTACCGGGTCAACGTTTGGTTTACGGGCCGCTGTCGTTTGAACGAGCTGACGACAAAAAGCAGCCAAGATTGAAAGAGCAGACGACAGTTCGAACGCATGCGTAATGAAGTACGTGCAAAAAGCACCGCGTCCCGCGTCAACAAACCACTCGAATGTCACGCTGCCGGCGTCTTGGTGAGTCTGCATACTCTTTTTCGGGTTGGAATTGTCAATTCTACGTCCTCATCGCAATGTCTTACCACTTTAAATCGCCTAAGCGAAATTATCAAGGCTCGTTACGCCGCTAAACTTTCCGTAAATAATTTGACGTGCGGCGATTCATTCGCATGAACGCCGCAGAATGGACGCCAAAACCATGATGAGATTCTTCCAGCTATTTTCGGTAGCGACGTCACTCGTGTTGCAAAAGTGTAGAAGGTAGCGGCGATGATCGATGTCGATACTGAAAATCGGAAGCGGGAACAGACCAAGCGTAACAAGTCGGTGATGGCCACCGGTACCAATGATCAACATCTTGTATCTACTGTTTACACCCAGCCTACTTAAGTCTTTTGAGGCCTGCAATTACTCCTTATTGCAATCACCGGGTCAAAGTTTAGTCTACGGGCCGCGTTTGTTTGAACGAGCAGACGACAAAAAGCAGACGTTTGAAAGAGCAGACGAAAGTTTGAACGATCAGGCGGCCGTGTGAATTTGAAGACGCATTGAACCCGTGGGTGGTTCGGACAACTTGGCGGTTTTCTCTCGTTTATATTGGAACAAAGCAAATACATCTGGCGACCACAAAGTGTTGCCCGCGCACGCAATCGTAGTTCGACAGCATCTGGTTTGCCCTTTTCACGGCTACTATCCACGTTCTCGGACGAACGGAGGGGGCAAAAACACATGAAAACTGATCTTCAAACCTTCCCAGACTCTCTTGGTACAACCCCCGTCGCAGCATTTTGACGAGAAGGCAGGTTTTTTTGTCTCGTATCTTCCAAGGAAACACAGGAATGCATGTCTGGCACGGCGACTTCTGCCCACCGCCCCAGACCGGAAGTGCGTCCGGCGCGCCACCACCTCGGCGTGACGTAGGAGAGTTGAGTTCGTGTATAGTAGCGAAATAGATGATAAAACCATGAACATGAATGTGTATAAGTATAAACAATATGACAATGAGTTTAGAATAGAAAGTAAAATCACAGTCGGTGTAGAAGGCCGATATCTGTGAGGAAATTAAAAACACAACTATATGGAATGAGCGGTTCGTCACCTAGTAGTAGGGCAAGGTGTAGTGGAATGTGTTCTTTATAAAGCAGTGAGTAGTGTTTATACCGGCACTGGTCATACATAGGGCATTCAACGAGTATGTGCATAATACTTAGAGGTAGGTTGCAGTGCACACATTCAGGGGCATCCTCCCCGCTCAAGAGGTGTCCATGTGTAAGACGAGTATGACCGATTCGTAGCCTACACAGTACGACTTCGTAAAAGCGCTCCCGATGACGGGCGCTCTCCTACTCGCCTAGAAGAGGTTTGATTGCATGTAGTTTGTTGCCGGTTTCGCCGGTCCACTGCAGCTGCCACTTTACTTTGATGCAACGTTTCAGAGAATTGTGGTAATCTTTGTAGGGTATTTGGTGTGTGTCAATTTCTCTATCATTAGCAGAACTGGCTGCACTATCAGCTGCTTCATTTCCAGGAATGCCAACATGGCAAGGAACCCAGCATAAGACTATGTCAAAATTTTTCGTTGCAGCCAGGATTATCTTGTACTTTAACTCGGAAACCAGTCGGTTTTTTACACGGTTCATTGATGCGACAGCCTTCAGAGAGCTTAAAGAGTCGGTGTGGATTACAGCGTGAGAAAGGCGTTTTTTGATTATGTTATCAACAGCTAACAACAAACCATAAAGATCTGCTGTTAGTATAGAGGCTTTTGAATTTATTCTCTTCACCTGATTTACCGATCGTCCCACCACAGCACAGCCTACTACGGAGTCTTTTTTTGTCTCGTCTGTATAAAAACTGACATACTCGTGATATTTCGTCTGAAGCTCAAAGAAGTTCTGCCTGATAACTTCCTGTGGAACATTCTTTTTGTTATACTTGGTCAGTGTAAGGTCGCAATGGGCGCGTTCAGTAGCGGCCCCGGAGTCAAGGAGTCACTGACTCCTTCCACTGGACGGCCAAAAGTCACTTCCGGTGCACGTAACTCCGGGGCTTCGGAGTCAAGCTCCGAAGCACCGAGTCCGGAGACGGTGCACGTAGAGTCAAAGGAGCTAAAATGACGTCATTTCCTGACTGGCGACGATTTCCGGCGCTAAAAGAGGAAAAAACAAACAATATGGCGGGATAAACTGCTTCGGTTCTGTCGCGGGTGCGCGGTTTGCTCGCTTTTGTTAATGAAAAGTGCTCTAGGTAAGACGAATAACGCGTTCGAATATCTTTTTCAGGTAAGGCTCTTTTGGAAAATGCATTGGACAGTATTTTGTTTGGTTTGAATATGCTAATAAACAACGCAAACGTTCATTTGACGCTGTGTCTTGATCACCGTTGCACGGAAACTCGGTAATTGACGATAGTCCTGTCCGCGCTCAACAGAGCAAAACAGGGTATGAACGCGACTTTGGAAGCCGGTTGGACAGTCACGCAGAGCATGATACCGATTAATGTTTTGTTTGCGTAGCTAAATCGGGGTGCACGTTGGCTGAGGCTCGCTTCGGCCGACAAAACCTTGATCGCCGAGCGCGGCCGAACTTCCCGTGTGTATACGAATACATTTTATAGGAAGTTCGTTACGAAGGGCAGAACAAACTTATGGCCGTATAAAAGTATCGCAACCGGCGAGGTAGATTCGCTGAGCTCTGTATTTTGCGTGTACTGACGACGTTTTTTGTCGGCTTTTATAACAGTAGCTGCCTTTGCACCGCCAAGCGAAGGGCTCGATCGCGTTGCATCGCTTCGAACAGCAGCGCTGATGTGTACAATCACCCGCTTGTTCTTCAACGACCTTGTAAAGACTTCTTCAATACCGGGGTCAAATAAAAGCGATCGTGCTCGCCATCGTCTGCTTCCAGTTTATTCGGAGACCGTCTGGCGCAGGGGAGGAAGCGGAAGTTGCGTAGAAGCAGGTTTGGAGCCGCGGGTTTTTTTGCCGTTCAGTAGGCGCTCCGATGACTCCAACTCGAGGCACTCCGTTCGGAGGCAAGGGAGGCGCTACTGAACGCGCCCAATGTATCTGGCAGTTGTTCCATGGAGCTACATCCGGAAGGTATTGGACCAACTGAGGCTTTGCATCCATCCCAACGGATTGTGCTGCTGTATTATTCCTCATAGAAAAAGGGGGGACTGTGGAAGGTTTGTTTTCAAATGTGCGTTGGAACTTGATCGTCTCAATATTATCTCGAACGGGATGCTCCGCGACCGAGCGAACCCTGACAGAGAACATAAAACCCAGGGAAAACCTCCTATACTCAAGGGACAATTCGTTTGCTTCCGCGTAAAGGCTAAGCACTGGAGAGGTACGAAATGCACCAGTAGCCAGTCGCAGTCCTTGATGATGAATAGGATCTAACATCTTTAGAACTGATGCCCGAGCAGAGTTATAGACAATACAACCATAATCAAGCTGGGAGCGAATGACTGAGTGATAGATACGCAGCAGACACAGTCGGTCAGAGCCCCATGATGCATGTGACAAGACCTTAAGGATGTTTAGAGATTTAAGGCACTTGAGTTTTAATCTCTTAATGTATGGAACGAAAGTCAACTTGGAATCGAACACAAGGCCCAAAAACTTGTGCTCATTTTTTACAACAATAGGAGAACCATACATGTTCAAAGACGGTTCCTGAAGAGCACCACGTCGACGAGAAAAGTTGACACAAGCTGTTTTTTCGGGAGAAAATTTAAACCCATTCGTATCGGCCCATCTCACCAAATTATTGACCGCAAGTTGAACCCGACGTTCACAAATTGAGGGATTACAGGATGAAACGGAGATCTGGAGATCATCAACATATAAGGAATATTGCACCGAAGGAGGAATTACACGGCCAATGGAATTAAGTTTGACGACAAAAAGAGTGACACTTAGTACACCCCCATGAGGGACTCTATTCTCCTGTAAAAACTCCCTCGAGAGAGTTTTTCCCACCCTCACGCGGAACGTACGGTGCTGCAGGTAACTCTGTATGGCACTCAACATTCGGCCACGGAAACCAAGATGGAATAAATCTAGCAGAATGCCGTAACGCCAGGCTGTGTCGTATGCTGTTTCCAAATCAAAGAAGATGGAGAGACACCGTTGTCTGTTGACAAACGCCTCACGTACGAAGGTCTCAAAGCGGACGAGATCGTCGACAGTGGGCCGTGCTGACCGAAAGCCACATTGGAACTTATCAAGGCAGCTGTTTCGTTCTAGAAAAACCATGAGTCTCTTGTTAATCATCCTTTCTAATGTCTTGGAAAGACAGCTAGTTAGAGCTATTGGTCTGTAGCTAGATGCACAAGAGGGGTCTTTTCCGGGCTTCAGCACTGGTACAACCACAGCGGTCTTCCAGGAAGATGGACAGTGGCCCTCGAGCCAAACTCTATTAAAAAGGTACAAAATTAGCTCATTAGTGGATGGATGAAGATGTTCGAGCATTTTATAATGAATACCATCTGGTCCAGGGGCAGTTTGTTTGGAACAAAGAAGTGTCATTTGAAGTTCGTATAATGTAAATAGAGTGTTGTAGGGTTCGTGCGTGCCACCTGATATGATAACAGCTTTTTTTTTCTGCATTGATCTTGTATCACTGGAACGTTAGGGTGTAATGTTCCGAACTGGAGACATACTCGAAGTGTTCACCGAGGATGTTGGCCTGTTCCTCAAGGCTTGTAGGACACACTCCATTCCGACTCAAGAGTGGGACAGTGAATGCCCGGTAAGAGCCGTCAATTTTATGTACGCGATCCAGACTTCCTTCGCAGATACAGTGCTGTTAATTGAAGAAGCGTACCCTATGAACTTTTTTTTTCTTAGCTTGCCTTCTAATCCACCTCGCCTGGGACCTTTTTCTCTTAAATTCAATAAGATTGTGTGTTGTACCCTACTGAAAAAAAGTATATGAATTTATGTAAGAACTTATATGAAATATCCAAAAACTGATATGCGATATAAGAACTGATTTGAAATACCCAAAAACTGATATGCGACATATAAGAACTCATATGCAACATATGCCAACTGATATGAATGTGTCCGATAAACACATAACAAATAAATTCATATAATTTTTTTTCAGTATACGACGTGCCGCGCGGGAAAGCAAAGACGTGGCTTGGAACCGCAGTGGAGCGGCTTGATTTACCGGCATTCAAATAATTACGGCATGAGCGTTTACTTTTTATAAAGAGATTCGTCCCCTGAGCCGTTCTAAATACTCTCAGAGGTACGACATAACTGAAAAAAAAATCCAACACGCTGAAAATATTATTTATTGCGTAGGTGGTCACCGAAAAACTCCGTACTTACAAAACGACCCGTATAAAAGGCGGAAACGCAGAGCTACGTAGTAGTAGGGAGGAAGTGGTGATTCCACTTCCGGACGCGATAGCGAGCGGACGTGATATGAATCGCTCTCCGTCATCGGGGGCGGCCGAGCCCGGCCGCGGTGATAATGGTGTTACCCTTTTGCCGAAGGACTATAGGCTTCAACTGCCTCCGCTGCCGACCGGGGAGACGGCGAAACTCAGCGTTGTGCTTCACGCTGACCTTGAAGGACGCCCCTACCGGATTGAGGACTTTAGGCAGCCGTTACACCAGGTAGGCATTCTGTCGGACGTGGCAGGCCTGGGAGCCTACCAGATGAGTCACGTCTGGCTGCTCAAGTTGCGCACGCCGGAGGCGAAGGCGAAACTGCTGGAGGCCGGAAGTCTGCAGGTAAAGGGCAAGCTGTGCCACGTCGTCGACCCCAGCCGGAGGGAGCTGCGTATAAAGCTCCACTGGGTGACCTTTGACGTCCCGGTGGACTCGGTGCGACGGGCCTTCGAGCCGTACGGGTCTGTCAAGGATATCACTCGAGAGACCTGGAAGGTTCAAGGTTTCGTGGACGTCGAATCTACAACGCTGGCCGTGCGGATGACGTTGAACGAAGGCATACCGTTGGAGAGCCTCCCACACCAGCTTCGGATTGGCGGAGGCACGGTCCTGGTCGTCGTCCCCGGACGCGCACCGATATGCCTGCGCTGCCGGCGCACTGGCCATATACGTCGAGACTGCAGAGCACCTCGGTGCTCGCAGTGCCGAGCCTTCGGGCATGAAACCAGGGACTGCGTCAAGACGTACGCCCGTGTCACCGGCAGCAACACCGACACGGTAGCATCCGAGCTGGTGATGGACGAGGACGAGGCTGAGATGGCAGCCGCACCGTCGACTTCACTGGCCCAGCAACCACGCAACGAGGCGGCAGCGGCCAGCTCAATACCAGGACCTGTGGCACCGGAGCTTCCGCACGGGGCACCGAGAGAAAAGGTGGACACCGAGGCGAGCCAAGACGTTGTGCCCGAGCAAGCCACGGAGACTTCTAGCACCCCGGCGGGACCCGCGCAACGAGAAGACACCGTAGTTTCTAAGGACGACGATCAGAACAACGATATGGACGTAGTGACGGGGAGCGCGAAACGGGCGCTGGAGGACCCACCTTCAGGCCGGGGGGAGGCTCAGCTGAGGCGCCTAGAACGCGAATGGTGTGGCAAGGTAGGACGTTTCAAGACCCAGTCTGTGCCTTTAACGCGTAACAAGGAACAGAAGCAGTAAGTCTTTTCGGCACGCCACTGACTGACCTTGTAAGTTCTATGTTCTCCACCGGGCTTCCACCTAAAGCTTATGCTTGAAAGACCCCTACGTGTGGGCACTATAAATGTGCGGGGCCTATGTTCCAGACGCAGGCAATGTCAGCTGAGCCGCCTGTTTGCCGATAAAAACCTCGACATTGTCGCAGTACAAGAATCAAAGATAGAAAGTGAAGACCGGACGGAAAGCATGGTGCAGATTTTCGGGTCTCAGTACAATGTGTGCGTTAGCCACGCAGTTGGGATGTCCGGAGGATGTTTGGTGTTCCTTAAAAAGTGTATTGGAAAGGTTGAACAAGTTATCAGTTGAGAGTCGGGTAGGATGGTACTTTGTGATTTTTCTTATTGTAGTTTCACCTTTCGCGTGGTGTGTATTTATGCTCCTAACCGGGTTGAGGAAAGACGGTTTTTTTTTTGAAAATATTACGAAGTATATTTAAACAGATCGCCTAGTCATTTTGTTGGGGGATTTTAACTGCGTTTGCGCCCCAGAGGATAGATCGAATGGAGCACGATATAGAGACGTCAGTTCTGAATACTTGTGCGATATGATACAGCGGTGTGAACTGGAAGACGTTGCTCACTTTTCATCAAGTGCAAGGAGCCTACAGTTTACACACTTCCAAGGAGCGAGCCACGCGCGTTTAGACAGGGCCTACGTTTCCCCCGAACTTATCGCGATAAGCAAAAATTACGCAGTGGATCACGTGTCTTTTAGCGATCACTGCCTCGTTTCTTTTATGTTGTCCTCTTCCCCGGACGCTAACAAGAAATTCAGTTGGGAATTGTGGAAATTTAATACTAAGTTATTAGAGGACGATATCTTCGTAGGTAATGTTCGGGAAAATCTCTGCTCTTTGACTCGTGCAGAGGATGGTATCGGCGCAAAATGGGAATGTTTTAAACAAGAGATAAAAATGAGTGCCATCGAAAGATCTAGTTCTTTAAAACACGAGGAAACGAAATACATAAGACAGCTAAGCTGCCTGCTACAAGAGTTAACGCGCCAAGAATGTCGTTCACCAGGTCTTTTTTCAGAAGACATAGTCAAGTTGAAAAAACAACTCGAGGCTCTTGATACCGAACGCTATGAGGGAGCCATGGTGCGATCGCGTTTGAAACGGTTATCGCTTGGCGAGATACCAACGAAACTAAGTTTGGGAATGGAAAAGAAGTACGCGCGAGGAAATGAAATAAGCGAAATCTTGTATCAAAGAGTTCTGTCTAGTGATAGAACAACCATGGAACGCGCGTTTGTCGAATATTATCAGGAGCTTTTCAGTTATCGCAAGCCGAAGTTGACGGAGTTTGAAAGGCTTTATCTGCCGTTAATGACGAGGCTAGACGAAGACCTTAAAGAAAGACTAGAACAGCCAATAGTTTTGGGCGAAGTTGAAAAAGCGATAGACCATTTGCAGCCCGGAAAATCGCCTAAACCGGATGGTCTGGGAGCGGAATTTTATAAATCCTTCAAAGACCAAATTGCACCTTTATTGCTTCGCGTGTTTAGTGAAGCGTACCGTCTTAAAGCTTTGTCTCCGTCCTTTCTATGTACCCATACGATTTTAATTCCCAAGTGTGAAGATCACGCGAAACTCCGCCAAGTAGGGTCCTATCGTCCTATAACTCTGACCAACGTTGATTACAAAATTTTAATGAAGGTGTTGGCGGAACGGCTACAAAGCGTTATAAGTATTATAGTCGGTCCGCATCAAACATGTGGTATCAAGGGGAGAAGTATCGTCACGAATGTACATGTTGCGCGTTCCATCTTAGAATGTTGTGATGCGATGGACCGAAGGGTCGCAGTGGTACAGATAGACCTCGAAAAAGCTTTCGATCGGGTGTCCCACGATATTCATTTTTCTATTTTGAAGCATGTGAATTTAGGATCAGTTTTGTGTGATGGCGTGCGCATGGCATACCGTAACTGCGCCACCAGTTTAGTTATCAACAAGAGTGTTAGCGGACGGATTCGCCTTTTTTCATCAGTGCGGCAAGGTTGCCCACTTTCGCCCCTGCTTTTTTGTATCTTCTTGGAGCCTTTTTGTTTCAGTGTTATACGCGATAGTTATGTGAAAGGTTTTTGTTTGCAAGCTAGCGAAGTTCGTCTGCTGTCATACGCGGATGACGTAGCTATTTTTTGTACCGACAAGGAAAGTGTGAAAAGAGCCATTGATCTAACTAGGGTGTTTTGTGAACACACGTGTAGTTCAGTGAACTGGCACAAGTGTACCGGTTTTTGGCACGGCGACTGGCCGTCAACGTCAATGGTGTTTGAACGCATTGTCTGGTCTGCCACGCCCGTGCGTTATCTTGGCGTGCCTTTGGAACACTACCGAAACAATGACGAGTACTGGCGCGAAGAAACAGAAGCCATGCGCTCAAAGGCGACCAAGTGGGGGGGAAACTGTTTGTCTATGTTTGTGCGGGCCACAGTATGCAATATTTTTTTTATGGCTAAGCTGTGGTACGTGCTACAGGTGCTGCACTGTTCACGGAATAACATTCAACGTATGCACCGAGTGTTTGCGGTTTTTATATGGAATTCGGTTTGGGAGCGAACTAGTCGAACGAACATTTTCCGCCGAGTCAAAACGGGGGGCCTTGGTCTTTCTCATTTATTCATCAGGCAGCTCGTGAACAGGTTTATTTTCCTTCGGGACCAAAGGGACCCATTTTTACGCACCGTGATTCAAGTGAGGTTACGAGACGTGATACCTGAGTTTATTGTGGCGTCAAGTGGCTACAGCGGCCTGATTCGAGGGTATTTAAAGGAAGTCATCGACGCATATAGGTTTTTAAGAGCACGGTTCTCGCTAGAATATTTGTCAGAAGTGCCCCGTAAACGGTTGTCGAGAGATCTGACCGACTCGCTGTTTCCCGTCCCCTTGTACCGATCCTTGTACGGTGCCGCACCAGGACAAGACGTTTTAAAAAGAGTCAAGAGAATGATTGTCCCCGCATGTGCAAAAACGTTTTTCTTTAAACTGCACAGTGAAACGCTCCCTGTCAAAACCTGGTTAGTGTCCAAGGGCATACCAGTAGCATGGTCTGAAAACTGCTTGCTGTGTAAAAAACCTGAGACCTTAGAACATGTATTCCTATATTGCTGGGATGCGGTGTTTTTTTGGGACATCCTTCAAAGAACTTTATAAAAAGATCTCCCGTTAACGCCGTATGGCATACGATACTTGTTTGTGGAAGGTGGAGACACTGTTCCCTATGACATGTTTATGCTCATTGCACTGTATAGTCTGTGGCAATGCCGTATGGCGGTACGGCACGCGGATGTTAATGTGCGTCCTGTTCATAGGTATTTCGTTGAAAGCATGTGTTACCTGAAAGAAATTTATAAGGTGGAGCAGCCACTTCCTGACTGGCTGCCACTGGTTGAAAAGCTTGCGACCCTCAAAGATCTCTGACGATTTGTACTCTGTGTTACTTTCCTCATCAGCCAAATTGGCTCATGTTTTAACCTTTTATTGAAGAAGTAAACCTGTAAAACAAAAAACAGGCAATAAAGAAGAAAAAAAAAGGAGGAAGTGGCCGAGTGGGCTAACGCGTCTCAGCTCGGAGCGTGGAGCGAAAGCTTGCGCTGGAAACCTCCTGGGTTCGATCCCCGCCGCCCCCGCCCGTTTCGATATGGATGAGTTTCGTACCGGCACGCGTTCGTGTGATCACTACTGCGTGATGCACGTTAAAAATCCCAGGTTAGCGGTTGTACCGCACTGGCTAAATTTCTCATCTACAGCTAAGAGACCGATTACCCGTTGAGGCGCATCTCCATCAAGGCTGTATAAACATAATGAGCAAGCCAATTTTTTTTTGCTCCGTAGTAGTTATTGGGTGTGCTGCTGTATTCATGTTTGTTGTGCCGTGTATGTGTATGTGTATGAATGTCTTTGTTCAACTGATGCTAGAGGTACGCCTAATGTATCTACATGGTGCCGTGAGTAAATAAATATATTTTTGCAGCACATGAATTGGGCGGTACCTAGCGTTACCTAGTGTGACTGATATGCGGCATATGAAACTGATATGAAATATTAAGTTCTGATATGAAAAAGGTGCCTAATAAACATATCAGAAAAAAATTCATATAACTTTTCTCAGTAGGGTAGGGTAGGGCCTAAATATACCTCACGCTCGATTTTGTTCTTTTTTGGCCAAACGGCAATCTTTGTTCCACCAGGGCTTTGGTCTCCTGGGCAGATGCGAGGACGTCATGGGGATGGAGAGAATGGCAGCTTGTAAGATGTGCTGAGTGATATGTTGAGTGGCTTTATTGATATCGAGATCGTCAAGTGATGTGCATGCAAAAAGAGATGATTCTTTAAAGGTAGGCCAGTTGGCATTTTCGAATTTCCAACGAGGACAGCGTGTTGGGACTGTCATGGGAAGATGGTTAAATTCTAAGATGATGGGAAAGTGGTCACTTCCGTGAGGATTCGGTATGACCTTCCATGAAAGCAATGGAAATAATGATGGGTGACAAATAGATAGGTCAATGGAAGTGAAAGTGTGAGTTGCTGAGCTAAAATATGTAGATTCATTTGTGTTCAGCAGGCACAATCCCGCAGAAAGCAAAAAACGTTCAACAAGGGCCCCTCTAGAATCCCGTCTGTCACTACCCCACAGGGGATTGTGTGCATTAAAATCTCCTAAAAGTAAAAAAGGTGGAGGAAGTTGATTAACAAGGTCTTCTAGCTCCTCCATTTGTAACTGATAATTGGGAGGTACATACAATAAGCAGACTGTAATTATTCGATCTAACAAAATACGTGTAGCCACCGCCTCAAGTGAAGTCTGCAGGGCTACCTCGTTAGAAGGAATCGAACGTTGGACAACCACCGCAACACCTCCAGCTGCGTGAGCTGCATGTGTACGGTCCCTACAAAACACCTGGAAGTGTTTTAAAACATTGGTGTGGGTGGTTTGTAGGTGCGTTTCCTGTAAGCAACATGCAATGGGCCGGTGATCCTCTAAAAGATCGCTCACATCATCGTAGTTAGACAGGAGGCCTCTACAGTTCCACTGAAGGAAGAAAGACATTTATCTTCAATAAAGGAAACGCACAAATAAGTGCTTTACGCAAAAATTGTGAAATGTAGTTTATGAGTCTTTTGGTGCCACAATCCGTGGGATGGTTTTCTTTTTTGCAGTGTCTTTAGGCCGTCCTCCAGCCTCGCAGGAGGCCGAGGAAACAGAGCATGTTTGAGAGAGATGAAGGTCCTCATCGGAAAGTGGGACGCTCACGTCCATCTTCTCATCCAATGAGACCTTGGGTCCTTTGGGCGGTAGAGGTGAATCTGACCGCCCAGGCTTTGAAGAGCTGCCAGAGGCACGGGGAGGCAGCCCCCGACCCCGGCCAGAAGGGCCAGCTAGTGCCGGTGACGACACGTCTGGCTCCTTGGAGGGTGCAGCACCCTACTTAGAGGGCACAATACACTCATTAGAGCATGAAGGCAGTGGGTTGCCCACTGTCTTTGGACGTACGTAAAAGGACCCTTGTGGAGATGACAGGTCTTCCGGGGAAGTCTGCGTCTCCACGGATGCCATAGACAGTGGGGGTCCCCTTCGCACTGCCTCGGCATATTAACCCGTTGCCTTGAAGGCAAGCTGTTCTCTAGCGTCTTGGTAGCTGAGATTGTGTTTGACCTTAAATGTAATTATCTCCTTTTCTTCCTTCTATTTCGGACATGTGCGTGAAAATGCGGGGTGTGGTCCGCCACAGTTTATGCATTTATGGTCGTTTTCACCTATGTCAGCGACGTGGTCAGTGGCACTACGTTTCGCACAAGTTTCTCGGCCGCGGCAGTTTCGGGAGCCATGCCCAAAACGCTGGCAACGAAAACACCGCTGCGGGTTTGGAACGAAAGGACCAACTCTGCAGTTTAGATACCCTGCCTCCACGGTGGAAGGCAGAGAGTGGAGTTCAAAAGTCAGGACTAGGTGTCGGGTTGGTATCTCCTGTCCGTCTCGTCGTAGCGTGATTCGCCGCACGGTCACAACAGCACTCCGACGCAGCCCTTCAAGGATTTCTTCTTCAGTACACTGAAGGAGGTCATCCTCAGAGATGACGCCGCGGACAGTATTCAAAGTCCAGTGCGGGGTTACACAAACTTGGTGTTCGCCTAAGCTAGTCAACTTCAGTAATGCTGTGCTCTGAGTTTTGTTTTCTACCTCAACGAGGAGGTCTCCAGCAAGTTTTTCTTTTTGCCTTGAAATTCTTTCCGATCGTCTGCTCTAGGACCTTAGCGACAAGGAAAGGTGACATCTTTGACAACGGTAGACTGTCGTTTGCAGCATGAAGTACAAGAAAACGTGAAAAGCTGTCGGGTTCTTTGGCTTTTTCAAAAGTAGGGGGAGCGGGGCGAACCCTTTTGGGGGGTCGCTCTGCTCGGGGTTTAGAAGAAAGGGGAGCCATAAAAAGGCAAAGGGTGTTCAGAATCTGCGGCGCGCCGCCCACCACGGAGCCCAACGAGGGAATAGGTAACACCCCATAACAAATATGGCTTTGCTGGAAGCATTACTCTATTACCGCTACCCAGAAACTATAACCAAGTGTGGATCTGGACGAGAGTATCTGTCACCACCCAAGGTTAGCCCTTGCCGCCAAAGAAGTTGAAAAGGAAAGAAGAGAATTGAGAAGAGTGAAAAGGAGGAGACAAGGGTGAAAGAAGGGAGGGGATAGTAGAAGGAGTGGCGACTAGACTGAATCATCCTGGCCGGGCCTTACCAGGACTCCCGTCTATGAGAAGCAGGAACCGAAGTGGTGCATTGCCTCGCCCGGGGGGCCCCGAAGGGTTTAAACCTACCCCGGGCTTGGCTCAACCACCAGGATGCCCTTTTCCCCAGACACGGGAAAGCCACGCACAGTCAGACGTGGGCGGGCGAACCCGCATGGCTCGGGGTCCGTGGAGACGCCACTCTACAAACACCTGCTTCAACAGGTGCCCCCTGCGGGGTAAGTTTGATTAAGATGAGTCACCTGTAAACAGATGGCAACAGGCTGGAGCTCATCGAGAAAAAAGTTGACATCATCAATATTGTCACGGGTGGTGACCAGAATAACAGTAAATAAACAGGAAGAACTAAACGTTTAATGTGGCGAACTTGTGCCAAAACAAAAAGAGAATAGAAAATAATAACAAAGCGTCGCGAGCGTCGAGGTCGGCGAGACAGCAGAGTCGAGCGCTGGGGCGAAAACTGACTCGACAAGGTCGCGGGCGGCCTCTTATCTAAAGTTAGTCACTATCTCGAAGATTCGGCGGAGAAGATTCGAGCGTAGCGCGCTCGGGGCGAGAATGAACAAGCACTTTCTAGAACAACAAAAACAAGGATGAATGATAGTTATGTCCGCAGCAAGAATGAAAAGAACTTTCTACAAATCCGTGACCCTGCGCGCGGCAATATTATGAAAAAGACCGCGGCAGTTCCACTGCATTATACCTATACTTTAAACCATTTAAAACAAAATACGTATCACATAAAAATTATATTAAAAAGCTATATTCCTTAAGGTTTAAAATCTATTTTCACACGCGGTGCAATTTGTATTTTGGGGGAATTATTCTGCCTCCGATTAAAGTCACCGGAGGCAGAGGGGGTGGACTCTGATCTTGAGAGGAGAGCCTACTCATCAGATCTCGACCCACCCTCGTCCATGGGCTTGTCTGCAGCCGCCGGCAGCTGGCCCTTGGAGGTCGACTGCCTTGGCACTTCCCCAGGCTTCCTCTGGGAAGCAGAGGTGTGGGGAGGTAGGCCCCGACCCCGAGAGGTCGAGGCAGCTGGTTGAGCAGGAGACATCATCTCCTGTTCTGGGGTGGATGCTGGCAAAGCAGCCTTCACCTTGCGGTTCGGAGGCGGTGCTACTGGCGCCGCTCTGGGGGTTTAGAGGGGGACCGTGACGGGAGATGTAGGTCGTCCGGAGACGTCTGCGTTCCCATCGAAACCACTGGCCGCGCTGGTCCCCTGCGCACGGCCTCGGCATAAGACCCTTTCGATACAAAAGCAAAACGCTTCTTTGCCTCAGTGTAGGTAATGTTTTCAGTAACTTTTAATGTAAGAACTTCTTTCTCGTCTTTCCACACAGGGCAAGATCGAGAGTATGCCGGGTGGTTGCCACTACAGTTTGCAGAATGAGGCTCATCATCGCACACATCTGCGACGTGCTCCTTGCTGGAGCACTTTGCACAGGTGTCCCTTCCCCGACAGTTCCGTGACCCATGGCCGAACCTCTGGCACTTAAAGCATCGTTGAGGGTTCGGCACATAAGGTCGGACCCAGCATTGAAGGTAACCTGCCTTTACAATCTGCGGCAGAGTGGTTGAATCAAAAGTCAAAATGACATGTTTTGTCTTCCGTTCCCCACCATCACGGCGCATAGTGATCCGTTGTGCATCTATAACTCCTTGACTAGAGAGGCACTCAATTATCTTTGGCTCACGTGAGTAAAGCAAGTCATCCTCAGAAATGACCCCTTAAACACTGTTCAGTTTGCGGTGAAGACTGACGCTTACTTTGTAGTCGAAGACAAGGTTGATTTTAAGAAGGGCATCACTTTGCTGCTTTGTGTTGACCTCGACAAGGAGATCATCAGATCCCATCTTCTTTGCATTGTAATTGGCGCCAATAGCCCTCTCAAGTACTTTGGAGACCAGAAAGGGCGAAAGTTTTCCAAGTGGCTTGTCACCTTCCGAGTGCATGACAAGGAACTTCGAGAATTTCTGCAGTACAAAAGATTGTTTCGTGTTCAGTGCTTCGGTGCGGCCCCTTTTGGGGGGCCGATGAAAAGGTTTAAGTTTGGAACCGATAAAAAGGGGGAGGGTTTTCGGAAACTGTGGTGCACCGCCCACCACCGAGCCCAACAAGGGAATAGGTAACGCTCCATAACAAGAATGGCTTGGCTGAAGACGTTACGCTATTAGCGCTGCCCAGTCTCTATAACCAAGAGTGGTTCTGGACAAGGTGTCTGTCGCCACCCAAGGTTAGCCCTTGCCGCCAAAGGAGCTGAAAAGAAAAGAAGAGAAATGAGAAGAGTGAAAAGGAGGAGAAGGCAAGGGCGAAAGTAGAGAGGGGATAGTAGAAGTGGCGACTAGACTGAATTATCCTGGCCGGGCCTTACCAGGACTCCCGTCTACAAGAAGCAGGGGCCGAAGTGCTGTATTGCCTCACCCGGGGGGCCGCGAAGGGTCCAAACCTACCCCGGGCTCGGCTCAACCACCAGGATGCCTTTTTACCCGGACAGGGGAAAGCCAGGCACAACCATACGTGGGCGGGCGAACCCGCACGGCTCGGGGTCCGTAGAGACGCCACTCTCCAAACACCTGCTTTCACAGGTGCCCCCTGCGGGGTGTCATCGGGAGGCTGGTTGGCTTGGCATTCACACAGTTGACTGCCTTGTGCCACACCGTGGTCGCACAACATATGCCTACGGATTGAGTTGAAATAGACGGTTTGATATAGAGATTCTCCGTATGCCTCTTTTCATCGCAATGGGTGAACGGAGTGGGCATGTACACCCACGAGATGGTGAGGGTGTAACGGGGGAATACTCGTGCACCCTAGAATGAGGTATACTGGCATTCTTAATAATGGGTCATAGTGTACGAAAGGGAACAATAGTACAGCCAAGAATGGATTGTGCATGTACTCCCGTAAGATGATGAGGGTGTAAGGAAGGGAATATATATGCACCATAAATGAAGGTGCATCAATATTACTGATAAGTGGTCATGGTGTAAAGGAAGAATAGTACACCCGTGAATCGAGTGTGCACGTACTCCCCCAAGCTGGTATGGGTGTAAGGAGGAAAATATATGTGCACCCTAAATTGAGGTGCATCAATATCCCAGCTAAGTGGTCATGGTGTAATAAAGGAAGCAATAGTACACCCACAAATGAAGTGTGCATGTTCTCCCGCAAGGTGGTGAGGGTGTAGGGAAGAGAATATATGTGCATCCTAGAATAGGCTGTGTCTGCATTCCCAGTAAGTGGAGATGGTGTAAGAAAGAGAACATTAGTACACCTAAGGATGGGGTGTGTCTGAACATTCGGGGGTATAGGAGAGGGAGCATATGTGCATCACTAAAAGTGGTGCATGCATACACCACTAGTACAGTTGTCATTCGGGGTGCATTATACAGGACAATCCCGTTACAGCCCCGTGGGTGTAAACACTGCACCCTTTTTTACAGTGCATCCCCACACCACGACCAAATAAATAGTGTCTTCCGCGACTCTATTTATTTTGGAAAGAATCTTCAAAAATGAATGATTCGTCTGGTGGCCGACGTGGAAGGCCTAACAAAAGCCCAAATAACGTTCGCGTAAATTATCCCACGGCTTCTGACCAAGACCGAGCGAGATTTCTTGATTGCTCAAGACGAGGTGGCAATCTGCCGCCTATCGCACAAATACTCGGAATCAACATCAAAACCGCCAGATCTGTCGTGCGAACAGACAGGGATCCTCCAAGGGCCCAGGTAGAGTCTAAATCAACATTTAATGTTGACGTTCTGACCTCTGACGCAATTCGAGGATGACCATCCAACCTATACCCTGAAGCAGCTCAAAAGTGAGCTTCAACGACAACGGCCCAGGCTGGCGCACGTCTTCAATTGAAAGCCTTCTGGACGCATATGAATACAGCTTGAAGCAAGTTTCCTTGTAGCCGGCCGACCGCAACAAAACAGACGTAAAAAAGGCTTTTGCCATTTTGCTTAAAAAAGAGGGCCCTCAAAATTTGAGGTTTCCACGTGAATGAAACCAACTTCAACATATGATTCTCCCGCAAGTTTGGACGGTCAAAGTGTGGTACGGAGGCCGCGCGAAAAACAACAGCCTCAAGAGTTTCGAATGTTAGCATTATCGCCCGCAAGACGGCCGAGGGTTTGGTCTTGGGTGGCCAAAGGCATGGTAGCGCTTTTTTTTTTTGACTAGGACAAAAGAAAGAAAGACAAGACGTGTCTGTCTTGTCTCTTTCTTTCTTTTGTCCGCGTCAAAAAAAAAAAAAAGCGCTACCATGCCTTTGGCAACCCAAGACCAATACTAACTAGCCCAGCATATAGCTCCGAGGGTTTGCTTTTGTGGAATACGGTGGATCAAGTATCCTGGCTCACATTTAGTGAGTTTCTAGAAGATGCGTCGCGTGCTTTCATAGCCACTGAGCCAGGGTGCAAGGCGGTTATTATTATGGACAATACCCCAGCTCACGGAAGGGCGAAAGATTCCGCAGTGCCTGACCTGCACATTGTAATGCACTTGCCTCCCTACAGCCCCTTTTTAAATCCTGTAGAAGAGTTGCTTTGTATAGTCAAGCTCAGGGTCAAGGCCTACGTGCGGGAACAGAGCGAAAAGATAACACGGCCCGACGACGTCATGGTCAAGGAACTTCGTTGGCACCCACGTCAACCTGCCACGCAAGATGCGATGCAAAAAAATTCACCAAGACGACTGCAGGGCCTACGATCGCCACAGCTTGGACTTTGTCACTCCAGCTCTGAATGGAGCGGAGATGTAGAAGACTTCAGCATGGCCATGCCGTGCTTTTTTAGAAGTATTTCAGCAAAGATACTGCGTGTGTTTTTGTCTTGCAGTGCACCGAGGGATGGCGCCCATTGAACAACTCCCAGTGTGCTTCATACATATGTTAGCAATCAATACAAAATTGTTCGTTCGCAGATGTGTCGTTCTACTTTATTTTCCCAAGAAAATATTCCCCACTTAAACTTCCTATTGCGATATTTAAAAAGAAAAAAATACGTAAATATTACACTTGATTTTAGTGCAAAGAAAGTTAATAAAAATGAGGCATAGCTTACAAAAGCTTTAACGGTATTAATAAATATTCGACTTATCCCATAGGCGAAATATTAATGACATAATCTGCATCTCTTTCGCCGCATTAGGCTGAATATTGCATTGAGCTTTTAAGTTACCGCCCTCTGGCGTCCGCGTTACTTGAAGTGAAGTAAAACGTAAGTCAATAGTAACTACAAGTAATCAAAAAAGTAATCAAATAGTGAATTTAACTAATAATTATTAAATTGACACTATATGACCTAAAGTAATAAAAATAGTCGTCAAACTGTGGTGAGAATATCGCAATACTACTAGCCCTCAAAGACAGAAAACGAACGCTAAGGCCACTTCACATGGCAACGATGTACTTGAGGTTGATGATTGGGGTTTAATGGCGCAAGAGCGACTTTGGCTATATTGCGCCAGACAAAATTACTTAAAATGGCTCTACTAGGAAAGAGATATTAAAGTTTTCATGGTAAAAGTTACAGCTGATGTATATATCCGGTCTTTTTAAGATAGTCAATAACACGGTTAAGTGGCACTAAAGGATGATCACCAAGCAAAAACATAAGATGAAATGGAAGGTAACCTCTAAAAAGTTCAGGAAAACTTTGTCGGCGATGTTGGTGATGAAATCTACAATGCCATAAAATGTGCAAAACTGTCAGTACTTCTCCACAATGAGCACAGAGCTTTTCGTCTTCGCCACAAAGAAGATGTAGATGAGTCAGACGTGAATGGCCAATCCTCAGGCGGCATAATAGAACCTCCAGTCGACGTTCCTTAAGGAATGAGCTCTCCCACAGAGCCAAGATGGGCTTAATGACATGAAGTTTATTGTTACTCTCCGCGTCCCACTCCGACTGCCATGCCTTTAAAAGTGATTTCTTCCAAAGGGGCCTAAGGTCCTGATAGGGTAACCCAAGAGATGTTGCCGAGTCCTTTGCACCTGCAGCCAGTTTATCTGCTTGCTCATTCCCTGGAATTCCAACATGACTGGACACCCAGCAGAATATTATGGTGTGTCCGAGTTTGAGAGCCCGGTTTATTTTTGGACCGTACATGTAGTACAAGAAGATTCTTTGTGGGAAGTCTAGAAGAGACAGCCTGTATCACGCTTTGTGAATCGACAAAAAGGATAGCCTTTAATATTTTGTTACTCATGATATGTTCAATGGCTAGAGAGACACCATAAAGCTCCGCAGAGAAAATGCTTGCCTTACCATCCATTCGTAAAGCTTTCTCAAAGGAACTAGAATATATGGCACAACCAACAAAAGATGAAGATTTCGACCCATCAGTATAGAATTCAGTATAATCTCTATATGTCTCCTGCATCGACTGAAACTCCTGCTGCAGGACTTGAGGGGAAATAGCCCGTTTATCATACTTTGTGAGCGACCAGTCGCAGAAAATCGGCAATTCGTCCCACGGAGAAACTTTTTCTTTGTGCTTTAGTATGACAGCATCATTCAGTGGAAACTGGAGGGAGGCACAAAGGCTTTGAATGCGGAAGTTAATAGGACGCACGATACGTGGCTTGTTTTCAAAAAGTTGAGAGAATCGACAGGTACGGATGCTAGTGTAGGATGGATGTTGCGGGTCAGAATAGACCCTGCAAGCATAAGAAAGGCTAAGGTACTGTCTACGCTTCTCGAGAGACATCTGAAAGGTTTCTGCATATAAACTCAACACAGGTGATGTGCGAAAAGCACCTGTAGCTAGTCGGAGCTAAAGGTGATGAACCGGATCCAGCATCTTTAGTGTAGATGGACGTGCAGATCCATACACAATTGCACCATAGTCGAGGCGAGACCGAACTAAGGAATTGTAGAGTCGCAGGAGGCAGCGCCTGTCGGACCCCCACGAGTTGTGGGACAACACCTTGAGAATGTTTGATGATTTTAAGCATTTGCGCTTCAATTCTTTCAAATCAGGTACAAAAGTGAGCCTCTTGACAAGGATTATGCCCAGAAATTTGTGTTCCTGGCGAACAGGTATGTCAATGTGGTTTAAATGCAAAGAAGGAGCAAGGGACAATCCCCGGCGAAGCGAAAAGGGAACGCAGACAGTTTTTTCGGGAGAAAAAGTGAAACCGTTTTCATCTGCCCATTTGCTCATCCTATTGACTGTAAGTTGTAGTTGTCGTTCACAGCTAGAGAGGTTGCAAGAAGAAACGGAGATCTGCACATCATCCACATACAATGAGTAAAACACAGACGGTGGAATCACACTTGCAAGACTGTTAATTTTTACAGCAAACAGAGTAACACTTAAAACTCCTCCCTGAGGAACTCCATTTTCCTGGGGGAACACATCGGACAGTGTAGAACCCAAGCGGACCTGAAAAGTCCGGTCGCTTAAAAAATTCTGTACACACTGGAGCATGCGGCCTCGTACCCCATAGTTGTGTAGATCCCGAAGAATTCCATACCTCCATGTGGTATCATAGGCCTTTTGCAGGTCGAAGAATACCGAGACACAATGCTGCCGATGTACAAATGCCTCACGGATAAAAGTCTCCAAACGAACCAAATGGTCTGTGGCTGATCGTCCCTCCCGCAATCCACACTGATTAATGTCCAAAATATTTTCTTCCTCCAGAAAATACACCAGACGCCGGTTGATGAGCCTTTCATAAGTCTTCCCAAGACAACTAGTGAGCGCAATGGGACGGTAACTCGCTGGAAGAGAGGGGTCTTTACCAGGCTTCAGAAGAGGAATGATGTGGGCGCTTTTCCAGCATCGAGGGAAAGCAGCTACTTTCCATAGATGATTAAAAAACATAAGCAAATGACTTAATGATGTTGGGGACAAGTGCCTCAGCATTTCGTAATGAATCCTGTCTGGGCCTGGTGCAGACCGCTTTTTTACACCCAGCGCCACTTCCAGTTCGCACATACTGAACGGTCTATTGTAAGCTGCCCGGTCATATCCAGACATCGAGATTGATTGCTTTTCAGCAGTAGACTGAAACTTCTGAAACTTTCCACTAAAGTGGGAAGAACTAGATATATGTTGGAAGTGCATACCAAGAACATTTGCCTGATCTTTGAGAGATACGGCAGGCAAGGGAAAAAGAGAAATTCGGAAAGGTTGATAGTCGCCTCGGACTTTTCGCAGGCGGTCCCACACTTCCTTCGCTGGAACAAGGCTATTTATAGAAGAGGCATATTTGGTCCATGAGACCCTTTTAGCCTGTTTTCGTGTCCAATTCGCCTTAGCCCTACGTTTCTTGAATGCAATTTGGTTTTGATTGGTAAGGTACCGACGAAAAACTCCCCAGGCTTTATTCTAGTCCTTGCGAGTGGTTGTGCACTCCTTAGTCCACCACGGTTTGCATCTCTTAGGAAGATGTTCAGATGTTTGAGGAATAGAATTCGAAGCTGCACTAATTATACATTCAGTGACATAAACTGTCGCATTGTCGGGGCTCATAGTATGAAGCAAAGATGGATCAATCACAGCCTCTAATTCAAAAATAGACCAATCGGCATTCTCTAACTTCCACCTGGGAAGGCGAGTAGGAATCAATGGAATTCGTTTAACGCTTTCTAAAATAATGGGAAAATGATCGCTGCCAAAAAGGGTTGTTTAAAACCTTCCATGAAAAACATGGGAGTAACGATAGTGATGACAGGGACAAATCAATAGCTGTAAAAGTGTTATGGGCGGCACTAAAAAACGTTGCTTCTTTTTGGTTTAAAAGACATAACCCGGATGATAATAAAAGTCGCTCAATGACTCCACCACGAGAGTCCTGTCGAGGACTACCCCACAAGGGGTGGTGGGAATTAAAATCGCCAAGAATTAAAAAGGGCTCGGGTAGCTGGCCGACGAGTCCCTGAAGTTCTTGCAAATGCAGCGGAGTGTTGGGAGGCAAGTAGAGTGATACAAGGGTAATGAGGCGGTCCAGAAGAATTCGAACTGCAACTGCCTCAAGGCGAGTCTGTAGAGGGACTGGAGCACAGGCAACTCCACTCTGCACTACCACTGCTACACCACCCAAAGGGTTTGATGAAATGCGGTCCTTTCGGAAAACCTGATGACGACGTAACACTTTTGTGTGGGTGTCACTCAGATAAGTCTCCTGTAGGCATAAGGCCACAGGACGGAGCTCATCAAGAAAACAATGTATGTCATCAATGTTACGAAAAAGGCCGCGACAATTCCACTGCATAATGCTAAAATTGTGGACCATTGTAACATTTATAATAAAAAATAAAATTAAAATTAACTCAAGAATAAGCAAATTTTTTTACGACTTAAAATCTATCTTTACACGCGGAGCGTTTTTCTTTTTGGAGGTGTCATTCGGCCTGCCCGTGGTGCCACCGGAGGCCGGAAGTAGAAATTCGGAGCTCGAGTGGGGTCTGTCCTCATCGGACCTTGACCCACTCTCGTCCATTGGCTCAGCTGGAGCCAAAAGGGGCTCCTCCTTGGAGGCCTGTAACCTCGACGGCTCCCCCGGTTTCCGAGATCCACCAGGGGCAGAGGGACCAAGTCCCCGACCTCGTGGTGGCTGGAACGGAGAAGCAGGGGGTGCAGAACCCTGTGCAGGGAACGCAGACCCCTGTGCTCGGGTGGATCCCGACGGACCGGCATCCACCCTGTCATCTCGAGGTAGAACAGTGTGCACTGCTCCAGAGGTGCCTTTCTTCTGCGACGGGGTGGTCTCCGTCTGCTCGGATAATAAATCCGAACCTTTCGCACGGCTGGGGAGGGCACCTGCCCGGGCAGCTGAGATAGCGCGCCCTGGGAGTTGCACCTTTAGTTTGGGACCAGAGGACTTAAGTGGTTGAGCAAGGTCCCCATAAGACACTTGCGTTCCCACAGACGCCATAGGTGGTGCAGGTCCCCGGCGCACCACCTCGGCAAAAGAGCCTCTCTGAAAACCCAAGAGGCGACGTTTTGCTTCGGGATAAGGGATGTTTTCCTTCACCTTCAGCGTCAGAATTTCCTTTTCTCTTTTGAAATGTTCACATGACCTAGAATACGCAGGGTGCTTGCCTTTACAATTTACACATTTCATGTCTTCATGACAGTCGTCAGCGTTGTGCTCGGAGCTACCACACCTGGCACATGTCTCACGGCCACGGCATGACCGCGAGCCGTGCCCAAAGCGCTGACAACGGAAACAACGGACAGGGTTAGGTATGTAAGGCCGGACCCTACAATTCAAGTACCCCGCTTTCACGGAAGAACGCAGGCTGTTGAGCTCAAAGGTAAGGACCAAGTGTCGCGTAGGAAGTTCTTTGTCATCCCTACGGATGGTGATGCGCTTTACAGCAACAACACCCTGGCTGCGCATGCCTTCAAGAATCTCTTCCTCCTGACTCTCCATCAGGTCATCCTCAGATATAACACCACGAATGGTGTTGAGCGTACGGTGTGCAGAGACGCTTACTTTCGTGTCAAGGATATGGTTGAGGCAGAGCAACGCTGCTGCCTGATTTTTCTCAAATACTTCTACCAAAAGGTCTCCAGAAAAAGTCTTTTTTGCATTAAACTTTTCCCCTACCAAGTCTTTTAAGACCTTAGCCACAAGGAAAGGGGAGAGTTTCGACATCGGTTTCGTCTCAACTTCGGAATGTATAATGAAAAACTTAGTGACGTAGTCAGTGTTGTTCTTGTCCAAAGGCGGTAGATATGCACCGGTGCGGACCCTTTTGGGGGCCCGATCAGAAGGTTTAAGCTTGGAACCCATATGAAGGGGGAGGGTTTTCGGAAACTGTGGTGCACCGCCCACCACCGAGCCCAACAAGGGAATAGGTAACGCTCCATAACAACAAGGGCTTGGCTGAAGACGTTACTCTATTAGTGCTGCCCAGTCTCTATAACCAAGTGTGGTTCAAGACAAGAGAATCTATTGCCACCCAAGGTTAGCCCTTGCCGCCAAAGGAGTTGAAGAGGAAAGAAGAGAAATGAGAAGAGTGAAAAGAAGGAGAAGACAAAGGTGAAAGAAGGGAGGGGACAGTAGAAGGAGTGGCGACTAGACTGAATCATCATGGCCGGGCCTTACCAGGACTCCCGTCTATGAGAAGCAGGGGCCAAAGTGGTGTATTGCCTCGCCCGGGGGGCCCCGAAGGGTCCAAACCTACCCCGGGCTCGGCTCAACCACCAGGATGCCCTTTTCCCCAGACACGAGAAAGCCACGCACAGCCAGACGTGAGCGGGCGAACCCGCATGGCTCGGGGTCCGTGGAGACGCCGCTCTCCAAACACCTGCTTTCACAGGTGCCCCCTGCGGGGATGTACTTGAGGAAAGCTATCGATTCGGTTACGGTGGGGGTGGTTCTCCGTGCAGCCAAGACTGTGGGTCTACCCCGAGCCTTCTATACTATACACCGTTCCACCTTCAGTCCGAGCGCAGTGGACGCCACGAGGTATCCCAGCCGATCCAGCGCCGGGAGAAAATCACGTGGCCTGCCGGTTGGGCGGAGCGACACACGGAGCTCAAGGTCAAATGACACTCTCTCAACGCTGGATTGGCTGGGATGGCTCCTAGTGCCCGCTGCGCTCGGACTGAAGGTGAAACGGAGTATACTTGGAATTCTTCTACGAGGAGGTCAAACTTCCCTGGAGTTTGGGAGGGCTTTAACAGGAAGTGACTCTACTGAAAAAAGTAATATGAATCTATATAAGAACTGATATGAAATATCTAAAAACTGATTGCGAGATATGAAACTGATATGAAATATCCAAAAACTGATATGCAGTATAAGAACTGATATGAGATACCCCAAAACTGGTATGCGACGTATAAGAACTGATATGAAACATATGCCAACTAATATGAATGTCTCCAATAAACATCAGAAATAAATTCATAATTTTTTTCAGTATACGACGTGCCGCGCGAGAAAGCAAACACGTAGCTTGGAACCGCAGTGGAGCGGCTTGTTTTACTGGCTGTCAAATAATTACGGCATGAGCGTTTACTTTTTATTAAGAGATGCATCCCCTGAGCCGTTAAAATACTCTCAGAGGTTTGACATTACTGAAAAAAATCTAAAGCGCTGAACATATTATTCATTGCTTACGTGGTCACCGAAAAACTCCGTATTTTCAAAACGAGCTGTATAAAAGGCGGAAACGTAGACCTCCAAAGTAGTTATTGGGTGTGCTGTTGTATTCATGTTTGTTGTGCCGTGCGTGTGTATGCACTCAATGTATATGTTTAGCTGATGCTAGGTGTATGCGTAATGTATCTACATGGTGGCGTGAGTAAATAAAAATATTTTTGTAGCACATATGTTGGGCGGTACCTAGCGCCACCTAGCCTAGTGTAACAGATATGCGGCATATGAAACTGATATGAAATAATAAGTTCTGATATGCAAAGGTGTCCAATAACCATATCAGATATAAATTCATATATTTTTTTTCATCGCGAGCTCGAGGCAGCCAGAGGAGTGAAACAGGGAGACCTGCTGTCACCACTTCTCTTCAACCTTGTTGCTGACGAGCTCCTTCAATAGTTACCAAGCGTCGTTGGGTTCAGGTTGGGTGAAACCACGATAAACGCGCCATGGCGTTTGCGGATGATCTGACGCTGGTTGCCTCGACGAGAGCAAAACTGCAGGAGCTACTCGATCAGTTCAAAGCCTTCTTTGAGGGGGACGCGGGGATCGAATGGTGAAATATGTGAAAAAAAATCCGTTTTTTAGAAATTCAAAGTTTCGGTATCCTCGGGTCTTTATGTACGCGATCGCGAAGTTTCTTACCTAAAAACGAACTACATATATCCATCATGATCAATTATATCAGCGCGGGTAGCGAAAAAATTCTCTCAAAAACGCGAGAAATCCGCATGTTTCAAGCCCTCGTATCTCCGAAATGCGGCGACTGGGCGCGTCCATTTTGTTATAGATGGAAAGTGCGTTTCGCAATCGTTCCGTTTCCCGCGACGGCGCTCTTCTTTGAAAGAAGCAAAGCCGTATATTGGGAGAGTTCGGCCAGTGGGTCTGGCGACGAAGGCGCCCGAGAGGAGAAAAGTAAATGAAATTGAGGAGGGCGCCGAAGGAGCGAGAGAGAAAGAAGGGAGCAGAGAGGAGACCAAATACTTTACTAGGCGGAATACATTCCACTCCTCTCAAATACAATAGCCTCTGCGCGGACAGGTTTTCTGGGCTTGGCGAGAGCCCTCTATCGTCGGGGAGGTCTCGGCTATCGGGCGGTAAATGATGACGATGATGATGTTTGCTCTACATACCAAATTTATTGTTGTGCAAATGCTCGAGACACGTGCCGCGCGCCACTTCAAGGAGGAACATGGCGTCTAAAATCTAGCTCAGTGCTGAGTCAAATACTTTGCTGCGCTGTGCCGCCATGATCTTCCCAAGGGTTGCACTTTGCACGTGCATCGACGCACCTTGCGCTACTTTTGAAACATGAAGGGGATTTAGGGTGGAATCGGAGACGACACCGTTGCGGCCGCCGCGAACATCCACGTGCACATGCGCGTGGACTGATGTGGACCTCCACTCCGTCAGGGCTGGATTCGGCGCTGCAGGCGTTCTGTCTAATGCAAATGAGCGGAGTGAAATGTATTGCCCCTAGTAAAGTATTTGGAGGAGACGACCGCCATTTTTAGCAACGCTGTCGGAGACTGACTGGTCGGAGAAGAGCACTGCTGAGGCTACGCGTCGTCTGCTACGGGCCGACTTCTTTTTCGCCTGAATAAAAGTTTGTCGTCATACGCCGAAAAATCTTCATTTATTAGCTTTTTAACCCACCGAGGAATAACAGAATGTCATTTTCTTGTCAGAGCCAGCGATATAAAAGGCAATAATCGAGATTTAGATGCCAATCCCACGCATTCCGCTGGGAGAATGATAGAAGATTGCGGCCCTCCCCACTCAGGTGGGAGCAGCCGGGAGTTCGCACGCATGCGCTCATGCCTTTCGTTCTACGCCGCGTGCTGATTGGCTCACTTGGGAGGAGAGCGTTACGGCGGCGAGATCATAGACTGACCAAATATCCCCATATAGGCTCCTTGCACATGACGTCATTTCCGATGCCCTCCAGAGAAAAGGGGAAGAATGAGCTCCCCTCTTATCAGGATCCTCCTTTGTGCATCCCGGATTAGCACAGGCGTCGCTATTCTCCTCCCAGAAGATTATAGAAGATTAGCCTGTCACTCAAAATTCTTACAAAAGCAGTTTCCCTCTCCTCCTTTTACTTGGTGTTCAAAAGTATGCGATGTGACGTCAGTGCAAGGAGCCTATACGGCTCTGGAAAGAAGTAAACATACAAAAAAGAAAAGAGCGAAGCACGGGGAGACGTGAATGGCACGCTACAATTGGCTCCCTCTGGCTACGTGCTGTGTCGCGCTTCGTAATTGGCTCGTGCCACGGTTGCCCCTAGCAACCGCTCCCCTCGCGTTCGCTTTCTGGTTCCGCGCGGTGGTTTCGGAATCGCACGCGAATTCCGGGTTTGCTCGATCGCAGTATTTACTTGCGTTAGTTCCGACTTTGACTTGCGATCATGGACGGGCGCTCGTTTAAAAATAAGTATTGGACTACACATCGGTTCGGAAACCGCAAGCGGAAGTCTCCGATGGCGAAGAAACGCCGGAAAGTAGTTGCTCCTTCAACGCCCGTAAGTGAGCCCTTTGTTGGAGCACCGCTAGATGCTGCCTCCGAGATCGCGTGTCCAGTGACTGGCACTGCGGACGCCACGGGTATACTAAATGTAGCAGAGTCAACGAACAGCGATCGCACTGTTCAAATTCACTTGCAACCACAGTTTTTTGTCGCCGGTTCGCGAGTCCCTCAGTTCAGTGACCGCAACCGAGCGAAAGATGCAGCTTACCGGCCAGAGCAAAAATGCTGTGGGACCAGAGCTATCCGCGAGACCAGAGTCAGCTGATGAAGAATTTATATTAGTTCAGATCTCGGCAATCAGTGCTCTGTTGAAAAACACGCCGTGCCAAAAGTGCTCGCGACCCGGGTTGACCATCAAGCCAGGCACAAGGCTCGGGTTAGCCTTCAAAATGATCCTCGCGTGCCCCACATGCGGTCCCGTTGAGAGCGAATGGTCATCGCCACGAAGAGAAGGCAGAACATTTGAAGTGAACCTGAGATCCATCCAAGCCATCAAAAGTATTGGGAAAGGTTCTACAGCTCTCACAGAGTTCTGGTCTATTATGAATGTGTCTCATAGAGGAATGCACCATGAGACATTCCAGGGCCACCTCAAGGCAAGCTTCAAGCCTGCTTCAGAGGCAGCTGCAGCAAGTGTACCATATTTGTTGATGCTGTGGTAGCTGTACGCAAGGTCTACACAGGCATGGATCCCACATTCACAAAAAAAATGTGACCGTGGTCTACGACGGAATGTGGATGACCCGCGGTCACACCTGGCACGTCAGTGTAGGAACTGTCATCGAATGTTACACGGGTTTGGTCATAGACTCTGTCGTCCTCTGTAACTTGTGCCTTGGGTGCACGCTCGGCCAGAACGAGTGTATGTCTGCCAAAAGAACACTGATGTGAAGTCAGGAAGAATGGAGGTCGAAGCTGCACTGCTGTTGTTTCGCTGTTCCCCTGGCCAAGAACGAACTCCGATATACAAACATTGTTTGTGATGGGGACAGCCACACCTTCTCGGTCCTCAACGAAGATGCTACGTACGGATTCATCCCATTCACAAAAAAAGATTGTGTGAATCACGTTCAAAAGAGAATGGGTTCTGCTTTGCGAGCTCGCGTCACGAAAGCCAAGAAGGGAGAGCCGCACGGCGGAAGAGGGGGTCTCACTCAGGACCTCATCAAGCGACTCACAAGCTACTACGGGATGGCTCTGCGGAACAACTCGGACGTAAAAGAAATGGAAACGGCAGTGATGGCGACGTTCCACCACATCACGTCCACGGATGAAGAGCCGCATCACGACCTCTGTCCTCCCAGTGCCCTCAGCTGGTGCAGGCACCGAGCAGCAGAAGCTTAAGAGCGACCTCAACCAGTACACAAGTACAAGCTTGCGAGCCACGTTGCCGCCGCACTCCTACTCGTCCACCAGCGCCTTTCGGGACCTCAACTCCTCGAACGGTGCCAGGGAGGGAAGACCCAGAACGCAGCTGAGAGCCTTCATTCTGTCATTTGGTCTATCCTACCCAAGGAAGAGCATGCCTCCTTGATAGCAGCAGAGACTGCTGTCAGCGAGGCAATCTGCCGCTTCAACTCTGGTAATCTGCGCGCCTACGAAGAGTTGTGCTACTCTCTCGGGATCCAACCAGGAGCACTGGCACTCCGCGGGGCCTTGGAGAAAGATGTCTCAAGGCAAAAGAAGGCTTCACGAGCTCTCCAAGCCAAAGGACAGAGGGCCAAGAAGAGCCGCGCTCAAAAGGACACCAAAGACTATAACCCTGGAGGCTTTTAGGGCGTACAATGGAACTTTGAACATTGAACCTTTTTTTCTCAAAACTATAGATTTGGCTATCCATTCGGCTTGTGAGCGAATATCTTGGGAACCACTTGGACTATTTGGGTTCTGTGTGTTTTGTATTACTCTTCTGGCCATTGCATACATCATGACATTCTCAGTTTTCTCAAATAATGTTCAGAAACTTTGTCAAGCTATCTTCAGAAAGTGCCACGCATGCAGTCATCGGCCTAGTGGAAAAAAATGTTAGTTAAAAATAACAATGAAAAAAAATTTAAGAGCAGGAATGTCATGATGTGTAGCAAGCATTTGGGCATGCACTCAAAGTCTAAGCAACTTTGTATTATGTTTTGAAAAACCTGGAGGCCTTCCACTAACTTTCAAAAAGTAAAATATTGTAAATACAATCTTAGCAGAGATATCCCAAAGAAAACTTGTCTGTTTTATAGCATAAGCATTGCCACTACGTGTGCAAAATTTGATATAAATTCACCCACAAACAAAAAAGTTATTGCCCATCCCCACCTCCTCCCTTAAGGAACGGGGACTTAGCTTCGACCTGGAAAATCCTCTACGCTCTCTCTCGTCCCTTCGAAGAGGCAGAGAAAGATCAAAGTTGAGGAAGTACCCATCAAAGTGGAAGGAACAAACATCCCAACTCTGTCATGTGTCGCATCGTGGAAGTACCTGGGAATCACGTTCAACACGAGGGGGGGGGGGGGGAGGTGCCGATGATGGGGGAGCTTGCTCTACTTCTTGAAAGACTCACGTCTGCGCCACTAAAGCCTCAGCAGAGGTTAATGTTGCTTAGGCACTACCTCTTGCCCCGGTTGTATCAGAAAGGGACATTTACTATGCAGAGTTCCAAGCAGCTACGTCGCCTTGACATGACAGTACGGACATCAGTCCGACGGTGCCTACGGCTGTCACATGACACGCCGGGAGGCTATTTTTATGCCCCGGTGGCAAATGGTGGGCTAGGGATCTCTGCCTTGCGGCGTACGCTGCCGAGGCTAAAGCTCCAGAGGATAGCCATGCAGAGGCTAAGCAGCGTTCCAGATGCTTTGATGCACTGAAGTGCCCAGGAGAGTGGGCATGGAAGTACAGCGACAACGCAGCAACATCAAACACCCTTCCGTTTGATAGTGCAGATTTTGAGTATCTTCACCTGGTGCTGCAGCCAATCTTCCGACACCATGATTCTGCAACTGCTACTGCCACAGCAATCACAAGAGAAGACCAACGGCTGCCTCCTGCAGCAGACCTACGTTGTCCAACGCCACTACCTTTCTTTAAGCAAAGCTTCTCTGTACTTGCCAAACTACAGGCACCAGCATCGACTGGCGCATCGCCAGAACGCTTTATAAGCAGTTGGCGGTCCATGCGTCCCTTCAGTGGGCATAGAAGTACAGCGACAATGCAGCAACATCAAACACCCTTCCGTTTTATTGTGCAGGTGAGTTCAGAAACGTCTCAGTTTTGCAAAAAATCTAAAGACGTTTACGTGCTGCCACTTCCATGTCCAAAAGTTGTGTTTTCGTTTGTTTGTGACTGTGTGCATGTTATGAAGCTGTTCTTTATGTCTGGAGATGTAGAACTAAACCCCGGGCCCCCCAAAGAAGACATTGGAGACCAATACAACGAGTTGGTATCCTTAATGAGATCACTTCACACCAAGGTGGATATACAAAGCACGAAGTCATTGCTTCCTTTGCCAAATAAAACAGGCCCAACTTTCACTAGAGCAAGAGATTGTTGAGATCTACAATAGGCTTTGCGCGGTCGAAAAGAGTCTCGGGTTGTCTGAAGGGCAGATGGGAGAGAGTCATAACCCACAAGTGACAGTCTTGAACCAACACCTCAACGATTTTGAAGATCGTTCGCGTCAAGATACTGTAAACGACGGGATTTTCGCGGGCTCAAATTTTCGCGAATTGGGCCAAAGTTGAAAAATTAAAATTATTCGCGGGTTCTAATTTTCGCGAATCCAGACTGACACCAGACCCCCCCCCCCCCCCCCCCCCCTTTTCGGCCCGGTTGTCTTTCCATCTTTCTGGGATTCTGGGGCTTCAGTCAATCAGTCAAAATCAAGGAAAGGGAAGACGGCGGTAGGTTGTGTGACTAATAGTACCGGAAGTCACTGCCGTTACCCGCAGCTTCTAGACGCCGACAAAGGCTGGGTTAGTGCTCACATCGGTTTTCTTCAATGTGAACCATTCTCGAGTTCACTTTTCGAGGTCACACACTCTGCATGAAAGGACAACCGCCAAGGGCAATGGGGTCAAACCAGTGCGTGTAAATAAGTTAAGGGTCCAAACTAACTGGGTCACACATCCCTTAACCTTTCTTGGGTTCACTTTTCGAGGTCACACACTCTGCATGGAAGGCCAGCGACAAAGGGCGATGGGGTCCAACGATTGTACATAAACCGACTGAAAGTAGGTTTAGGGGCCAATCAAACTTGGCTGCGTACCGTGGTCGTCGACGCCAGCACGCTCTGTGTCAGTGCGGTATGTTTTCTTGTGCCCGTCAATCCTGTCCCGCGATGTCCTTACTACGTTGCAAGCCAGTGGTCGAGAATGCAGAAGATCATCACATGCCGGGACAGCCTGACCCATACAAGACCACACGTGATAAGCGTTCTTTTACGTCGGCCAATCAAAGTGTTATTGCCGCTTCTACCACTGTGAACTCCCGAAAGCGGAAACGAGGGCCCTACTCGGCTTACAATGACGAACTTGGATGAAAGATTGGAAAATATGCTGCAAAAAATGGGACAATTGCTGGCATTCGCTTAAAAGAGGTTTGATCATGTGCAACTTGTTGCCGATTTCTTGGTCCCATTCAGCCTGCCATTTGCACTTAATGTGGCACCTGAGAAGGCCTTTGTAGTCTGCACAAGGAATGTTCTGGAGGTCAACGGTTCGCTTTACGCAAGTACTTGCTGCACGATCTGCGGCCTCATTTCCTGGAATGCCCACATGGCTGGGAATCCAGCAAAAAATAATTTCGTATCCTTGTCTTGAGGCAGCAACAACCTTATTTTGCAGTTCAAGGAGCAAGAAGTGCTTGAGGGGTGTTAATGAAGACAGTGCATGCAATGCACTGAGGGAGTCAGTGTATACGATGGAGCGAGAGAGTTTTTTATCAAGTATGAAGACTATAGAAAGAAGCAGATCATAGAGCTCTGCAGTAAAAATAGAAGCAGAGGAGTTGATTCGCCTAACAAGTTGAACTGTTGGGCCAATCATGGAACACCCAGCAGCAGATTCCTTCTTTGTACCATCTGTGTAGAAGCTTACATATTGGGAATACTGACTTTGCAGTGCTAAGAATTCCTGAAGAAACACACCATTAGGAGTATCAGCTTTCTTGTATCGCGTGAGTGAAAGGTCACACTTAATGACAGGGTGCTCCCAAGGTGCTCCCGCAACAGCAGACTGCACTACCGGGGGCCTCCAATCGAGTCCCATGTTCTCACTGGCACTTTTCAATCTCAAAGAGAAGGGAGGCACAATTGTGGCTTTGTTTTGAAACACCCTTTCAGAGCGCATGTCTTCCACGGCCATTCGCGCAGGGTGATCAGAGATGGACCTGACTCTCAGGGAATACATAAAGCCCACTGAAAATATTCTCTTCTCAAGAGACAGCTCCTTGGCTTCTGCATACAGACTTGGCACAGGAGACGTGCGAAAGGCACCCGTCGCCAGCCGCAACCCAAGATGATGAATAGGGTCGAGCATTTTTAGAATGGAAGGCCTAGCTGAACCGTAAAACTTACATAGTCCAGTCGTGATCGCACTATCGAGCGATATGTCCTCAAAAGGCACGTCCGGTCAGAACCCCAGGATCGGTGGGACAGGACTTTAAGAATATTAAGTGATTTGTGAGCTTTTAATCTTAGATTCTTAATATGGGCACCAAAGGTTAGTTTGCTGTCAAATGTAAGACCCAGAAACTTGTGCTCAGGCTTTGCAGAAACTGTGGAATTGTTTAGTGTAAGAACAGGTTCTGGAAGTTGTCCGCGTTTCCGAGAAAAGCGCACACAAACTGTTTTATCTGAGGAAAACTTAAACCCATTTTGATTGGCCCAGGTTGATAGCTTATTGATGGTTAGCTGTATTCGTCGCTCACACAGTGACATTGCAAGACGACACAGAGATCTGAAGGTCGTCTACGTAGAGTGAATATTGCACCGATGGGGGGATAGCCAATGCAAGGGAGTTAATTTTGACAATAAACAAAGTGACACTAAGAACGCCTCCCTGAGGGACGCCATTTTCCTGGACAAACACTTTAGATAAAGCTGTTCCTAACTGAACACGAAAGGTGCGCCTGCTGAAGTAGCTCTCAATGGTACGAAGCATTCGACCACGGATACCCATATCATACAAGTCTCTCAGTGTACCAAAACGCCAGGCTGTATCGTAGGCTTTTTCGAGGTCAAAAAATACAGATAGGCAATGTTGTCTATGAACGAAGGCCTCACGCACCACTGTTTCCAGCCTTACTAAATGGTCAAGAGTGGACCGAGACGAACGATAGCCGCATTGGTTCACATCTAGATGTCTATTCAATTCAAGGAAATACATCAATCTTTTTTTAATTATTCGTTCAAGAGTCTTTCCAAAACAGCAAGTCAAAGCGATAGGCCTATAACTAGCTGCACAGGATGGATCCTTACTGGGCTTGAGTATGGGTATGATTGTTGCCATTCTCCAGTCCGATGGAAAGTAGCCCTACACCAAATACGATTAAAAAGGTATAAAACAATATTAAGTGTGGAAGGATGGAGATGTTGAAGCATATAATAATGAATACCATCTGAACCAGGAGCCGATGACTTAGAGTTTTGGAGCACTATGTTCAGTTCGTGTAAGGTAAAGGGGGCATTAAAAGCTTCGCGTTCACCACCAGATGTTTTCAGTACCATACTTTCAGCTTTCCTTTTATGTTGCAGAAAAGCAGGCGAGTAATGCTGCGAGCTGGAAAAGAATTCAAAATGCTCGCCCAGGATGTTGCCCTGCTCTTCAAGACTGCTTGGGCATTTTTCATTTCTGGAAAGAAGTGGAATAGTGAAAGCATGATATGAGCCATTTACTTTATGAATCCTGTCCCATACTTCCTTGGAAGAAGTACTATTGATAGAGGACGCATATTTTTGCCAGCTCTCGCGTTTCGCATTCCGACGAATGTACCTAGCACGAGCTTTCATTTTTCGGAAAGATATCAGGTTATCCCGAGTTGGATAACGTATTAAAACACTCCAAGCTTTGTTTTGCTGTTTGCGACTCTCTTTACAGTCTTCATTCCACCATGGCTTCGGTCGTCTAGGGAGCTGTCCAGATGACCGAGGGATCGAGAGTGACGCCGCAATGAGGATATGGGATGTTAAAAGATGGCTGAGCTCATCAATCGAAAGCTGATCGAGGCGAGAACAGGCAAGGAGTGACGACTGCTTAAAAAGGCTCCAGTCTGCTTTTTCAAACTTCCAGCGTGGATGGCGCGTAGGTGAGGACTGCGGAGTGTCGTTAATTTTAAAATAACGGGGAAGCGGTCACTTCCATGGGGATTCTGATCAACAGTCCATGAAAAATCGGGTAGCAGATTTGCACAGCCAATAGAAAGATCGATGCATGTAGATGACAAGGATGAAGGACTAAAACATGTAGGATGGCCAGTATTAAAAATGCATAATGACTGTGAAAATAATATGGATTCGATTATATTTCCACGTGTATCTGTATGATGACTTCCCCAGAGGGTACTATGTGCGTTAAAATCACCGAGTAAAAGAAAGGGCTCTGGAAGCTGGCTTAAAAGAGAGTCGAGATCTTGTCGCTTCAGAGAAGGAGAATGTGGAAAATACACTGAACATACAGTTATAGCTTTATGCAACAAGAGACGAACAGCGATAGCTTCGAGTGGCGTGTGAAGCGGAACCACTGCACATGGAATATGTTTTGGAAGCACCACCGCAACGCCGCCACAAGAAATGGACGTGCTAGTGCGGTCTTTACGAAACACACTGTAGCGTCTCAGAAAGTTAGTGTGAGATGTATTTAAGTGTGTTTCCTGCAAGCATAAGGCAGATGCCTTATACTCTTCTAAAAGGAACTCAACATCTGCAAGGTTAGT